>NC_142436.1:20155357-20812500 GCF_059453495.1 Arachis ipaensis | reverse complement strand
AATATGTCTTAGTTAGGCTGAATTAAAAAAATTGGTTGTCTAGCATTTTTCTTGAAGGCGAAAAGGCACCCACAATAAATGAAAAATTGAATTTACATTATTGCAACTCAAGTGACCAATACTAAAGTTAAATTTGCTTATCATCGGTTAGATTCTTTTGAACCAGTGTATTGTAGTATAGTCAGGTATGATCTTAAGGTAGATGCTAGCCATTAAAATATGTTTTGGTATGTGAGAAATGATGGTTCTTATCATAGCTGGGATAACCAAAATTGGAGAAGGACCACTAGTTGATCTATGTGCTAATTAATATATATATATATATATATATAAGGAAAGAAATAGAAAAAAATAAAAAGAAAAAAAAAGAAAAAAATTGAGTGAATTTTTACAAACTAGGATTTGGATATTGGTTAATCAATGTTAACTACATCTACTAGTTATTAAAACTACTTGCGTTATTTAACAAATGTTTGATCCACTCAATTAATATCGCTCTCTTTATTTTTTAATACTTTAAACTCCAAAAACCATTATTAAAAAAATCTCACCAAAATTGTTGGCGCCCAATTTTAGTCTTGTTTGGATGTTTCAATGATGACCATCTAGTGTACGATATTCAATTTGAGAGACAAAAATAAGTTATTTAGTTCAAGTTTAAAAACCGATTTAGTGCATATACAATGATGAGATAACAAATGACACATGGATGCATAATGTTGCGATATATGGCATAAGTTGACACATGGCCAAATAGGATTTTGACACATTAACCAATTGTCTACGTCAGCATGTCACATGTCATTGATTGACTTATTATCATACCACTATATATGGTCGAACCATGAAGTGACATATGTCACTAATAGTCCATATCAACAAACTGTTAACGGAAAATGAATTAGAGACTAATGTGGTATATTTTTGTTAGGACATAATTGGTACAATTAAAATTTTATAAACGATTTTAATACATGACATCAGTATCAAATACCACTTTAGAGATTAACTCTAATTTTGACTTATTAGTTAGTTTTATGTTATATATTATTTGATATGCTATATTTAGGCTTAATTATGTCACAGGAGTGAAATTTGAATGCGCTCAAATATATGGGTGAATAGGAATCACGGACTTGTGCTGACATTTCTCTATCAAAGTAAAGAAAAAACAATTTTCAAGTAAGAGTTGCAAATCAATTACTATTACAATAATAAGGCACGTATAAACTAAGAATAGGAACTAATTTTATTTTTTCTTTTAATTCTTTTTCCTTTTTTTTCTGAAAATTTAGAGTTTAATTTTTAGAATTAATAATCTAAAAGTTAAAATAAATAAAATAACTTTTTAAAAATTAATTGATATTAACAAAAAAATTAAAATTGGCTCCCTAACATTTTACTCATATTAATATTCTGAAAGAGTCTATTTGTTTAGCAAAATGTTCCATTTTTTTATTACTTTTTTCAGACATTTTTTCATATTATTTCTTTTTCTCCTACTTTTATTTTTTAATTTTTATTTTACAATGTCTTTCTCATATTATTGTTGTTGTTTTCTTTTGTCTTTTTTATATATACTTATCAAGCTTATTAGTACGTAAGCTTTCACATTTTTTTTTAAATTACAACCTTCTTTTCCTTTTTTTTTTAATTCACAAGGTACAATTGTTTATAGGTGAATGTTATGGTGTCTATTATATTGTACTTAAGTCATTAAAAAAATAAATAAATAATATTTAATAATTTTAAATAATTTACTTTTTATTTTAAATATTTTATTTTTTTATTTTAAAAAGTAAATTAAATAATTTAGATACTACAACAAAAACACCATAGAATTCACCTTGTTTATAATAGTAAATTTTGGGTGTACTAAGTGAGTACTGTATTAATACTTTAATAGCATTATCATTTATGTCACTTATGTCATTTTTAATTATGGTTTATTTTTAATATATTACTAGCGTAAAAAGAAAAATTATACTGTAATTTCATTATTATCTAATGTGAAAAATTATATAATTTTTATCGTGTATGGTTAATTTTTATTATTAATTAAAAAAATATAATGATATATATGGAACTTGTAATATTATTCAACAAAAGCAAAAAATAAATACGTGATAAAAGTTCCCATAAACAAGCTAGGAGAACCTATTACTCTGCTCAACCTACTACTCCAACTGCCCGCTAAGCTCTTTTTTAAATAGAGTGACTTGTTCTCTTTGGTCTGTTTCACACACATAGAAATAAAGAATGGTTATGGCCTCCAACATCAGAACATTACTAAATCAAGATATAGTGGTGGTGTTGACGCATTCGACGTCATACACCCTTTCACATTTGTTATGTAACACCTTCTTTAGTATGTGTTCATGCCTAAGATCATAACGTCATAATGAATTGGATATCACATTGGACACACACGCGACTCTGTATTATAGACTAAAACTCCAAAGTGGTCCCTGAGATTGGGCGAGTTACCTATAATCATCCTTGACTTTTAAAATTTTCTAATAGTATCCCTCACATTCAGCTCTGGGACCCATAGTTGTCCTGTGACCCTTTTCGGCGCACAGTCAACAAACGGAATAATGATCTGGTACCTCCCATGCCATGTTGGAGCTAGCAACGGCTAGCTAACGTGGCAAATCTTAATTTTCTACCCAATGTGGTCCTGGTCCCATTAAAACCCTAAAAGCTAAGAATGATTATTATATGTAGTATCTCTTCTTCCCTTCTCCTTCGTCCCATAATTGTGGTCCACCATTGTGATTTAACGGAGATTCCATTGACATGTGCAAAGGTGCTTTCCACATAATAAAATCAACCTGTCAGAGCCAGATCTCAGTGAAAATTTGGGGTTGCAGGATGAAACTCGTGATGAACTTGGTGCAGAGTTCCACAAGAAGTTGGATTTGAAGGATGAGGATGAAAGGGTAGCTGAAAATGAGAAGAAAGATTCGGATTTTGTAGCTGGTAGTGGAGAATATGGTGGTGAGAAATTGGGTGGTGAAGGTGGTTGTGCCCCGAAAATAGGTGAAGCACAAGGGAGTGATGATAATGATGGTTGGGATGATGATGAGGGTTATGGCTGGAATAAGAATGTGAAAGAGAGTGAGGTTGATAAGGTAAGTGGAGATTTTGATGTTGATGGTGATGGTAATGGTGATGATGAAGTTGAAGTTGAAGGTGATGAAGAAGTGGAGAAGAAGAAAGATAGAAGCAGTGGTAGAGTTCAACAGCAATATCCACTAAGGCCTGATGCTGAAGATTGTGCTTTCTATCTTAAAACTGGAACTTGCAAATTTGGATTCAATTGCAAGTTTAATCACCCACTTAGTAGGAGGAAGAACCAGGTATTAATTATTCTTTTGTTCCTATTATCAATCTAGCACAGTGGTCTGGATTGCATGTTTGAAAATTAGAGTTGAAATTCACTTATGAATATTTATCATTTGCCCAAGATTTTTTTCTTGTATTTTAGTATTATATATTATATCAATAGAATGAGTAGATTGAGATAAAGGTCATTTATGCTTAGCTAAATAATCAATGGCTTGCCCTTCACCTCCAAACATTACTTCAGAGCATCAATGGAATCTCCGTTAAATCACAATGGTGGACCACAATTATGAGATGAAGGAGAAGGGAAGAAGAGATACTACATATAATAATCATTTTTAGCTTTTAGGATTTTAATGGGACCAGGACCACATTGAGTAGAAATTTAAGATTTGTCACGTCAGCTAGCTGTTGCTGGCTCCAGCATAGCATGGGAGGTGCCAAATCATTACTCCGTTTGCTGACTGTGTGCCGGAAAGGGTCGCAGGACAACCATGGGTCCCGGAGCTGAATGTGAGGGATACTATTAGGGAATTTTGAAAGTCAAAGACGATTATGGGTAACTCGCCTAATCTCAGGGATCACTTTGGGGTTTTAGTCCTGTATTATAAATATTTCTATGATTTGACTCAATACTTGTAGTAGCCTTTTAGTGGAGTTAGGTCTATTTCTATTTTTTTCTGATAGTGAAATCGCATAAGATAAAATAGATGCAAATGCGTTATGAGGAGTAAATAGTCAGAGTAGTCTCCAAAATATTTTTTTAATCAAATTTGTCTTTCAAAAATTTTTAGTTATTTTAGTCCTTTCGTCACTTCCGTTACTAACGACATCAAAATTTGTTGATATAACAGGTTAAGTGGCACTATAACACACACCTAGTAGTCATAATTATTGGCAGTTAACATTATAAGTTTAATTATGAAATCAGATCAAATCAATTCTAAATTGAGGAATTTCAATGTTTCAACTTCTTCCCTCAATTAAGTTTTAATTTGTTCTAATTTCATAAACTTATCTTATTAATAGTCAATTAAAACTCCTATGTGTGTTATAGTATCACTTAACATGCCATATTAACAAATTTCGGCACTGTCAACAAAGAAAATGACAAAAGAACTAATACGATTAATTTAGAATCTTTGAAGGACGAATTTGATTAAAAAAAATCTTTCAAAAACTAATTTAGAGAACGAATAATTTTTCAAGGACAAATTTGATCATTTACCAACTTTATGAGCTATGTGCATCCTCCTATTAAGATAGTAAACATAACATACTATACTCAGATGTGACATCAGATATGTAACAGATAGATAATATCAAGATCATCACATTATGTCATTTACGTATCTTAATATTTGTCATAAATATAAACATATAATTCTATGTAAATGTTGAAAGAAATGTCTAGTCCCTCTGTTTTGGATCACCCATTAAAACTGTGAATTAACCAAACATAATAAGCAAAAGGAAACACTCTACCTATATCCAAAGGGATCCAAATAAGAGATTCCAACAGTACTTCCAGGTGTTTCGCGAAAGAAAACATAGGTCCTTGTGGTAGTCGGTGTTGCTAAATATGTGCTCGCGACTGTTGGGTCAACGTACCACTCAAAGTCTTCCGGAAGATGTGTGAAGACGATAACTAGAGGAGAAAACATAGAAATGGTAGGGTGAGATAGTCTCAGTAGGAGAAAAAGGTTTGATGCAAGGGCATGTGTCTCGGTATGTTTTGATTAAATTCATTGTTGAATATCATACACTTTAATTACCAAGATTCTCTTATTTGCAAAAATTTACATACTTGTTTTAACCAAATCCTAACAAACCATATTACTACGCATGGTTTCCTTTTAGTCGAGTCTCTCTTCACTCCCGTAGTCGTAAACCCCATCAAACAACAAGAATAATCAATCCTTAATTCAGTTGCATACTGATGAGCGAGAATTTGTCGTGTCGGTCTAGATTTTCTTCTTATAGAAATAAGGACTTCGTTGTAAGCATAGTTCTAAACCAACAAACAATTCCCACATCAAAAATTTGAGTTGTCACAAGTACAAACCCCAAATGAAAATTTATCGAAGTATTTGAACTCCGGGTCGTCTCACAAGGAATTGCAATGAAATGCTCAATTATTGGCTATGAAGGAACAAAGGGGTTTGATTTTTATATTTTTTTTGCAAGAAGTTAAATGAAAAGAAAGTAAATGATAATAGCTAATAAAATAAAGGAAAGAACTCTTGGCTAGACATAGGTAATTGAGATCACCATCCTTGTCTACATACCAAATATTGATAATTATGAGGAACCAAGCTCATTAAGTTTACTTCTATACTTGAAGTATATCAAATAGGCTTGATCACATCAACCCATAAGTCCCAACCTATCTACTAATTAGATTAGTAGTGGGTTAGTATCAATGGGTATCAAATTGATCACCAAGGGTTCTCAAATCACCACTTCAATGAGACCCAATGACTCAAGGTCACTCAATTCCCTTAGCCTGGGCCAAGAGTCAAGAAACTAATCAAAGACTAGAAGAAACATTTTATCAAACACCTAGTGTGCAAGAAAAGTAAACATCATAAAATGCAAGAATTAAAGAAAATCCATAACCAACATAAACAAGAAATCAACAATAACAATCAAGATCAACATAAAAGAAACATAGAAACATAAATTTGTATTAAAGGAAAATTAAGATCCAACAAGGTTCATGAACATAAAAACAACAAAATAAAGGAAATGAACAAGAGAAACTAAGAAGATTAAGATATAATAACAAGAAATTAAGAGAGAAAGCTAAATCAAAACAAGGATTCAAAGTTTGATCTAAGAAAATTAAACCTAAACTACCCTAAATTCTAGAGAGAATGAAGAGCTTCTCTCTCTAGAATTCTAGCCTAAAACATGATGAAAACTAAACTATGACTACTTGGTTCATTCCTACCTCAATCCTTGGGTTCAATAGCATCATAAATGAGTTAGATTGAGCCCAAAATGAGCTACAAATCGCCCCCAACGAGTTGCCCAAAATGGACCCATACTGATCCATCAACGCGTGCGTGTCATGTACGCGTACGCGCTCTTATAAGCCAGGAAACTATAGAAAATTTTATATCATTTTGAAGCCCCGGATGTTAGCTTTCCAACACAACTAGAACCGCCTCATTTGGACCTCTGTAGCTCAAGTTATGGTTGATTGAGTGCGAAGAGGTCAGGCTTGACAGCTTTGCGGTTCCTTCATTTCTTCATGAGTTCTCCCACTTTACATGCTTTTTCTTCATTCCTTCAACCCAATCTTTGTCTTCTAAACCTGAAACCACTTAACAAACATATCAAGGCATCGAATAGAATTAAAGTGAATTAAATTTAGCTATTTTAAGGCCTAAAAAGCATGTTTTCTTACTTAAGCACAAATTTAGGGAGAATTGTAAAATCATGCTATTTCAATGAATAAATGTGAGAAAAGTTGATAAAATATCCCAAATTAAGCACAATATAAACCACAAAATTGGGGTTTATCACATGCCTAAGCAAGCATATTCACAAACAGCAATCATATGTTGTTGTTTTTCAGATGCAAGTTGCAACCTACCTCGGTGAGTTTGCGGGATGGTGACAGAGCGGAGGATCGCTTGTTATATGTTGTATTCTGGATTATATTGATGTAGTATCCCTCACTTTTGTATATTGTATGTTGTTACCTCAGAGGCTTTCTTTGAGAGATAGGATGTCACTGTTTTACTTCAAAACTTTGTTGTATTCTATTTGAGCTAGCCGGCCTAAACTCCGCAGGCTGTGATTAGTTCTCTTTTGTATAATATATATATTTTGATTATCTTGTATCTATGATCCTTTTCTTATCTTTACGCGTTTAGTTATCATGCGTAACACTTCGCGCTTTTATATCTCTATTTTCTACGTCTTTGAGCTTTATTCCTTCATTGGGCTTCTAGTATTATTACTTCCTTCCATATATATTATTATATGAGCTTTATAAATATCGTGACCTTTTGTTATCTTTTGCTTTACGGCATGATGTAAGGCTTAGGATAATAGGGTGTTACAGTTTTGATATGAAAAATTTTATTATTCTATTGTGTTAGTTTTAATTATTTTGATAATTGATTATTTTGTTAAAAATGTATAAAATAAAATATATAAATATACACAATAGCAAATTTGATGTCAAACTTTTAATGTCATAGAATATTTTTAGGATAATTTTTTTATATAAATAAATTAAATATTTTATTTACCAATATATGTAATTTGAGAGGTATTTATCAATTTATGTAATTTATTTATCGTATTTACTGTGCAAACGAGATAATTATGTATATAATTTGTTTAGGGTGTAAACGAGATAAGTCATGATTTTTTTGGCTTTATCTCGCTTGCAAACGAGATATATAAAATTTGGAAAAAAAATATTGTTTACAAGATACATGTAGTATTATCTCGTTTACACTGACAATGAGATACATATATAATTTTTTAATCAATTTTAAATGTAAAATGGATATAGTTTTTTAGGATTTAGCACAACAAGAAAAACGCTAAATACCGTTGGATTTAGCATCGAAGGTTAGCATCGATATAGTTTGCAATGAATTCGTCTGGCAAAAGATTTACCGTTGGAAACCAGAATCCAATGGTAATAGTTAGAGGAAAAATCAAAATAATTGGCGCCACGATTACCATCGAATTTATAGGGGAATAAATTTGACAGTAATCTTGATTAGTGAAACGTTACTTTTGATCGACTGCGAAGCTTTATTGGCGGATAAAATCTATCGGTAAATCCAATAGTAAATGTACCCTAAATTCGAACTGTGAACCCTCTTTCCCCTCATTTTGAATCTCTCTCTCTCTCTCTCTCTCTCTCTCTCTCTAACCCTCTCGCCTTCCACTCTCAATCTAACACTCTCCCCCTTCCCTCAACATTCCCTCCGGCAGCCTCTTTCGATGGCCCCCTCTCGTGGTCTGAACTGAACCGTCGCTTTTGCCATTGCTCGTCGTTACGCCCCTAGGTAGCACCCGTTCTCCCACTTCTTAAATTTGGTTCTGGCTTGGTATTGGATTACCATTGATGAGAATAGATTATAAATTTATTATAAATTAGAAGTTGAGACTAGATTTTAAATTGTGTTGTTTGTTGTGTTATTGTTTGTTGTATTGTTCTAAATTTTAACTAATTAGGTACTCAACTAATTAGTTAATAATATAAATCTTACAATGCCTAATATAACTTAAATTTAGAGACAAATAAATATTTACAATATTAGCTTGAATAAGGTCTAGTAATTTAAACAAACTAGAATTTAAAATTTTGATTTGAATTTATAAAAGTATGTGAAGTCATAGGTTTTAGATAATATTTAATCTCATCAATCTAAGAGTCGAGTTAGAAAGAGAACAACACCACTGTATCAGTTGTCGCGAGGCCGCATCTGAGTCATACAAGAATTGCGTTTACAGACGGGGATCCTTCTTCGCTGACAACCTTCGCACATCCACAATGAGATAATCATCTGCCTCTGCCACCAGTCGGCCCGTCGATCCCGAGGACAGCGTCGATTTGAGAGAGCAAGTACTGCTCCTCACTCGAGCCTTCACCAACAGGCTCAACAACTGCAGGAGTCTGAGGAGAGATATCAGGTGATCCTCTCACCCATGACAGACACAGATGATCTCAGGCTGGAATGGAGGCGGGAGCCTGAGCGGCTTCAGTGGACGAAGCGACAGATGGCAGTGTACCAAGATCAGATGCGCACCAGTAATAGCGGAATTGAAATTGACGCAATTGAAATTCCAATGGTCTTTTTTATAACATCTGTCCCTAGTAGTGTCAGCCCATTTGCATTTAAAAATAACAACAACAAATTGTCCATGATAGTTAAGTTCAATTATATCTTCTAACTTGCCATAATATGGAAAATTTGCTTGTCTCATATTTCTATTCGCAATACTTGCAATGCAGGGTGTGTTAGAGACTAAGAATACTCCACTATTTTGTGTCTTAAGACCAAATTATCTAGTCAAAGTTTGAAATCTATATCCATTGATGTCATAAACAGAAAATCTCCTTGCATTCATCATTGGGCCTCGTGCAAGAAACTTTATATCAGTTGACATGTCGTATGGATTATCTGGATTCACACTCTGTGAAGTAAAACAAAAAGTATCAGTCAAGATTATTTAGTTGACTAATATACAATGTATACTTTATAAAGTATGAATTTTCACTTACCAATTCTTGAAACCAATCAACAAAGTCTTTATTAACTTTCTTTTCTATCTCTGCAGGTGAGAGTCTTCTTCCTTTTGAAGTTCTCCTAATGTGGTCTCTAAAGGCATTGATATATGGTTTCACACCTTCGCGATTGAAAACCACATAACGATGAGCTTGCAACTTCTCTATTTTAGTTAAATTGAAGTTTGAATGACCTCCATGTGGAGTACCTAACTTGGGCAAGACTGAAGACATTTCATAAGGGGGGTCATAACAAAGACGACTAGTGACGATCGGAATTTTTATCGGTAAAGAATTTTCACAAATATATAATCGCGTTGTAGATATAGCTTCTAAACCAACAGAAAATCCTTTCGTACAAAAGTTTTGTTTGTCACTTAAGCAAACCCAATAAAAATAAATAACCGAAGTATTCAAACCTCGGGTCGTCTTCTCAAGGAATTGCAGGGAAGTATGATTTATTGTTTGTTATGGAAAAAGGTATATTTGGATTTTGAAAAGGTTTGAACAAGAGAAATAAATTGCAGGAATTAATAAATCAATAGCTAATAAAACTCTTGGCACGGTATGAAAATTTGGAAGTTCTATCCTAGTTATCCTTATCGATGGTGATGAGAATTGAGTTTTAATCCCACTTACTTAACCTTTACTAAAGCAAAGGAAAGTCAAGTGGACTAATTAGTTTGATCTTCAGGTCCTAGCCAATTCCAAAGAAAGGACTAGAGTTATTGGAATTCAATTCAATTAGCAAAAATAACAATTATCAATCACGATGAGTTTGATAACTCAAGAGTCTCCAATTAATCAATTAAATCCAAGAATATAAAAAGCTAAATAAGAATCATAAATCTGAAATACCTCAGTTTATATTAAATAAAGAATCAATCTAAACATAAAGAGTTCATAAACTAAATTGAGAAAATAAGTAAAGGAACATTGAACCTGGAACTCAAAAGAAATTGTAAGTTGAAATAATAAGAAATCTTAAATCCTTTAAGAGGAATCCTAATCCTAAATCCTAAGAGAGAGGGGAGAGCCTCTCTCTCTCTCTCTAAAACTACATCTAAATTATGAAAAGTGAATTATTATGAATGTATGTTATCTGATGAATGGATGTATTCCCCCATTTTATAGCCTCTAATCTGTGTGTTACAGGCCGAAAACTGGGTCAAAAATAGCCCAGAAATTGCTCCCAGCGATTTCTGGTATGTACAGGTTGTGGCAAAGTGACGCGGAAGCATCGTCCACGTGTTTGCGTGGGTTGAATTTTGCAGATGCGATGCGTGCGCACCATCCACGCATCCGCGTCGCCTAACTTCGGGGAAGCTATGACAAATTATATATCATTGTGAAGCCCCGGATGTTAGCTTTCCAACACAACTGGAACCACATCATTTGGACCTTTGTAGCTCAAGTTATGGTCGATTTAGTACCAAGAGGTCAGGCTAGACAGCTTTAGCAGTTCCTTCAGTTTCTTGTATTCCTTCCACTTTTGCATGCTTCCTTTCCATCCTCTAAGCCATTCCTACCCTATAGTCCCTGTAATCACTTAACACACATATCAAGGCATCGAATGGTAATAAGAGAGGATTAATATTAGCAAATATAAGTCCAAAGAAGCATGTTTTCAATCATAGCACAAAATCAGGAAGGAAAACGTAAACTCATGCAAATCATATGAATAAGTGTATGAAAGATTGATAAAATCCACTTAATTGAGTACAAGATAAACCATAAAATAGTGGTTTATCAACCTCCTCACACTTAAACATTAGCATGTCCTCATGCTAAGCTCAAGAGAAGCTATAAAGGAGTGAAGAGGAATGGTAAAATGTATGAAATGCAATCCTATCTATATGAATGTAACTAAATGTGAAATGCTTCTACCTACTTGGTTAAAAATAAATAAGTTCTCCAGGACAAACATAGATCAAATTCCACTAATTCAAACCATACAGTAAAAACAAGTAAACTTGTAAGAAGATAGCTCATGAAAGCAGGGAATATAGAATCAAGCATTAAACCCTTACTGGTAGTGTATATCACTCTAACTCTCAAGTGTCTAGGTTCAATCACTCTACTCTTCCCTAGTCATGCTTTTTCAACCTTGTTCTTCATCTAACCAATCAACAAATATTTAGTATATCAATGCAAACATCATGAGGTCTTTTCAGGGTTGTAATGGGGCTGAGGTAAAGGTAAGGATATATATATATATATATTAGTCTAAGATCTCACCTAACATATACATACTTTATATAATTTAAAATGCTTTACCTAGCTACTCAAATTTTTTCCACTTTTGTATTACATGCTCATGTATCAAACTTATTTTTGAATTTTGTCTCATGTGCATTGATTCTTTTTATTTTGCATTTGGGATAATATTATTTTTCTTTTTTTTTATCCCCTTATTTAATTACTTAATATTTTTTTTTCAATGCACATGGTAATTTAATTATTTTGATTTCACATGAGCATGCTTCCCAAATTTTCAAATAACTTATTCAATTTAATTTTCCTTTTTTTTTCTATCATCCCATGTTCCCATAAAATTCCCCATACTTAAATTATACACAATATCTATCTTAAGCTAACCAATGATTCAACTTGGGATTTTTATTTTATTTTTCTGCTTAAGGCTAGTAATGTGGTTATGGAATAGAAGGGGTTAAAAAGCTCAAAGTGGCTAACAAGGGTGACATAAAAGGGTAGGCTTATTTGGGATAAGTGAGTGAAAACAAGTAATGGCTTCAATCATATGCAAGCATGTAAATACACTAAATAATGGACATATAGAGTGGAACAAAGTAAAGATTACAATTATAGAGAAGAAAACACACAAGAATAAAATATTTATGGTTAACTAATGTAACCGTGTAATTAATCTCAAAATCTCACAGGTTGTGTGTTCTTTGGCTCAAAAACCATGTTCCAAATACAACTTTAAACAAATTTAACACATGAAAATTTTTAATTTTTTTTATTTAAATTAGTAAAAATTTTTTTTTCAAAAATAAGGTCCTAGAAAGAAACTTATTATTTTTCAACCAAGTAGTATTTAAATGCAAACAATCAACTACACATGCAATCTACTATGCAATGCAACAATGAACTAATGAAGAAAATAAGACATTGGTGTTGAGAAGAGAATAACTAACCCATGGAGATCGGTATCGACCTCCCCACACTTAAAGGTTGCACCGTCCTCGGTGCATGCTAAGATGTACAAGTGGACGGGCTGCTCCAACTGATGCCTTTCTCTATAGATTGTGCATATTGACTTGCTTGTCTCCCCCTATAGAAGTTCTTCATTTTTTCTTCCTCGGTGGCCATCCTGAAAGAAGAGGAAAAGGGTGAAAAGTAACCCAGAAATAAAGATAAGAAAAATAAATAAAATATGGGTTGGTAATGCCAATAGTAAAGGTCTCAATTACATGGT
Source organism: Arachis ipaensis (assembly GCF_059453495.1). Taxonomy (NCBI): domain Eukaryota; kingdom Viridiplantae; phylum Streptophyta; class Magnoliopsida; order Fabales; family Fabaceae; genus Arachis; species Arachis ipaensis. The sequence continues at coordinate 20,799,448 of NC_142436.1, read as the reverse complement.
AGCTACAACATACAGTGAGAAAACAGTAGAAGCATACGGCATATCAATAGTGCAAGAATTGCAACAATAGGGAAGAGGGTGTGGGTAATGCAAAATAGTGTAAGTGCATATCAATGCAAAAGAAATATCAGTATTATAAAAATTAGCATTGACTTATGAATAATAATAACCAATTAGAATAAAACAAGTCATGAAGCACCAGAATAATTCAAAAAGATGTAACAGTTGAATGAGAAAATTTTAACACCAATGAAAAAATAATAATTTTAGAAAAGAAAATAAAAATATACCCAAAATTAAAATGCAATGGATGAAAGTATGCAAATAAATTAAATAAAATAGAATGGAAGTGAAGAGGAATGAGAAGTTAAAAAGATGAAGTAAGGAAGAAAGAAGAAAGAAGATAAGATAAGATAATTGGCGCTGATCAGGATAAGTTGTGCGACGCGGGCGATGCGGACGCGTGGGTGACGCGGTCGCGTGGTGTGCGATAAGTTCAGATGACGCGGATGCGTGGGTCACGCGTTTGCGTGGAGTGATTTGTGCCATTAGCGCGAGGGCAGCCTCGCGGTCGCGCAACTCTCTGTTTTAAATGCATTTTGCCAAAAATCTGGGTGACGCGGTAGCGTGGTTGACGCGATTGCGTGAATGGCCATACTTTGAAAAATGACACGGACGCATGGGGCACGCGTTCGCATGGTGGGGCTTGTGCTTCTAGCGCGGTTCCAGCCCTATTCCAGCCCAACATACTGCCATACACCCCCTTTACGTCGATTTTACAGAGCCATACATTCGCTGGGTGACACGGACGCGTGGGAAAGCTATTTTTCAAATGACACGGCCGCGTCGGTAACGCGGTCACGTGGGCATATTTATGCCTAAGGCACGCCTCCAGCCACGCTCTCGCATGACTCTCTATTCACTTTTCTTTTCTTCCTAATGCACTTGTGACGCGGACGCGTCAGCAACGCTTCCATGTCGCGTCCGCATTTTTTTATATATATGCAATATGCACATGCAAATGCAGAATGCAGGTGAATATGCAGGAATTATGAATGAACACGAATGAAAATAAAATAAAATAAAACTAAGAACAAAAAGGAAAGAATATACCATGGTGGGTTGTCTCCCACCTAGCACTTTTAGTTAAAGTCCTTAAGTTGGACATTTGGGGAGCCCTTTGTTATGGTGGCTTGTGCTTGAACTCATCCAGGAATCTCCACCAATGTTTGCAATTTCAATATCCTCCGAGGTCCTAAACTAGGCGTATAAAGCCTTCAAGCAAGTTAAAGTGAGTGACAAGGCCCCAAGAGTGTTGATTTCTAGACTGAATTACGGGGTCCCAAACCTTGCTTTTGCACCCGTCTTCTTGTTGATCATTAGTGTTCCAACCGGGTGGCAGGCAATCTGAATTCTGACTAAAGCGGCCAAACAACTTCCTAGACCCATTCAGTTGAGATTTACACCAACCTTTGCATTTAAACTTTGAGCTTTCCACCATATTGAATCTTGCATGACGACTCCTACCACTAACCATCTCCCTCTTACTCTTAAAGCCACAAAGAGCTCTGAGTTGCCCATCTGTCTCAAGAAAAGCATATTCAAGTGAGCTAATTAAGCTTAGAGATGAAAGATTTACCCACTTGAATGAAGGAATGGATGGTGATGGTTTTGGGGGAGAGGTCTCCAACAACTTTGGCAAGGTGATTTCCAGCTCCATTTCCTTGGGCTCTTCTTTGACAACTTCCACCTCTTTGCAAGCTTCTTCAATTTCAACCTCTTCCTCTTGGTAGATTTCTTCCAATTTAATATCTTCTTCATTACTTACCAAGGGCATAGGAGGTTGTGCTTCTTCTTCTTGAATCTCCATCTCAAGTCCAATGGGAGAGGATTCAATTGTAGATAAGAATTCATTAATGATTGAATCCATCTCTTGATCATCCCCTTCAAAGTCTTCAACCATGATATGCTTTGGAGGTTGTACACCCTCCTCAACATCAATTTCAAACTCCTTAGAAGGGGGCTCTATGACTTGAGTTTCCCATGGAGGTTCCGCATCTCCCAAGTCTTCAACTACTTCTTCCTCTTTAACGATAACGGCTTCCTTCAATTGTTCCAATACAAAGTCGTGCTGCTCACTGTCCACCGGAGTTTTTAGTGTCTCCTTCATGTTACGTTCTTCAGTAGATTCTCCACATGAAACTATGGGGGTTACTTGAGTGCTCAGATGTTGGAAAGCTAATTGATTTACTACCTCGGTTAAGGCAGTCGTTAATTCCAGTACATTCCTTTTCATCTTTGCTTGCCCTTGAAGAAGACCACGAAGGATGTCATCCATTGGAGATTGGGGTGGATATGAGGGTTCATTATTTTGGAGAAAGGATTCATAATAGGAAGGTGGTTCTTCTTGATAAGGATATGGAGATGGTGAATATTGAGGTGGTGGTTCTGGGTGTGGTTCATATGGTGGTTAGTGTGGTGGATACAGGTTAGGGTCATATGGTGGTGTTTGGTGATAAGGGACTTGTGAGTATGGTGGTTCAAAGTTGTGTTGAGTAGATGGTTCATAAGCATATGGCGGGGCTTGTTGGTAACTACAAGGGAGTCCACCATAGTCATCATTTTGGTATGCATCACAGAATGGTTGTTTGTTATAGTGCATTGGAGGGGGTTGTTGCCAAGAGGGTTGATCAAATCCTTGTGGCTCTGATAAAACACTATTTTATGGTTTATAATGTGTTTAATTGTGTAGTTTTATCATGATCTTTACCCACTTATTCATATGATTAGCATGCATTTATATTTTCTTCCTAAAATTATTACATGATTGAAAAATTGCTTCCTAGAGACTTTTAATTATGTATTTTAATTCTCCTTTATTCCATTCGATGTCGTGATCTGTGTGTTAAGTGTTTCAGGCTTTATAGGGCATGAATGAGTTGGAGATTGGAAAGGAAGCTTGCAAAAATAGAAGGAACACAAGAAATTAAGGAGATGACCAGCGAGAAGTGACGCGGCCGCATGGCTCCCGCGACCGCGCGGAAGAGAGGAAATCGCAGTGACGCGGCCGCATGGCTTACGCGACCGCGTGGATTGGAATAGCACAAGTGACGCGGAGGCGTGGCCGACGCGCCCGCGTGGCAAAGCAAAACGCCGAATGACGCATCCGCATGAATGACGCGATCGCGTGACGTGCGCGATCTGCATAATCTGCAGAATTCACTGGGGGTGATTTTGGGCCCTGTTTTGACCCAGTTTTCGGCCCAGAAAGGCAGACTAGAGTCAGAGAACATGCAGAAACGAAAACAATATTCATTATACACAGTTTTAGTTTTTTAGATCTAGTTTTACTTCTCCTCTAGGTTTTCTCTCTACACATTCATAGTTCTTAGGATTTTATTTCTATTGCTCTTTGCATTGGGATATTGAGAAGAGTTATTACCTCATCAAGACTTCGTCATTCTAGTTCATTTTCTTTACTTGGCTTTACTCTTTCATTTCCTTTAATTTACTCAATTTTACTAATGGATTATTTTAGGATTTATTAATACAAGAGTTACTTTTATTTTTAATTGATTCCCTTGAGTTTTATTTATCATGTCTTTCTTTAATTCCCTTTCCTATGTTATGAGTTCTACATTCACAATGAGCGAGTAGTTCCCTAACTTGATAGGGAGTTGATTGAAAGGAACCCTTGAGTTGGAATGCTCAAAAGAGAAATTATAATTGGGTTTATTGTTGGATTGCCATCTAGTCACTAATGCCAGTCCTTCCAAGTAAGCGGATTGGGACTTGTGAATAGAAACAACATTCCAACTTGTTTGACTTTCCCTTACCTAGTAAGGGATAACTGAATAGAACAACCTTCAATTATCAATTAATCTTGAGAGTACTGCAACAAGAATAGGGCTTCCAACTAATCTACTCCCAGTCAAGGCTTTTATTTAAATTACTTAATTTTCCCAATTTAATTTCCTGTTTATTCAACTCAAACTCTTTTTGAAAATATCTGATTAATAAAATAGCACACCTTTCTGCAACTCGTTGGGAGACGACCTGGGATTCATACTCCCAGTATTTTAATTTTAATTTTTGTGACAACCCCTTCTAAATTGATAAGCGGATTTCTGGTTGGTTAAGAACTATACTTGGAACGCACAACTTATATCAATTCTTAATTAGCCAATATCCGCCACGTCAATTTTTGGCGCCGTTGCCGGGGAGTTGCAATAGAGTGCTAAAGTTATTGATTGGATTTTATTTATTTGCATTTTATTTTATCTTGCTACCATGAGCTGCTTGTTTCTTTCGTTAGATGACGCGTTCACTTCCTGATCCAAACTTGCCAGTATTCGATCCTGAGATTGAAAGAACTATTTCACGAATAAGGCAAGCTCGGCGTCGGTTAGTCCTCTCTGAGGGCAGATCTAAAACGTCACTTGAGAAGGAAACCAACCTCCGTTCTACTGATTTGGTTGATTTACGTGCAGGTAACATGGCAGCAGCTAGGAGAGTTACTATCCAGGAGGCTGGAGCCCCTGATTTTACAATACAACCGTTTCAAGCGCATCACCCAGTGGTGGCTACAGACTTTGAAATAAAGACCGCACTGCTCAATTTGATGCCCAAGTTTCATGGCTTACCTGCTCAAGAGCCTATCAAGCACCTGAGAGATTTTCAAGTAGCCTATTCTACTGTCAGGCGTGATGGTGCAGATGAAACTTCAATTTTGTTGAAAGCTTTCCTGTTTTCTCTTGAGGGAAAAGCAAGAGAGTGGTATTACACTCAACCCGCAGCAACTCTATCCAACTGGGATACACTGAGAAGAGAATTCTTGGAAAAATTCTTTCCAGCTGAAGTTACTGATAAACTGAGGAAAGACATTTCCATGATTGTTCAGGATGAATCTGAGACTCTCTATGAATATTGGGAGCGCTTCAATAATCTTCTAGAAGCATGCCCCCACCATATGATTGACAAGATAGTGTTACTCGGTTACGTCACACAGGGCATGAGGCCCCAAGATAAGACCACATTGGAAAGTGCTAGCAATGGGTCTATGAAAAAGTATGAGACCACTGATGAGGCATGGCAATTGATCAGCGACTTAGCTGAATCTACTCGGAATCACAGACAGAAACAAGGCCGTTCAAAAGCTGTTGCAGAAGTATCCTCTAGCAGAGAGACTGCTGCTCTAACTCAGAGTATCTGTGAAATGACCAACTTGCTGAAGCAGATGCAATTGAATCAACAAGTTCAGCAAGCTCAACCTTCTCCACCACAGCAAAGCCAACATTTAGTCCCATAGAGAGTTTGTGGAATCTGTGCTGATTATAGCCACTATACTGATGAATGTCCGTAGCTCCAGCAGGAAGACAACACCGTGGCAGCCACTCATAACTTCTATGACCGCCCCAACCAAGGGTACAATCAAGGTGGCAATTACAACCATGAATGGCAGGACGATTCTAACCAGAATTGGAGGGACAACAACAACAACAGAGGAGGCAGAGACAATCAGGGAAATCAGAGGTGGAGTAATAACAACAACAGGCAGCAGAACCAGAACCAGCCTTACAGAGCACCTCACCTGAGACAATCCCAAGGACCACAGAATACCCAACAGCAGACCTCTCAAATTACTTATCTTTCCTCATCTCCTAATAATGATTTACTACAATCCATTAATCGGAGACAACAGACCATGGAAAATAATATTAATGCCACTCTAAATGGTATGAACGCTACTTTGCAAGTTCTTGTCTCACAGATTGGATCAATGAATAACTCCAATAACCAGCCTTTGAGCTCCAGTGGAATTCCCTCTCAACCATTACCCAATCCAAAGGGTGGCATTAATGCCATCACCCTAAGGTCCGAAACCACACTGCAGGAGAGGAATCAGGAGGAGCCAAGCCCACCAGAACATGCCTCAGCTAGTGGAAATAAAAGATGTTGAAGAGGAGGAGGACATACATGACATAGCTGAAAAAGAAGAAGTTCAACCACAGGAGGAAGCACCACAGGGCGCAGATACTGCAGAAGACACCACTCCCATTCCATTTCCACAACTTGCAAGGAAGCCCAGGAAGCAGCTGGAACCTGATCCCAAAATGGTAGAGATATTCAAAAAGGTTGAGGTAACTGTTCCTCTTTTTGATGTTATTCAACAGGTACCTAAATATGCAAAGTTTCTAAAAGATCTATGTGTACATAAAGACAAAATTAATGAATTAGAAACTATTCCTTTAGGTAGTTCCATATCTGCTTTAATGGGTGGTTTACCTGAAAAATGTAGTGACCCAGGTCCTTGTATGGTTAATTGTACTATTAGTGGTGTGATAATTTCTGACTGCATGTGTGATTTAGGAGCATGTGTGAGTATAATGCCTTTGTCTATATATGATATTTTGAGGCTCCCTCCTTTAAAAAGGTCGGCAGCTCATTTTGTGTTAGCAGATAAAAGCATTATTACAGTGGTTAGAGTTGCTGAAGATGTATTAGTGGGCATTAAGGGGCTCACATTCCCCACTGATTTTTATATCCTGGAGATGCCCCAAAATGACTCAAAGAAGCCATCATCAATCCTACTTGGAAGACCATTCCTAAAGACATCAAGGTTCAAATTGGATGCTTTTTCAGGAACATACTCTTTTGAAATAGATGGTCGAGTAGTAATCTTCAATCTGAATGGAGTTATGAAGCATCCTCCGGAGGATCATTCTATCCTCTAGTGTGACATTATAGATGAAACCGTGGCTGAAGTTCACCAGGAGGAATTTGAAGAGAAGTACATAGGACAAGGTCCAAGTGTGGGGACATTCTCAGAGGATAATGACAGTGCTTTACCATTGTTACCAGCTCCAGACAACCCAGAGCCTGACCATGATCAGAAGTTAGACTTGAAACTCCTTCCTCCACACCTCAAATATGCTTACCTTGAGGACAAGCAAAAGTGTCCAGTTATCATTGCAAGGGAACTCACTTCTCAACAAGAAGAGCAGTTACTTAGTGTGCTGAGGAGGCACAAGAAGGCAATTGGGAGGAGTTTGGCAGATATAGTAGGCATCAACCCTCAAGTATGTGAGCACAGAATATTTTTAGAAGAGGGAGCAAGGCCCATTCATCAACCCCAGAGAAGACTGAACCCCACTATCTTAGAAGTTGTCAAGAAGGAAGTGACCAGACTACTGGAGGCAGATATCATCTATCCCATCTCAGACAATGAATGGGTGAGCCCAGTACAAGTGGTGCCCAAGAAGTCTGGAGTCACTACAGTGAAGAATGAGCATGGAGAGCTCATAGCAACCAGAGTACAGAACGCTTGGAGGGTCTGCATTGATTACAGACGCCTCAACCAAGCCACTCGTAAGGATCACTATCCTCTTCCATTCATTGATCAAATGCTGGATCGCCTGTCAGGTAAATCACATTATTGTTTTTTAGATGGTTACACAGGTTATTTCCGGATTCATATAGCTCCTAAGGATCAGGAAAAGACCACTTTTACATGTCCTTTTGGGACTTATGCTTACAAGAGAATGCCCTTTGGCTTGTGCAATGCACCAGCTACTTTCCAAAGGTGCATGATGAGTCTTTTTTCTGATCTTATTGAGGACTGTATGGAAGTTTTTATGGATGATTTTAGTGTTTATGGCGACTCCTTTAGCCTTTGCTTAGATGGATTATCTAGAGTATTAGATAGATATGTCAGTACAAACCTTGTATTAAATTTTGAAAAATGTCACTTTATGGTTAAACAAGGGATTGTACTAGGACATGTTGTGTCTAATACTGGCATTTCTGTAGATCCAGCAAAGGTGGATGCTATTTCTAGTTTACCTTACCCCTCTTCTATGAGGAAAGTCCGTTCGTTCCTTGGCCATGCAGGTTTTTACAGGAGATTCATTAAGGACTTCAGTAAGGTAGCACTTCCCTTATCCAGACTACTGTAGAAGGATATTGAGTTCGAGTTCAGTGAGGATTGCAAACAAGCGTTTGATAAGCTGAAGACCGTTCTGACTCAAGCTCCAATTGTGAGAGGACCAGACTGGAGCCAACCATTTGAAATAATGTGCGACACCTCCAACCATGCAGTAGGAGCAGCATTAGCTCAACGTGAAGGTAAGGATCCTTTTGTTATTGCTTATGCATCTAAAACTCTAGATGCCGCACAGTCCAATTACACTACTACTGAGAAAGAGCTTCTTGCTATTGTTTTTGCTCTGGATAAATTTCGAGCCTATTTACTTGGTACGAAGGTAGTAGTGTACTCAGTCCATGCAGCTCTCAAGTATCTATTAGCTAAAAAGGAGTCCAAACCAAGGCTTATACGTTAGATACTGCTATTACAAGAATTTGATTTAAAAATTAAGGATAGGAGTAGTAACCAGAATTTAGTGGCAGACCATTTGAGTCACCTCGAACACATTACAGCTGACCCCACTCCTATAGCTGATAGTTTCCCATTTGATAACCTGCAAGCAGTATCTGAGGTAGTCCCTTGGTATGCACCTGTAGCTAATTATCTAGTTAGCCGCACCTTTCCTCCAAACTTTTCTAAGCATCAAAGAGACAAGCTGAAAAGCGAGTCTAAATATTATATATGGGATGACCCATATTTATGAAGATGTGGTGCTGACTAGGTAATTAGACGGTGTGTCCCTCAATCAGAATTCCAGTCCATCTTAGAGGCTTGTCACTCATCTTAGAGTGGAGGACATTTTGGCCCTCAAAGAACAGCTAGAAAAATCTTAGACTGTGGATTCTGGTGGCCTACTCTTTTTAGAGACGTTGCTGAATTTTGTAGATCTTGTTTTCCATGCCAAAAATTTGGTAATATATCTAAGAGAGATGAAATGCCTCAACAAATTATGCTTTTCTATGAAATTTTTTATGTTTAGGGCATTGACTTCATGGGTCCATTTTCAAATTCTAATGGTTATTTTTATATATTATTAGCTGTGGATTACGTTTCCAAATGGGTGGAAGTAATTCCTACCTGCACTGATGATGCTAACACTATTGTTTTCTTTGTGAGAAACCACATTATTTGTCGCTTTGGATCACCACGAGCAATCGTGAGCGATCAAGGCACCCATTTTTGTAACAGGAGACTAACAGGATTAATGAAGAAGCATGGAATAATTCATAAGGTTGCAACAGCATACCATCCTCAGACTAATGGGCAAGCCGATGTGTCAAACAGAGAGATAAAGCGTATCTTGCAGAAGATAGTCAAACCTCATAGAAGAGACTGGAGCACCAGGCTACAAGATGCACTCTGGGCATACAGAACCGCATACAAGACACCCATTGGGATGAGTCCTTTCCGCTTAGTCTATGGAAAAGCTTGTCATCTCCCTGTTGAAGTAGAGTACAAAGCCTTTTGGGCAGTAAAGGAGTGCAACATGGGAATTGAGAAAGCCGGAGCTGAAAGAAAATTGCAACTGCAAGAACTGGAAAGCCTTCGCCTAGAAGCTTATGAGAACTCAAGACTATACAAGGAGAAGATGAAGGCTGTACATGATCAGCACATTAAGAGAAAAGAGTTCCAACATGGAGACTTAGTCCTCCTTTACAAATCTCGACTGAGGCTCATGCCAGGAAAGTTGAGATCAAGATGGGAAGGTCCATACAGAGTAGAGAAGGCCGAACCATACGGAGTTTATCACCTAAGCCATCCTTGAAGCTCTGAACTTATCAAAGTTAATGGACATCGTTTAAAGCTATACCATGGAGAGAGGATGCAGAAAAACAAGGAGCTCGAGATCTTCCTCATGGAAGATCCTCACATAGCCGAAGATTGAGCTAATGGAGCGTCCAACTTACGGACGTTAAAGCAAAGTGTTAGGTGGGAGACAACCCACCATGGTATGATCGTTCTTTTCTTTATTCTTAGTTTTTTTATTTAATAACTCTTCTCTTTATTAGTACATTTCGTGCATCTGCATTTACATACTTTTATTTTTAATTAAAAAAAAAATTTAACGCGACGCGACCGCATCATTGACGCGTCCGCGTCGCAGGAGATGGGAGAAAATAAAAAACAAACAGAGAGTCACGCAGGAGCGTGGCTGGAGGCGTGCCAATGGCACAAATTGTCCCACGCAACCGCGTTGCCGACGCGTCCGTGTCACATGGGAACATTGGCCTCCCACGCGACCGCGTCACCCACGCGGCCGCGTGCCCTGGAATTCGACGTCAATAGGGTGCACGACCGAAAGTGGTGCAAGAGTGGTGCTGGATTGGTGCTAAACGCACAATCCTTCCCACGCGGCCGCGTGACCGACGCGACCGCGTCATATCCTTTTCACGACCACTCACACGATCGCATGCCCCACGCGATCACGTCACCCAAGATTTGGTAACAATATAATTTCGAACAGAGAGTTGTGCGAGCGCGAGGCTGTCCTCGCGCCAGTGGCATAAAACGGGTCACGCGACCGCGTGACCAACGCGACCACGTCAATTATCATAAGCGCAATTTGCGCGACCGCGTGCCCCACGCGGCCGCGTCGCTTGCGCTGCACAGCTCCCCTGATTTGCCAATTATCTTATCTTTCTTTTACCCAAATCCTATTTTCTCTTTTCCCTCCTTATTTCTTCCTTCTTCCTTCTTCCTTCTTTCTCACTTTTTACACTCTCACTCTCTCTCTCACCCCCATTAACAAGGTTTTCTTTTCTTCTCCTCTCCTTACTTTTCTATTTTTCTTCTTATTTTTATATGTTATCTTCTTTTCTTTTCCTTTTACTTTCATTATTCATATTTTCTTTTTCTTTCTTTTTCCTTTTTACTTGGTGTTAGAAATTTATTTGAGTCATTATTTCTCATTATATGCTTGTGGATTGTTATAAATTTGTTTGGCAATTATATATTACTTTTTAAAGGGTTGCTTGCATGTTCAATTTAATACTTTCCATACATTATTCCACCATGCATGCTATGTGTTTGTGAAAAATCCAACATGGCATTATGCACTTTTCTACGTTATTCTATTCTACTATTAAATGCCCGTTTTTCACAAAACCCCTTTTTATATTTTATTCATTGAAAATAATTGTCAATACAAACGTGATGGTTTGTTACAAGTGATGCTTGATCTATGCTACTCATGCCTTTGCCAGCATGCCAATAAACACCTTGCATTCACTTGCCAGCATATGCACTAACTATTTTCCATTGATGACTTTTCACATGTAGTCATGACCATGTGTTAACATCATTTACCTTTTACTGTGCATTCATAACCACCCTTTTCCGTTCTCTTCCTTGCTCTATCTCTTTAAATTTAATTTACTTTCTCTTTCCTTTTTCAGAATGGCTACCAAGAAGGGCAAAGAGAAAGCTACTCCCAAATCAACAGCAAGGAGAGGAACAAAGAGAGCACTAGTGGCAGAACCCTCTTCAACTGTGGTAAAGCCCTCAACAAAGAGACTTAAGAGGATTATAAAGGTTGATGATAAAGAAAAGGCCTTCCCAGCAAAGGACACTGCGCGATTTCCCAATCGCTACTGTGAGCAGATGTTCTCCATCCTAGCAGAAAGGAGCTACAACAACGAATACCTTCTTCTCCTCCCAAACCATATTGCTACCTTTGTTGAGCTGCAAATTGCACAAAGACAATGAGGTTTTCTACTGAGACAGCCGAGGCAGGTCAATCTTTCTTGGGTAGTCGAGTTCTACTCCAACTTCCACCTTTCAACCCTACAGTCTGTCTTTGTCCGTCAGAAGCAAGTCCCCATTACAGAAGAGGCCATTCAAAAAGCTCTAGGTCTTCCCCCTATTCCAGAAGGTTTGGACACCTTTCAAGAAGCCGCACTCAAGCGCCAGATGTACCAATTTGACTGGGACGCCGTTCTCAGAGTTATCGCACTACCTGGCAGCCGATGGATCTACGGATACCATGGTACCGCCCTAAGGGAATCTCGGCTTCAGCACTTACTTTGAAGGCTCGCGTATGGGCACAGATCATGTCCCATTACGTCTTTCCGAGCACTCACGAGTCCTCCTTCACTGCGGACATGGCCGTTCTACTATGGTGCATCCTTACTGCCAACCTCTGAACCTACCAAGACACATCCGGAATGCCATGGGACACGTACAAATCACGGGCAACTTACCTTTCCCCGCCTTGGTCGCAGATCTTATCTCAGCAGCCGGAGTCTCCTTCAGAGCTGGGGACACCAAAGTCATACTTCCACGGGATGATCAATATGTCCCTAATGGGAAATATATCAGACCCTCAGCAGCCACTACAAGTCAGCCCACTGAATCGGCTCAGGACATTCCTCCTTCCGTACCACAAGCACCTACAACAAACCAACTGCTCCATCAGATACTCGAAAGGTTGGATCGGCAGGAACACAAAGCTAAGATGAGAGAGCACCGTAACAAGCGCCGATTCACATACCTCAAGGAGCTGATCATGGAAAAATTCAAGGACTCAGACACTCTGCACTCCACTTCCTTTACCAGCACAGGGAGCCATGATGGTCCCGACTGTGGAGATACTGCTACCAGCCCACCCCTGTTCCTAACAGATGGCACCGAGGACGGTGCAAAGCCTTAAGTGTGGGGAGGTCGGTCAGTACCTGACTTCCGGAGGTAATTTCTCTTCCCTAAACACCAATAAATTAGGATATTTAGTTAGTTTTTCTTTTATAGAATAGGATAAATTGCATAGTAATAGATTAGTTGCATGCATGTTCTACTTGATTGAAAAGACAATAAGTTTTTTCTAAGACTCTATTTTTGGAACAAAATTTCACTAATTTTAATTAAAATTTTTATGTTAAATTTGCTTGAAGTTGTATTTGGAACATGATTTTTGAGCTAAAGAACACACAACATGTGAGATTTGAGTCTTTATGCATGGTTACATTATTTAACCATAATTATTTTATTCTTGTGTGTTTACTTCTCTATGATTGTAATCTATATTTTGTTTCATCCTATATGTCCAATGTTTATTATATTTATATGTTTGCATATGATTGAGGCCATTATTTGTTTAGCTCACTTATCCAAATTAAGCCTACCCTTTCAATTATCTTTGTTAGCCACTTTGAGCCTTTGAACCCATTTGTTCTATATTTTACCACATTACTAGCCTTAAGCGGAAGAACAATTATATATCCCAAATTGAATCTTTGGTTAGCTTAAGATATAATTGTGTGTGTTAATTAAGTATGGGAAATTGTGGGAACAAAAGATAATAAGGGAATGTGTCATGATAATATAATGGAAATTTGGAGACCTACTCATGTGAAACTATAAGAATTAAAAATCTATGTGCATTGATAAGCTATGTTTATTTTTATGCTTATGAAAAAAAAACCAAAAATATTCAATAAATAAATAAGGGGACAAAATTACCCCAATGCTAAGTTAAGAATTCAAGGATCAATGCATGTATGATAAAATTAAAATAAAAAGTTGATACATGAGTATGGAATGTGAAAGGAAATTCTGGGTAGCTAGGTATGAATTCTAAAAGTTATATAGAATATATATATATATATATATATATATAGGTTATGTTAAAGCTTGGGTTGATTGAAGATTCAGTTTATAAGCTTACTTAGCCGTATGTGTATCCTTACCAATACCTTGGCCCCATTACAACCTTGAAAAGATCTCATGATGTTTGCATTGGTATATTAAATGTTGTTGATTGGTTAGGAGAAGAACAAAAATTAGAGAGCATGATTAGAGAAGGATAGAGTGATTGCCCTATATACTAGAGAGATTAGAGTATACATACATCATCAGTGAGGGTTCAATGCTTAAAATTCTATGTCCCCTGCTTTCATGAGCTACCTTCTTGCATTTTTATCTGTTATTACTATATAAAAAAATTGAATTAGTGGAATTTGATTTATATTTTGAAGAGCTTATTTGCTATTGATCAAGTGGACAAGAATCATATAGTTGCATTCATATATATAGGTTGCATTGCATTGCATGAGTTTTACATGTTCCGACTCATTTGTTTTATCTCCTTCAACTAAGCATGAGGACATGCTAATGTTTAAGTGTGGGGAGGTTGATAAACCACTATTTTATGGTTTATAATGTGTTTAATTGTGTGGTTTTATCATGATCTTTACCCACTTATTCATATGATTAGCATGCATTTATATTTCCTTCCTAAAATTATTACATGATTGAAAACTTGCTTCCTAGAGACTTTTAATTATGTATTTTAATTCTCCTTTATTCCATTCGATGCCGTGATCTGTGTGTTAAGTGTTTCAGCTTTATAGGGCATGAATGAGTTGGAGATTGGAAAGGAAGCTTGCAAAAATGGAAGGAACACAAAAAATTAAGGAGATGACCAGCGAGAAGTGACGCGGCCGCATGGCTCACGCGACCGCGCGGAAGAGAGAAAATCGCAGTGACGCGGCCGCATGGCTTACGCGTCAGCGCGGATTGGAATAGCACAAGTGACGCGGAGGCGTGGACGACGCGCCCACGTGGCAAAGCAAAACGCCGAATGACGCGTCCGCATGAATGACGTGATCGCGTGACGTGCGTGATCTACATAATCTGCAGAATTCGCTGGGGGCAATTTTGGGCCCTGTTTTGACCCAGTTTTCGGCCCAGAAAGGCAGACTAGAGTCAGAGAACATGCAGAAACGAAAACAACATTCATTCTACACAGTTTTAGGTTTTTTAGATCTAGTTTTACTTCTCCTCTAGGTTTTCTCTCTACACATTCATAGTTCTTAGGATTTTATTTCTATTGCTCTTTGCATTGGGATATTGAGAAGAGTTATTACCTCATCAAGACTTCATCATTCTAGTTCATTTTCTTTACTTGGCTTTACTCTTCCATGTCCTTTAATTTACTCAATTTTACTAATGGATTATTTTAGGATTTATTAATACAAGAGTTACTTTTATTTTTAATTGATTCCCTTGAATTTTATTTATCATGTCTTTCTTTAATTCCCTTTCCTATGTTATGAGTTCTACATTCACAATGAGCGAGTAGTTCCCTAACTTGATGGGGAGTTGATTGAAAGGAACCCTTGAGTTGGAATGCTCAAAAGAGAAATTATAATTGGGTTTATTGTTGGATTGCCATCTAGTCACTAACGCCAGTCCTTCCAAGTAAGCGGATTGGGACTTGTGAATAGAAACAGCATTCCAACTTGTTTGACTTTTCCTTACCTAGTAAGGGATAACTGAATAGAACAACCTTCAATTATCAATTAATCTTGAGAGTACTGCAACAAGAATAGGGCTTCCAACTAATCTACTCCCAGTCAAGGCTTTTATTTAAATTACTTAATTTCCCCAATTTAATTTCATGTTTATTCAACTCAAACTCTTTTTGAAAATATCTGATTAATAAAATAGCACACCTTTCTGCAACTCGTTGGGAGACGACCTGGGATTCATACTCCCAGTATTTTAATTTTAATTTTTGTGACAACCCCTTCTAAATTGATAAGCGGATTTATGGTTGGTTAAGAACTATACTTGCAACGCACAACTTATATCAATTCTTAATTAGCCAATATCCGCCACGTCAGGCTCCTCCCATCTTTGATTCTTCCAACCTTGATGCCTATTTTCATTATAGTTTCCATTCCTTACAACAACATTGGAACCAAACTTAAAGCGATGGGGTGAGAACTCATAATAGCAAATAAAAAATAAAAACAAAAATAAAAATAAATTTAAATTAAAAGGTTATTGAAAATTAAATTTTGAATTTTGAATTTTAAATTTTGAATTTTGAATTTTGAATTTTAAATTTTGAATTTTGAATTTTGAATTTTGAATTTTGAGAAAGTCAACAATATAAGATAAAGATTTGAAAAAGATTTAAATTTTGAAAAAAAAATTTTAAATTTAAATATTGAAATTTGAAATTTGATATTTAAATATTGAAATTTGTAATTTGATTTTGAAATAAGATAAGATAAGATTTTGAAAAAGATATGACTTTTGAAAAAGATTTGAATTTTGAAATTTAAAACTAAGATAAGATAAGATAAAAATTTTAAAATAAAAATCTGAAATTTTTTTTATGTAAATTTCGAAAATTCAATTAAAATAAAGAGAAAATATATTTTGAATTAAATGCGGAAAGAGAAAAACAATAAAATGACACCAAACTTAAAATTTTTAGATCAAAACGAAGAAAACATCTAAGAACAACTTGAAGGTCAAGATGAACACGAAGAACAAATTTTTGAAAAATTTTTAATAACTAAATAAAAACTAATAACCTCTTAATTTACGAAAAAGAAAAAATAAAAACAAAAATAAAAACAAATAAACAAGCAAAAAGTAAATATTTACAATAACCAATAATAAGGCACACGTTTGCAATTCCCCGGCAACGGTGCCATTTTGACGATTGGAATTTCTATCGGTAAAGAATTTTCACAAATATATAATCACATTGTAGATATAGCTTCTAAACCAACAGAAAATCCTTTCGTACAAAAGTTTTGCTTGTCACTTAAGCAAACCCAATAAAAATAAATAATCGAAGTATTCAAACCTCAGGTCGTCTTCTCAAGAAATTGCAGGGAAGTATGATTTATTATTGGTTATGGAAAAAGGTATATTTGGGTTTTGAAAAGGTTTGAACAAGAGAAATAAATTGCAGGAATTAATAAATCAATAGCTAATAAAACTCTTAGCACGGTATGAAAATTTGGAAGTCCTATCCTAGTTATCCTTATCGATGGTTATGAGAATTGAGTTTTAATCCCACTTAGTTAACCTTTACTAAAGCAAAGGAAAGTCAAGTGGACTAATTAGTTTGATCTTTAGGTCCTAGCCAATTCCAAAGAAAGGACTAGAGTTATTGGAATTCAATTCAATTAGCAAAAATAACAATTATCAATCACGATGAGTTTGATAACTCAAGAGTCTCTAATTAATCAATTAAAGCCAAGAATATAAAAAGTTAAATAAGAATCATAAATCTAAAATACCTCAGTTTATATTAAATAAAGAATCAATCTAAACATAAAGAGTTCATAAACTAAATTGAGAAAATAAGTAAAAGGAACATTGAACCTGGAACTCAAAAAAAATTGTAAGTTGAAATAATAAGAAATCCTAAATTCTTTAAGAGGAATCCTAATCCTAAATCCTAAGAGAGAGGGGAGAGCCTCTCTCTCTCTAAAACTACATCTAAATTATGAAAAGTGAATTATTATGAATGTATGTTGTCTGATGAATAAATGCATTTCCCCACTTTATAGCCTCTAATCTGTGTGTTCCGGGACGAAAACTGGGTCAAAAACAGCCCAAAAATCGCTCCCAGTGATTTATGGTACGTACAGGTTGCGGCAAAGTGACGCGGAAGCGTCGTCCACGCGTTTGCATGGGTTGAATTTCGCAGATGCAACGCGTGCGCGTCATCCACGCGTCCGCGTCACCTAACTTCGGGGCAGCTATGGCAAATTATATATCGTTGCGAAGCCATGGATATTAGATTTCCAACGCAACTAGAACCGCATCATTTGGATCTCTGTAGCTCAAGTTATGGTCGATTTAGTACCAAGAGGTCAGGCTGAACAGCTTTAGCAGTTCCTTCTGTTTCTTGTATTCCTTCCACTTTTGCATGCTTCCTTTCCATCCTCTAAGCCATTCCTGCCCTATAGTCCCTGTAATCACTTAACACACATATCAAGGCGTCGAATGGTAATAAGAGAGGATTAATATTAGCAAATATAAGTCCAAAGAAGCATGTTTTCAATCATAGCACAAAATCAGGAAGGAAAACATAAACTCATGCAAATCATATGAATACGTGTATGAAAGATTGATAAAATCTACTCAATTGAGTACAAGATGAACCATAAAATAGTAGTTTATCAACTAGGCCTGTTAAATCTAGTCTCCATGTCATCAATATACCGAGAACAAAAAGTAAGAGACTCTTCATCTAAATAACCCTCAGCAATAGAACCTTTTAGATGTGCTTTATTTCGTACAAAGGACTTCAAGTGTCCCAATTCCCTACATGGATGAATTGTCAGTGTACTACAATTTCATCAAATGAATTTTTATTTTAAAAAGGGAAAGCATTATTGTACCTTTCAATGGGATACATGTATCGATAATGGACTGGCCCCCCAAGTTTTGCTTCCTCAATAAGATGGACTGTTAGATGCACCATAACGGTGAAGAATGATGGAGGAAATAACATTTCCAAATGGAAAAGAGTAATCACAATGCGATCTTGGAGCTTATCAAGTTTTGTACGACCTAGACTCTTACCACAAAGAATTCTAAAAAATGAGCAGAACTCTATCAAAACTGAGGTAACTTGGTTTGGTAGCACATTACGGATTACTAGTGGAAGCAACTGCTCAATCAAAATATGACAGTCATGACTTTTAAGTCTAATGATTTTTTGTTGTAACCATCGGGCACCCTAACATTCTTCAAAGTTGCAAGAAAGACCTTTTTAGCATCTCGTGTTAGTGAATACAAAGCAAGGTGATATTTTCCATTATCATCTGGCCAAAGATAATGCCTTATCCCCATGTCTTGTAGATCTTTTCGGGCATTGAGATTATCTTTTGCTTTAGATTTCTCATTGAGTAATGTATACAAAATATTATCGCATACATTTTTCTCAATGTGCATAAAGTCAAGGTTATGAGGCAACAAGTTGGTTTTCTAATATGGAAGTTCAAAAAAAGATGTTTCTCTTTCTCCACTGCATAGTTGCTTGCCTACCCCTTTTTTCTTTCTTGTTCAACTTTTCTTTCTTCCCGAATGTATCATCAAGATTTTCTACATGTGCCAGAATTTCGGATCTTGATAATTTAGCCAGGGGATCACGTTCTTCTGTGTGTCCATCAAAACGAACTCTACTTAACCTGAATCGATGTTGTCTACCAAGAAAACATTGATGACCTATATAACACCATTTTTTGCTATGATTAAGATAACAAGGTTTTGCATCAAAATTACAAGTTGGGCAAGCCAAACCAGTATATGTGTTCCATCTGGAGAGCATGCTTAGGCCAAGAAAATCACTAACTATCCATATAAGAGCTGCATGAATCTTAAACATTTTATGTTCTGATGCATCATAAATTTCCATACCCTTATCCCATAATTCTTTGAACTCTCTGACAAGTGGTTTAAGATATATGTCTATATTATTTCCGGGACTATGCTTGCCAAGTATAACCATTGATAGAATAAAGGAAGTATGTTTCATACACATCCAAGGAGGAAGATTCTATGGAATCAGAAACACATGCCAAATGCTATGAGCAGAACTCATTGATCTATAAGGATTGAAACCATCACTAGCAAGTCCTAAGCGAACATTTCTAGGTTGCAATCCAAACTCTCTGTGTGTCAAATCAAAAGTCTTCCATGCCTCACCATCCCCTGGATGCACCATTTTGTCATTTTCTCCCTTCGCTGTTGCATTCCATAAGATATGCTCTGCAGTTTTACGACACAAGAACAATCTTTGCAACCTTGGTTTCAACGGAAAGTATCTCAAAACCTTGGCAGCTTGGTTTTTCTTTTTCTTCTTCTTAGAATTCCACCTAGAAGCACCACAATGACTGCATGTTTGTTGGATGTTGTTTGGGTCTTCATCCTCGAACAACATACAATCATTGGGGCAAGCATCTATCTTAACATAGTCAAGACTTAGTTTTCAAATTAGTTTCTTTTCCTGATCAAAATTCGTAGGCAAATTCACACAACTAAAAGCATCCCTCACCAACTCAAGTATCATGGTAATGGCCTTGTCACTTAGTCCACACAAGACTTTAATATGATACAATTTGACTATGAATTCTAGCTTTGTGAAGTCGCTTCCTTCTTGTAGCTTTTGATTGCCTTCCTTGAGAAACTCATCAAAGTCTCTACGATTTTCTCTTGGCTCATCGTTTACAAAATCTTCCGTTCCTGAATCCTCACCGCTCTCTTGATCCATATGTATCCCGAAAGCATCATTTATCATGTTATATAGGGGATGTTCAGTTGCCAATGTCTCGCGCATGACATGTGCACTTGTTGAGAATTTGGTTACTTCTTTCTCGTCATGAAAGTTCCATACAACATAATTCTTAGGGAATAGTTTGTAAAGTAAATGATCTCTAACATCTTTTCGAGCATGCCATTTGCAAAACCCACAACTTGGACATGAACATATTATCTTACTATTCTCAATTGCTCCATGTTGAAATTCAAAATCCAAGAAGTTTTCTAGACTGACTATGTATTCATCTGAGTTTCGTGGCTTAGCAATCCAAGATTTATCCATTGTTTCTAGTTAAACTTCAAGTATGAAAAAATAATTACTAGACATGTATACTACTAAAAAATATATCTGGAACTTCTAACATAATAAACTACAAAGCTATAATAGACTTCTAACATATTTAAAACAAAACAGGATATAATTATTATCTTACCTCAACAAGCACTTGTTGAAAAGCAATAGCAAGAAACTGGTGAGAGAAAAATCAGTACCCACTTTAATCCCAGAAACAGAAGAAACCTAAGCAAATGCCTAATAAAACCATAAATAAAATCAGTACCCACTTCAATATTGAATTTTCCAAGCAAGAGTAACAACTATATATGAGGGGGAACTCACTTTAGCATGTAATTCTATGAATTGAGTTGTTAATGCTTGATGCTGCATTTACCCTAGCTGTTTCTTCTGCCAATGGATCACAAAATGCCCTGTGAGTTATGAAGCTATCCCTCTTGCAAATAATAACAATACTAACATTATGAATTTAATTTTGAGTAATGATAGAGATTATTGCAGTGACACTCAGTTAATAGATATTTCAAACGCCACAGAAGACTCTTCTTTTTTTTTCTTTTGATAATTGGTTGCTTATAGATAGAGTTGGGAGATATGCTTTTACATTACAGCTGTATAGGATCTCAAGCAAACAAAAGCAGTCAAAAAAGGTTTTAGACCCAGCTTTCTATCTTTTCTCTCAATCTTTTAATTCTATACTACTAAATTAAAAATCCAGAAAACGTTTGTTTTGTGTTCAACAGCTCGGCCTCTCCTGTTATGTTTTAAATGCTCCCCTAAAAAAGGTATCTTATTAAGTGGATCAAAATTTTCTAAAATAAAAACGTAAATATTTAATTAAATTGCTGCACTGCCACATTGGCTTGCTCTTCTGCTGAAAGAGAGCTAGTGCAATGAGATGAGTTGGTTTGGAAGAGAGGCCAAACTGATGTAGTTGAGGATGAATCGCTATTGGAATTTTTAAAAACCCATCCAGCATTAGAATCACAATACTCAAGAGATGCCTGCAGGTTATATTTTGAGATCAAAAAGGCTTTATTATTTATTTAATACTTAGGTGAATTACAAGGAAGTGTAAACTCCCTAAATGATGCGATAATGCTTAAAAAAAGAGCCTTGTCAAACCACAATAAAACACATTTGTATGAGATCTGCAGAAAATGGCACTATCACATTCCTAACCAATAACTAACTAGGTTCTTGATTTATGCCTCTATAAAACATTAAAATAAAAGGAGAAAAGAGAATTAAGACAACACTCACTGTTTCCTTCAAAGCTTCAAAATAACTTGTTTGAGCAATCCTTTAGAACCTCTATGATATAATCTTGTTCTACTTGCTAATCTTTGAAGTTTCATTTTTATTTGTCTTATTCTTTCTTAATACTTTAGGTAGGTGGAAAAAGAGGCATTTTTAGATCCTTACCCAGTGGATTCACCAACTTTATCCCCGTGGAATCATAGAAAAGGGGAAGGGGACAGCCTGAATGAGAATGGTGGAGTAATAGAGATTATGAACAGAGACAATGACTAAAAAAGTGGTCAGTGAGGAGAAGCAAACAAACACAAAAAGATGAGGAGGCTAAGGCACAGAAATGGGAAACTGTATTATCATTTCTAAGATGATTAGCGGTGTTGCTACACCTTAATTTTGATATCTAAGGGTAATAGGTATGCACTAAAATAATTAGTGAGAAAAATGTGACATTGCTAAATAACACTTGGTGAAAGGAGCATCTGAGAAATGCTCAGCAACCAAGGATAAACTTGACCATAATACATAGCAAGAATTAATTGTTTTAACTTTTTAGTAGACAAAAATATAGAATCAAATAAACATAATTAAAAGGAAATAACATGCAACATGGACCTTGAGTAGACTAGTCCCCCGCAAGCCTATAACCTTGGCCACATGTATGAGGAACCTGATATTCAGGGATAAGAGTTGAAGATGAAGGAAAGGCACTCGTGAACCAAAGTTTTCAATCATCCTATTTATAATGGTTTTACAAAATAAAGCCAATGTTTTTAACTGCATACTACCGGATCTTAATTAATATTATCGATAAATAAATAGATATAATGAAGAGAGATGAAGATTGAATTTTGTTAAAACAAGTCCAAATACAATAGTTGAGACTCATTTGCATACCAACATCTTGGATGACAATACACAAGATTCATTACATAAACTCATCCTCACAACAATAACAATCCCTCCTAAAAGTAGCATTAACCTTTATGAACATGACAGAAGCTTAAAAATATACTTGAGTATCAAATCTCCCAGCATGTTACCCAAAATTGGCTCTCTTTTCCCCCTCTAAACCAATAGAACAGAACAAATACTAAACAACCTGATCCAGCAGCAACTCCAGTTTTCTTATCTCACAAATTTCACATGCAAAATCTCTCACCCTTAATCTATATTCTATCTTAAACCATTGATGTGTTATTATTTGCAGTCTCAAATCCAAAGTCAACAAAATCTAGTGAGACTCAATAATAAATTGATCAAAACAAACGACAATGTTTCCTAAAAACAAAACCCCAGTATTCGCCAAATGAACCCAAAACCCTGAAATCCAAGTTGTGTTGTTTGTTCATACTTGAGAATTTCAATCAGCTAACCAACAAATTGTAATAGAAAAGGAGGGGAATGTAGAATAAGAAAATGCATTACCTCGTTGAATGGCCGAACGGGTGAGAATGAATGAATGAAATGAAACGCTAAATTGGGCTAAAGAGAACGCATGAAAGGTTCAAACTCCAAAAGGGAATTATTATAAAAATAAAAAATAAAAATTTAGGATTATATAACTATGAAAAAGAACAAAAGCTTTAGTATAATAACTAACAAAAAGGAATCTCAAGTATGCTGAGTATGATAGATTGTTGAATTCTAAGCTTCTTCGAAACTTCCCTTCTTAAATTCAGAAGCTCTCGATCCAGAAGCTCTCTACCGCAACGGACACAGCAGTGGTAATGGTGCCGGCGGCGGAAATGGCAGCGGAAACAACGGCGAAAATGGCGGTTTTGTTTGAAGCCGATGACAGTGGATGGTGAACGAAATTCTCGATGTAGAAGCTCTCTTTCTCTCTGAGCTAACGCAGTCTCTCGTGTTGAAAAAAAAGGGAAATTTAGGTTTTGTTTCAAATCTTAATTTTAATTAATTATTAGTGGAGATTTTTTAAATTGCCATAAATAAGATGTATTGTGGAGGTTTTTAAAAACCTTCACTAAAATACTCCCTCAAATAAGCAAAAATCTTGTAGTGGTAAACTAATAATATCTCCCCTATTAATTCATTAAAACTTTAGTGAACTGTCTCTCTCTTTTTTAACTTGTAGTTACGTTTCAAATTTTAAACATATATAACTAAAAGATTTACTACACATCCAAGCAATATTGCTATCCAAGTCTAATCAAGTAGACCCAACACCAACAAAAACCACTCTCATTAAAAAGAGCGTGATTACACCCACAAACATCATTCTTCCAACCAAGTCATTTACGTTTTCACACGGGACTTTACGTTATCGTCGTCTTCTTCTTCTTCTTCTTCTTCTTCTTCGTGTTCCTCCTCCTCCTCCTCCTTCGCTGCATGCTTTCTCCTCATTGTCATTCTTTTGTTGCTGCTATTATTGCTGTTATTGCAATAAGTAAGGAGAAAGAGTTTTAAATTATGTAGGACAACGAGTTAAATGTACCTTAATAAACTCATAAATGAACCAAAATTATATAATGATTGCGACACAATTAACTCAGAACTAAACCGAAATTACATAATGGATTGCGACACAATTAACTCAGAAATGAACCGAAATTACATAACAATTGTGACACAATTAACTCAGAAATGAACCGAAATTACATAATGATTGTGACACATAAACTCAGTTCGAAAACAAGCAAACAAATAAGACTGAATCATGAACAAAAGTACATCCAAAATTATTTTTGGATCAGACAATGCCATTAATATATTTCTTCTTCTTTTTTGTTTGATATTTTCTTTTCTTTTTCTTGGTTTTATTCCTCTCAAGAGAGTAAATCAAAAATAATTTTGAGAAAATAAAATAAGAAGGTGAAGATGAAGAAGAAAAAGATGAAAAATAAGAAGAAGAAGCAGTAGAAAATGAAGAGGAAGAGGAGAAAGAATTTTGAATTGTGCAGGACAACGAGTCCAAATGCACCTTAATTCACTCAGAAATGAACCAAAATTATATAATGATTACGACACAATTAACTCAGAAATGAACCGAAATTACATAACAATTGCGACATAATTAACTCAGAAATGAATCGAAATTACATAATGATTACAACACAAACTCAATTCAAAAATAAGTACACAAACAAGACTGAATCGTGAACAAAAACACATCTAAAATCAATTTTGGATCAGACAACATCATTAATATGTTTCTTCTTCCTTTTTATTTGATATTATTCTTTTTTTATTGGTTTTATTCCTCTTAAGAGAGTGAAATAAGAAGAACTATAAGAAAATCAAAAAAGAAAGAAAAAATGAAGAAGAAAAAGATGAAAAAGAAGAAGAAGCAGCAGTAGAAGATGAAGAGGAAGAAGAGAAAAGTTTTGAATTGTGCAGGACAACGAGTCCAAATGCACCTTAATTCATTCAGAAATGAATCGAAATTATATAATGATTGCCACACAATTAACTCAGAAATGAACTGAAATTACATAATGGATTGCGATACAATTAACTCAGAAATAAACAGAAAATTACATAACAATTGCAACATAATTAACTCAGAAATGAACTGAAATTACATAATGATTTCGACACATAAATTTAGTTAAAAAATAAGCACACAAACAAGACTGAATCGTGAATAAAAGTACATCTAAAATTAATTTTGGATCAGACAACATCATCAATATGGCAAAAATTCAACAATGACAATAAAAATAACGGCGATAATGATAACGATGATATGTATAAGAAGAAGACGACAATGACGATAACGATGATGATGATGACGATGATGATGATGATGATGATGATGATGATGATGATGGAGGAAAATGATGAAAAGGAAGGAGAAAAAGAAATCCCAATGAGAAAAGAAGAAAGAGAAGGAGAAGGACGAGGAGGTGGTGGTGCTGTTGGTGACGATGGTAACGAAAGTAAAAAATAATAAAGAAAATAATAAGAAGAAGAAAAGAAAAAGAAGTTGAATGTTAAAATTGCTTGGACGTGGAGAATAATTCTATAGCGAAACATATATATGACTTAACATATATTATTTTTTATTTAAAATAATTTTTTACTTATTTAGGAATAATTATACAAATAGTAAAAATGTAACTTTAGTTTCTTTTTTATTTTTTAATTTATATATGTTTATTCATTGTTATCAGAACTGGATCGAATCAGTCGTTTCGATTGGAAAACTGATAAACCGATAGTCTGATCGATTTGTAAGCGAATTAAACTGAACAAGTAATTGAATTGGTCAACAGTGATTAAACCCGTTGAAAATCGGCCGGTCCGCACTAAACCTGCACGGATCCATGATGCACGTGCACGCCGCTTTCGAACACGAGTTGGCAAACATGCAATCCTGCTCCCTTGCCGCTGTGCCATTTTGCCTCTTGATAATATATGTGACAAAAATTAAATATATAATAAAGTATGAATGAATTTTTATTTTTTTAATCCTTTTAAGTATGGATTGACATGGATACCAAACAAGTAGAAACACATAATATACAAACGTATTGATATATTGATATTGATAAATTAAAAAAGTATTTTGTACTAGTAACTAATTTATTATCTGTTTTTGCACCATAAATTATATCTAAGAATTGATATTTAATTACCATTAATATATTTTTTGAAAATATGCCTTTAATTTTTTATTTTATTTTTATAATTTTATATTTTTATTTAATTATGACTGGGTCAACTGGGTAGATCAGTGACCCATCGGGTTGAACTAGTAACCCAATGACCCAGTCGTATGAGCGGGTTAATTATCGGTTCTGTTCTGATAACTATGTGTCTATTTGAATGAAAAACAAATTATTATTCTTTAGTTGTTATGTAACAAAAAAATTAAAAAAAAAGTCATAGCAACCGAAAGAGAAAAAAATAGAATGGTGGAAGGCGTTGATAGTGGTAGAAAGATATACCACTCTATCATCCTAAACTTTACCTCTAGCCGTAAAGCAAAGGACGACAAAGCGTCACGACAGTTCTAAAGCTCCATACAATAGTATATAGTCAAGAAATATTAAAACTAAAAGCCCGATGAAGGAATAAAGATCAAAGATGCAGAAAACAGAGATACAGAAGCGCGTAGCGTTCCCATACGATAACTAAAGTGTAAAGGTAAGAAAAAGAGATTATAGATACAAGATAAACAAGGTGTCTATATATATATATATATATATATATGTGTGTGTACAAAAGAAACCTAGTCACAGCTTGCGGAGTTTAGGCCGACTAGTTAAAATAGATACAACTGAGTTTTGAAAGTTAAAACGGATACATCTTATCTTTCAAAGTTTAAGTCTCTAAGGCAACAAGTACAATAATCAAAAGTGAGAGAATAACTACAGCAAAATAAACAAAAGACAAAAGCGAGCCATTCTCCGCTTTGTCACCATTCGCAAACTCACTGAGGTGGGTTGCGACCTGCATCTGAAAAACAACAACATATGGTATGAGAACTGAGGATTCTCAATATGGTAACAGTGTCCAATAGATAAGATATAAGGTTCCGAAAAGTCAGAGGCAATCCTAGAACTTCCCACATGCATAAGATTCAAACTTAGAAACATTTTTATAAAAATCCATAATTGGTAATCTAATCTTAAGAATTTTCTAAATTAACATATCACCGCTGTTCCACAGCCTTCGCCAACCTATCCTTCATGCGATCACATCGCCACCGCCTACCGAACCTCCTCAATCCCAGTAGAAAACACAAATAGTGCAAGCAAGTAAAACACAAGTAATATACATATACAGCAGGTAGTTCAATTAGCAATTAAACATGTTATACAAGTTGGCACAATGCAAGTAAACAAAGAAAACAAACACATAAGAGTGAATATGATGAATGCCTGTCCTATTGGCCGTGGTATCACTTGTCGGTTCAACTGCCAACCCGACACATCCCTTTGGGATGTTGCCTTTCGGTCACGAATATAATTAGCGCTCCATGGATATAGTGCCCGACACACTATCTAGGGATATAGTGCCCAGCACACTCTTATGACTCGAAAGGATGCGAGCGGGATACTCTGTCTCAAACCTCACATCTAAACGTAAGCGGGATTAACCACCGGCGCCGCAACCTCGACTAGCAAGATTAACCACCGTCCTTGCCAAGCACATAGCGACTTAGCAATCATAGCACATCAGTAGTATATTACTCAGTCTTAGTGATCTCTGTCATTCTCATCATGTTCAACAACCTCAATCATTCATTTTTCTCAATTCATCATCAACTCAACACTCCGCCAATCCACTCAAGTTATTCTATCCACAAAACTTCCCAAGTCTAAGTCATTGTCTCTAATCTTAAAATAGAAAATATCTAATTAAATTCACTCATGGTATTCTCCCTTATCCCAAAGTCTAATTACTAGCTAGGGGATCCTAAAGCAATTACAGAGGTTAAGAAAGTTAGAGAAGTGATTAAAAACACAAAAAATTACATTTTCAGCAAAACAGGGGTCATGCATATGCATGACCGTTCCCGCGTACGAATGAGCTTCAAAACAACAATGTCGCGTACGCGAGCTACGTCTGTGTACGTGAACGCTTGAAACAGAAACGGGTTCTCGCGTACGCACGCCAATGGTCGCATACGCATGGGTGTAAAATTGGCATTTTCGCGTACGCATCCCAATGTCGTACACGCATGAGTGTTGGGCAGAGTCTCATCCTCACGTATGCATGCCTGTTCCACGTACACATGCCTCCAATTTTTCATAAAAAGTTGTTTTGCTGCAGAATTTAGTTTTTTATACAAAACTTCAAACGTGCATAACTTTTTTGTTAAAAATCATTTTTCACTCGTTCTTTGAACGGCATAAACTTTACGAACCTAATTTTCATTCAAAATAAGTTTCATTAAATTTGGGAGTTCAGAAGCCAAGTTATGGCTTGCTGAAATTCGTCAAAAATAGATTTTTACCAAAACTTGTAAAATCCTCTAGTTTCCTAAACACTCAAACCACAATCAAACCAACGACATCAAATTCAATGCCAAAACAAACCTCCATCATTTCTCAAGTATTTAAACACCTAAACCATTCTATTCTCACCTCATCAACTCATTATACACTAATTTCAACAATTATCAATCCAACTCTCAATTATACCACATTTACACCATTCCAATCTATCCCATTCATTATTCATCAATATATCATTATTTAAACTCATAATCCTCATCATTTATCATCAACATTAATACTCACCATCAATCATCTTCAAGATCAAAATCATCATCAATCATTCTCAACATCAATAATCATCATCAACTTCATATCACCACAACAAACTCAACAATAATTAACCAATTTCTGCAATTCATTCAATTCAATCATATCTTAAGGTCCACTACCCTAAGTTGCCCATAACATTACATATTATTTAATAAAAAAAATTGAAACCATACCTTGGCCGATTTCCACACAAGCACAAAATCACCAAAATAATCTCCTCATCACAAGCCTTCAAGCTTAGCCACCAAAATCAACAAGTTTCAGCCAAAATTCTCAATTCCAAGTGCACCAATTCTTCAATTCAACTCCAATCAACAATAATTCAAGCTATATCCATACAAATTACTAAAATTAACACTAGGGCTCACAAATATATCAAACCACAAGGCAAAAATTCTTTCTTTAAAAATTCTTTTTTTACAAATTAAATTTTCATTTATAATTTTTATAATATTTTAATAATTCTTTTTTTATTTTTAAATATCTATATTTTTGAAAAAAATATTTTGTATTAATTTAAAAAATTCAGTATCATTTGAATTAATATTAATTAAAATTATTAATTTTAAACTATTAGTTTAGATAATTTAATTATTTATTTTCTTAAATTTTTTAATTTATTTATAAATTTAATTTTATTCATAGTTTACGTTTTTATCATTAACTCATATTTCTTAGAACATGTTTTTTTAACTGTGATCAAATAAATAATTTAAAAAAAGTTATTTTTACTGTTTTTATATGAATGATGGGCTTTATTTATTTATGTGAAATGAATCATGCGTGGAATTTTTAAAGTCAAGAAAAGAATATAAAAATAAAACTTACACATAATTGCTTGTAAGTAAAAGCTACTAGACAATTTAATAGTTGTCTGAAATTCTGAAAAGCATTTTTTTTTCTCTTTTGCTGTTTTGCACACTACTACTACATAAACAAATGTCTTAACTCTTAACTCTTAGGTCTTATTGTCTTAAGAAATTACAAAAGCAAAAATTTATTTTAAATCTTGAAAAAGTTTAATTATTTAATACATTACAGTAGTGGTCTTTTTTTTCTTTTAACCAATAATACTCCTAGGTCTGAACACACTACACACTGCTTAGAAATTTAACACAGTTGCAGCTGAGGCTTGGCACAGATGGAGGATTTTTACGCCTCTCATCAAGCTGCACCCGGGTTCAAATCCCAGCTGAGGCTGGATGTTGCAAGAACCCATAGTACCCATGTAGTGTGTGTGAGTGTGTTGTGTGGGTGTGTAAAACATGGGGTTAATGCCTAGGATTGGAGGCTGTCCAATCCACTTGACCAAAAAAAAAAAGAAATTTAACACAGTTAAATAACCGCACACTTTTGTGACCAAATAAAATAATTTCATAAACATGCGAATAAGCAAAGTATCCACATGGCAAATTGCCACAGCAATAATCAATCTCTCGCTCCACTTTCACGTGAGTGGAGAGTTCAGGTCCAGCTGCTCCGCACTTCTCTTCCGCCTCCATCCAATCAAAAATCACACTCCCTCTCTACTCACTCCTCCCTAGTCACTACCCACTACCCACTACCCACTTCTCTTCCCTTCACTTCATACTCCGCTTCTCTCTCTTTCTTTTTCTTTTCTCCGTTCCAAAGCATGTCACAGATTCCCCCCACCAAAAAAACCAAACAATCCAAAACAAACCACCACCCAACCCACTGACACTAGAATCAAATCTCTCTCACACAGTCACGCGCACACATTACATTACATTACGACTAAACAATGCATTACCTCCACTCACTCTTGCTCCTCCTCATTTTGGTGCTAACCGCCGATGCCAGTCCCTCAACGGAAGTAAACACAATGCTACCATCCGACGCCGTTTCACTGCTTTCCTTCAAGTCAAAAGCAGACCTCGACAACAGGCTACTGTACGCCTTAAACGAGCGCTACGACTACTGCGAGTGGCAAGGAGTGAAGTGCGCACAAGGCAGAGTGGTTCGCTTCGTCGTCCAAGGCTTCTCTCTCAGGGGCACCTTCGCCGCCGACACACTCGCCCGCCTCGACCAGCTCCGCGTCCTCAGCCTCCGTAACAACTCACTCTCCGGCACCATCCCTGACCTCTCCCCTCTTAAAAACCTCAAGTCCCTCTTCCTCGACCGTAACCGATTTTCCGGAACGTTCCCGCGCTCGGTTCTCACGCTTCATCGGTTAGTTACTCTCTCACTCGCGCATAACGAGCTTGCCGGTCCGATTCCGGTTCGGCTCAACTCGCTCGACCGGTTAATCTCCCTCCGGCTGGATTCTAACTACTTTAACGGCACTCTCCCTGCTCTGAATTTGTCGTTTCTTGAAACGCTTGATGTTTCGAATAACAACCTTACCGGTCCCGTGCCTGTTACGCCCACGCTCGCGAAGTTCGATGCACCGTCGTTTTCAGGAAACAATGACCTCTGCGGAGAGATTATCCACAAGCCATGCGATCGGCATTCTAGATTCTTCGGTGGCGGTGGCTCTTCTGCTGCCACGTCCTCCGCCGCGCCGCTAGGGCAGAGCGAGCAGGGGATCGTGGTGGTTCATTCGCCGATCAAGGAAAGGAAGCACAAGAGCAGTGGATTGGTTCTCGGAATCTCCGTCGCGGCCGCGGTTCTCGTCGGCGCAGGGCTTGCCGTGGTTGCGGTGGCGAGGAAGAAGAATAGAAACAAGCAAGGGGGAATGCTCGGGGAAAAATTTGAGACGGAGAAAACGACGGCGTTGGAGGTTGAAACAGGAAGAAATAACCCTGCGCAGTTGGTGAGGGAAAGGGAAAACGAAAACGACGTCCTTTCAATGATGAAGGTGAAGAGGATAGAGGAGATAGAGAGGGCGCATAAGAGTGGGAAGTTGATATTCTGCTACGGTGAAGTGCAGCCGTACACGCTGGAGCAGCTGATGAGGGCGTCGGCAGAGCTTCTTGGGAGGGGGAGCGTGGGGACCACCTACAAGGCGGTTCTTGATTCGCGGCTGATCCTGACAGTTAAGAGAATGGACGCCGGGAAGACGGCAGCGATGAGCGGAGAGGTGTTTGAGAGGCACATGGAGATGGTTGGTGCTCTTCGGCACCCGAATTTGGTTCCGGTGAGGGCTTATTTTCAGTCCAAGGGCGAGAGGCTTGTCATCTATGATTATCAGCCAAATGGAAGCCTTTTCAATCTTGTTCATGGTAAGCTTAATTATTGTTCAAACCAGTTAGCTTATATATATATATGGAGTACAGAAATTAAGACAAAAAAAAGTAAAAAGTAATGCTAGAATCAGGCAAAATTTATTTTATTTAATATTTATTAATTATTATAATAATTAATAAGTTATGATTGTTTTTGGTTTATTAAATATTTTTAAAAAATAATAAATATGGAGTCGATTTTTTTTTTTAATTAGGGTAAACAAAATTCTCGAATGCAATTTTTAACTCTTTTTTAAAATGAGATAGAAGAGAAAATTCACTAAATGTTTGTTGAATTTTTTTATTTTCTCTTGAAATTACTGTCTTTGAACTTCTCTGTCAATATTCAAATGCACGGTAAGGTTTCTCTTTTGGTTTTCCTTGGTTGTTTTGTTTTGTTTTGTTTTATTTGCATTTAGGTTGTTGCATTGTTTGTGGTTGATGCTTTCTGTGGCTAATTGGGTATTGGGTGGGGTAGCTAGCTGGCGGTGGAATTTTTGGGTGGTAAGTTTTGATGAAGATACTTACACTCATGGACATGGTCCACGCAAGTTGTAGGGTCCAGTGTTGAAATTTGGAGGTTTGGTAATATTATCATTTCTGCACACTTCCCTCAGAATAACTAACTCCTCTATCCATTCACAGAAATCACTTCATCTGTTTGTGAATCACTGTCATTTTTAATACACCTAGGTAATTAAGTTGAATTTATTGGCATTCTTACTTACATCTTTCCCCATTAAGAGAAGAGAGAGGGAGAAAAATAAAAGGGATTTCATAGTTACTCTTTCGTAATTTTAATGTAAAAATACGACACTTATTGGCATTAAATATTATGCTAAAGACTATTTCATGAACACAAAATTATTCATAAATCTGGGTACAATCTTTTTTTGTATATCTATATTTTTTTCTAACCACCAAAATAATAAAAATTTTACATATTTTGTATGTTTATTTCTATTTTGATTATAAATATAAATCTAATTTAAATATATTATTAATGAATAGTTATTCTGTATTTTTATATAGGTAATTAGTTTTTAATATTCCATATATCATAGTTGTATTATTATGCCTATAGCTAATATTTGACTAAATTCAATTGTAATTGAAAGTTATTCTCATATTCTTATAGAAATTTTTATATACATCATGATGGAAGAATGATTATTCCTTCACATTAATTGATTGCTACAAAATAGTTAAGAAAAAGAGAAGATATAATAACACATAAGATAAGTGACTAAGAATAAAACTTTTTTATTTCATAAAAAAAATATAAAAAGTCTCCTATATTCAAAAGTGTTTGAATGATAGGTTATGGGAACATTTCTCTAACATTAGAGTTTGTTCTTAGTGAAATTTTGATGGACCCAACTTGGAGTTAGATGAATTCTTTTTTTTTTTTTTTTTAAAGTATGTCTTATAATAGTTATGTAATTAACTCAATTATTAAAGCTAATCTGATGTGTTATAAAATAATAAATCATATATACAGATATATAATATAATACAACTTATTCTTATAAGGTGTAAAATTTGACCTGTGGTATTGTGGTAGCGTGAAGACAATGGTTAATAGTAGTGTGGTAAGTTTGGTATTTTTGTAGCCTATGAAAAAATAGTTTGGTATTGCGTTCGGTAAACATTAACGAGCATTGTTTGTTTGTTTTTGTGTGGTTTCTAAGTCTGGGATTGAGTGTGGTACCACTGTAGCACTTATCTCATCAATTCCAATGCCGACATCACGGAGTTGGACTATTAAGGTTGTTACCTGTTTCTGCGACTGCAGTAGGACCATTTTAGGTTTAAGTGTCTGATTTGACCTTATGTTACGGGCTTCTTGACTACCTACCATGCTTCATTTAATTGACTCATTGTTCTATTGAACTTCTTATTAAACTGTTCTATTAAACAGTTTAGGGTTTCTAAGTCATGGGTACTATTTCATACCCATGCTTGTTTCCCCGTTGAGATCAATAAATTCTTTCTGTGTCTGCATATTCTCTTATCAGCAATGCTACTAAATTAGAGGGAATAAAGGATAAAGAAAATAAAAAGTCAACTCTGACAAAAAAAAAAATATTATACAGTTAACAAAGATTGTTATTTGACACTAGTTCTGGCAGAACTTTTACTTTACACTAGGTAGTTTTCATTATTTGGTAACCAGTTTTAAACAAGAATAGGGTAAAGGAAAAACGAGTGCAGACAATTGGAAACTTCGACCTTCTCTAGCACATCCTTTATGGTCCTTGCTACGATACTGGAATCACTTCTGAATTATTTGGAATCACTTATTTTGTAACTAGAAGTTGATATCAACTTATAAGATGAATGGAAAACAATGTGATTGCCCGTTTAATGTCCTAGGATATTTTCTTAACTAAGGTAGCTGCTGTATTATTCCAGGCTCAAGATCAGCAAGGGCAAAGCCCCTCCATTGGACATCATGCTTGAAAATAGCAGAAGATGTAGTTCATGGACTTGCTTATGTACATCAAGCTTCATCCTTAATTCATGGCAACCTAAAATCCTCGAATGTCCTTCTTGGAGCAGACTTTGAAGCGTGCATTACAGACTACGGCTTGTCCTTTCTGGCAGATTCTTCGGTCGCTGAAGATGCCGATTCCACAGCCTATAAAGCACCAGAAGTCCGCCAGTCTAGCCGCAGAGCATCTTCCAAGTCTGATGTCTATTCTTTCGGCGTGCTTCTGCTGGAGCTTTTGACCGGTAAACACCCCTCTCAACACCCTGTGCTTGTGCCAACGGATTTGCAAGACTGGGTTAGAGCAATGAGGGACGACGATGATAGCGAAGACAACCGGCTCGAAATGCTCACAGAGGTTGCCAGTATTTGCAGTGCTACCTCACCAGAGCAGAGACCGGCAATGTGGCAAGTCTTGAAGATGATACAGGAAATAAAGGAGAGCGCAACATGAAGCTAAGGACACGCAACTTAAACGCTTTTCATTATAGTTTGGGTCTTTTAAGTCTGGCTTGATTGTTTGCTGAGAACAAATCACACAGCATTACAATGGAAGTACTGTGTCAAGTGTCAACTCTTCTTGGCAAGAATGAATGGAACGTATAAGAGTGATTTTGAAGGCAAGTTTATGGATTAGACACTCATCTTTCACCGTAATATCGACAGACTACCCAGTAAAAATGCGGAATCGTGGGATATATCACAATTTTACTGTCTGCAGTGGCTGGTATGGTGTTAATGATACTTTGACAAATAATTTATATAGATGTGTTAGCTTATTCAATTTTTGAGCTGGTTTCGGTGTTTCTTATTTTAACATGGATGTTTGAAGAAGAAAAGAAAAAGGGTTTCCAGTACTTGTTTGCCATAATTTTTTTTTTTTTCCTTTTTGCTATTTTTCTTGAGTAATATTTTTTATTGGAAGTAATTATTAGAAGAGAAATATTAATATTTTTTCTTTACATTTTCGCCAATATACAAAAAATAAAAAGGATACCGAACTAAGCATTCACAAACATGTTTGACACAATAAACGACCAAATACTGCAACAGAGCTTGATAAATTCATAAAAAGCATCAAGAATGAAAGATTATTAGCTAACATCATAATATGAGTAATTTTGGGGACTAGTTTATCTGTACAAAAAATCTTGCAATATCTTTTGTAGTACATGCAAAAGGAGGACCATTTTGGTTTTAACTATCTAAAACTAAAACTGATTTTTCCTATGATATTATTAAATGTCAGCGTACGCCTACATGTGTCGTTACAAAATTACAACATACACAAATGACCATAACACAGCCTTTTCCAACAGCCAAACTCTCAGCAAGCTTTTCCAATTTACTTATTGCCTGTATACACACTGCAAGTTGGAGAACAATTTCAGTGCTAAAGAATTCAAGTGGCACACTCCTCTAGGTAGTTATGGAAAGAAAATGCAACATGTTTATCGGAGCACTATGTTGTCTAGGATGTTAAAAACTGTTTGTGGATTACCTACAACTATCTGAGCTTTAGCCAAGCCATGTTGAAACAGAGAGCAAGCACTGGAGTTACAATGATGTCCTTATGAGCTCGAACTCACATAGCATTGATCAAGGCCTGTGCTCGAGGCCTTGACCTCATGATTGTTTCGTCGCTGTGTTTGATCCATTCTGAAAGTTTCCACGGTTTCTGCCATTTCCATTTAAACTGTATCAGCCATTGATGATGACTTCTCTTCCACCTCCAAAGTTTTCCAGCTTGCCCAACAGCTGCTAGCCTCCTTGCTGACAACTCCGCAATGGGTATCATCTGAATAGAAAACCATTATTGCTTTTAACCGAAACATGACACAATTGGTGTACAAACAAAGCATATAGTGGGGTACCTTTCTTCCATTGTCCATAATAGTAGCTGACTCTGTAACTGACCCATTAACAACTCCAGGGGTGAATTTAAGTTGCTTTGTTGCGGGAAGTGACATGGGAGACAATGGGCCACTCAATTCATCCGCAAGGTGTTTCAAGGACCGAGAGTTTTCCTGTTGGTTTCAATCAAATACTTAATATATTTTAAATTAATGAAAACTAAGTTTATAAGATTCAAGTACTCATATTTGGTTAAGAAACTATGATTAGATAAGCAGTTTAGTGATGGCTAAATAAAGGTTTCAAAGTTTTAAAATATTGTTTATCATTTCAAAATCATCTGGGTCATTAGACGTACTTTATCCTACAGAACTTAACCATCTTGCTCTAATCTATTTCAAATGTACTGATAATCTACATCTGTATGCTGTAGGAGTTAAAATATTTGCCACATAAAGCTCACTAATTGCTGATAGAATAGAAAATCTCACCATTGATGTGTTCAAGGCGACAGAAACAGCTTCTTCCTTAAGTGTTTGCTCCTTTAGAAGTTCTTTTCTCTGTGTTTCACTTTCTTTCTGTAGCCTTGCTAGTTCGTTTATTTGCTCTTTCAAGTCCTGAAGTTCTATATTCTTTTCCCACAATTGACACCTGTTAATGGAAATAGACTACAAAAGCTTAAACTGGGTAACAATCCTCTAAACATTGACAATAAAGAAAATAAAATAAATAAAAATAGAAGTGCATCTTAGTGAATTATTGTCTTTACTCCCTAGTCAACTGGGTGACAATCTACAAAAGCTTAAACTGATTCATTCTAAAAGCACCTTGCTTCTGCTGTAGCATTGAATAAGTACTGAAGCACATTCTTAGCATCTCCCATTGAGCGTAACTGGTTCCAACGTCCACGGTTACTTAATGCACGTTCCCTTGCTTCAGCCTCTGTAAGTTGTAAAGCCATGGCTTTCAAAGCAGCCGAAGACATGCCCAGCATATTCTCAAGAGAAGCTATTCTTGAGACTTTTACATCCGGTGGCATGGATAATAATCTAACAAATGGAGGAAAATAAATTGTTATATACTCCAAAATGTCCCCAATGTGCCTTAATACACATGCAAGAAAATATTTCTACCTGGAATATTTGTTCTGTCCTGTAGGGATACTCTGGCAATCCGAGAACTGATGGACTTGTTTCAGTGTAGCCAACTCTTCCTCCAATGCAGCTTGGCTGAAAAAGGTTTCAATCAATATTATATTGTATGCTTGGGGAGAAAAGGAGAAAACAATTGTGGTCACTTACACCTGCTTTTGCTTTTCGAATTCAGCACGAACTTCATGCACATGTACCACGACCTCAAGCTCCTGATCAAGCCATTTTTGGAGGGATTTCTCATTAACCTAGGAATACAAATTATGTTAAAAATTTTTAGAAAGGATTTGCGCAAAGTATTTAATACCAAAAAAGCCAATATGAAAGATGTGTATTTAAACATCACAATTTTGATGTGTAGGTAAAGATATCAGAAGTAGAACAGAAGCAGACCAGCAACGAAAAGCATAACAAGCTTAGTTGCTTTTTAAGCAGTACTGCATAGGCTAAGAATTGATCATTACCAGCCCAGGTTGAAGGTGTCCATTTGAATAAGCTGAAAGAGGCAGCAAATAGTTAGGAAAATAGTATATAAAGTAAAAAAGAGAAATAATTCCCTGTCAAGTTCTACCAGAGTTTTCACGTGGAGAAGATTTGCGGGCTTCCAATAATTCCTTTAGCCTTTTTGTGGCTATTGTTGCTTCCTCTGTCTTCCTATGAAGCACCTGAGAACAAGAAAATGAGTGAACAGTGATCTAAAATCTTTTTCCCCATCCCCATCCCGCATGTATTATCCCGTCTTCGAGGCCCCATTCGGGACTTTCCATGCAGGGAACTCAACACAGTAGGAAATAATGCCCCTATTATGTTGGCAACAAAAGAACATGGAAAACACTAAATTTTATATCTTACCTTTTTTTGGCGCTGGTTTAGAGCCTCAAGTTTATGTCTTTCATACTCATTCCTTCTCCCCTCCTTTTTCAACTGTTTAAAATTAGATTGGAGATCAAAATTACAGTGGATGAGACCAGCATGCATATTTCTCTTTAATAGGAAACATGATATATTTTGAGAAAATAATGAGATAAAACTCAAAAAACATTACTATTTATCATTGAACTGACCAAACTCAACCCCAAGACTACTGCAAGGAGAGATGCCCAAACATTTATAAAGGCTATCATTACCATATCCCTAAACAATGTAGGACTTAACAATTACCAAAGAGCATTCAACAAAATTATCGCATGCTATGTTCCTTCAGAAAGACATGGACTTTGTATATTGTGCACAATTAAGCACTAATTATTATAAGGCCTAAAAGTTCCACTGCATTTTTGAAACAAGAAAACAGAATATTGATTACATATTTATAGAAGCAAATCACCTGAAGTAACTCCTTTTCTCGAGAAGCCTTCCATTGTCGAAATTGTTCTGCCTCTTGCTTCATTTTATGCTGCAATTGGACCTACAGTTTTCATAAATCCAATATCAGGTACAAAGTAAAAAATTTCAATAATTAAGTAGCTCGAAAAATTAAACACAAGTGCCTTTTGAGCCTTGATGTACTGTATTTCAGCTTGCAATTTTTTTGCAGTTTCTTCGCTCTTCTCCTTTTGCTTTAGTAGCTGCACCTGGTTTTCTTGTTTCTTCTTGAGGTCTAAAATCTGATGTTCAAGATTTTAATATATAAATAACTCAGAAACTATTTAACATTGGAAAAGGACAATTACCATGAAAATAATATCGAGATATTACCTGTGCTTCCAGTGCTTTCAATTTTTGGCCACGAACATCTTGAGATTTCTGTGCTAGTCCATCAATATTAGCTGAAAGATTCTCTACCTCATGCAACAAATGGTCCCTCTCTTGCTATCATTATCATTCCAGAATCAGTAAACAAGAGAAAAATAAACACTTAGGATTTGTTTGATTCCTTGTTTTCATTCTTATGTTTTCTGTTTTCATAATTGTGAAAAGAAAAACATAAACATGACAAAAATACTGTTTACTGTCTTCATTTCTTATTTTCACGACTGCTTTTTTTACAAAATTTTAAAAACAAGTTACACAAAAAATGTAGACAAAAAATAAAACAAACCAGAAAAAACCTTTCGTTTGTGTGCTATCTCAAAAGTATTTAAACCTAACTATGTCCAAACCTGCACTTTTCTTTTTTCCTCTTCAAGCTCCATAATTTTTTTCCCAAAGTGCTCTTTGAGTGCTTCAGTATCAATTCCAATGCGCTTCATCTCAGACTGCAAAGAAGTAAAAATGTATGGAAATTAAAACACCATAAAATGGAACACTTACCGATTTACTGTTTGAGACCCCAAGATATTAGCATAAGGACCAATTAAGAAAAACAATTAGCACATTCCAATATCACTTGTTTTTTGTTTTTAGCCTTCCAATATTGTTTTGATGAAAGTTACTCAGCTGACACCTAATATAACCTTTCAAAGGCATTCTAAGAGCTCGGCAAAAGCCATTAAGGTTGTGGATAAGAGAAAAACCACGCTGACAAGAAGATCTACATAATTGCATGTTCACATCTCTGCCATCAGATTTGAAAGAAAAATTTCTGAGATATATGGTAATTAGATCCTAAGTTAAGAAGCATTTAAGAACATCCATAAAATCTAAGAACAAATTTCAGAAATGAAACCTCTTTCTGCTCTAAGCGCTTATTTAACTCATTCATCTCTTTATCCATGGTATTCTGCAAAAGTGCATGCTCCAATTCCTTTACTGCTTCATCACTTTCACCTGAATCGTCACCTGATAAAAGTAGGGAAATAGAAAACATAAATAATAGCTTCTCTGGACAATCCAAGATGGACAGAGTCGGAAATTACTCAGCCTTGGTTACATAATATAACAACACAGTATCAAAGTACTGCTTATTTTCATAAGAGAGATGCATAGACTCTAGTCCCTGACTATACACTTATGTAGAGACTATTTACTAGGACAAGGAAAAAAATACTTCTATATTCTTCTGAAAGAAGGATGCAGGGCCATGAGTCATTGATCCTATCCCTCTCTGCAAGATTCTGAATTCCAATCTCATTTCTTAAAATTATGAAATTAACATATGGCTCAGAATACACAGATAAAAAAACGTGTACCAGATATACTTTCAATCATGGGATGATCAGATGAAACAGAGCTCTGAAAGTGTCTTTCAAGATAAATATGACCATCCTGAGAAATTAAGGGGAAAAGAAATAAAAATAAATGTCCGTTATGATCATCTGGTTGTTTTAATGACATTGACTTAATAAATACAAGCAAAAGTAACAGAAAATTTAAATTTTTTCCCATTTACATACTGGTTCATCAATTTCACATTTGTCTACAAAAGCACATCTACTGCGATATTCATGAAGTTCATGAGAGAGGCCCTCATTAGTCGCCTCAAGCCACACAATCCTTTCCTTGAGAACCTGTAGAGCAGGAGCATCAAGCTATATATTAGGCTCCACTTATCTTACGGTAATTCAAATGTAAAGTTTATGATGATATATACCCGCACTTCATCAGCTGGAGTTCCTCCCCGAGCACAAAGTTCAGCCTGCAAGTACTTTAACTGTTGACGCATTTGCTGCATCTCATTGGATATCAAATCTCGATTAGCCTGAAATTAACAACAAATATTGTAACAGAAGAAACTTGATCTGGTTCTCAACGGCTGGATTGTACATGAACTTAAAGTAACAAAGAACCAAGAATCTTACAATAGGCTTATTTTGAATATTGCGAGCACGATTTGCATATTTGAGAGTATTGAGACTTTCCTCAGCATTGATGTCGGCAGGACTAATGCAAGCTGGGAAAAGGAGAATCCTTTCGTTATTAAAAAGCAGGTAAAATTGGAATTATGATCAGGAAAACAATATTATAATAATATCTCCAGGAGGCAATAATATACACATGATGCAGTATGTAGAAACTATGTATAAAAGAAGAAAGATATCTTTAATTAATCATAAAGTCAAAAGGTAAAAACACTTTTATCTGATTATAAGAATGACAGTGATAGACATGTAAACATCAAAATTCGGCTTGGTTTAATAAAAGTTTTCAAAGCACTTCATTTTGTGATAGATAAATAAAAAAAGATCATATGTTTGTGCATGCAGATTTTAAAATTTAGGAGTACTTTTGATAGCACCTAAGGAGGTGCTTTTCAAAGTTAGCTTGTTCTTATTAAAATTGAAAAGTCTTATATAATCTCATATATTAATAAATATTCAAATTTATCTTTATATTCATGTCTGTTATGGTTTTTCTAAATCTTAAAAATTGTTTTACCCAACACAATTGATGCTACAAGTTTTGGAAAACTATCTTTTAAAAGTCAGCTTTAATAAACTACTTTCGAAAAGTAAAAGTTTTCCAAACCCAGCTTTCATCTTGTATTTTTTTAATCAAACTGCTGTTTTGTCACCCCCCTACTTCAATCACGAAAGTAAATAATAAATGTGTTCCTAGCGTCATTTCCACTTGACCAATTCTGCTCTTTTGTGGTATAAGAGTATCATAAATGGATGCAAAGGAGGCAAGTTTTGTTAGAATATTCATTAAAAAATTAAAAAGGAAGATGGAAATACTTCCTCTACCCTTATGATATTGTGGTAGTATAACAGGGAAACTCAACCAAGTATTATTTAAAATTAACTGTCCGCATAGACCAAGCACTAAATCTATTAACACAGGAACTTGAAATTAAGAACTAGATTATACATTAATAGAAAAAGATTTTCCCTGCTGAAATAAGATGGCTTCAAATGAAACAAAATGAAGCTAAGGAAAGCAAAGGAACATTTCATAGTTTCAATGGATTTAACCAAGGGAAGAGAGAGAAGGGTTTAAACACACATCAGTTGTATTAATGAATCAACTTTTAGCAATGATTACCTATCATGACAGTTTTGCTGTTTCCACCAAGTGAATCCTGCAACAAGGACGAGGAATTCTGGATCAAAAGACTCTTAAGAGATGGACATTAAGAAACTAAAGATAGATATGTTGATTACTATGTATAAAGTTACAAGTCAAAGCTTACAGACTTGGATATAGAAAATGCTGCTACTGATAAATAGTATCTATGATTTCGCATATCAAGTTTATTTATAGGTTCCATAAAGTTTTATATGAACTTTTTGTTCAATGCCTTTAAAAATTTTCAAAGCAATAATTGGCCAGAAGTAGAATGTATATGAGACCTAAACCTGTAAATCAAACTATGAATATGTAAGGAAGATATGTTAAGAGAGATGGTCCTTAGAACAAATTTTCAAAAATTGCATAATAGCATAAAAATAAGAAAGCTATGGTAAACATGATTCTCAAAAGAGCAAAATACAAAGACGATTAAGTCTAAAAGCTATCCTATAGGTAACACACAAGGACATAACCACTATGTCAAACCAAAAAATGTTAGCCTAACCTGCAAAAGTCGAGTGAGTTTGCTATCCCGATACGGGACATGCATACCCTCCTTTCGCTTTTTCTCATCTCCCAATGCGCTTATGACATTTCCAAG
This sequence comes from Arachis ipaensis, assembly GCF_059453495.1. Lineage (NCBI taxonomy): Eukaryota > Viridiplantae > Streptophyta > Magnoliopsida > Fabales > Fabaceae > Arachis > Arachis ipaensis. Next base: position 20,756,496 of record NC_142436.1, on the reverse strand, counting down.
TGCAAGGAGACCTTTATTGATGTGTATGCCTATTAACCAAAACATTTAGTTAATATCACTAGTGAGTCCTTACCATTGTCATTTTATATTAATGCAGTACTGAGGCTGTCAAAGAACTTTGAAATTTGAAACAAAAATGTCCAAGGTATTCAAGCTTGTCATGTATAACCAACCTTCTTTTAAACGAACACCATCAGAACCAGTTCTTTTAGCTCGCTCAGATCCAGCTAGATCTACCAAATGGAGCTTTGCAGAAAGGTATTCTTCACCCATATCCTCGTCTGAAGAGTCATTGTCGGGAGAAATTGAATGGAGCTTGCGCATCTGTTCTAGTGTGATTGTGAAGATGGCATGTGACCGACTAAATACAAAAAGGGAACCACAATTGTTAGATAACAAAAATTATGGTGGAAAACATAGAAATAAAGCTTTTCTATCACTTCTTGTTTGAGTTTAAAATCAAATGGAAATCACCATAAAAAGCTAAAGTGCAAAGCCTACTTCTACTAGGAAAAAGGATTTAAAAAAACTATCTTCAAAAACATCAGTACCACCCAAACCAAATTATTGATAACTATGGTACCAACAAAATGATACTGTGTTTCATAAAACTTATCAAAATTATTGTGCCCTCCTATCTAGAGAACATGTGATTTTTCAATATAAAGAATGACTACGTGACGTGCTCATCTTCATCATAAAATTGAATGCAATTTTCAAAATTAAACTAATACGAATGTATTAGCTAATATTCCGATGTTGTCAGCATGGAAAAGTACACAGAATGTAAACACATCACCAGACATATACACCAAAAATGTGAAGCTGTTTCAAATTTTCAATGTATTCGAGCATAAAATGACATATTTAACATCTTTTTACAATTGGCATTAGACTGAGAGCACATTATTTACCTGGACTGGTTGTTCATATTTGTACTTCCTGTTGCCCTACTTAAAGAACCCTGCTCCAAGCAAGTAGACATCTCCTGTAGTGTACTCACAGCAACTTCAGTTGATCCTGCCAGTGTTATGACTCCACTTGAGGTTTCACGAATTTGTATCGGTGTTCTCCCAGGAACAGTTGCTTTTCCAGAATTGCCATTAGCAGATTCCAATTTACTGTTAGATATAGAATCTAACAAGTCCCTCACCTCTTCCTTCAAAATCTGTAAAATAAATTGTACAAGTAAGTCCTCAAAACAAACGGCTGCAAGGAAAATCCATTTAACATGGATCATCCATAATTCATAAAATGTTTAGGCGGGTTTATAATCAAATGATTCAAATTTTAATGAACAAATCACTATATATGTTAAATATTTGACAAGAGTGTGCAAATACACACTATCAAAGTTATGGATAATATACCTCAATGTAGGACACATGCAACTGAAATTCTGTCTGATGCTTTAGTGTTTCAATCTTGCTGAACAAGGCATTCATAACCTTAGGAATTAATCCAGCCTGTGTCTGACAATTGTCACTATAGCCAGTTCCCATTGTATATGTTTTCCCAGATCCTGTCTGTGGAGTATATGTGCGTCAGATACAAACGAATAGAATGGTCTTTTCCAACTTCGAGTGTATAACATGCAAGATCGATCTCACCTGGCCATACGCAAGTACAGTAGCATTATATCCTTGGAATAAGCCATCAACTAACGGGGCAATGCATTCTTCGAACATATCAGCCAAAGGAGACCCACCATTTCCGTAAACATGATCAAATGTAAAGAAATGTGACCCAATTTGGACCTGATCATCCAAAAAAAATACACATTAAAAATGTGAAGGTTATCAAGGTCACTGATAGATATTACAGTGAAGTGACACAGTATCAGAATAGAATGATTCCATAGTTTCAACCTTCAAAACAAGCAAATTTTAATCAATTGGCATTTTATTTATCCTAGCATTCATGAAAATGTAATTAAATGCATCTATAAAACTGCAACTCAACTAATATGGTAGTAAATCCATGTCATAGTACCGTACGGAGTTTAAGTCCATCTTAATGTGCAATAATCCATATTAGAGGGAACATGTTTTTTTACTTTAATTTTGACTGATGATGACCTCTCACTTACAGCAATAATCGTTTTACTCCCTGCTCTTAATAATAGAGTAATTTTCTAAACGTGATTAGGGTGTCTAGGCTTCAAATAAAGAAGCGATTATCCTATAAATTTCTTGCGTTGAGTTTACCTGCGATGGTGAAATTCCAACAACGTATTAAGTCATTAAGTAATTGATTAATGAATTGATAAAGTAATTATGTAATATTGAATAAATCTCGGTAATACTTCAGTGTTAACTTATAAGGTGCTAAACTATCATTTTTATCCACAAATAGCATCAACATCACTATCAACACACACAAATACGAACGATTCACAAACACAAACGGACACCAACCCTTCTGCGCCTCCACACACTCTACACCACCAAGACTTATATGTGTGAATTCTAATTTTAATAATTAATGAACACATACGATTATTTTTCACCTTTCCCCTCTTCTCTCACCATCTCGTTTCTGAGGTTGTAGCTGATAGCAGGAGTAGAATGTAGAAGTAATTTGAAAATTTTGGATAATTTTTTAATAAAATTAATTCAACAAAAAATTATCGCTTGAGTGGGAGTAGTTTAGCATTTTGAAAATTTTTGGATAGAAAAAAAATAAATAATAATAATAATAATAATAATAATAATAATAATAATAAAGAAAAAAAGCAACAGGAAAGTATGTTATGACTTATGACATGAACAAACAGTACTTCAGCATAATTTTTGAAACAATTATTTTGATCATTTCTTTTTGACTCTACAAAATGATTTACGCAAAATTACACATTCAACATGGTAAGCAATCAAGAAAGGAATAAACAAATAACATTACATTTTCAAAACCCAAAAAAATATATATATTCTTTTCTAAATGATAATAATTAAGCAACCTCCACACCACCAAAACAAAATTCACGAACGCACCATTAATTAATGAAGTGCATCCACTAAACGACAAAACACATTAATAATAATCACACAAAAAAACAGTTAAAGAAAAAGAAGCATCATGTTGACGAAGGTGAAGAGACGAATTTCGAGGTACCTGAGGCTTCGCAGGCGTAACTGAAACGCATTCTCTGCAACCTTGCTGTCGTTCATCAGCAATGAGCGGACGAATGTGAAGAGCAACTTTCACAGAACAATTCTCCGATGTCTCCATCGAAACAGAAAAAGAAAATTAAAAGAAAAAGAAAATTAGGGAGAGAGATTAGAGGTTAATCGAGGTTCCAGGGGAAGGAAAACGAGTCCCAATGTGTGATCAATTAGGAAGATTAGAACTTAAGATAACGATACAGCTGCAAGAGAGAGAGAGAGAGAGAGGGAAATAGATTTTTAACAGCAGGAGAGAGAGAGAGCATGAGAAAGAGTAGTGGTTGTTGAGTGAAGAAATTGAGAGAGAAGGAAAGAACGAAAAGCGCGGTGGTTTGAAGAGTAGCGGAGCAGAAAACAAAAAGCAACCGCAATCACAACAACCACCACAATTAACACTACATTGAACTGTTTCACACTTTTTCTTCTTCACTACTTCTTGCTTCTTGTATGGCAGTGACTAATAGCTATGCGCTATTGCCTATTCCGATGCTCTCTCTCTCTTTCTCTCTCTCTCTCCTTATTCCTTGTTTATTATTATTATTATTATTATTATTATTATTATTATTAATTTCTTCTTCTCGTGGCAAGTTCCGAAGCACAAGTGCACTACTATCTTCACTCTGTCGCTCTTTTCTCTCTCCCACCACGCCCTTTTCCCTCCGAATTTATTTTATGTCATTTTATTCCGGTTAATATTCAACGGACAAAATCTCCATTTCCATCAATGTTTTGGTAGGTGTGAATATTATGGCGAATGCTTTATGCTAATGCGTAAAAAAAAAGGATCATAACGTTTTTTAAAACCTAAATTATAAATTTTAAATTATTGTTATAAAATATAATAAATGATTATGTGTTAATAAAAATTTATTTATTTTATGTCTTTTAAAAATACATGTTAAAATTATAAATTAAATTTTTTTATTATATTAAAAATATAAAAAATAAATTTTTAATGTATTTTATTTTGTATTTATGAAAAAAATTTAAATATTTTTATTAATGATAAATTTATTACATTCCTTAAAGGCGCATATTACCTAAATTCAATTAGAAAAGTTGCGTCAATAAAATCAAAGCTGTTTGAATCTAGACGTAGGAAAAGGAAAATCACTTAAAGAAACAAAAATCTCACTTGTAGTTGTAATTAACTAGTAAATAATTAATTAGCATTGATAAATGTGGCAGCATTGACTGGATGCAGACTATTAGCTCTTGTTGGACTTTTTAAGAACATAATAATTATTGAAGAGTGTTAGTGAGTAAATTTTGTGATTTATAATTATTAATTAGTTATTATTAATATTTTTTATGGTGTAAAATTTTATCTAATAATATAAAATTATTTATTTTTTTATTAAGTGTTGATCAAATTTTAATAAAAGTGTTCACCTTTTAAATTTTCTCATAATTATTAGGTGTTTAAGAATTTCGCAATAAATTCTCGACAAATTTTTAAATACTATAAAAGCTATAAAGCATGAATATTTTATTGAATTATTGTATTTACTATTTAATAAATAATGTGCATATTTAATTTGAATTTTTTAATATATTTAAATCATAATTTAAAAAGAATTTACAAAAATAAAATAAAATTTGACTCTAATCTCTTTCTCATTTTTAAACTTTTGGCTTTATAAATAAATTAGCAAAAAAATAACTCGTATAAAATTATTAAATATTAAAAATAAAAAAATCTTATTTTTTAAGATTATATTTATTAGAGATATAATAATTTATATTATTTTTTTATTAGTTTAAATTTTTTTAAAAAAATAGTATCATAAAATAGTATTATATCTCTATGTTTAAAAAGTCTAACGTTCAATGCTTGGTGAATTAAAAAAAAAAGCATAAAATAAATAAAAAATTATGTAAAAAAAATCAAATAAATCCAAAAAAATTCTTACTTAAAGAAACTTATTAAAAATATAATTATTTATGTTGACTCCTCCTATTAACTTAAATTTTTAAAAAAAGTTGTACATACAAAAAAAATATATTAAAATTTTGTATTTAAAATATTTTTTAAATATATATATATATATATCACACAAAAGATAACTAATAATATTTCAATTTTTTAAATTTATAATTTTATATTTCTTTATTTTTTGTATTTCTTTGATGTTGAATACATATTCACTATTAATTAGTTTGAAATTTTTATAATTTTTTTTTATCAATTACAATTTTTTTGTGTTTTGTATTTAGTAATTTGTGTGAGTTTTGAAAGAGTATAAGATATACAATTTTTAAGTTTTAACTAGAATTTTATATTTAGTTCTTGTACTTTATATGTTTAATTTGTCATTAACTTGTGTGTGTGTTTTTTTTTTTTTTTGGTCTAAAAAAAAATTTATGTATTTTGAAATTGTAGATTTGTTGTGTTAGTATCGCAACTACCTTATAAATATAAGTTTAGAAGAACAAGAATAAGAAAAAACAAGCATAATTTTTTCGACAATAACAACAATTATTGATTCTTTTTTCAAAAAAAAGATTATAAAATATATGTGAAACATGTAATTTTGTCGAGATGGAGCTTACAAACTTTGAGAAAGTAAAAAAGCAAGAAGAATGAAAAAATACAATTAAAAAATCATATTCGACAAGAATAACACTTGTGAGCTGGTAAATTACCTTTTAAATAAAAATGTTATTGAAATCAAATTATATATATACAAGACTAAATTTAGTCTCAATAGATCTATTTAAAATTAGGCAAGACTCGTAGTAAAAGGATATGTACAAATTCTTAAGATAGATTATATAGAGACATTTGCACCAATATGTCACGGCCTTAAACACACTTCAACATTATCGTACTGACCTTCGAACTTACTCAACCTCTTGAGTATACCGGGTCGTCCAAGTAATATCTCAAGTGAGTGAGGATCGATCTAAGGAGATTGTTGGTTTGAGCAAGCAGTGGATACCTTGCAAATCTTAGTTAGGCGGATAGAAATTAGAGTTTGTCACGAAAAGTATGTAAAACAGATAAATAGAACATTACTAGATAGATAAGAATTCAATGGTATGAGAACGGTTGAGACTTCGAAAATGCTTTGTCTTTCCGAATTAACTTTTCTTATTGTCTTCTTCAATAACCTTCTGATTCCTTCAATGGCAGCCGTAAGTGATTAACTCATGTCCTCTCATCAAGTTAACCTCCTCTACTGCAGCAATCCACCATGTTGAAGTGACTCATGTCCTCTTATCAAGCCACCTCTAGGTTTCTCATTGTAGTAGAAGATGAAGCTCTAAGCAATCTACTCCCCTTCACGATCCTACTCAAGGTGCCACAGACAAGGCAGATCTTCCGGATCAGAAAGTGCTGTTTCTCTGACTCTAGCCTTAATGCCACAGAGACCTCACACACCCATAGTCAACAAGATTTCATGTCACATATCCAAAGTTGCTCAGATGCTCTATTAGAACCCGCAATGCAATCTCTAGCTTTAGTTCAACGCTATCCGGATCAGAAATCGCACGGAACCCATGTAGAATAAGGGTGATTGTCATGGGTCACCATCAATTCATAAGATGAAGAACGAGGTTGCATAAGAGAATAAAATCAGACATATTGAATGAAAACAGTAATATTATTGATCCATGAAACTCAGCAGAGCTCCTAACCTTAACCTTAGGAGGTTAGTGACTCATACTGTACAGAAAATAAAAGTGAAAGGTTCGAATGGGCAAATATCAAAAGTCCTCTAACAATGAGGATCTTTGTTATATTTATACTAGTCTAGTAACTAAGGATTACAGAAAATAAGATAAACTAGTCTTGTAGTGCGAAAATTCACTTCTAGGGTCCACTTTGTGAGTGTTTGGGTTGAGTTTGAGTGTCTCTCACGAGCTAGTATCCCTTAGGGGGCGTTGGACGCCAATTGCTCCCCTGTGGGCACTGAACGCTAGGAATAGAGCTGGTGACTAGCGTTGAATGCCAATTTTGGGCCTTCATTTCAAAAGCAAAGTATGAACTATTATATATTTCTGGAAAGCCCTAGATGTTAGCTTTCCATAGCCATTGAGAGCGTGCCATTTGGACTTGTATAGCTCCAGAAAAGCTCCTTCGAGTGCACGAAGGTCAGATCCTGACAGCATCTGCAGTCCTTTCTCTGCTTCTGAATCAGACTTTTGCTCAAGCTCCTCAATTTCAGCCAGAAAATACCTGAAATCACCATAAAACACACAAACTCAAAGTAGAATCCAAAAATGTGAATTTTTCACTAAAACCTATGAAAACTTAATAAAACTTAAATAAAATATAATGAAAACTATATGAAAATGATGCCAAAAAGCGTATAAAATATCCGCTCATCAGGAAGTTCTCCACCTCTCGAGCGTCCCTGATGCCCTTGAACTCTTTTGGCTTTGGGAGATCAATCTTTACCATCTCCCTTCTAATGGTTGGTCGAGATTTTTCCTCCTCGAACCAAACTCAAACTTTCTCAAATAGCTTTAAAAAATTTTCAAACTTCTCTTTGATTTAGAGCATGCTTTTTTTTGAAAAGCATCTTATTCTTCCAATACGTGAGTCTTGAGGGTCCCCTTGTCGTATTCTATCCTTTGGTAGCGCTCATCCATAGAGGATAGAATATTTTTCAGCATAGAAACTATTTCTTCTAATAAGTTAAAGTTCTTACCTCTAAACTCACTTGAAGAACGCACCTTTTTATTTTTTCATTGAGAAGGAATAGCATCCCTTCCCCTTTAAAACTCAACATGTTCCATGGTCACACTAGAATTCATACCTATAAACACTTGTGCTCTCTCTCGAACCTTGCTCTAATCCCAAATTGTTACGACCTTGGACATACTCCAATGCTACCATGCCGACACTCGAACTAACTCAACCTCTTGAGCTAAGATAAGTTAAGCTAACCCTCAATATTTAGCAAAAAAGCTAAGAACACAAGAGAAAGAAAGTTTTGGTAGAAATAACACTTTATTACTCAAGTGTTTGTTTCAAATGACTCACATCCCCAAACTCTAACTTTCACTCCTATTTATAGCCATCCACCTCCTCAATGGTGGTTATGATTAAATCTAATCAACGATCCAGATTGATCATCCAAAATCTTCACTACAACTATTTGTCCTACCATATTTTTCTTAATACTTCTAGATTATTCCATACTACTCTTCATACTTCTATATATATCCACACTCTTTTAGAATACTCTATGACCTTCTAAAGTCTTCTAAAATCTTCTAGGATATTCTGGACTTTCTAAGACATTCTAGAACATTTTGAAACCATCTAGAACATTCTTAAAAACTCCAAAAATTATACAAACACCGTTAAATCTAACCTTCTAAAATTTACCGTGACAAATAGCTCACCTAGATGCAATAAGAGCACTCATTGTACTAGCAACACAAAAGCACTAGAAGATCTATCAACTTGATGTGAAATTTATCTTTCTAATAGAGAATTTGAGCAAGAAGTATACATTGATCAACCACAAGGATTCACTGTAGAAGGACATGAAGATAAGGTGTCAAGGCTAAAAAAATGCTCTATGAACTTAAGCAAGTTCTGTGAGTATGGTACAATCGAATTGACAACATTTCATTAATCATGAATTCAGGAAGAGCAAAAGTGAGTTTGCACTCTATTTTAGAACGCTAGATAATTCAAGCACTCTCATAGTTTTCTTATATGTGGATAATTTCATCTACACAGAAAATAATAAGACAATTATTAGAGATTCAAAGAAGAAATGAAGCAAATATTTGAAATGACTGACTTAGGATTGATGCACTTTTTTTTTTTGATATTGAGATCAATCTAAATGAAGACGAAATTTTCATCTCCCAAGAAAAATACACTCAAAATTTGTTGTAAAGGTTTAAGATGATTAATTATACGGCAATGTCTACTCTTCTATTTCATAATGAAAAATTACAAAAAGAAGATGGATATGGAGAGGCAGATGCTTCACAATACAAAAGTCTCACAAAAAGCATCCTTTATTTAACTATCACAAAATCAAACATAATGTATGCAATAATTCTATTGTCCAGATTTATGTAAAAGATAAGTCAAATTTACTATGGAGTTGTAAGAAGAATCTTAAGATATCTGCAAGACACAAAAGGATATGGCATTTTCGATAAATTTATTAAAGATCTAAAACTACTTGGATATATTGATAGTGATTAAGCAGGATCAATTGACGACTTGAAGGTACTTCTAGATATGCATTTACACTAGGATAAAAAATATTCTCTTAGGAATAAAAAAAAACAAAAAATTGTGGGTCAATCATCTGCTAAAGTCAAGTATGTTATAATTGCAAATGCTACTAATCAAGCAATATAACTAAAAAAAATATTTGAAGACATATATGAGCAATAGAAAGATCTAACAACTATGATGTGCAATAACAAATTAGCAAACTAATGGCAAACATTCCAGTTTACCAGTAGAATCAAGTACATAAGTATCAAGTATCATTTTATACGAGAAGCTATATTAGAGAAAAAATAAAAATCGAATATTAAAACATAGATGAATAACTGGCTGATATTTTCACTAAAATGCTACCAAGATCAAAGTTTAAACTATTTAGAAAGATGCCTAGAGTTCACAAATGTGTATTAAAGAGCAGTATTAATTATGATATACATTTGTAGAAATCTCTATAATTCTCGTAACTTTGTTTGGTAAAAGTAAATATCTAAATATTTTGATAGAAAAATCTAAAAATTAAATAAATAAATTAAATGATTACTGGAAATGTATGCTAAGATAATATCTAAAAATATCTAAAAAAAATTGTCTAGAAATTCTAAGTTAGTTGTGTTGCATCCCACTTGTAATGTTTATAAATAGACTAATATTAAACTCATTGTATCACATAAGTGAAAAAATTAAACATATCAAGTTCTAAAATATCTTTGTATTTTTTTCATAACTTATCAATAATATAACTATTGAATTTCTCTAATCATTCATCTAAATTATTCCTTTATTAAAACTATTATCTCTTCTACCATCTTGCCATAAAATTCAATACTATATTCCACTAAATAAACTTCAAACTATTAAATTACCTCATACTCTTATTTGTAACTCTTATTTGTAAAGGAGTACACAACAATCCATAATTAGGAATGACAATGAAGCGAAACAAGATGGGTATTTAAGTATTTATATCCATTCTAAACATTCATCTATTATTCTATTACTCGTTTCAATACCTATAGGTATTTTAAATTTTTTTTCTATATCCAAATTTGCAGATATATACATGCTCTATACTCGCTACACCCCATTCTGTCTCAGAACTTGATTACTTTATAGTTTTTTTTTTTTTAAGAAAAATCTATAACATGAAAATAAACAAATTAAACTGAACAAATCAATAAAATTTTAAATGTGATTAAATACTCTAGAAATATATTTAAATATAAAGATAATTCTAAATTATTTACAATAATATGTAGGATATAGATGGTCTCACAATACATCAAAATAGCCTTAAAACATTAAAATAGTCTTAAATCAAGAAAAAATTGAATTATCACATCACATAGAATAAATTTATTTTTTTCATTAATCTTAATCAAACATTCATTTTTAAGCATCTAGTCAACGAGTGAAAGGTATTTAGAGAATGTCTGAATGAGAGAAAGAAGAGGGACAGATTTTTGGCAGTGTGAGGTAGAAGAACTCGGACCGTGCGAGTTCTTTGGTTATAAACTTTTGCATAACAAATCGCACGGTTCGATTTGTATGGTAAGAGAATTTAAATTCCGGAAGGTTGAAATCGGACCCTCCGTGTAGCTTTAGCTTGGTTTTTTAATATGAAATGGGACAACAAATTGCATGGTCCGAGTTCCATGTTGAGAATTTGAATTGAACTCGGACCCTCCATTTTGCATGAGCTTGGCTGAACTGCTAGATGAAATCGCACGGTCCGATTTCATTTTTTAAAATTTTTTTTGAATCAGATTAACCTAGTCGAAGGGTGTGAGTTCGTTAAAGCTAAGAGGCCTATATAAAAGTGTGAAGTGAACTGGTGGTAGCTTACTCGCGTCTTCTTTCGCTTCTTGAACGGCTGCTTCTTCTATTTCTTCTTTCTCGTTTCTCCATTGCTTGTTTTGAACCTGAAAATCTAGTAGCTAAAGTTATGATTTTTTTTTGTGATTGAGAGAAATGAGTGACAGAGTGTTACTAAAAGTGTATTATTTTGGTCAGATTTTGTTACAAACGTCTGAAGGAGTAAAATTTATTTGTGAAAAGCTGCTAGATGTTGTTATTCTTTTTATCATCTCATTTGAAGAGCTCAAAGGTGTGATCTGTGAAAAGATTAATTCTGAGAGGGCAAGAAAAATATCCTGTATTCTATACAGATATCCCATACCATTGTTTGGTGGATTCGTCCAGTTTCAAACCAAATATGTGACGGACGAAGAGAGCATGCAAGAGATATTTTCAATGTATATTAAAAATTGGGCTCAGATCTCGTTCATCGAGTTGTATGTTGAGTTTGAACAATCTGAGGCCGACTGGAATATTCTACGGGAAGATTATAACAGTGACAGTGAAGAAGAGTTCGAAAGCAACTACGAATTTGTTGCTCCAGATGGAGATGAAGATCAAGGTGACGGAACTACGGCTCCAGATGTGACAGAGGTGGCAAATGCACTCGCAAACGAAGTGCCGTTTGAGGAGCCATCATTCATGCGAGTTTTGGACTTGGAAGCCATGCATGTTCCGGAGTTTCCGGAATATATGACTACAAGTACATAATTCGTCGTATTAGTTTTTTTAGTTGGTTATTGATTTAGTTATGAATAAATTAGTATTTATTTACCATTATTTACTCAAATAGATGTCATAGTTCTCAGGATCGAACTGGTGCTCGAACAGTTCAGGTGACTGGGTCACTGGTTCAACTGCTGGGTAAGTGGTTGAACCGGTTGACCCGGTCCTATGTAAATAAAAAATAAAAAATTAGCACGAATGTTAAATAAGAAACTTGAAAATGTATGTGTTTGCTAACATTTTAAAAAAATTAAGTTATTTTAAACCAATATGGAACAGGAACAATAAATATTTTATTTTTTTTACTGTTATATATATACTACAAGTACTTATTAGAAAATAATAATAAAATTCTCTACAATATGATTATTAAAAATTACGTGAGTTTGTAATTATTATTCGCACTGGATCGATGCCTTGTACGGTTCAAACCCAATGAACTGGACCCTTCATTGGGTTTGATGGTCGAACTGGTCGGTCCGGTCCGGTTTTTACATCTGATGCTGATGTTCTTATTTTGTTTAGAGTGACATAATAACATGATGTCTGGTTTGGATGTATATCATACTAGATGTAGTGAATGTTGATTTACCCTTATTATCGGTTTTGAAATATCTGTGTATTAATTTAATTTTTTCTATGGTGGTTGTCCCAGCAGAAATTCCTATTGTCGCAGATGGTGAATTTGCCGTTGGTATAGAGTTCAGTTCCAGGGAAGCTGTTATTAAGGCGATAAAAGAGTATACCATACGACGAAGCGTAGACTACAGGGTGTATGAGTCTGAGCCGTTGACATTTTATGCCAAGTGTACACAATATGGGTCAGGGTGTGATTGGCTTATCAGGGTTAGCATGATCAGCAGGAAGTACTGTTGGGTTATAAAGAAGTATAATGGTAGTCACACCTGTACCAGAGCCACCATTTCACAGGATCATTCGAAGCTGGATTCTATCACAATTACAGAAGCAATAAAGCCATTGGTTGAGGCTGACCCCTCCTTAAAGGTAAAATCGGTTATAGCAGAAGTGCAATCGAAGTTCAACTACACCGTTAGTTATCGGAAAGCATGGTTGGCTAAGCAAAGGGCAGTAGAAAAAATATTTGGAGGTTAGGAAGCATCGTTTGAAGCATTGCTTATATGGTTTGATGCCATGTGTCATAAGGAGCCATCAGCTGTTGTCTATTTTGAGACTATGTCTGCATATCAAGGTGATGACTTGGTGGGTGATATTCGGATACTGCATCGAGTATTTTGGAGTTATTACCCCTGTATTAGGGCATTCAGACATTGTAAGTCAGTTGTTCAGGTGGATGAGACTCACTTGTACGGAAAGTATAAGGGTTGTCTACTAGTGGCAGTTTCACAGGATGACAACAATAATATAGTCCCAATTGCGTTTGCTATTGTGGAGGGAGAGACTTCTGATGCATGGCACTTTTTCCTTAGTAACCTCCGTCAACATGTTGTCACTCGGGATGGTGTGCGTCTAATATCCGACCGACACGAATCCATCAATGCAGCTGTGGAACGCAGTAACAGAGCTTGGTCACCTCCTAGAGCTTTTCATATGTTTTGCATAAGGCATATAGAGTCAAATTTTCTGAGAAAGTTCAAGGCACCGTACCTCCAAAAATTGGTCGTCAACATTGGTAATCATTTAGTAAATTTAAGTAAGTTATTAACAGAGTTACCGTCGACATTTGTTTTGACCTCTATTATTTTTCTTTTTTTATGTTGTTATCCTCCAGGATATTTGAGGACGGTGCGGGAGTACGAGGTGCGTTACCAACGATTACAGGAACGGGGTGAGGCATATACAAACTGGTTAAACTGAATTCCTCGCGAACAGTATGCATTGGAATTTGATGGTGGATACCAATGGGGTCACATAACGACGAATCTAGTGGAATGCATCAATTCAGTATTGAAGGGTATACGCAATTTTCCCATTACTGCTATTGTGAAGACAACATTATACAGGCTAAACGAGTTGTTCACCAAAAAAAGAGCAGAGGCAAAAGCGCGAATTAATGCTGGCCATGTGTTTTCTGATGTCGTGACCTCGAAGTTGCATGCAAACCAACTTGCATCAGGAAACATTCAGGTTAGTTGCTTTGACCGGCAAAATGAGGTCTTTGAGGTGCGTGAGATGCTAAGCGGACTGGAATTTGCAGTCGATCTACGTGACCTTCGATGTGACTGTGGTGAGTTCTAGGTGGACCGGATCCCCTACAGACATGTGTTCGCATATTGTGCCAACCAGCGACTGGATTGGCAATTGTATGTGCATGATGTCTATAAGATGGACGAAGTTCAGCGGTTGTACCGAGCAAGGTTTAAGCCACTAGGTAATCCTACTACATGGCCTGCTTACAACGGACCTCGGTTTGTACCGAATCCGTACTTGAGACGCATCACGAAAGGTCGCCCCAGGATGACGCGCTTCTTGAATGAGATGGACACGCGAATGTTACGTCGTCCTAGGCGATGTGGGCTATGTGGGGCTGAGGGACACAGTCGTAGCAGATGTCGTCAGTCAGTTGGTGCAAATGCCGACAGAGCTGCTCAATAGGTTCACAGTCTAAGATGATATTATATATGTAGCATTATATAGTATGGCATGAGTTGTCCATTTAAGTTAACATAACCTGATATATGTAACATTGTATAATATGACATGAATTCTCATATTGAGTTAACATGACCTGATATATGTAGCATTATATAATATGATCTCAATTGTCCAAATGAGGTATATTGATATGATATCTGTAGCAATATTAAGATTTTATGAAGCATTAATACGTAGTCCAGATCTTTAATACCTGAATAAGTTCATTAATGCATAAATACTCTAAACATACAAAGTAATCTTACCATAGTCCAGGTCATTAATACATAATGTCCAATAGATACAAAGTACTCTAAACATAGTCCACATTAGTAAACCCTAAATAAATACATTACACCACAACTACTTTCTGATTGCCCACTTTACATCCTTCACAAAGCTCTTGCATTTCTTGGCCGCCTTTTGGAAGACAGATAGAGTGTAGCGATTAGCGCTACGACGTGGTGGATCAATCCTCAGATTGTAAGCTTTGATTTTGTCATCTAGAGTGCGTGCCTAACCTGTATACAATTTAAAAAATACAATTAAATGTAGCACATTAGGTAATCAAACCAACATAGATACCACATATCATTCAGGAAAAACCAAACAGAGATACCATTTATGAACACAAAATAAATAACTAATCGAACATGTAAAGCAAAATACACAACATAATACCATCATTACAAGATTCTTCATCCTCATCGAACTCCTCTATATCATCCTCCTCATCATCGTCCTCGTCATTCGGGTCATCTACTAGATACGCATTGGTCTCTTGCTCGAGTGTGTTAGCATTTTCCTCAATGAGTCCCATAGAAACACGGTTAGGATTTTGACTATTAAGAACTCCGCGTCCACCATCACTCCTACTAGAGTCAATAGATACGAACCCTCCAGAAGCAACCGATGAGGTATGGCCTGGATACCTCGCATCCAACGAATACCTACCTGCCATGAACTCAGGCTGATGGCCATATTGTGATTGTTCTGCATCTGCAGCCATGAACCCAAGCAACTGGCTAAAAGAACCTTCTTTTCCTGTTTTAAACTGTGACATACCCCAATATTGTTGATGTATTGGAAATGATGGGGTAAACTGTGTCTGATGTACATACTGCCTTGAGGACTGAGGTTGTTCTTGTGGAAGTGGATTTGGAGGTGATATATGCGGCGAATGTGGCTCCTGTTCTTCATTGTCATTATCCATATCCTGACTACCCTCATCAGTATCCTGATTACCCTCATTCATATCCTGATTATCCTCATCCATTCTCTTGACCCACAAGATTCGACAAGTTCAAGTGGTCCCCAAATTTTGATCGGTATCAATACATGTAACTATCCAATGGATGCTATGAAGGTATGGGAAGCTCAGATAGAACGTAGTTATACCTGTTTGTCCAATGCATCACCCAAATTGAATGACTCGGTGCCATGGTCCAGTTAAGATTCTTAGATCAGTCAGGACTTTTCCATGCACCTTGTCCAGATTCCGCTCCTGACTAGGTACTCCCTGAACGAAACCGAACTATCGCCTAAACCTATCGGTAGCATGCCACTCGATACATTCAAATGACACTAACAGAACTGTAGCACTCCAGACAACCGACTGCATGTAGATTTCAGCAGGAGTTATGTTCGGATCCACGCGATCCACAGCATAAGCAACCCAAACAAACTGGAAAAAATAAAGGAAAGTCATGATTACAACCCACAATACCAATAACAATAACAATGCTTCATAATTATGTCCCAGACCCTAAACCCGAAACTAATACTTCTTTAATTAAAACACACCTGCCCTTCCTGAAGTTCATCAAATGCCTTCCTAAAGTGAGCTAGATTCAGATATCTATATTGTCGGTCACCACGCTCCCAGTTACGCCACCTAATATGATATATTCAATTAGCTCAACTGAATCTTAAATATCAAGATACGGGTACATTGTAACATAATATTACCTATTTGCTAGTGGAAAACTGCGGGGTTCCCTAGAAAGCGGCGATAGATTTGGCAGTCGAATCCAAGCCCAGCCGAGTAGAAGTGTTAGTGGACCATCTATTTCCTTACAGTTGAAACGAGATGCCC
Source organism: Arachis ipaensis (assembly GCF_059453495.1). Taxonomy (NCBI): domain Eukaryota; kingdom Viridiplantae; phylum Streptophyta; class Magnoliopsida; order Fabales; family Fabaceae; genus Arachis; species Arachis ipaensis. Next base: position 20,739,833 of record NC_142436.1, on the reverse strand, counting down.
TGTATAACGCCCTGTAGAGGTGTGCTAGGCATGCCGCTCCCCAACTATACTGTCCAATACTGACAAAATCACGAAGCAAGGGTAGAAATTTTCAGTGCACACCTGCCCCAGACTTATCCCCAGACAAGATCGTCCCGATCAGTAACATAATGTGGCACCTCACATATCTCTGTATACTGATTTCATCAGTCAACTCTAAATTTTCTTTTAGATCCCGCAGCCATGTCAGTTTTATGCAGCTACCTCTACAGTCCGACTTACGTGGTGTAACTCCAAATTGAAGCAAATACTCTGCCTCCAAGGCTTCAAAACTACTCATTGTCATCCTTGTGATTGGAAGACCATCCGTCGGAAGACCAAGAATTAGAGCCACATCTTCAAGAGTCACGGCACATTCACCAATGAGAAGGTAAAACGTATGTGTGTCTGGGTGCCAACGTTCGATTAGAGCATTCACCAATGCTTTCTGACACTGCACTACCCCAATCTGAGATACATGATAAAAACCGGTAAGTCGTAAATGCTCCTCCACCCTATCGTTGTACCGATCCGGAGGAACTGGGTAGTCACATGTCAACATTCGTAATTTCTACACAAAACATAACAAATTAATAGTCAACTCATTAACAATTACTAACTTACTATCATAAATCATTTTACTAAATTCTTATAAAAGTAATTATTCTAACTTCTAAAATTAATTATTAATCCTTAAAATTATTCATAACTAACTACTAATAAAAATAATTACTAATACATATATTCGTAATCAAAATTCTCAACTTACAACATCTAGAATAGTATCTAATATTAATTACTGATTTACTATCATTTAAACATTTTTTCCTCAACTATCAAAAAATATTACTAAACAGTATATGCCATCCTTCATCCTCTAACAACGGTAACAACAATTAACTTGCTAATAATGATGATTACAATTAAAAAAATTTAAATATTCTCATAATAAAACCTAACGTGCTTTAATAAAAATAATCCTACCTACTAATCATTCAGTACTAACAATTTCTCACAATAACAATAACATTTAACTTCATCCATAACAGTTATAGTTAACAATTTTAAAAGGATTTTAAAAAAAATTAACGTTCTTTCCAAATATAATTATAATAAAAAATTAAAAAAAATATTATAGTCTCTATAAAAAATCTCTATCATTCTGTTTACATTTTTAAATTCAAAAACTAACAAGCATAATAATAATTAATTTCCTAATAATAATATTTATAATTAAAAATTAGTAAAAAAATTTCAAAAAAATTCCAAAAAAATCTAACAAATATTGAAAAATACTAATAATCATTCTATTTATATTCTTAAATTGCATTTCTAACAACAATCATAATAATTAAATTTCTAACAATAATAATTATTAACATAAAAAATTCAAAAATTCAAAAATAAAACTTACATAATCAGGATGACTGAGATAATGAATAATATGAAACTCAGATCGATCAACATCTTTAATTTTATATTTTTTTGGCATAATTTTCTTTCTTCCAACATGCAACTTTCAGAAGCGGAGAAAGGAAGAAGAAGGTGGGAGTGAAGTTGAAAGTGAAATCTGAAAGTGATAGTATTCGGATGGTGGGAGTGGGTTGCTTGGGTCTTTGTTTAGTTTCAGGACACCGTTCGGAGAGAGGCTGCAGCGCGACGCATGTCCAGGCTGCATCAAATCGGACCTTACGTTTGGTGAAACGCAACTCGGACGGTCCGTGTGGTGAATGGAACTCGCAGGATCCGAGTTGCATCTCCACTGACACCACAAATTTGTAAAGCACACCCCTCCCCATATCAAAGTCCAACATCTAGCATGCATCCATATGTAAATTAAAAAGCGAAATTTGGATATTTCTGTATTAGTGCTTACTTTATTTTTATTTTTTAATATATATAAAAGTAAATTAATTTATAAATATATATACATACTATTATTATTATTATTATTATATAAAAACATATATATATATATATATATATATATATATATTAAAAGAATAATACGAGATAGATAATAGAACGAAATGGAATACGACCATACCTATCCTATATCCAAATAAAAAATAAATAGGTCAATTCAAAAAATTCAATTATTTTGAGTTGATTAAGTAATTGATTTATTCGTCCATTTAAGTAAATGTTAGAGTTTGAATTTTATTTTGTACATACAACAACCCATTGATAAATAATAGACCCTTAAATAAAAGTTCAGACTTAAAAAGTGATAATAATATGATTGCACTAAATGTTTGTGAGTAGCTTAGGCTTAGACAATAAGTTGGTTAAATATTATATCGTTAGTAATTATTGCATCAATAATTTTCCGTATTATTAATAATAATTTTACAATCATATTGTATTATTGCATCAATTTATTTTATCAATAACTCTTTTTAATATTTATAACAAAATAGTTACATAAAAATAAATAAATATATAAAGTATTAAATACACAATACAAAGTCATATTTTCCATTTGTTTTTATTTGTATGTATTTTTTCTTTATTTTATTATTATGAATGAAGGAATGAATGAATGAGATGCCGGGAGAAGAAGAGGGTATGATTTCCTTGTTATTCTTGTCCACAAAGGAGGTGGTAGAGTATCAGGAAACAGAGTAACAGATGGCAGCTATGAGCAGAGAGAGACAGAGAGCGTAAAAAGCTAAGGGAGTGAAAGTGATTTGCAGCACAAAGAGACGTAGCATAAGGGCAAGAACAAGCTTTTTGGGCCCTCACTCACATGCACATCATAACTTTGCTCCTAGGCCTCTGCGGTCCCTTTATAAAAGAAACCCACACCAAATTTATTTGCACCCATAATAATATGTTTCTATTTATTTGTCTAGTATTAAATTATTCTTTTCTTATTAAAATAAGTATTTTTTATTTTTAAATTTATTATAAATTAGTATATTAGATAAATAAAAGAGACAATTTAAAAAAAAAAAAGGAAAAGTAGTCGTTATACATGACGTATATAGTAGGATGAATTTATATACTCAACATTGTTTCTATTATCTTAATAATAATACATCGACTATCGACTATATTATATATATTTTTTTATATATGAAGGGAATAGAAAAAACCTGATATCTATTTTTTTTCTTTTTGAGAAAAAATATTATTTTTTAGATATTAAAATATTATAAAAATACTTTTTATCTTTAAGATTTGAATAAAGAAATATTAGTCGACAAACTATATTTTTCACTATTTTGACCGAAAAAAGAAATAAGTTAGTCATTATGTTAGTGTCTATTAATTTGCCAGTAATAAACTAGCTAGTCTTTGTCATTTTAGTTTGGACAAAGTCTGGTTTTTAAGAAAGTTCGTAATACTGATACATAGATATAGCCGATGTTGCGTGTTTGGTTTTAACGTTTTTATTTCTGGCCAGAAACTAAACGAGAAATTTTGGCTTTTTAAAATATTTTTATAAAAAAAAAAAAAAGTATAGAGACACAACTCTTCTATAAGCCAATATAAGTTAACTCTATTAATTTTGTATCTCTTAAAAATAAAATTTAAATAATTACTAATTAATAATAATTAATTAATATAAAATGCAGTTCAAAAACATTTATTGGTTTGTTTTTGGCCGAATCCCCTCTTGATTTCATAGCGAGATCAGTTACATCTAATTTCTCTCGTGTTTATTAGAGAAGAGTTTGAACTGTGCATGCAAGTATGCAAGTTGTAAAGGCTTTATCACGTTGACCCTTCTGAAGTCTCCAAAAGTCCATATAAATTGAATGCATAAATAAGTTGAAAATGTTTCGTGACCAAATTTATCTGGTAAAGAAATTCAGTTTAAGTTGTTAATTAATTTTTTTTCCTTACACACATATTTTCTGCTTTTTCCTCCTTCTTCTCTTTTTTTTTCTAGGCTATGTTTTCTTTTTCGTTTTTCAATGTTTGTAGCAAACATTTTTGTATTTTGTAATTAAAAATTTGTTTTTTTTGTTACTTAAATTTCTAATTTCTAATTTTTTAATTTTTTTATTTTATGGACAAAATTTCTTACAATAACCATTTAGGAAAAAAACAAAGAACTTATTTTGAGGAAAAAACAAATATTTGTACATAAAAATACAAAAATTTTAAGTTTTTCATTTTTTGTTTTTCTTCTTTTTGACGATAAACATAGAAATGTTTTTACGATAAATGCAAAAATTTTAAAAGATAAACACATGAAAAAACATATAAATTTTAGATATTTGTGTTTATTAAAATATAATTTTGTGTTTAGTTTTGATAAGATATATATATATATATATATATATATATATATATATATATATATATATATATATATATATATATCATGTTGAGTTAAAAAAAATCATGTTGAGTTATTTTTTACGAAATTTCTATATTTTCGTAGAAAAAATTTATGTGTTTCGCAATTAAAATTTTTTGTGTTTTTTTATTTTATCTATGTAATTATTCTATGTTTGGTTTCACAAATTTCTGTGTGACTCTGTTCATCTTCATAAATTTTTGTTTTTTTATTATTAAAATTTATTTGTTTTTATTTTTTATTTTAGGATATTTTTTTTTGTAACAAACGTTTAAAAAAATCAAATATTTAAAGAAAAACATAAATTTGTCAAGAAAAATATAGAAATTTTACTTTTTTTAAAAATTATTTTTTACATAAATTTGTGTTTATTTTTTACATAAATTTCCGTATTTGTGTAGTAAAAATTTATGCCTTTTTTAAGTTTTTTTAATCTGGACTTAATCCAGTTTAACCATAGCTCTATAGTCACATTTTTTTTTTGTCTAAGATTACAATATTTGGAGCACCTCTAAATTTTCTATCAAAAATTTTAGTATGTAACTATAGCTTACTCTATGGCTATGGTCATGGTGTTGTAAATCGTGACATTAACCTATTTTTTGGTCACGGTTTTTTGAGAATTTAAAAACGCAATGTTGATTTTTTTTTTTTTTTTTAACGTGATCATATCCAAAAATTATGATTTATAAAGATGACATATGATTTTTTTTATTATTGAGGGTTTTAAATTTTTTTCATTAATCTACATGATTATTACAAAATAAATCTAAAAATCTAAAAAGATAAATAAATACGACTCAACTAAACAATAAAATTTACATTAGATTCTAAATATTTTTTGTTCAAATAATACAAGTTTAGATATATTATAGAATAAAATATATTTTTTGCTCTTAAAATTTACTAAAAATTTTAAAAATATCCTTACATTTTATTTTGTTTTAATTTTGTCCTAAAAATTTTTGATTTGCATCAAATTTACTACTAATGACTGATTTTTCAAAAAAATTATGACCAATTCAGGAATAACTTCACAAGAACAACCTTTAATAAAATCAAATCAAACATATTTATCATGCATTATTATTGGATTAGTCCTAATTTTTTTTAAAATTTAGTTGTCAGGGAGATATCTGATGTAAATAAAAAATTTCTAAGACAAATTGAAATAAAATAAAATTTAAGAATATTTTTTAAAATTTTAGCAAATTTTAGAGATAAAAAATATACTTTACCCTATATTATATTATTCACTATATGTAATACAGTAAAGTCCCATAACAAGAAAAAAAATCTAAAAAAATTAAAATATATATTACAATTAAATATCTACAATATCATATCCCTTTTTTCACAAAAAAAATAAATATTTTAGCAAAGACGAACACTTCATAATAATATTGAAGACAATAATGATCATAATGATTATAAGGGTGCTGAAATGGTGCACAATTCTATAAAATTTTATGTAGATGTAACTAGATGTGGTTATACTAGCCGGACCTGTAGGTATCTAACTTGTTCCTACTCGATCCGGACTAGTAATTACTCGACCCGGTGCGGAACGGGATGGGATGGGGCGGGGCGGGATCGGATTTAAGGAATATCTGTCCTTATCCTTCCTAATTATATGTAATATACGAAAAAAAATTAATAAAATGATTAATATGTTGGTTGATATTGTATCATTCTTGTATTTTTAGTTTAATTTATATTATATATGCGATTATGGTTATTTAAATTTTGAATTTAATTGTGTTTTATAGATTTTAATGATTATAGGGTTTGATAGAGACCAGATGGATAAGAACGAAATGGATACCCATAATGGCAGGTATTCGTGCGAGCCGATTAGGATTTAATTTTTACTACTCAGTAAGCAGGGATAGGACAAATTTTATACATGTTATTGTAGAAAAAACAAAAATTTTAAGGTAAAGAATAATAATGAGATTTATATTAAAACAAAGCGTGGAGTATATAGACATCCTAAATTGCTAATATTTTATCTTGTATAGAATTGATGCTTAGAAACTCAAATAGGGCCAACAAGTTGTAGTTTGCAATCTAAATACTAAATTTAAAATAATAAAACATTGCAAATAAATGGAGTGGGAGTTGAACTCATGAGGTTGAATTGGAATTAGAAAGGTTTAGCCAATTAAATTGATTATATTAAGTATTAACTAATTTTTTTTATAAAAAATTGGCAGGTGGCTTCCCTTTGTCCATGAAAAATTTTGCTACGGGAGTGGATTCTTTCGAGTTACCAAAAAATTGATAGTATTAATTGTTTTTGAAAGGTACCAAACAGTGAAAGAGAGAAAAGAGGAAGTGGAGAGTGAGGCACAAAGAACTTGAGAGAAAATTAAAAAGGAAAGAGTTTTCTGATTTTTATTAACTATTCAAATGATACACACACTAATTGCAATTAGGTGACTGTCCTGATATTTATAGAGAGTTGGAGTGCCAGCTGTCATAACCAACTCTAATAACCTATAACTAATTCTAACAACCCTTAACTACACTAACTTTCTTGTAACTGACTTTCCTCATAGCTCTCACTCTCAACTTGTGCTATCTTACACACTTCTTCTAAATTTTTCAATTCTTCTATTATGCACCTAGTTATTTCATTCTCCTTGCTAAGTACCCCTTCTCTAGTGCTGGCAGCACCGCACATACCCTTCCCACCCTTGACTATAAGAGCAGTTCTGAAATGAAAAAACACTGTAAAGAAAAGAGCTTTGGTTAAGGCATTAGCTATCTGTACATAGTCAGGTACATGAATGATCCGAACAACTCCCTTTTCAACATAGTTCCTTACAAGTTATAAAATGTAAGTCAGTTTCGAAGTGTTTCGACTTCGAATGAAGAATGGGATTTGCAGCTAGCAAAACAACGCTAAGATTATTACAGTAAATTAAGAGAGACTCTGGAACATTAAACTTCAGCTCACATAACATATTTTTGACCCAAATTAGCTCAGCAACAAGATCAGCCATGGTCCTGTACTCAGTCTTAGTGTCGAATTTGGCAACAACACTTTGTTTCTTGGAGGAACAAGAGACCAAATTCTGGCCTAGAAAGACATAAAAATCACCAATAAACTTTCTATCATCAGGGTTACCTCCCCAATCAGATCACTATAAGCCGTGACATTGAGTGAATTGCTCTTGCGCAGTTGCCAGTGTGTGGTCAAGGGAGAGTGCATGAACTGTGAGGCTTTACTTACACAATAAGAAATCTCAGGCCTTGTAACTATCAAGTATTGAAAACTGCCAACTACAGAGCGATACAACTTAGGATCCACAAAAAAACTACCACCACACATTGTGAATTTTTCTAAAGATGGAAGATGAGTCTTACACGCACTGCAGCCCTGCATTTTTGCCTTTAACAGAATATCATGAACATACTTTGCTTGACTAAAGAACAAACCACCATCTACAGCCTTTGATACATAAATTTCTAAGAAGTAAAGAATATCACGCATGTCCTTAAGAGCAAATCTCACATTCAATTGCTAGATTACATCACTGATCTCCTTCTCCGAGCTGCTAGTGATGATGATATCATCAACATAGACCAACACAAAGAGGACTGAGCCACTGTAAAACATACTAAAAATAGACACATCATACTTAGTGAAAGAAAAGTCTAAGTGTTGAAGAGCTTTAGATAATTTGCTAATACCAGGCTCTGGGAGCTTGTTTTAGACCATACAGGACCTTCCTTAGTTTACACACTGTGTTTGAATCTCCAACTGAATACCCTGGTGGCTGCACCATGTATACATCCTCGTGAAGATCACAATGCAAAAAGGTGTTGTTAACATCTAATTGTTTAATGCACTAAGAGTTTGTTAATGCCAAAGATAGCATAATACAAACTGAGGTTGGTTTAACGATTGGACCATAGGTCTCGGTGAAGTCAAAACCAGGTCGCTGGGAGAATCCCTGAACCACTAAATGCACCTTGTACTTTTGAAGTGAGCCATCTAAATTATACTTTGCTCAAAAAACCCACCTGTTGCCGATTTCTTCCTTGGCTAGTGGTAGCGGAACTAACTTCCAAGTGTGATTTTTAGGAGGGCATCAAATTCTGCATGCATCGTTGCTTTCCATGTTGGTTGTAGAAGGGCTTCTTTAACAGTGCGGGGGTCAACTATGAAATTGAAGAGTTTTGGTTTGAATATTCTAGCTTTACTCCTCGTGACCATATGATGAGTGTTAGGTGGTTGTGATTGTGGTTCAAAAAGGGAAGCACAAATTCAAAGTCTGAGATAGGGATGGGGAAATCTGATGGTGCTGTAGGAGATGCTGTGTGAAATGGGTGTTGATGAGAAGAAGAAAGTAACATGTGTTGTGGCTGAAGACGTACACTTAGGTGAGATAAAGTGGTGGTAGGTATGATGCGGTGATGATCAGAGTGAGATTGGACTTGTGAAATAGCAAAAATTGGATTAGAGGAGTGTATATGAAGTCGCTGATTAAAATTGGAAGTCCTTAAGGGTGATGGCATGGTAATTGGAGCATGGCGCTATTTTGGAATGATAGGAATAGAAGGCATTGTGAGACTCTGGCTTGTGGTAGCAGGTGTGGCAGCAGATATATTATCACCAAGAAAGGTACCATCCTTGCAGGGAAATTGATTTTCGTTGAAGACAACATTCCTAGTGATGATATACTGCCTTGCCTTGCTTGGTTAAGAATTTGTAGGCCTTGTGAGTGGTGCCATACTCAAGAAATACACAGGGAGATGAGTCTTAGATGTGGAAAGCATAGGCATCCAAAAATCTTGAGGCTCTCATAGTCAGGTTTCTTTCCAAGTAGCTTCTCAGTTGGAGAGATGTTGTTAAGCACAAGTGTTGACAAAGTATTGATGAGCTGAACTGCAATCGTAAAAGCTTCACCCTAGTATCTAATTGGCATCCCAGCCCTAGCCAATAATGTCAGACCCATCTCGATTATATGTCTATATTTTTGTTCTGCACAACCATTTTGTTGATACACATACGGGCAAGAACACCTGTGAATGACACCTTTGGCCTCAAATATTTAGACAAATTGAGATATTTAGTAGCATTATCAGATTGAAGTATTTTAACTTTAGCATTAAGTTGCAACTCAATCATATGTTGAAAATTTTGAAAAACTGATTTGAGCTGAGATTTGTGTTTAATCTGATACAACCATGTAAAGCGCGAATATGCATATATGAAAATCACAAAATAGTAGTTACCATTCAAATCAGAAATCAGGGTTGGCCCCCATATATCCGAAAACACAAGTTCTAAGGGAGCAATGTACACAGTGGTGGATACAGGAAAAGGTAATTGATGAGACTTCCCTATACAACAAGCTGTGCATACACATTTATTCTCACCAGCCACGATGTTACAGAATTTCATTACAGAAGTAACAACAGCACGAGCCACATGGCCTAATCGTGCATGCCAAAGCAAAAATATATCATTAATAGTCATACTGGTGTGATAGGCAGTGATAAACCACTATTTTATGGTTTATCTTGTGTTTAATTGAGTGGTTTCATCAAGTATTCACCCACTTATTCATACTAATTGCATGATTTTACATTTTCCTTCCTAATATTGTTTTATGGTTGAAAACTTGCTTCCTAGAGATCTTTAATTAGTATATTTTAATTTTCCTTTATACCATTCGATGCCGTGATCCGGGTGTTAAGTGTTTCAGGCTTTATAGGGCAGGAACGACTTAGAGAATGAAGAGGAAGCTTGCAAAAATAGAAGGAACACAAGAAACTAAGGAGATGATCAGCAAACACCGACGCACGCGCATGGCTTACGCGAGCGCACGGAATGGAGAAAATCGCAGCGATGCGTGCGTGTGCCTGACGCGAACGCGTGGATTGGAGTCTGCACAAATGACGCGTACGCGTGACAAGAAAAATCGCTGAATGATGCACACGCGTGACTGATGCGTACGCGTGACTTGCACGATCTGCAGAATTAACAGAAAATGCTGGGGGCAATTTCGGGCCGCGTTTTGACCCAGTTTTCAGCTCAGAAACACAGAATAAAGCCAGGGAACATGTAGAGACTCAACACACTTTTTTTACACAACTTTAGACGCATTGATACATTCTCATTAGGATAGTTTTAGGTTTTTAGATCTGAATTTAGAGAGGATTGCTCTTCCTCTAGGTTCTCTTTATATTCCCAGTTTATTACTTTTGCTTTTGGATATTGAAGAGTCATTACCTCCGTTGAAGATACTATGCTAGTTTGTTTCTTTACTTACTCTTTTATTTATTCCATATTCTTAATTCTCGTTTAAAGTAGTAATTGGATTATTTTCATGAATTGTTAATGCAAAGGATTACTTTTACTTTTAATTAGTTTTGAATCCCTATTTAATTTAATTTATCATGTCTTCTTCTTACATTTTTATGAGCGTTATATTCATGTCAATGGAGTAGACTCCATACTTGACATGGGGGTTGATTAAAAGGAGCACTTGAGTTGAAAGGCTTAACTGATGGTTAAACTGGACGTTGTTGGCTAGTTCTGTATTTACTAACGTTAGACCTTCCCAAGGGAGAGGACTAGGATTTGCGAATAAGAGTTAGCTCAATCACTTGACTTTCCTTTATTTAGTAAGGGTTAACTAAGTGAAAACAACAACCTTTTTAATACTACACTTAAGAGACCCCAACAAGGATAGAACTTCCAATTAATCATTCCCCCAGTCAAGGCCTTTTATCTAGAATATTAATAATCATTCTTAGTTTTTATCGCTTTAATTTACAATTATTTAATTGCTTATCAACCAAACTAAAACTCTATTGGAAATTCCTAATTAATAAAATAGCATCCTTTCTCGCAATTCGTTGGGAGACGACCTGGGACTCATACTCCCAGTATTTTTCTATTCTAAATTTTTGTGACACCTTTCTAAATTGGTGAGGCGGATTTTAGCCGGTTAAGAGCTATACTCGCAACGCTGTTCTATTATATTATAATCTCTTAATTGGCCTAACTTCTGCCACGAACCAGTTTTTGGCACTATTGCCGGGGAGTTGCAATTGTGTGCTAAATTATTAATTAGTATACATATTTTTTATTTTATTTTTATTTTTATTTGTATATTTTATTTTTATTTTGTTACCATGAGCTATATGTTTCTTTCATTGAATGACGCGTTCACTGCCTGATCCGAGCTTAGCCACATTTGATCCTGAAGTTGAAAGAACTATTTCACGTATTAGGCGAGCTCGACGTCGGTTAGCCTCTGAGGGTGGTGAAGTGATTGTTATTGATTCACTAGTCTCATCTGAGGGCGAATCTGAACCGCCATCCGAGAGCAAAACAAGCTCCTTTACTACTGATTCAGTTAATTCACGTGCAGATAGAATGGCAGCACCTAGGAGGATTACTCTCCAGGAAGCTGGAGCCCCAGATTTTACAATGCAGCCGTATCAAGTGCATCATCCAACTCTGACTGCAGATTTTGAACTGAAGACTGCACTAATCAACTTGATGCCCAAGTTTCATGGCTTACCTGCTCAGGAGCCCATCAAGCACCTTAGGGATTTTCAGACAGCCTGTTCTACTGTTAGGCATCAGGGTGCGAATGAAACTTCTATTCTGTTAACTGCCTTTCCATTTTCTCTTGAGGGAAAGGCAAGGGAGTGGTACTACTCCCAGCATAAAGCGACTGTTACCAACTGGGATACGCTCAGGAGAGAATTTTTGGAAAAATATTTTCCAGCTTAAGTTACAGACAGACTAAGGAAAGAGATCTCATGCATTGTTCAAGGTGAATCAGAAACTCTCTATGAGTACTGGGAGCGTTTTAAGAACCTTCTTGACGCATGCCCCCATCACATGATTGACAAGTTAGTGTTAATCAGCTATTTCACTCAAGGCATGAAGTCTCGGGATAAAACTACACTGGACGGTGCTAGTAATGGTTCTCTGAAAAAGTACAAGACCACAGATGAAGCATGGCAACTAATCAGTGACTTAGCTGAGTCCACCAGGAATCACAGGGACAGGAATAGCCACTCGAAAGCTGTTGCAGAAATTTCCTCTAGTACTGAAACTTCTGCTCTTACACAGAGTATATATGAAATGACTAACCTACTGAAGCAATTACAGTTGAATCAACAACAACAAGCTCAGCCTTCCCCACCACAACAGAGCCAACAGTTAGTTCCCCAAAGTGTATACGACATATGTGCTGATTATAGTCATTATACTGATGAATGCCCGCAGCTCCAACAAGAAGACAATACTGTGGCAGCAACTCATAACTTCTATGACCGCCCGAATCAAGGATACAATCAACAAGGCGGCAACTACAACCAAGGTGGGAACTATAACCAAGGATGGTAGGACAACTCCAACCAAAGTTGGAGGGATAGTTCCAACCATGGCTGGAGAGACAACTATAACAGAGGAGGCAGAGACAACAATGGAAATCAGAGGTGGAATAACAACAACAGACAGCAAAATCAGAACCAACTTTATAGAGCTCCTCACTTAAGACAATCACAAGGACCCCAGCAAAACCAACAACAAGTACCTCAGATCACTTACCCCCACTTCCTCATCAAATGACGAGATACTTCGTTCCCTTGCACAAGGACAACAAGACATGCATACTACACTGAACTCTACTTTAAATGGTCTGAATGCCACTTTATAAGCTCTCGCCGCCCGGATAGATTCATTACCTACTTCCATTAACCAACCTTTAAGCTCCAGTGGAATTCCTTCTCAACCCTTACTAACCCCAAGAGTGGTATCAATGCCATCACTTTGAGGTCCAAAACCACACTGCCAGAGAGGAATCAGGAGGAGCCAAGTCCAATAGAACACGCCCCAATTGAATACTCAGTGGAAGAAGAAGATGCTGAAGAGGAAGATGAAGTACAAGACAAGGTTGAAGAAGAAGTAGCTCAGCAAAGGAATGGACCACCAAAGGATACAGAAGCTGCAAATGGCGCCATCCTTATCCCATTCCCATATCTTGCAAGAAAGTCCAGAAAGCATATGGAACTTGATCCCAAAATGGTAGAAATTTTCAAAAAGGTTGAGGTAACCGTTCCCTTTTTTTATGTTATTCAGTAAGTACCTAAATATGCAAAGTTTCTGAAAGATTTATGCACACATAAAGATAAAATTAATGAATTAGAAACTATCCCTTTAGGTAGTTCTATATCTGCTTTAATGGGAGGTATACCTGAAAAATGTAGTGATCCAGGTCCATGCATGGTTAACTGTACCATTGGAGGTGTAATATTTTCTGATTGCATGTGTGACTTAGGAGCGTGTGTTAGTATAATGCCATTGTCTATATATGATACCTTAAGGCTCCCTCCCTTAAAAAGGTCGGCAGCTTGTTTTGTGTTAGCATATAAAAGCATTATTACAGTAGCTGGAATTGCTGAAGATGTATTAGTGAGCATTAAAGTGCTCACATTTTTCATTGACTTCTATATCCTGGAAATGTCCCCTAATGACTCAGGAAGACCATCATCAATCCTGCTTGGAAGACCATTCCGGAAAACCTCAAAGTTCAAGCTGGATGCATTCTCAGGAACTTACTCCTTTGAGATAGATGGCAGAATAGTAAGTTTCAATTTAAATGAAGCTATGAAGCACCCTCCAGAAGATCATTCTATCTTCTAGTGCGACATCATTGATGAAACTGTAGCTGAACTTCACCAAGAAGAATTAGAAGAGAAGCACATGGAGCAAGGTCCAAGTGTGGGGACACCCTCTGAACATAATAAAGACACATTACCATTACCACTAGCCCCGGATGATCTAGAGCCTAGCCATGAGCAGAAATTGGAATTGAAGCCCCTTCCTCCACACCTCAAGTATGCTTACCTTGAGGATAATCAGAAGTTCCAAGTTATCATTGCAAGGGAACTCATTTCTCACCAAGAGGAGCAACTGCTCAGTGTGCTGAGAAAGAACAAGAAAGCAATTGGGTGGAGCTTGGCGGATATAGTAGGCATCAGTCCTCAAGTTTTTGAGCACAGAATATATTTAGAAGAGGAATCAAAACCTGTCCGTCAACCCCAAAGAAGATTGAATCCCACCATCTTAGAAGTTATCAAGAAATAAGTGACCAGGCTACTTGAATCAGATATCATTTATCCCATCTCAGACAGTGAATGGGTCAGTCCAGTACAAGTGGTGCCCAAGAAGTCTGGAGTCACAACAGTAAAGAATGAGTATGGAGAACTCCTGACAACTAGAGTACAAAATTCATGGAGGGTTTGCATTGACTATAGGCGTCTCAACCAAGCTACTCACAAGGATCATTACCCCTTGCCATTTATTGATCAGATGCTCGATCGCCTCTCAAGTAAATCCCATTATTGCTTTTTAGATGGTTATACAGGATACTTTCAAATTCATATAGCTACTGAAGATCAGGAGAAGACCACTTTTATATGTCCCTTTAGAACGTATGCATACAAAAGGATGCCTTTTGGCTTATGTAATGCACTGGCTACTTTCCAAAGATGCATGATGAGTATCTTTTCAGATCTTATTGAGAACTGTATGGAAGTATTTATGGATGATTTTACCGTATATGGTGATTCATTTGACCTTTTCTTGGATAGTTTAGCTAGAGTATTAGACAGGTGTGTTAGTTCAAACCTTGTATTGAATTTTGAAAAATGTCACTTTATGGTAAAACAAGGGATTGTTCTAGGACATGTTGTCTCTAAAACTGGTATTTCAGTAGATCCAGCAAAGGTATATGTCATTTCTAGTTTATCTTACCCCTCCTTCGTGAGGAAAGTCCGTTCGTTCCTAGGCCATGCAAGTTTTTATAGGAGATTCATTCAGGACTTCAGTAAGGTAGCATTATCTTTATCCAGACAGCTACAGAAAGATATTGAGTTCGAGTTCAGTGAGGACTGCATAAAAGCGTTTGATAAGCTGAAGATCGCCCTGACTCAAGCTCCAATTGTGAGAGGACCAGACTGGAGCCAGCAATTTGAAATTATGTGTGATGCCTCCAACCATGCAGTAGGAGGGCGCTGGCTTAACGCGAAGGTAAGGATCCTTTCGTAATTGCTTATGCATCTAAAACCTTAGATGCTGCTCAGTCTAATTACACTACTACTGAGAAAGAGCTTCTTGCTATTGTTTTTGCTCTGGATAAATTCTGAGCCTATCTACTTGGTACTAAGGTAGTAGTGTATTCAGACCATGCAACTCTAAAATATTTATTAGCTAAAAAGGAGTCCAAACCAAGTTTGATACGTTGGATACTGCTGCTGCAAGAATTTGATTTAGAAATTAAGGATATGAGTGGTAACCAGAATTTAGTGGCAGACCACTTGAGTCGCCTTGAGCACATTAAGGATGACTCCACTCCTATAAATGATGCTTTTCCATTTGATAGCTTGCATGCGGTATCTGAAGTAGTTCCTTGGTATGCACCTGTAGCTAATTATCTAGTTAGCCATACTTTCCCTCCCAATTTTACTAAACATCAAAGGGACAAGCTGAAAAGTGAGTCTAAATATTATATATGGGATGACCCATATTTATGAAGGTGTGGTGCTGACCAGGTAATTAGAAAGTGTGTGCCCCAATCAAAATTTTAGTCCATTTTAGAGGCTTGCCACTCTTCTGAGAATGGAGGACACTTTGGCCCTCAAAGAACAGCTAGAAAAATTTTAGATTGTGGATTCTGGTGGCCTACACTTTTTAGAGATGCTGCTGAATTTTGTAAATCTTGTTCCACATGCCAAAGATTTGGTAATATATCCAAGAGGGATGAGATGCCTCAACAGATTATGCTTTTCTGTAAAATTTTTTATGTTTGGGGCATTGACTTCATGGGTCCATTTCCAAATTCTAACGGTTAAATTTATATACTGTTAGCTATAGATTACGTTTCTAAATGGGTGGAAGCAATTCCTACCCGTACTGATGACGCTAACACTATTGTTTCCTTTGTTAGAAACCATATTATCTGTCGCTTTGGATCACCACGAGCAATCGTGAGCGATCAAGGCACTCACTTTTGTAACAGGAGACTAACAGGATTACTGAAGAAGCATGGGATAGTTCACAAAGTAGCAACATCTTATCATCCTCAGACCAATGGACAAGCAGAAGTGTCTAACAGAGAAATTAACGCATTCTGGAGAAGATAGTAAAGCCTCATAGGAAAGAATGGAGTGCCCGGCTACAAGATGCACTCTGGGCATATAGAACAGCGTATAAGACACCCATTGGGATGAGCCCCTTCCGCTTGGTATACGAAAAGGCTTGCCACCTTCCAGTAGAGGTGGAACATAAGGCTTTCTGGGCTGTAAGGGAATGCAATATGAATTTTGAAGAATCTGGTGCTGAAAGAAAGCTGCAACTAGCAAAATTAGAGAATCTTCGCCTAGAAACATATGACAATTCCAGGCGATACAAAGAGAAGATGAAGGCTGTCCATGACAAGCACATAAAAAGGAGAGAATTCAGACCAGGGGAGTTAGTTTTTCTTTATAACTCCAGACTGGGGCTTATGCCAGGCAAACTAAGATCAAGATGGGAAGGTCCCTATAGAGTAGAAAAGGCAGAGCCATACGGAGTTTTTCACTTGCGTCATCCTTCTAGCTCCAAATTCCTAAAGGTCAATAGACATCGCCTGAAGCTTTATCATGGAGAGAAGATGAAGGATCACAAAGAGCTAGAGGTTTTCCTCTTGGAAGACCCACCAATACAAGCAGAATGAGCCTGAAGACCGTCCAACTTAAGGATGTAAAAGTAAAGTGCTAGGTGGGAGACAACCCAACATGGTATGATTGTTCCGTTTCAGTCTTAGTTTTATTTTACTTTATTCTATTTTTATTTTTGTTAATGACTCTTCTCATAACCTCTGCATATAGCCTGCATTTGCATTTGCATACTGTATAAAAAATATAATAAAAAAATGCATGCGACGCGCAAGCGTCGCTGAGCGTCTGCGTCATAGGTGCTTTCGAAACAGGAAGAAAAGAAACAGAGAGTCACACAGAACTGTGGCTGGAGGCGTGCTTTAGGCACAACCATGCTCACGTGAACGCGTCCCTGACGCGTCCGTGTCAAATTGCAAAATAGCCTTCCACGCGATCGCGTCACCCACGCACACGCGTGACCCTGCGAACTCGACGTAAATGGGTATATGGCAGTAAGTTATGATGGAGTGGGGCTGGAATGATGCTGGAAGCACAAGCCCTATCACGCGAATGCTTGCCCCACGCATTCGCGTCGTTTTTTTAGAATATGGCCATTCACGCGATCGCGTCACCCACGCGCACGCGTCACCCAGATTTTTGGCAAAATACGTATAAAACAGAGTGTTGTGCGTACGCGAGGCTGCACTCGTGCCAATTGCACAAATCAGGCCACGCGATCGCGTGACCCACGCGTCCGCGTCACCTGAACTTATCACACACCACGCGATCGCATGCTCCACGCGTCCCATCACATGCGACGCACAGCTTATCCAGATCAGCGCCTAATATCTTATCTTTTCTTCCCCAAATCCAAATCTTTTCTTTCCCTTCTTATTTCTTTCTTCTCTCTTCTTCCTTCTTTATTCTTTCTCACTTTTTACTTTCTCCTCCCTTATTTTTCACATCCATTATCAAGGTTCTTTTCTTTCTTTCCTTACTTTTTACTCTTCCTTTATTATTTTTATTAATGTTTTCTTCTTCTTTTTCTTTTCACTTTCATTATCTATATTTTCTTTTTCTTTCTTCTTCTTTTCTTTTTATTCCTTTAATTGGTGTTAGAAATTTAATTGGGTAATTATTTTCTTTTACATTTTGCTTGTGAGTTATTGTGAAATTGTTTGACAATTAATATTACTTATTAAAGGGTTGCTTGCATGTTCAATTTAATACTTTCAATAACATATTCACCATGCATGCTATGTGTTTGTGAAAAAGCCCGTATGGCATTGTGCATTATTTTTATATTAGTCTATTCTACTACTCTAATACTTGTTTTTCACAAAATCCCTTTTCACATTTTATTGATTAAATATAATTGTCAATACAAACAGATTGTTAGTTTGAAAGAGTTGATAATCTAACTTGGACATTTAATGCTTGATCTATGCTACTCATGCCTTTGCCGGCATGCCAATAAACATCTTGCATTTAATAGTCATCACATGCACTTGCTATATTTCCATTGATGAACTTTTCACATGTAGTCATGACCATGTGTTAACGACATCCTTCTTTACCGTGCATTGATTATCACCTATACCATCCTCTTCCTTGCTCAAAGCCTTAGCTTTACATATTACTTTCTTTTTCCTTTTTCAGGATGGCCACCATAAAGGGTAAAAAAAAAGCTACTCCCAAACCACTAGCAAGGAAAGGAAAAAAAAAGAACACTAGTGGCAGATCCATCTTCAACAGCAGTAAAGCCCTCAACAAAACGAATCAAGAGGATCATCAAGGTCGATGAAAAAGAGAAAACTTTCCCAGCAAAGGACACTGTGCGGTTCACTAACCGCTACTATGAACAGATGCTCCCTATTCTGGCAGAGAGAAATTATAACAATGAATACCTTCTCGTCCTCTCGACCAACATTATTGAATTTGTTGAGCCCCGCATTGAGCGAAGACAATGGGGATTCCTACGGAGACAGCCACGGCAGGTTAATCTATCATGGGTAGTTGAATTCTACTCCAATTTTCACATGCCAATCATGCAGTCTGTCTATGTCTGTCAGAAGCAAGTTCCCATAACAGAAGAGGCCATTCAACGAGCTTTAGATCTTCCCCTGCTCCAGAAGGATTGGACGCATTCTAAGAAGCCTCATTCAAACGCCAGACATACCAATTTGACTGGGACGCCGTTCTCAGAGTTATAGCACAACCTGGCAGCAGATGGATCTATGGATACCATCGTTCTCGATCTAAGAGCATATTGGCTTCAGCACTCACCTTGGAGGCTCGAGTATGGGCACAGATTATGTCCTATTATGTCTTTCCGAGCACTCACGAGTCCTCCTTCACTGCAGATATGGCTGTTCTACTCTGGTGTATCCTTACAGACCAACACCTCAATTTACTAAGACACATTCGGCATGCTACGGGACACGTACAGATTGCAGCTAACCTACTTTTTCCCGCCTTGGTTTCAGATCTAGTCTCAGCAGCCGGAGTCTCCTACAGAGCTGGGGACACCAAGGCCATGATTCCACGAGATGATCAGATAGTCCTTAACGGAAAATATATCAGACCTCCAGCAGCCACTACTAGCCGGCCTGCCGAACTGGCCAAAGATATTCGTTCTCCTTCCACATCACAATCACCTTCAACAAACCAACTGCTCCATCAGATACTTGAGAGATTAGACCGGCTTGACCGGAAAGAAAAGTAAAGGGAGCACCGTAACAAGCGCCGATTCACATACCTCAAGGCGCTGCTTGTTGGTAACCACCAACCTAAAGAAGACCCAGACACCCTGGACTCCACTTCATTTACAAGCACAGGGAGCCATGACGGTCCCGATTGTGGAGATGTTGCTACCAGCCCCCCTTTGTTCCTGACTGATGGCACCGAGGACGGTGCCAAGCTTTAAGTGTGGGGAGGTCGGTCAGTACCTGACTTCTGGAGGTAATTTCTCTTTTCTTAACACCAATAGAATAGGATATTTATTTAATTTTTCTTTTGTTTAGGATAGAATAAACTGCATAGTAATAGGTTATTTGTATGCATGTTCTATTTGGTTAGAAAATAATAAGTTTCTTTATAAGACCCTATTTTTGAAAATTTTTACTAATTTAAACCAAAACTTTTGTGTTAAACTTGTTTGGAAGTTGTATTTGGAACATAGTTAAAAGCTAGAACACACAACCTGTGAGACTTGAGCCTAATGACATGGTTATATTATTTAACCATAAAATTTTATTCTTGTGTGTTTGCTTCTCTATGATTGTGATCTATATTTTGTTCCATCCTATATGTCCAATATTTAATGTGTTATATGCATGCATATGATTGAGGCCATTATTTTATTAACTCACTTATCCCAAATAGCCTACCCTTTCAATCACCTTTGTTAGCCAATTTGAGCCTTTTAATCCCATTTGTTCTATATTTTACCATATTACTAGCCTTAAGCAGAAAAACAAGTAATACTCCAAATTGAATCTTTGGTTAGCTTAAGATAGAAATTGTGTGTCAATTAAGTGTGGAAAAATTGTGGGAACATGGGTTAACAAGGGAATGCGTTATGCTAAAATAATTATAAATTTGGGTACCTACTCATGTGAAACTAAAAAAATTATAAATCCATGTGCATTGATAAGCTATGTTTATTTTTCAAAAAAAAAATCCCAAAAATATTCAATTAAATAAGCAATTAGATAAATGAATAAGGGGACAAAATTACCCCAATGCTAAGTTTAGTTTAATGAAAAATCAATGCATATGTGATACAAGTTAAAGAGAAAAGTTGATGCATAAGTATGTAATACAAAAGTGGGAAAATTTTGGGTAGCTAAGGCATGATTTAAGAAGAAAATAGAGTATGTATGTTAGGTGATAGCTTAGGATAATCAAGGATTCAATTTATAGCTCACTTAGCCATATATATACCCTTACCTTTACCTTGGCCCCATTACAACCTTGAAAAGACCTCATGATGTTTGCATTGGTACATTAAATACTTGTTGATGGGTTAGGTGAAGAACAAGGTTTAGAAAGCATGATTAGAAGAAGAGTAGAGTGATTACCCTATACACTAGAGAGACTAGAGTGCACATACACCATCAGTGAGGGTTCAAATGCTTAATTCTATGTCCCCTGCTCTCATCAGCTGTCTTCCTACAAGTTTACTTGTTTTTACTGTACAATTTGAATTAGTGGAATTTGAGTTATTTTTGTCTTGAAGAACTTGTTTATTTTAACTAAATAGGCAAAATCATTTTATCATATAGTTGCATTCATATACATAGGTTGCATTGTATTGCATGAGTCTCACTTTTTCCTACTCATTTATTTTATCTCCTTAAGCTAAGCATGAGGACATGCTAATGTTTAAGTGTGGGGAGGTTGATAAACCACTATTTTATGGTTTATCTTGTGTTTAATTGAGTGGTTTCATCAAGTCTTCACCCACTTATTCATACTAATTGCATGATTTTACATTTTCCTTCCTAATATTGTTTTATGGTTGAAAACTTGCTTCCTAGAGATCTTTAATTAGTATATTTTAATTTTTCTTTATACCATTCGATGCCGTGATCCGTGTGTTAAGTGTTTCAGGCTTTATAGGGCAGGAACAACTTATAGAATGAAGAAGAAGCTTGCAAAAATGGAAGAAACACAAGAAACTAAGGAGATGATTAGCGAACACCGACGCGCGCGCATGCCTCACACGAGCGCGCGGAATGGAGGAAATTGCAGCGACGCGTGCGCGTGCCTGAAGCGTGCGCATGGATTGGAGTCTGCACAAATGACGCGTACGCGTGGATGATGCGTATGCGTGACAAGGAAAATCGCTGAATGACTCGCACGCGTGACTGACGCGTACGCATGACCTGCGCGATCTGCAGAATTAACAGAAAATGCTGGGGGCAATTTCGGGCCGCGTTTTGACCCAGTTTTCGGTCCAGAAACATAGAATAAAGCCAGGGAACATGCAAAGACTCAACACACTTTTTTTACACAACTTTAGACACATTGATACATTCTTATTAGGATAGTTTTAGGTTTTTAGATCTGAATTTAGAGAGGATTGCTCTTCCTCTAGGTTCTCTTTACATTCCCAGTTTATTACTTTTGCTTTTGGATATTGAAGAGTCATTACCTCTGTTGAAGATACTATTCTAGTTTGTTTCTTTACTTACTCTTTTATTTATTCCATATTCTTAATTCTCGTTTAAAGTAGTAATTGGATTATTTTCATGAATTGTTAATGCAAAGGATTACTTTTACTTTTAATTAGTTTTGAATCCCTATTTAATTTAATTTATCATGTATTCTTCTTATATTTTTTATGAGCGTTATATTCATGTCAATGGAGTAGACTCCATACTTGACATGGGGGTTGATTAAAAAGAGACACTTGAGTTGGAACGCTTAAGTGATGGTTAAACTGGACGTTGTTGGCTAGTTCTGTATTTACTAACGCTAGACCTTCCCAAGGGAGAGGACTAGGATTTGCGAATAAGAGTTAGCTCAATCACTTGACTTTCTTTTATTTAGTAAGGGTTAACTAAATGAAAACAACAACTTTTTTAATACTACACTTAAGAGACCCCAACAAGGATAGAACTTCCAATTAATCATTCCCCCAATCAAGGCCTTTTATCTAGAATATTAACAATCATTCTTAATTTTTATCGCTTTAATTTACAATTATTTAATTGCTTTTCAACCAAACTAAAACTCTCTTGGAAATTCCTAATTAATAAAATAGCATCATTTCTCGCAACTCGTTGGGAGAAGACCTGGGACTCATACTCCCAGTATTTTTCTATTCTAAATTTTTGTGACACCTTTCTAAATTGGTGAGGCGGATTTTAGCCGGTTAAGAGCTATACTCACAACGCTGTTCTATTATATTATAATCTCTTAATTGGCCTAACTTCTGCCACGCACCAGGAAGCTACCTTTTTGATGGTTCAAATTTTTCAAATCTATACATGCCATTTACTACTCCTCCACGAAGCATTAGCTCACTAGTGTCCTGAGATTTTACAAAATACTTATCAACATGAAACTTAAAATACACTCTATTATCATAGAAAAAATTGTGCACGCTAAGCAAATTCTTTGTAATCTTAGGTACATGTAACAACTGTTGCAATAAAAATCTCTTTGAGCTCAAATCAGATTCAAAATAAGATGTTCCAACAGAGGTGATGTGCAAACCTGAGCCATTTCCAACTACAACTTGACTGTTTCCTCCATAATCTTCTCCTTCAATAAAGTTTTGAGGATTTGGTGTCATGTGATGAACTGCTTCAGAATCTAGATACCAGTTCTGATGATGCACTGTTGCCGAAGTAGCTATTATGTTGTCCAGGATAACTTAATTAGCTTGTGAAGTTTGAGGTTGAGTTTGTTCTTGTTGTGCCCTGAAATTAGAATTAGAGCTATTGTGAGCATATCTTTGTTCATCATAAGTTTCATCATACCTGAACCAGCACCAAATTACACTGTGCCCTAATTTTCCGCACACTTGACAAGTGAAATCACCAAATCTGCCACCACTTCCACCAGATCGTGCATTTCAACTACAAACCTTGCATCATCTCCTATAGATCATCCATCAAATGGTGTACCAAATCCACCAGATCGTTCACTGTTCCCCTAAATCTTGCATTGAAGCCACTAGATCTACCACCGTTTCCTCTAAATCGTGCATCAAATCCACCAAATCTTCCACCGTTTTCTCCAAATTGTGCATCAAAATCGCCAAAGCTGCCATTACTTCCACAAAATCTTTCGGATCTGCCTTATCTGTAGCTGTCCTGAGTTCCTCCTCACAAACTTCCTCTCGTAATGTAGCCGTTCAAACGTTGAGCAAAATTGGCAAGTATAAGAGGCCCTGACTTTATAAAATGCTCCATCATACTTTCATGAGCTAGGAGTAGTGATTTTAACTCTCCTACTAAGATGCTAGTTCATCTAATAACCACAAACATAATAACATGTGCATATTCCTCTGTCAATCTATTTAGAATTGTACTGACATGATCGCTTTCCCTTATTGGTTCACCTACTGAGGCTAATGCATTGATTATTTCCGTTAGTTCCAAGACATACTTATTCATAGAGTTTCCAATTTGAATGCTGCTTAACTTTCATTTTAATTGCATGATTTTGACTTGGATCTAAGATGTAAAATGATCCTCTAATCTTTTTCAGATCTGGTATGTGTACAGACATCCTACCATTCTAGTGGCCGGTGAAGAATTTTGACATTGATACAAATAGCCATGACTTGAATAATGCATCTTGCGGTTTTCATCTCAAGAATTCAGGATTAATTTTGCCTGAAGCATCATACCTCTCTGGTATATATGTCTTCTCCTGTGATGTGGCTCAAGGGATTATGACCTTCTATCCTGGATTTTGCTTGATCTTTTCACTACAGAAAATTGTCTTCATTGAGCTTCATAAATGTTGGTGGCGATGTGAAGTTTGGAGCTAAATTTGAAGAAACTTTTGTAACTTCAGCCATGGTGGATCAGAATTGATAGCTCTGATACCATGAAAGGTACCAAACAATTAAGAAGGAAAAAGAGGAAGTGGAGAGTGAGACACAGAGAACTTGACAGAAAATTAAAAGGAAAAGAGTTTTTTTTATCTTTATTAACTATTTAAATGATACACACACTAATTGCAATTAGGTGACTGTCCTGATATTTATAGAGAGTTGGAGTGCCAGTTGTCATAACCAACTCTAACAACCCATAATTCATTCTAACTGTAACACCTTACCACACAAAGCCTTATGCTTAAGTCATAAGACAGAGGTGGCAAGGTATTAAGACCTATAGAAATAAAATTTAGTACATATAGTATTGTGAAAAATGTTTATAACTAGGAGCCTTTGAAGAAAAGGGATAAAACAAAACCGTTAAATTGAAGAGCACAACACTCCGATCGATAACGTAATGAAACAGATAAAGGATAGACTAACGCGAATCTATAACAAGAGAGTGCCAAAGATACGAATATCAAAACTCAAGACCCGGTTTGTGAAGATAACCGGTCCGAGCATAAAAGTATACATGTATATATAAACATAAAGTAAGAAACTCAAGGGAAACCCCAAGGACAAACTACCAAAACTTGTTCTCCAAAACAACCTCTAAGAAGAGTCAACAGCATATATTTATTTAGTGGAGATAATAAGCATCTACATAAAACCAAAATAAAGTCCCGAGAACCAAGGATCTTCACTAAACCAGAAGTCTCCAGCATGCCTCAGCGAGTAGCCTCACGACCTACATCTGAAAACCACAAAATCCGCATGGGTGAGTGATGAGCGGATAATTTATACGCTTTTTGACATTGTTTTTAGTATGTTTTTAATAGGATCTAGTTACTTTTAGGGATGTTTTCATTAGTTTTTATGTTAAATTCACATTTCTGGACTTTACTATGAGTTTGTGTGTTTTTCTGTGATTTCAGGTATTTTCTGGCTGAAATTGAGGGACTTGAGCAGAAATCAGATTCAGAGGTTGAAAAAGGACTGCTGATGCTGTTGGATTCTGACCTCCCTGCACTCAAAGTGGATTTTCTGGAGCTACAGAACTCGAAATGGCACGCTTCTAATTGCGTTGGAAAGTAGACATCCAGGGCTTTCCAGAAATGTATAATAGTCCATACTTTGGCCAAGAATTGGTGACGTAAACTGGCGTTCAACGCCAGCCTTCTGCCCAAATCTGGCGTCCAGCGCCAGAAAAGGATCCAAAACTAGAGTTGAACGCCCAAACTGGCACAGAAACTGGCGTTCAACTCCACAAATGGCCTCTGCACGTGGAACACTTAAGCTCAGCCCAAACACACACCAAGTGGGCCCCGGAAGTGGATTTATGCATCAATTACTTACTCATGTAAACCCTAGTGACTAGTTTACTATAAATAGGACCTTTTACTAGTCTTTTTGACCATCTTTGGATCTTTGGATTACCTTATGATCCTTTGATAACGTTTTAGGGGGCTGGCCATCTCGGCCATGCCTGGACCTTCACTTATGTATTTTCATACGGTAGAGTTTCTACACTCCATAGATTAAGGTGTGGAGCTCTGCTGTTCCTCAAAGATTAATGCAAAGTACTACTGTTTTCTATTCAATTCTTCTTATTTCGCTTCTAAGATATCCATTCGCACCCAAGAACTTGATGAAGGTGATGATTATGTGTGACGCTCATCATTCTTCCCCCTTATGAACGCGTGCCTGACAAACACTTCTGTTCTATATGAAATAAGCTAGAATGAGTATCTCTTAGATCTCCTAACCAGAATCTTCGTGGCGTAAGCTAGAATGATGGTGGCATTCAAGAGAATCCGGAAAGTCTAAACCTTGTCTGTGGTATTCCGAGTAGGATTCAATGATTGAATGGCTGTGACGAGCTCCTAACTCGCGATTGCAGGGCGTTAGTGACAGACGCAAAAGGATAGTAAATCCTATTCCAGCATGATCGAGAACCGACAGATGAATAGCCGTGCCGTGACAGGGTGCGTGAGCATATTATTCACTGAGAGGATAAGATGAAGCCATTGACAAGGGTGATGCCTCCAGACGATTAGCCGTGCCGTGACAGGGCATTGGATCATTTTCCCGAGAGATGACCGAAAGTAGCCATTGACAGTGGTGATGTATCACATAAAGCCAGCCATGGAAAAGAGTAAGACTGACTGGATGAAGATAGCAGGAAAGCAGAGGTTCAGAGGAACGAAAAGCATCTCCATTCGCTTATCTGAAAATCCTACCAATGAATTACATAAGTATCTCTATCCCTCTTTTATTAATTAAAATTCGAAAACACCATTATCACTTTATATCTGCCTGACTGAGATTTACAAGGTGACCATTGCTTGCTTCATACCAACAATCTCCGTGGGATTCGACCCTTACTCATGTAAGGTATTACTTGGGCGACCCAGTGCACTTGCTGGTTAGTTGTATCGAAGTTGTGACAGACAATAAAACTAGATCAGAGCACCAGGCCTTTGAAGCCATGGATATGTATCACAATTTCGTGCACCAAGTTTTTGGCGCCGTTGCCGGGGAATTGTTCGAGTTTGGGCAACTGACGGTTCATCTTGTTGCTCAGATTAGGTAATTTTCTTTTTATTTTATTTTCAAAAATCTTTCAAAAATATTTTCAAAAATCTCTCATATGTTTTCGAAAAAAAAAATAAAAATGTTTTCAAAAAAATTTTATTCAAAATTTTTAAGAATGAATTCTAGTGTTTCATGATGATTTGTTGAATCCTGGCTGGCTGTAAGCCATGTCTAATTTTTGGACTGGGGTTTCAACTTACCATCACAAATGAAGAGATTCTCACACACTTAGTTGTTCTATACATGAAAAGTATCCATATCTGCTGAAGTTTGGCTGGCCATTGGCCATGTCTAGTGTTTTGGACTGGAGCTTTCTTTGAAAGCTTGGCTGGCTAGTGAGCCATGTCTAATTCCTGGACTGAAGCTTTAGACTAACATGGCATGATTCCTGGAATTCATATTAAAAATTTTGGAATCCTTATTTTTTTCTTTTTCATATAATTTTCGAAAAAAAAAAATAAAAAAAAATTAGAAAATCATAAAAATCAAAAAATATTTTTTTGTTTCTTGTTTGAGTCTTGAGTCATATCATAAGTTTGGTGTCACTTGCATATGCATCTTGCATTTTTTCGAAAATATCATGCATTCATAGTGTTCTTCATGATCTTCAAGTTGTTCTTGGTAAGTCTTCTTGTTTGATCTTGATGATTTTTTGTTTTATGTCTTTTCATGTTTATCATATGTATTCTTGAATTCTTAGTGCGTAAGCATTAAAGAATTCTAAGTTTGGTGTCCTGCATGCATGTTTGTCAAACTCGCGAGTTAACTCGTAAACTCGTACGAGTTTACGAATTTAGATAGTGGAATCGAGTTAACTCGGATACAAACTCGTTTCTGGGTAGACTCGGGTAGACTCGGCTAAACTCGGACAGAATCGCTTAAACTCGCGAGTTTGAGAGCGAGTCAGCGAGTTTGAATTCGGTTCTCATTTTCGCCAAAACGGCGTCGTTTTGAGGGAAAAAAAAAACCAGCAACTACAGCTACCCATCACTAACCCAGTAACCCTAATTTGAAACGGCGCACACTACTCCAAGCCCTCACTCAGTCACTCTCTTCTCCAACGTTCGCCGAATCGCCACCACCACCATCCACCATTGTCTGCACCACCACGCCAGAGGCCGGACGGATCCTTCGCCTGTTGCCTCGCCTAACCAGTTTTCCTGGTGGAGTCGTCAGTTGTGGTACATCGCCGACACCGCCCACCAGCCCACCACCCCCCATCGTTCATGTCCTCACTTCCTCGGTTAAGCTGAAGGCTGAGCTGGTGAAGGTTCCTCGTGCTACATCGCCGACACTAGCCCACCAGCCACGTCGGAGAACTCGACGATTCACGGCACGCTGTTCATCGCCCCTGTTCTGCGTTCGTCGGCCGTCGCCCCTGGTCTGCGATCTACTTCCACTTTGTTCATCCCCCTTCTGCTTCACTGCGTTCGCGGTTCGTCTCCCCTGTTCGTCGCCCCTATTCTGCACTACCGATCTGCTTCATTCTGCCCCTATTCTCCAAGGTAATTTCTTTAAACAAATTTAAATATTAACAATTTTGTTAATTTGGTATGAAATCTGCAATTTTAGTTCTGAACTTCTGATATTAAACTTTCTGATTTTAGTTTAGTTTAAATCATACACAGAATTGGTTAATGAGATTTGATATGATGGAAAAAAAATTAAACTGATGTTGCTTCATGCTTTAATAAGTTAGTAATGTATAAAAAAAAACTAAAATGTGTGGTTTACTACTTTACTGGTTGTCTGGTTTAATTAATTTTTTTTTCAAAACTACTGATATTTGATATCAATAGATAATACTAGGTTGATTGGTTCTGGATTAGTGGACTTGTTAGTTGTTAGACGTTAATGTTAAACTGTTAGTTATTTAGTTAGTGGATCACTTGGCAATTGAAGGCTGAAATCTGAATATTATTTATCAACTGAATCTGAATTTAGTTAGTGGAATAGTGGATAATCTGAATCTGAATTTATTATTTGGGTTGTTGATTTTTAGGGATAAAAATACAAAATGTCTGAGAATGTTGCAGGGACAGGGTCTTCACTTCCTAGTATTCCTAGACCAACATGTGAATGATGATGTTGATTTTGTTGGCCGTGTTGAACCTGAGCTTGAAAGAAACGATGAATCTGATGAAGATGGTGAAGATGATGATGTTGATGTCATGGAAGATGAAGATATTGGAGATTTGAGTTTTAGACTTTATTTTGTTGTTTTATTTTGTTTTTTGGTTGTATCTTAACTCTTATGAAGCTTTGATTGTGTGATTGTGTGTTTTATGTTGAACTAGATACATACTTGTTGTAACTTGTAATTGTAGTATCATGTTAATTTATTATGTGTTTTGATGTTGAAATTGTTATGTTTGAATGTCTATATCTGAGTAAATATATATATTATACATGATATATATATTTTTTTTATAAAAAATGTATAACAGATAAACTCGTACGAGTCTACGAGTCGAGTCTAGGTCAGTTCCACGAGTTTACCTAGACTCGCGAGTTTGACAACCTTGCCTGCATGATTTCTTTGCATTAAAAATTTTTCAAAATTGTGTCTATGATGTTCATCTTGACATTCATAGTGTTCTTGGTGTTCATCTTAACATTCATAGCATTCTTGCATGCATTCATTGTTTTGATCTAAAAATTTCATGCATTGCATAGTTTTCATGTTTTTCATAAAAATTTCAAAAATCAAAAAAATATCTTCCCCTTTTTCTCTCATCAAATTCGAAAATTTGGATTGACTTTTTCAAAAATTTTTAAAATCAAGTTGTTTCTTATGAGTCAAATCAAATTTTCAATTTGAAAATCTTATCTTTTTCAAAATCTTTTTCAAAAATCAAATCTTTTTCAAAATTCTTAGTTATTTTCGAAAATTCAAAAAAATATTTTTCAAAAATCTTTTTCTTAATCTTTTTCACAAATTTTCGAAAATAACATAATCAATTAATGTTTTGATTCAAAAATTTGAAGTTTGTTACTTGCTTGTTAAGAAAGATTCAAACTTTAAGTTCTAGAATCATATATTGTGATTTCTTATGAATCAAGTCATTAATTGTGATTTTAAAAATCAAATCTTTTTCAAAACTAATTTCAATCATATCTTTTCAAAAATATCTTCTTATCTTATCTTTTTCAAAAATATCTTTTCAAAATATCTTTTCTAACTTCCTAACTTCCTATCCTTTCAAAAGTTGTTTCAACTAACTAACTAACTTTTTGTTTGTTTCTTAACTTTTTCAAAACCACCTAACTAACTCTCTCTCTCTCATTTTTCGAAAATATCTCTCCCCTTTTTCAAAATTTCTTTTTAATTTATTAATTATTTTAATTTTTAAAACTCAATTTTCGAAAATTACTAACAATTTTTCAAAAACCATTTGCAAAAATCACTAACTCTTTTTCAAAATAATTTTCGAAAATTATCCCTCCCCCATCCTATTCTATTTATTCATTCATATCCTAACATCTCATCTCACATCTCTTCCATTCGTACA
Source organism: Arachis ipaensis (assembly GCF_059453495.1). Classification (NCBI taxonomy): domain Eukaryota; kingdom Viridiplantae; phylum Streptophyta; class Magnoliopsida; order Fabales; family Fabaceae; genus Arachis; species Arachis ipaensis. The sequence continues at coordinate 20,709,157 of NC_142436.1, read as the reverse complement.
GTTGCATTTCTTCCTTTACATCACATTCTTTGTCTCCCCCTTCTCTTCCACTCACAAAGGGATCCCTATACTGTGGTATAAAGGATCTCTATTATTATTATCATTTTCCTGTCCATTCTTCCTTGTCATATGAGTAGGAGCAAGGATAAGAACATTCTTGTGGAAGCAGATCCAGAACCTGAAAGGACTCTGAAGAGAAAATTAAGAGAAGCTAAAATACAACAATCCAGAGATAACCTTTCAGAAATTTTCGAACAGGCAGAGGAGATGGCAGCCGAAAATAATAATAATATAAGGAAGATGCTTGGTGACTTCACTGCACCTAATTCCAATTTACATGGAAGAAGCATCTCCATTCCTGCCATTGGAGCAAACAACTTTGAGCTGAAACCTCAGTTAGTTTCTCTGATGCAGCAGAACTGCAAGTTTCATGGACTTCCATCTGAAGATCCTTTTCAGTTCTTAACTGAATTCTTGCAAATATGTGATACTGTTAAGACTAATGGAGTAGATCCTGAAGTCTACAGGCTCATGCTTTTCCCTTTTGCTGTAAGAGACAGAGCTAGATTGTGGTTGGATTCTCAACCCAAAGACAGCCTGAACTCTTGGGATAAGCTGGTCACGGCTTTCTTAGCCAAGTACTTTCCTCCTCAAAAGCTGAGCAAGCTTAGAGCTGATGTTCAAACCTTCAGACAGAAAGAAGGTGAATCTCTCTATGAAGCTTGGGAAAGATACAAACAGTTGACCAAAAAGTGTCCTTCTGACATGCTTTCAGAATGGACCATCCTGGATATATTCTATGATGGTTTATCTGAGCTATCAAAGATGTCACTGGACACTTCTGCAGGTGGATCCATTCACCTAAAGAAAACGCCTGCAGAAGCTCAAGAACTCATTGACATGGTTGCTAATAACCAGTTCATGTACACTTCTGAAAGGAATCCTGTGAGTAATGGGACGCCTATGAAGAAGGGAGTTCTTGAGGTTGATACTCTGAATGCCATATTGGCTCAGAATAAAATATTGACTCAGCAAGTCAATATGATTTCTCAGAGTCTGCATGGAATGCAAGCTGCATCCAACAGTACTCAAGAGGCATCTTCTGAAGAGGAAGCCTATGATCCTGAGAACCCTGCAATAGCAGAGGTAAATTATTTAGGTGAACCTTATGGAAACACCTATAACTCAACATGGAGAAATCATCCAAATTTCTCATGGAAGGATCAGAAGCCTCAACAAGGCTTTAATAATGGTGGAAGAAACAGGTTTAGCAATAGCAAACCTTTTCCATCATCAACTCAGCAACAGACAGAGAACTCTGAACAAAATGCTTCTAATTTAGCAAATCTAGTCTCTGATCTATCTAAGGCCACTGTAAGTTTCATGAATGAAACAAGGTCTTCCATTAGAAATCTGGAAGCACAAGTGGGCCAGCTGAGTAAAAGGATCACTGAAATCCCTCCTAGTACTCTCCCAAGCAATACAGAAGAGAACCCAAAAGGAGAGTGCAAGGCCATTGACATAAGCGCCATGGCCGAACCTCTGAGGAGAGAAGAGGACGTGAATCCCAAGGAGGAGGACCTCCTGGGACGTCCAGTGATCAATAAGGAGCTTCCCTCTGAGGAACCAAAGGACTCTAAGGCTCATCTAGAGACCATAGATATTCCATTGAACCTCCTTATGCCCTTCATGAGCTCTGATGAGTATTCCTCTTCTGAAGAGAATGAGGATGTCACTGAAGAGCAAACTGCCAAGTTTCTTGGTGCAATCATGAAGCTGAATGCCAAATTGTTTGGCATTGATACTTGGGAAGTTGAACCTCCCTTGTTCATCAATGAACTAAGTGATCTGGATCAACTGACATTGCCTCAGAAGAGACAGGATCCTGGAAAGTTCATATTACCTTGTACCATAGGCACCATGATCTTTAAAGCTCTGTGTGACCTTGGTTCAGGTATAAACCTCATGCCCCTCTCTGTAATAGAGAAACTGGAAATCTATGGGGTGCAAGCTGCTAAAATCTCACTAGAGATGGCAGACAGCTCAAGAAGACAGGCTTATGGACAAGTAGAAGACGTATTAGTAAAGGTTGAGGGCCTTTACATACCTACTGATTTCATAGTCTTGGACACTGGAAAGGAAGAGGATGAATCCATCATCCTAGGAAGACCTTTCCTGGCCACAGCAAGAGCTGTGATTGATGTTGACAGAGGTGAAATAGTCCTTCAATGGAATGAGAACTCCCTTGTATTCAAAACCCAAGGATCTCCCTCTGCAACCATGGAGAGGAAACAGAAAAAGCTTCTCTCCAAGCAGAGTCAACCAGAGCCCCCACAGTCAAACTCTAAGTTTGGTGTTGAACTCCCATATCCAAACTCTAAGTTTGGTGTTGGAGAGTCTCAACAAAGCTCTGCACATCTGTGAGGCTCCATGAGAGCCCACTGTCAAGCTATTGACATTAAAGAAGCGCTTGTTGGGAGGCAACCCAATGTTTATTTATCTAACTATATTTTTCTTAGTTATGTGTCTTTATAGGTTCATGATCATGAGGAGTCACAAAATAAATATAAAAATTGAAAACGGAATCAAAAACAGCAGAAGAAAAATCACACCCTGGAGGAGCATCTGTCTGGCGTTCAAACGCCAGAACAGAGCATAGTTCTGGCGCTGAACGCCCAGAATGGGAGCATCTTGGCGCTGAACGCCCAGAACAAGCATGGTTCTGGCGTTCAACGCCAGAAATGGCAGCAAAGGGGCGTTGAACGCCCAAAATGGGCACCAACCTGGCGCTGAACGCCCAGAGTTGTGTGCAAAGGCATTTCACATGCCTAATTTGGTGCAGGGATGTAAATGCCTTGACACCTCAGGATCTGTGGACCCACAGGATCATCCCAGGATCTGTGGACCCCACAGGATCCCCACCTACCTCATCATCTCTCTTCCCATTCATGATCATCCCTTCTGTTTTCCATTTACCACTCACATCCATACAACCACCACCTTCAAAATTCAACATCTCTCTCCCACCCAATCCCACCCATATGGCCGAATACACACTCCCATCCATCTCCTCCATATCTTCTTCTTATTCTTCTATTCTTTCTTCTTTTGCTCGAGGGCGAGCAACATTCTAAGTTTGGTGTGGTAAAAGCATAGCTTTTTGTTTTTCTCCATAACCATTGATGGCACCTAAGGCCAGAAAGGCCTCTAGAAAGAGGAAAGGGAAGACAAAAGCTTCCATAAAGGGTCTATAGCTCAGTGGTAGAACATTTGACTGCGAATCAAGAGATCCCTGAGATACCTCAGGGGATACATTTTCTTCCACACAATTATTGGAAGCAACTAAGGGTGGAACAGCAAGAGCACTCCATCATCCTTCATGAAATCAGAGAAGATCTAAAAGCAATGAAGGAGGAGCAGCAAAGACAAGGAAGAGACATAGAAGAGCTCAAGGACATCAATAAGGTGGACTCATTCCTTGTTCTTACTTTCTCTGTTTTTCGTTTTCTATGTTATGTGCTTATCTATGTTTGTGTCTTCATTACATGATCATTAGTAGTTAGTAACTTTGTCTTAAAGTTATAAATGTCCTATGAATCCATCACCTCTCTTAAATGAAAAATGTTTTAATTCAAAAGAACAAGAAGTACATGAGTTTCGAATTTATCCTTGAACTTAGTTTAATTATATTGATGTGGTGACAAATGCTTCTTGTTTTCGGAATGTATGCTTGAACAGTGCATATGTCTTTTGAAGTTGTTGTTTAAGAATGTTAAATATGTTGGCTCTTGAAAGAATGATGACTAGGAGACATGTTATTTGATAATCTGAAAAATTATAAAAATGATTCTTGAAGCAAGAAAAAGCAGCAAAGAACAAAGCTTGCAAAAAAAAAAAAAAAGGGCGAAAGAAAAATAGAAAAAAATAGAAAGAAAAAGAAAAAGCAAGCAGAAAAAGCCAATAACCCTTAAAACCAAAAGGCAAGGGCAAATAAAAAGGATCCCAAGGCTTTGAGCATCAGTGGATAGGAGGGCCTAAAGGAATAAAATCCTGGTCTAAGCGGCTAAACCAAGCTGTCCCTAACCATGTGCTTGTGGCGTGTAGGTGTCAAGTAAAAACTTGAGACTGAGCGGTTAAAGTCAAGGTCCAAAGCAAAAACAAAGAGTGTGCTTAAGAACCCTGGACACCTCTAATTGGGGACTTTAGCAAAGCTGAGTCACAATCTGAAAAGGTTCACCCAATTATGTGTCTGTGGCATTTATGTATCCGGTGGTAATACTGGAAAACAAAGTGCTTAGGGCCACGGCCAAGACTCATAAAGAAGCTGTGTTCAAGAATCATCATACTGAACTAGGAGAGTCAATAACACTATTCGAAATCTGAAGTTCCTATAGATGCCAATCATTCTGAACCTCAATGGATAAAGTGAGATGCCAAAACTATTCAAGAGGCAAAAAGCTATAAGTCCCGCTCATATGATTGAAGCTCTGTTTCATTGATAGTTTGGAATTTGTAGTATATTCTCTTCTTTTTATCCTATTTGATTTTAAGTTGCTTGGGGACAAGCAACAATTTAAGTTTGGTGTTGTGATGAGCGGATAATTTATACGCTTTTTGACATTGTTTTTAGTATGTTTTTAATAGGATCTAGTTACTTTTAGGGATGTTTTCATTAGTTTTTATGTTAAATTCACATTTCTGAACTTTACTATGAGTTTGTGTGTTTTTCTGTGATTTCAGGTATTTTCTGGCTGAAATTGAGGGACTTGAGCAGAAATCAGATTCAGAGGTTGAAAAAGGACTGCTGATGCTGTTGGATTCTGACCTCCCTGCACTCAAAGTGGATTTTCTGGAGCTACAGAACTCAAAATGGCACGCTTCCAATTGCGTTGGAAAGTAGACATCCAGGGCTTTCCAGAAATGTATAATAGTCCATACTTTGGCCAAGAATTGGCGACGTAAACTGGCGTTCAACGCCAGCCTTCTGCCCAAATCTGGCGTCCAGCGCCAGAAAAGGATCCAAAACTAGAGTTGAACGCCCAAACTGGCACAGAAACTGGCGTTCAACTCCACAAATGGCCTCTGCACGTGGAACACTTAAGCTCAGCCCAAACACACACCAAGTGGGCCCCGGAAGTGGATTTATGCATCAATTACTTACTCATGTAAACCCTAGTGACTAGTTTACTATAAATAGGACCTTTTACTAGTCTTTTTGACCATCTTTGGATCTTTGGATTACCTTATGATCCTTTGATCACGTTTTAGGGGGCTGGCCATCTCGGCCATGCCTGGACCTTCACTTATGTATTTTCATACGGTAGAGTTTCTACACTCCATAGATTAAGGTGTGGAGCTCTGCTGTTCCTCAAAGATTAATGCAAAGTACTACTGTTTTCTATTCAATTCTTCTTATTTCGCTTCTAAGATATCCATTCGCACCCAAGAACTTGATGAAGGTGATGATTATGTGTGACGCTCATCATTCTTCCCCCTTATGAACGCGTGCCTGACAAACACTTCTGTTCTATATGAAATAAGCTAGAATGAGTATCTCTTAGATCTCCTAACCAGAATCTTCGTGGCGTAAGCTAGAATGATGGCGGCATTCAAGAGAATCCGGAAAGTCTAAACCTTGTCTGTGGTATTCCGAGTAGGATTCAATGATTGAATGGCTGTGACGAGCTCCTAACTCGCGATTGCAGGGCGTTAGTGACAGACGCAAAAGGATAGTAAATCCTATTCCAGCATGATCGAGAACCGACAGATGAATAGCCGTGCCGTGACAGGGTGCGTGAGCATATTATTCACTGAGAGGATAAGATGAAGCCATTGACAAGGGTGATGCCTCCAGACGATTAGCCGTGCCGTGACAGGGCATTGGATCATTTTCCCGAGAGATGACCGAAAGTAGCCATTGACAGTGGTGATGTATCACATAAAGCCAGCCATGGAAAGGAGTAAGACTGACTGGATGAAGATAGCAGGAAAGCAGAGGTTCAGAGGAACGAAAAGCATCTCCATTCGCTTATCTGAAAATCCTACCAATGAATTACATAAGTATCTCTATCCCTCTTTTATTAATTAAAATTCGAAAACACCATTATCACTTTATATCTGCCTGACTGAGATTTACAAGGTGACCATAGCTTGCTTCATACCAACAATCTCCGTGGGATTCGACCCTTACTCACGTAAGGTATTACTTGGACGACCCAGTGCACTTGCTGGTTAGTTGTATCGAAGTTGTGACAGACAATAAAACTAGATCAGAGCACCAGGCCTTTGAAGCCATGGATATGTATCACAATTTCGTGCACCAGTGAGAACCAGAGGTTTTCAGTATGGTAATGGTACCCACATATCTAACATGTAATGTCCTTGGAAAGCCAAAGGCAATCCTAGAACTTCCAACAGATAAAACAACGCTTATAAACAGACTAAACCATAATGGCAACTGACTAAAGATCTTCAGTCTAACGAATAGTCCCCTTTCCAAATCCTGCGAACCTCCCAACTACCATTATTAGTTCGATATTGCAAACACAATTATATCAATGCGAAAATGCACAAATAGGAAGCAGATACAACATTTATACAATTAGAAAGTATTATGCAGTCAAGTAGGCATTCCAAACAATTCACATATAATGCATATGATGTATGGCTATCCTAGTGGCTGATGAGTCTTATCTGTCAGTTATAAAGCCAACCCGACAAGTCTTGGTAGCTAACCATTAGACTGTCCCTATGTCGTGTATCCTCAACTCGAGTTATACCCAATCATAATCATCAATACATATTCACAACACCCTCACTGGTGTTTATCCACGGGAGCGAGCTCATTCAGAACTTTCACAGTGTCCGGCCACACTTACGACATAGGGTCAGTAGAGTATCGAGTCTCCACCTGGAACACGTGGTGGCTAGCCACTGTTTTCACCCAGGAAAACTTGTATCTCAGATAGTGGAAGTACAACATTCACATTTCATTTAATATGTATATATGCAATCATACTCAGCCATAATTCAATAATAGCTCATCCATAATTCGGCAATATCTCAGCCAATCGGCTCATAATACAATCCATACCAGCCAATTTATTAACAATTACAGCCCTTCGGCTCATGGCATATAAAGCACTTCCACAATCAACCTCCGTATCTCATAAGATGATCTTTGATCATCATTCATCATTAATTCTCCCCTTACTTCATCCACAAGTTACTACATTCCCTAGTTTTTCCCCATTGCTAGGCATATCACAAGGATTTAAGACATAAGGGGTGAGATCGGAGGCTTAGAAGTCTGAAATTTGGCTTTAAAAACTCAAAAATCAACCTTGGGGTGAAAATAGGGTCACGCGTGCGCTTCGCCCACGTGCACGCGTGGATGGGAGAAAAGCAAAGTGACGCCTGCGCATCAGCCACGCGTACGCGTGGGTGCGTTTTGTGCGCCACGCACAAAACCAGCACAATACCCGCACAACTCTCAGGAACTTTGGCTGGGCAATTGAATCAACACATCGACGCATACGCGTCGGCCAGGCGCACACATGGGGAGTGAGAATTTGACAGTGACGCGTGCCCGTCGGGCACGCGTATGCGTGGGTGTACGATCTGCCAAAAATTTTACTAAGTTAAAAAACTGCAGAATTCCAGTTTCAAACCCCCAATCTTCCGACGGGCATATCTTTCTCGTTTCAAGTCATTTTCCATTGTTCTTCGAACGGCATACACATCTCGGATCCAATTTTATTTCTAAATAAGTTTGACACAAATCGGGGATCCGGAGACCAAGATATGCTCCGTCAAAGTAAGCCCAAAAACCACATTTTCATACAAAACCACAAAGTCCCATTTTCAAAACAAACTAATTTCAAGCCCTTTCAAAACCAACCAAAAATCAACTTCCAGCCTCCTCAACTCATATGTTAACATTTTTAGCAAAATCATTGATAAACCACTATTTCATGGTTCATCTTGTGCTCAATTGAGTGGTTTTTATCAACTCTTTACCCACTTATTTATACTATTTGCATGGTTTTACATTTGCCTTCCCAATTCTGTGCTTTGATTGAAAACATGCTTCTTTGGCCTTAAGTTCCCTATGTTTAAATCCTCTCTTATTACCATTAGATGCCTTGATATGTGTGTTAAGTGATTTCAGAGATTACAGGGCAGGAATGGCTCAGAGGATGGAAAGGAAGTATAAAAAAGTGGAAGGAATACAAGAAGTTGGAGAAATTGCTAAGCTGTCCAGCCTGACCTCTTCGCACTCAAATAACTATAACTTTAGCTACAGAGGTCCAAACGACGCGGTTCTAGTTGCGTTGGAAAGCTAACGTCCGGGGCTTCGATTTGATATATAATTTGTCATCACTTCCCCGAAGTTAGGCAACGCGAACGCGTGAATGACACGTCCGCGTCGCATCTGCGAACTTCAATCCGCGCGGACGCATGGACGACGCCTCCGCGTCACTTGCCCGTGACCTGAACGTAACAGAAATCGCAGGGAGCGATTTCTGGACTGCTTTTGACCCATTTTTCAGCCCAGAACACACAGATTAGAGGCTATAAAGTGGGGGAATACATCCATTCATAATCATGCTTTCATATTCACAATTTTAGGATTAGATGTAGTTTTAGAGAGAGAGGTTCCCTCCTCTCTCTTAGGATTTAGTTTTAGGATTTAGGATTATTTCTTCTTCATCACAGGTTCAATATTCCTTTTTATTTATTTTCTCAATTTAATTTATGAATTCTTCTATGTTACAGATTATTCTTTTGATTAATGTTATTTGAGGTATTTCAGTTTATTATTGCTCTCTTTTATTTATGTTACTGTTGCTTCCAATCTGAAGACATTTTTATTCCAGTAGATTTACTTTTCCCTTTTTGGTCTTGGTTAAGAAATCAGTAACTCAGGAGTTATCAAACTCAACATGATTGATAATCGTTATCTTTGCTAATTGAATTGAACTTTAATAATCCCAATCTTTCCTTAGGGATTAACTAGGATTTGAGGATCTAACTAATTAGTCAATTGACCTTCCCTTGCTCTAGCAAAGGTTAACTAAGTGGAATTAAGGTTCAATTTTCATCATCATTGATAAGGATAACTAGGATAGGACTTCTAATTTCTCACACCTTGCCAAAAGTATGTTTTTACAGTTATTTATTTATTTTACAGTCTTTTACCTATTTTAATTGCAATTTAAATTACTTGTTCCTCATCTTCACAACCCCAATTTACAATCTTCATAACCAATAATAAGAAAATACTTCCCTGCAGTTCCTTGAGAAGACGACCCGAGGTTTAAATACTTCGGTTATCAATTTATTTAGGGGTTTGTTACTTGTGACAACCAAAACATTTGCACGAAGGGATTTCTGTTGGTTTAGAATATATATCTTCAACGCGACTATTTTTACAAAATTCTTTACTAGCAAAAATCCTAACGTCAAAATGGCGCCGTTGCCGGGGAACTGCAATCGTGTGCCTTATTATTGGTTATTGTAAATATTTTTTTTACTTGTTTATTTGTCTTTATTTTTCTCTTTTTATTTCCATTAGCTACTATGAATCCTCACCCCTCTCGCTTTGAGTTTGGTTCTAATATTGTTGAAAGGAGTGAAAGTTATAACAGGAACATGCATCAAGGTCAGAAGAATCAAAGATGGGAGGAGCCACAAGGATTTAATCAATCCTCTTGGCAACAACCCCCTCCAATGCACTATAACCAACAACCATTCTGTGATGCATACCAAAATGATGACTATAGTGGACCCCCTTGTAGTTACCAACAAGGCCCACCATATGATTATGAACCGCCTCCTCAACACAGCTTTGGACCACCATACTCACAAGCCCCCTACTACCAGACATCATCACATTATTCTAACCCGTATCCACCACACCAACCACCTTATGAGCCATATGAACCATATATAGAACCACCCCAATTCCAACCCAATTACTCCCAAGAACCACCACCTCAATATTTGCCATCTCCATATCCATCAATCCAAGAGCACTATGATCCTACTTATGATAGCCGAGCGCAACAAGAATCAATGGATCGTCTCACGGAAACATGTGCAAAACTTCAAGCAACCCTTCGCCAACTGGATCAAGCGATAAATTGATTACCTTCCCGACGTTCGGACACTCAAGGAACCCCCATGGCCTCATGTGGGTAATCTAATGAAGAACGTAGTATGAAGGAGATATTAGAAACTCCGGTGGACAGTGAGCAGCACGATTTTATATTGAAACAATTGGAAGAAGCTACGCCTGCTATTGAGGAGGAAGAAGTGGTTGCAGACTTAGGAGATGCTGAACCTCCATGGGAAAGTCAAGTTATAGAGCCTCCTTCAAAGACGTTTGAAATTGATGTTGAGAAGGGTGTACAACCTCCAAGGCATATCATGGCTAAAGACTTTGAAGAGGTTAATCAAGAGATGGAAATTCAAGAAGAAGAAGCACAACCTCCTATGCCTTTGGTAAGTAGTGCAGAAGAGACTGAATTGGAAGAAATCTACCAAGATAAAGAGGTTGAAATTAAAGAAGTTTGCAAAGAGGTGGAAGTTGTCAGAGAAGAGCACAAGGAAGTGGAGCTTGCAATTTCGTTAAAAATACCTCCCCCTAAGTTGCCATCATCCTTCACAACATTCAAGTGGGTAAAATTCATATCCCTTAGCTTTCTAATTCCATTTGAATATGGGCTACTAGAGACGGATGGTCAACTTAGAGCTCTTGTGGCATAAAGAGTAAGAGAAAGATGGCCAGTGGTAAGAATTGTCCTGCAAGGTTCATTATGGTTGGAAGCTTTAAGTTTAAATGCAAAGGTTGGTGTAAAGCTCAACTGAATGGGTCTAGGAATTTGTTTGGCCGCTTTAGTGAGAATTCAGATTGCTTGCTACCCGGATGGAATCATAATGATCAACAAAAGGACAGGTGTAAAAGCAAAGTTTGGGACCCCAGAATTCATTCTGGCAATCAACACTCTTGGGGCCTTGTCACTTGCTTCAACTTGCTTGAAGACTTTCCACGTCTAATTTGGGACCCCGGAGGTTACTGGAAGTACAAACATTGGTGGAGATTCCTGGATGAGTTCAAGCACAAGCCACCATAACAAGGAGCTCATCAAATGTCCAACTTAAGGACTTTAACTAAAAGTGCTAGGTGGGAGACAACCCACCATGGTATGATCGTTCCTTTTTCAGTTTTAATTTTATTTCATTTTGTTTATTTTTGAGTTTATTCTATTTTTATTGAACCTGGATTTATTCATAACATGCACATCTGTATTTTACATTCTGCATACTGCATATTGCATATAAAAAAAAACACGCACGCGACGCGGCAGCGTCGCTGACGCGTCCGCGTCACTAGTGCGTTTTGGAAGAAAAGAATCAAACAGAGAGTCACGCGAGAGCGTGGTTGGAGGCGTGCCTTAAGCACAAATATGCCCACGCGACCGCGTCGCCGACGCGGCCGCGTCAGTTGCAAAATAGCTTCCCCACGCGTCCGCGTCACCCACGCAACCGCGTGGCCCTGTAAATCGACGTAACAAGGGTGTATGGCCGAAAGTTGAGCTGGAATTGGGCTGGACTTATGCTAGAAGCACAAGCCCTACCATGCGAACGCGTGCCCCACGCGTCCGCGTCATTTTTAAAAGAAAGGCCATCCACGCGATCGCGTCAACCACGCGACCGCGTCACCCAAAAATTTGACAAAAAGAGTTTCGAACAGAGAGTTGCGCAAACGCGAGGCTGCACTCGCGCCAATCGCACAAATCAGGCCACGCGATCGCGTGACCCACGCGTCCGCGTCACCTGACCTTATCGCGCACCACGCGACCGCGTCACTCACGCGTTCGTGTCACATGCGGCACACAGCTTATCCAGATCAGCCAAATATCTTATCTTTTCTTCCCCAATCCTAATTTCTTCCATCTTTTCTTCTTTCTTCTTTCTTTCTTACTTTATCTTTTTAACTTCTCATCCTTTTTCACTTTCATTTTATTTTATTTAATTTATTTGCATACTTTCATTCATTGCATATTTTTATTTTTTCTTTTCTAAATTTATTATCTTACCATTGGTGTTCAAATGTTCTTATTCAACTGTTACATCTTTTCTGGTATTTTCTTAGTGCTTAGTGACTTATTTAATTCTGATTGAGTAATATTATTTAAATCAATGCCGATCTTTTATATCTGTATTACTTTTGCATTGACATGAATTTATATTATCTCTCCTTCCCCACTCTCTCTCCCATTGTTGCAAATTTTGCACCATTGGTATGCCATGTGCTTCTATTATTTTTTCACGTACATGTTGAAGCTTCCATGTAAATGAGACCCTTTTTCATTTGGCATTAACCCACCCATACTTCATTTATTTTCTTATCTCTATTTCTGGGTTACTTTTCTTCCCTTTTTCTTTCAGGATGGCCACCCGGAAGGGAATCGGAAGACGTTTACATGGGGAAACAAGACAAGTCCATCTGCACAATCTTTGGAGAAAAGCGCCAGTTGGAACAGCCCGTCCACCTGCACATCTCAGCATGCACCGAGGACGGTGCAATCTTTAAGTGTGGGGAGGTCGATACCGACTTCCAGGGGTTAGCTACCTTCTTTTCAAACACCATTGTTTTATTTTTCTTATTAGTTCATTGTTGCATTGCATAATAGATTGCATATTTGTTTGATTTTGTGCATATTTTACCACTTGGTTGAAGTAACATTTTCTTTTTAAGAAACTTTTTATAGCATTTCACTAAATTAAATTAAAAATTTTTCTATTAAAACTTGTTTGAAGTTGTATTTGGAACATAGTTTAAAAAGCTAAGAACACACAACCTGTGAGATTTTGAGCTTATTTATATGGTTACATTATTTAACCATAAATTTTTATTCTTGTGTATTTTCTTCTCTATAATTGTAATCTTTGCTTCGTTCCATTCTATATGTCCATTATTTAGTGTATTTACATGCTTGCATATGATTGAGGCCATTATTTGTTATTAGCTCACTTATCTCAAATAAGCGTACCTTTTACATTACCCTTGTTAACCCCCTTGAGCTTTAATCCCCTCTTGTTCTATAAACCACATTACTAGCCTTAAGCAGAAAAATAAAATAAAAATCCCAAGTTGTCCTTGGTTAGCTTAAGATAGATATTGTGTATAATTTAAGTGTGGGGAATTTTATGGGAACATGGGATGATATGAAAAATTAGAGAATCAAATTGAATAAGTTATTTGAAAATTTGGGAAGCATGCTCATGTGAAATAATTAAATTACCATGTGCATTGAAAAAATATATATATATTAAGTAATTAAATAAGGGGATACAAAAAAAAAAGAGAGAAGAAAAGAAAAGAGAAGAAAAATAATATTACCCCAAATGCAAAATAAAAAGAATCAATGCACATGGGACAAAATTAAAAAATAAGTTTGATACTTGAGCATGTAATACAAAAGTGGAAAAAATCTGGATAGCTAGGTAAAGTATTTTTAAATTATATAAAGTATGTATATGTTAGGTGAGATCTTAGACTAATCAAGAATTCACTTTATAAAGCTCACTTGGCCATACATATATTCTTACCTTTACCTCAGCCCCATTACAACCCTAAAAAGACCTCATGATGTTTGCATTGGTACATTAAATATTTGTTGATTGATTAGATGAAGAACAAAGTTTAAAAAGCATGATTAGAGAAGAGTAGAGTGAATCACCCTATACACTTGAGAAACTAGAGTGATATACACTACCAGTAAGGGTTCAATGCTTGATTCTATGTTCCCTGCTTTCATGAGCTATCTTCTTACAAGTTTACTTGTCTTTTATTATATAATTTGAATTAGTGGAATTTGATTTTTATTTGTCTTGGAGAACTTATTTACTTTTAACCAAGTAGGTAGAAACATCTTAGCATGTAGTTGCATTCATATAGATAGGATTGCATTTCATACATTCTATCATTCATCTTCACTCCTTTATAGTTTCTCTTGAGCTTAGCATGAGGACATGCTATTGTTTAAGTGTGGGGAGGTTGATCAACCACTATTTCATGGTTCATCTTGTGCTCAATTGAGTGGTTTTTATCAACTCTTTACCCACTTATTTATACTATTTGCATGGTTTTACATTTGCCTTCCTAATTATGTGCTTTGATTGAAAACATGCTTCTTTGGCCTTAAGTTCTCTATGTTTAAATCCTCTCTTATTACCATTAGATGCCTTGATATGTGTGTTAAGTGATTTCAGATATTACAGGGCAGGAATGGCTCAGAGGATGGAAAGGAAGCATGCAAAAGTGGAAGGAATACAAGAAGTTGGAGAAATTGCTAAGCTGTCCAGCCTGACCTCTTTGCACTCAAACGGCTATAACTTTAGCTACAGAGGTCCAAACAACGCGGTTCCAGTTGCGTTGGAAAGCTAACGTCCGGGGCTTCGATTTGATATATAATTTGCCATAGCTTCCCCGAAGTTAGGTGACGCGAACGCGTGAATGACGCGCCCGCATCGCATCTGCGAACTTCAATCCGCGCGGACGCGTAGACGACGCCTCCGCGTCACTTGCCCGCGGCCTGAACGTAACAGAAATCGCAGGGAGCTCAGAACACACAGATTAGAGGCTATAAATTGGGGAATGCATCCATTCATAATCATGCTTTCATATTCACAATTTTAGGATTACATGTAGTTTTAGAGAGAGAGGTTCCCTCCTCTCTCTTAGGATTTAGGTTTAGGATTTAGGATTATTTCTTCTTCATCACAGGTTCAATATTTCTTTTTATTTATTTTCTCAATTTAATTTATGAATTCTTCTATGTTACAGATTATTCTTTTGATTAATGTTATTTGAGGTATTTCAGTTTATTATTGCTCTCTTTTATTTATATTACTGTTGCTTCCAATCTGAAGACATTTTTATTCCAGTAGATTTACTTTTCCCTTTTTGGTCTTGGTTAAGAAATCAGTAACTCAGGAGTTATCAAACTCAACATGATTGATAATCGTTATCTTTGCTAATTGAATTGAACTTCAATAATCCCAATCTTTCCTTAGGGATTAACTAGGATTTGAGGATCTAACTAATTAGTCACTTGACCTTCCCTTGCTCTAGCAAAGGTTAAATAAGTGAAATTAAGGTTCAATTTTCATCATCATTGATAAGGATAACTAGGATAGGACTTCCAATTTCTCACACCTTGCCAAAAGTATGTTTTTACAGTTATTTATTTATTTTACAGTCTTTTACCTATTTTAATTGTAATTTAAATTACTTGTTCCTCATCTTCACAATCCCGATTTACAATCTTCATAACCAACAATAAGAACATACTTCCCTGCAGTTCCTTGAGAAGACGACCCGAGGTTTAAATACTTTGGTTATCAATTTATTTAGGGGTTTGTTACTTGTGAAAACCAAAATGTTTGCACGAAAGAATTTCTGTTGGTTTAGAATCTATATCTACAACGCGACTATTTTTATAAAATTCTTTACTAGCAAAAATCCTAACGTCAATCATAACACACCAATCCATTATTTTAACCAATCTCAACCAAGTAACTCAACTTCAAACATAATATCATATTATACATATTTTCTCATCCCAATTCCCAACAATACCATTTTCAATCAACCATCAATATACACAATCAATATCATCCTCACCATCAACATGGCTTCATCCACAATTCAACCTCAATCAATCATTAAGCATATATCAAAACATGTATATCTCTCATGCATCATCCCATCAAAACATCAATATTCATTAATCACATACATAACCACATAATTTATCTCAACCATTCAACAACATCAACCATTCAAACCCTATCTTAGGGCCTCTAGTCTAAGTTTTCACACCACATTACATTTTAGATACAGGAAACCGAGACCATACCTTAGCCGCTTTTCCGCTTAACCGGGAACACCTCCAAATCACTTTTTCACAAGCTCTCAAAGGTTCAACATCTCCAAGAACAGATTTTTAGCACACAAGAGTTTATTCCAAACTCTCCAAGACCTCAATCAAGCTTCAATATTCACATACACACTACCTAGGCCACAATTATCACATCCAAATACAACAACTCAATATCCAAAGATCATAAACCAATAAATTCTACTAGGGCTAAAAGAGCCCAAAATCTCAACACTCTTTCCCAAAAATTTGAATTTTAGGGCTGAGAAAATTGGACTAAAATCGTAGCTTACCTCAAGAACAAAGTAGTGGATTTTGTAGAGCTCGTCGCGGTGAACGCGTGGCCGTAAACGGTGCGGCAATCAGAGCTCCAGATTAAAAGTTATGGTGGTTTGAAGATCAAGTGAGAGTTAGAACTTTGGAAGAGTGTTCTTCCCCTCCCTTACTCTATTTCAGCATATTTGAGGGTTTAGAGAGGAGAGAGAGTGCTGTTTTTAGGGTTTTAGGTTTTGTTTGGTTGGGTCAAGGAACCAATATGGGTCCGGTTAGTTCGGTTTGGCCCGTTCGGTCCAATCTTAGGCCGATTTCTTTAAAATTGGTATCAAAATTCTCGTTTTAATTTCCTCTATCATAATAAGCCATAAAAATTATATTTTTAACCCTCTAGATAAAATTCTAATTTATGAATTAATTAGTTATTAATTAACTGAGTTTTACACTAACAACCCTTAACTACACTAACTTGCTTGCAATTGACTTTTCTCATAGTTCTTACTCTCAACTTGTGCTATCAGTTTTATCCTAACCATTAAAAATAACTAAATCAAATCAATGATTAAATACAAAACATAACTTGTTCTTGTGTGATAAACTTTCGAGGTATAGCTTGTCCTTAATGATGTTGTAATACATTTTTTTTTGTATGGAGTGAGTATAACTCAAATGCCAAAAATATAATGGGTGGATACCTACAAAAGATATCCTAATACTCGAAGTGAGTAAGTATTTTAGAGATATAAGATTTCTGTGAATATATAATCTTAGTGAATAGTTTATAGACATATAGATATCATAGAACCAATCATATGAGTATATCTTTAGTTGAGATATAAAAAGTGTCTTTCATACGCATAATATTGATGAATGATATTGATGGTATGATTGTTTGGTCATTAAAATGGAAATGATGGTCATTAAGCTTGTCAGCTACAAAATTAAAATTAAGATAATAAAGCTGAGTTATGACTAATAATATATAATAAAAACCGAGTTATAATATAATGGATTACAACCTCCAAATTTTGTCTGCTGATCTTATGGTCAAACTAAGCCTAAAAAGTAAAATAAATTATAACTCGGTTAAAAGATAACAGGAGTAATGATAATATAGCGAACTCCCAAACTTAGTCGAGTTATTATGTCGGCACTTATTCAAAAAATAATTGAGTGATAAGAGTTATTCGATCAAGACAATTGTATGGGGGATACTTTTTCGCTCGAGAATAATTTTTCATGGCATGCGTATATCATTTGATTGTATACAAATTGAAAAGTTTGGAGGTGTAGATATGTTGACAAAATCGATTGCATGATTCAAGGATATATTGATCAATTGTCTTGAAAATTTTTTCAATCCATAACAACTTAGTGATGAGTTGCTCGTCCAAAATAATTAATTATTAAATATTTATTTTATAATAAACTTCTTATGATATGATAATATAAATTGAGATAATAAATATGTATATAGTTACAGCATCTATTAAATAACATATTATGTAAAACTAAGAATTTAAAATAAAAAAATATACTTTAAAAATTAATAATTGCAGACAAAAAATAATATAAATGTCATATAAAATGCCAATTGATGTACATTTAATGTGAATTACTTAATTTCATTTGTTAATATTTGAGCTTTTAACCTGTATTAACTTGATAATCAAGCAATAAAATAATTAATCAATAAATGTTCTTTAGTCCTTACAGGTCAATAAGACATATTTCTCGTACAATAATAATAAATTTGTATGTTTGCATCTATTTTTTGTTTAACTTTCTGCATTAATCATATATAGCTAATAACATAAAATTTAGTAACATGAAATGTTATTGAGCAATTAACTTCTGTAAAAAAAATATAGTTAAAAAATAAAGAATATACAATTAACTTCTGTAAAAAAAATATACAATTAACATAATCAATTAAATGACATAAAGTTATTTTTGAACAATTCAAGTTTATGTAAAAATAGATTTAAATTTATAAAGGTTGTACGAAAAAAATATTATATTAGTAATAAAATAAATAATAGAAATTGAATTAATATAATGTTATCGAGCAATTTCTTAGCGCCTCCTCTAAATTCGGTTTGCTTCATCATAATGCAATAACGAATTTATCACTTTTAAATTTTGAGTAACGATTTTGTTGGCCATATTTATAATTATCAGGTTACAAGCAGAAAACTTTAGGTTATGTATATATAAATCTATCTGATGTTGTTAGCATCAAAAGAATCAAAGAAATATTATCTCATTAATTCAAAAAATGAAATGATTCAAATTGAGTTTTAGTAGAGAAGTCTCTGATTGTGTAGTGTTTATAATTTTGTAAAAGTTGCTTCTTATTATACTATGCAAGTTCTCAAATTAGATAATAAAATTATAATGCCATGTAGAAATTGATAATAAAATTATAATACCATATAAAAATTATATGTTTGGATTTTTGTCATGTGTGATAAATGAGTTCATATATAAGTTAAAATTGAAAAATTGTTAGAGAGATAATTAGTAAGTGATGTTCATATTTTTTATTTGAAGTTGTGATTTATCAAATTTTAAGAATAATTTTTGAAAAAAATTTATAGAATTGTATACCCTAATTTTGGAATATTCTAGCAACAACTATATAAAACACAAGAAGTAATTAAAGAACATGAAAGTAAAGAAATATTGTAAATGATATACATTGATTTATTTAATTTTTTAGGAGTTTGAAGTACATGTGTTTGAGATTCGAATTATCGATAAAAAGTATAATAAATTAAATATTAGTATCAATAGTTTTTTGTTAATATAATTGAATTATTTATAAAGTTCTCAATGAATGTTATATGACCCTATGAAACTCAATTTTGAATAAAAGTTGAATATTTAAAAATTTTAGAATACATAAATTGTTAAAATATGTAGATATTACTTGAAAATTGATTTGAACTTTTGAAATTGATTAAAGAATTTGAAACTAATTCAAATATTTTAAATTTTGGTGGAGTAGAAAATTAGTTTATCTATCTCATAGTTAGTGCTAAATATTTTTGTGTGGATAAACTTTTGAAGTATAATTTGTCTTTTATGATGTTGTAATATTCTTTTTTTTTTATAGAGTGAGTATAATTCGAATGTTAAAGAATACTGTGGGTAAATATCTACAAAAGACACTGTAACAATCAAATCAGTAAATATTTAAAAGAAATAAAAATTTTATAAATATAGAATGTTAGTGAATAGTTTATAGATATATATATTGACAATATGACTATATTTTTAGTTGAAATATAAAAGGTACCTTTTATAAATATACAATTGACGAATAATATTAAAGTTACGCCTGTTTGATCATTAAGATAAAAATAACGACCATTAACTTTGTTGGTTACAAAATTAAAATTAAGGTAAATAAAAGCAAAATATGACCAATAATGTATAATAAAAATCAAATGATAGTGTGACGGATCATAACTTTTTAAAACAAAATTCAATGCTATGTGTTTTTGTCCTTTATACATTGACTAGTGACTACCTCTACATTATTACCAATATCACCGCCGTACAGTTCCACCACCATCTTTTTTATGATTTTATTCGCCTTGTTTGATGGAACTCCATTTCCAGTTTCTTTTAATAACTTTAATTAGCTTAATTCAGTTTTTAATTTATATTTATTAATCAAGAAAATTGAATTGGCCACGACTAAAATCAATAATCTCATATATTCATCTTTGTTCTAGTACTTTTTTCCTTTACAAAAAATTGATGACGCTTGGATTAATAATAATTGCTGGAGATGTCACACCAAAAACGAAAGATTCTTGTTGGAAAAGTATATGGTAGTGTTCTATTAAAATGGGGAATGGATTGTGGAATCATGGAAAAAATGATGGTAGGTAAAACAGAATCGTATTGCCGTTACCGCTGCAAATGATCAGTAGTGTGTGAAGGAGAAGAAAATAAGATAAAGACAAATGACGTTGAATTTTGTTAAGTAAAAATTATTTTTTAATTTTGACCGTTGGTCTATTTTAAGAGAAAGTTTTGGAGGGAGCAGTTTTATTAAAATTTGGGTAGTATTTAATTAGTAAAAGAAAAATGAATAATTTTATCTTATTAAATGTAATTTTATATCATTAAAAATATTAATAATAACTAATTAATAACGACAAATTATAAAATTTGTTGACCCTAACACTTCTCCTATTTTAATTAAGGAATCATGGAAAAGATGATGGTAAAAAGTGGTGGTATTAGCAATAATGCAGATGTAGTCAGCGTGTAAAAGGTAATAAAATAAAAGAGAAAAAATGGCATTTAATTTTATTTTAAAATAGAGTAAAGTATTATTTTTATTTTTAACGTTTGGAGTAAGTTTCAAAGTTTTAATTGTTCTATTTAAGTCCCTAACGTTTCAAAATTTATTTAGAATGAAAGTAGTGTGATTAAGTGTAATTTACTTAGATGTGATTAAAAAATAATTGAATATTATATACAGTAAAAAATTGATATTATTGAAAGATAAAATTAAAATTTATTTCTATGTATTATTTTTGTCCCCAACATTTTCGTTTTATTTAAGTTCCTAACGTTTCAAAATCGTCTCAATTTTGTTCCGCCGTCAATTTTGTTAATGGATCCCTAAGAATAGGATAACATTGAGCCAATTTTAAAATGTTAAGGACTTAAATAAGAAGATTGAAACGTTGGGACAAAAAAGATACTTTATTTTTTAAAATATTATATCATAATTTTAACGATTGGGATGAAATAATTGATCCTCTTATTTTTATTTTTTTGTCATCGGAGAGGATTCACTCTTACTCTGTCTCCAGTCTCATTGTGATCCCTAGATGTAATGCAAACTAATTAAACTATTTTTCTTTTTCTTTTTTAATTTATTATATATATATATATATATATGTTTTAATATTTTTTTTTGTCGTGTATATAATTGTGTATACTAAAATACCTTACAGATGCAACTTATCAAGCTCATGCACCAAAGGGACCAAAGCCATGCGATAATTACTAATTTTTCTATTCTTTCTCTTAACCCAAAAAAAAAATGTCACTAGTATTGCAATGAGTATAATATATCACTAGATTTATTCAAGATTTTTGTGTTTGTAAGCTAGATGAAGCTTCTAACATTTCATTTTCATTTGATTTGAATTAGATTGATTTCTTAACGTTGTTCTTTGAATTTGATATTTAGTAACCATTTGATTAGTTTTCTTGCTTTGAATTTCATAAACCTAAGTTGTAGGGTTGATCCAACATTAGTCAAAGTTATAATATCAGTTCTTTAGTTTCATTTTTGAAAAAAATTTGGAAAGGAATGTAAAAATACTAAATTCAGAATATATGTTCATTGTTGTTCCGTAACTAATGAAGTAAAATTAAGTTTGGGCAAGTTTTTGGTGTAGAAGGCCTGTTAAAATCTATAGGTATAGATGGATGTTGGCAGCTGCTGGTTAAGACAAGTGTCTTAAAAGAAGATATCCTAAAAAAAAAAAATATCTTTTGCATCTTTTGAAGCTTTAATACAGGAAGGATATGCTATTTTATAGGGTTTTTTACTTAAATAAATTGTTTGCATTTTAAAATTACCTGATTCCCCTAAAACAGATTCTGCAACGTGATTATCCTTTTTGTATTATTATATAAATCGTCCTTGGGTGCAAAGGGTTATATAAAACATGAATAATCTCACCCTAGGATGATTAATGCATGAACTTGTGAGGCAAAGTAAGAGTAAATCGTGGCAGAAATTCTTGGGTTAGAAGTAGAGCATAAATCGTCCCAGGGTAGTAGGTTTTACGTGTTAATGAGCTAAACCAAACTGGGCTGCCACGATTTGTGTTATTGAGACCCTTAGGAGCCTGGGACGATTTATGTGTTACTTTGTAACACTCAAAGGGCTGGGACGATTTATGCCCAAGTTATAACCCTAAGGACTCAAGCACGATTTATGCAGGTAGAAACTCTATAAATAAACGAGTTTCAAACAGATGAGCCACACAAAACATATGTTGAGGGTGTGAGAGATGGCAGAGAGTATTTTCTTGTTAGTGCATCATCGGGAAAAAATAGATGAAAACTCAAGTGAAGGTGTAACTTTTTCTAGCAAAAAGCAGATAGGTGTGTTTATAACTCCGTCAACGACGTTGATGGATTTGCACAGTAGTATATTAGAGAAGGCTGGAAATTGTGGTAAAAAACGCGTGAAGCAATTATTTTTTCGTATTCCGATATCATTGAAGCCAGGTTATGTTAAGTTTGGGAAGTACGCGATGTTGGGTGATGACGGCATGCGAGTTATATTTCATAGTCAATCAAGATTTCCCGACTTAGGCGCGCTGGAGTTGTTTGTCAGAATGGTTGACGTGTAGGGCAGCAGCGGGGGAACTGCTCCGAATCTGCCCACTGGCGTCATAGAAGGAACTTCCACCGCCGTTCCAACAGGGCAACCGGCGACTCCACTTGTTTTGTCCCCATCTTTTGCTGCTGCTTTGCCTGTCTCAGGTGATGACTTGGGTGATGGGCGTAGCTTCGGCCAGCTTGCAGCTGCGATGGGATCTGAACCTATAGTGGATGGTGCACCCGCATTCATGGAGGTAAGAGAGAGAGATCCGTTTGCCGAGGCTATAGGTGATGATGGGTCAGATTCGGAGCCACCAATTATTGGTGACGAGAGCGACGGCGAAGAGGACACTGCAGTTGCCGTGGGAGCTCAAACCCATGGTAGCAGTGGTACGCAGCAGTACCCTCGACACTTTACCACATTGGACCTTGAAGCAATGAACCCGGCCGCAAACTTAGATCAGCATCACCCGGTGATTCACAGAGAAAGGCCTAGCGTGATTGGCACGGACGAGTTTGAGGTCGGGCAACGGTTTGAAACAAAAGAGGAAGCCGTACTGACAATCAAGAGTTATAATATTCGGCGGGTGTAGAGTATAAAGTGTTTGAGTCCGACCAGTTGAAGTATCATGGGAAGTGTGTCCAGTTCGGGAATGGTTGTAATTGGCTGATCCGTGTCACTATGAGACAAAGGAAAGGCTACTGGGAAGTTAGAAAGTACAATGGACCACACTCGTGTCTAGCAACGGAGATATCGATGGATCACAGGCAGCTCGATTACCATGTCATATGTGCCTCGATTTTATCGTTGGTGATGGCTGATGCATCAGTGTCGGTTAAGGTGTTACAGAATGCGGTGTCTTCGAAGTTTGGGTTCAGGCCCAGCTACAGGAAGGTTTGGATGGGCAAGCAGAAGGCAATTGCGCAGATATATGGAGATTGGGAGGAGTCTTACAACTACATACCACGGTGGATCATTGGGGTTCAGTTGTATATGCCGGGTACTATTGCGCTTTTGCGTACTTCGCTAGTGAGGATAGGTAATACCGTGGATGCGTCAACGGTTTTCTTTCATCGACTATTTTGGACGTTTCCTCCATGCATTGAGGCATTTAAGTATTGCAAGCCACTTATATCCATTGATGGGACCCATTTGTATGGGAAGTATGGCGGCACTCTGCTAATGGCTATTGCCCAAGATGGAAACTCGAACATTCTCCCAGTGGCTTCGGGTTAGTCGAAGGCGAAAACACAGATTCGTGGAAGTTTTTCCTCACTAATCTCCGCCAGCATGTCACCCCTCAACCCGGCATTTTAGTCATATCTGATCGGCACAATGCCATCAAGGCTGCCTTGCTTGCAGAGGACGGTGGATGGCTCCCACCGTCGGCATACCGGGCATTTTGTGTGCGACACATCGCGTCTAACTTCGCACTGTCATACAAGTCTAAGGAAGCCCGGAGCATTCTCGTGAATGCCGCATATGCAAAGACTGAAGAGGATCACCGGTATTACATGGACATTTTGCGGAAGGAAGATCCTGCAATGGTAGAATGGTGCGACAGGATTGGACTGGAGTTGTGGACCCAATATCGGGATGGTGGTCGTCGATATGGTCATATGATGACTAACATCTCTGAGTGTATCAACGCCGTGTTTAAAGGCACACGCAACCTCCCGGTGGGTTCATTAGTTAAGTCAACATATGGGCATTTGGCCGAGCTCTTTGTGAGGAAGGGAAAGGAGGCTGAGTCTCAAGTCGGAGCAAATCAAGAATTCTATCAGACCGTGAAGGCGATCGAGAGGAATCTACAAGCCTCAAGAAATATGCGGGTGGATCTGTATGACAGGGGAAACTCTGAGTTTATCGTTGAGGAACTTGCGCCGACCGCGGGAAGGATTGCAATGAGTGTGTGTCGGGTGTCTCTATCCGCCCGCACATGCGACTATGGGTACTTTCAAGCCCTCCACTACCCGTGTCGTCATGTGCTTGCAGCATGTTCATTTTGCAGACTGGACTGGAGGACATACGTTGATGATGTGTATCGCATGAAGACCGTGTTCAATGTTTACAAGATGGGTTTCTCTCCGCCTATCCACGACGATCTCTTACCCGTATACGAGGGACCTCGTGTCATCCCTGATCCTGGCATGATGCGGGCTGCAGTTGGAAGACCTCGGAGCACTAGGATAAGGAATAGTATGGATGAGGCGAATCTGGATAGACCCAAGAGATGCGGACTGTGTAGGACCCCAGGTCATACCAGAAGAAACTGTCCACAGCGCCTGGGAGCTTCTGGATCGCACGAAGGTAGCAATGCATAGGCACCGTTAGCTTACGAATGTTTACTATTGCTCATGCTTCTTTATAATATGTCGTCTACTTCTTAAGTTTACATTCGTTATAAACCTTTGTTAAGGTGATCTATATGTATTTCAATTCGATTGTTTTTAATTTACATTGACTATGCTTTTTGTTTGGACTTATACTTATTTTGTATTACCTCATGCTAGTGATACGCGAACTTTATATATACGAAATAAAGGAACGTAAACATGGCCCGAATGGAAGGATACAAACCCATAAAGTAGCATAAACATGTACCAAACACAAACATGTTCCCAAATGTAAAGATACAAACCCATGAAGAAGCATAAACATAGACAAGATGAATAAGGTAGTTAAGTTCCAACAAGAAGTCCTAACACGAGTAACGTAAATCAAAAGAACAACTCTAAAAACAACACTACTCCGATAACTAACACATGTGTGAACCAATGCCACACTTTGCCGGCTTAATCACGCGCTTCCTCCGCTGTGTGACTGGGACAAACGCATCTGGGGGCATGCTATCAGCGGCATCTGCAGGCTCCGGCTCAACAGGCGGTGGGTGTTGTCTCAGTCTCCCAAAGGCGGATGCCGGAGTGCCTCCCAATGCAAACTCGCCTCCTTGATAACCAGTCGGCACTTTATTCAAGTCGACGTTGAGATCCACCGCAACACCATCAAACTGTGGCCTGTAATCACCAGCTGGGCTCCCAAACTGGGCAAAATCTGCAAAAAACTCTGAACCAGCACCGAATACCTGCTCCATCTGGTTCGAGCTGCCGAAGTCGGAGAACAGCGTGGCCGCATCAGCCTGGAATAAAGTTCCCTCAACCCCTACAACATCTGCATCAACTTGATGCCCAGTAATATGCCCTCTGGAGGTACTACCACCTCCCCGTGCTGATCCACCTCCTTCTCCACTGCCTCCTCCCCCACTGCCACCACCCCAACCAGATCCGCTAGCACCCCCGCCCCAACTACCCCCACCATCACCGCCACCCCACCCAGATCCACTCGCACCCCCTCCCCAACCAGAACCCCCACCACCGCCTCCTCCCCAACCATCTCCACCACCCCAACCCCAACCAGACCCGCCTCCACCATGCCCCCAACCCCCTCGTCGACCCTGTGGCCGGTCCCACCATCATCTCCCCCATCATCGCCATCATCACCTCCACCCCCGCCATCATGATCGTGATGCTCTGGATCATCATCCATCCCAATAGCACCCTCGTGTCTTGCCCCAACAGGCTGGTTGTATCGAGTCCCCACACGCGCACGGGTCGCTCTCCGCCTATTGTCAGGCACATTTGGTCCTTGCTGCCTAGCAGGTGCAGCAACATGACCCCGAACTGGAGCATCTACGGGAACTCCACCCGCCCGAGGATCCATCAGTAGACGATCATGTGAAAGGAACCTACGTGCTACACAGAACCACCAGTCAAGATATTCAGCAGAGGGACGGGGATCTGGAACCAACTGAAAGGAAAGCACGCTCTGACGTCTCTCATCCCAACACTGATGCCATGTGGCTAACACCTCAGGAAACCACCTAGTGGGTCCTCTACCATCCTTCGATAATAAGAAGTCGATGTTGATGGCTGGCTCCGGGATGTGCTGAACTCCACCGAGCTGAGATAAAACCCTATCTACTTGATGCCACTCTATTGACGCAAAGTATATCAACGCAGTTGTCGACTTCCATAAAAGCGTGTGGTCAGGCCGGAGTATGTCAGGATGGACTACTTGGATCACCTCAAGACTGCTGTATGGCATCCAGATGAACTGCAACATGGAAATCATTCAACATTACCAACCGAGTATATGAAAACAGAAATACAGAAAATAGCATTATAGACTTTCAAACTTACATCATCGCCAGTCAGCCTATCTAATCTGTGTCGGGTAGCAATCACACGGGGACCCTTCTCATCCGACGACGGAAGAAACCGACCCCACCTGTACCATTACAAAGCCCCCATCAGTGAGCTTATAAAATAAGATACAAACATGTGCATGACAATGATTATGCATCAAAATGATATACCTCGCAGCAAGCGGCCAGAGAATAGCATCAAACCCTCTAGGCCTGAATGCCGGGAAACGCCAAAATATCCAAGACTGTAGTAGCGACAGTGGTCCAGCGAGGTTCTTTACATTCCGATTTGCAACCCTACAGAGACACCTGTACAACCAAGACAAGGTGGCCGAAGCCCAGCTGTACTTGCCGAGTCCATCGAGGTCTGCAACATACGGGAGCCACCGTAAGTGTACCCTGGCACCAGACTTATCCGTGAACAGCTCGGTGGACAACAACATCATAATGTAACCCCGTGCATAGATCTGTACCGTCTCCTCTGACGCATGAGCGGGCAATACTCTAAACTTGTTCTGGAACCAAGAAAAAGAAACTGTGAAGTCATCAATGCAGTTCTCCGGTGGGAGTTCACCAAATAACTCTCCAAACCACACCCATGCAGGCTTGCCACCCTCCATCAACTTCTCGAAGTCACTGAGGCACCCACTCACTGCATGACCGTCAATTGGAAGGCCAAACTAGTATGCCACATCTTGTAGTGTTATGGTACACTCCCCAAATGGCATGTGGAATGTATGTGTCTCGGGACGCCATCTCTCCACAAAAGCACTGATCAGCGGCTCATCAAGCTTGAACCAATAATCATTCAACCGAGCAACATGTAATAGGTTCGCACGATCTAAGTACAGGAGTATACGATCATGCAGTATCATCTTCTGTTGCTGATGCACACTCCTAACGCACCGGGTTGGCTGAAAATACGCAAGCATAACGACATCATTATTTCGGGTCCTTATACACACACACATAGAAAATAACTTAGTCCATGACAAATATTCAACTCACAGATGCCATCAAAATGGATATGTTCATAATAACATTTCATCTTCAAATCGACATTACCAATATAATGTAAGAACCATAAAAGTCACAACCGAACCGATCAAGTCAACGGGTTAACGGTTCAACCAGAAATTCACCGATTGAACCGATTGACCTGGTGCAATATAATTAAAAAATAAAATATATTAAAAATTTTCAAATTTAAAATTTAAATACATATTTTCACTAATAATCCAACTTCAACTTTTTTAAAAAAATTTGAAACTCAAGCGGTTCGATCGAACCGGTCTTACCGAGTGATATCAGTTTAAACCATTTCATTCTGGGTTTGACCATACCCAACCGGTTTGTTCTCTCATCCGGTCAGATCATCAGATTGGACCGACTCAGAATCCCATTGCCCGGTTTTTCCCTCGAACCGGTTCAGTCTGGTCCGGTCCGGTCCGATCCAGTCCTGTTCGGTCTGGTCCGGTTCGGTCCAGTCCGGTCCAAACTCAATAGTAAAATCAACAAATTTCACGGGATTCTACCGTCAGAACCATCACCCTATCATCAGCGAATTCCATAATCTATTAAGAACACTAATTTCTAACGTCTTATACTAAACCAAAAACTAACTAAATCACTATACATGGTATCCGACAACGTCTTAATAAAAAAATATTCTAAGATGCATATTCACCCTATACAATATCATCCAACATACTATATCATCCAAAATTTAAAAACATTAGAAAATTTAAAATCTTACCTGTTGATCGATAAATCCGGCAACATGCGCAATGCCGTTTAGGCGGTACATATCTCCTTGGTTCGCGGCCATTACCACCGCCGGAGAGATCCCCCAACTCCACCAACCGGCCACCGACGGCCCACTGCCACCACCCCTGGTGCCACTCAGACGCCTCTGCCCACCACCAGCTGCACCTCCGTCACCGACTGGTCCCACCCTCGAAAACAGTTCTCCCCCCAAACTTCCTCTCCGGTCAAATATGGTTCCTCCAAGACCTCCCTCAACCCTTTACGCCGCAGCAACAACAAAGATGACTCGTGCTTGAGTACTTAGGGTTATAACTTGGGCATAAATCGTCCCAGGCTCCTGAGGGTCTCAATAACACATAAATCGTGGCAGCCCAGTTTGGTTTAGCCCATTAACACGTAAAACCTACTACCCTGGGACGATTTATGCTCTACTTCTAACCCAAGAAGCCCTGCCACGATTTACTCTTACTTTGCCTCACAAGTTCATGCATTAATCGTCCTAGGGTGAGATGATTCATGTTTTATATAACCCTTTGCACCCTAGGACGATTTATATAATAATACAAAAAGGATATTCACGTTGCAGAATCTGTTTTAGGGGAATCAGGTAATTTTGAAATGCAAACAATTTATTTAAGTAAAAAACCCTACTTTATACTATTCATATATCTCGTAAGAGATTATTGTTTTGGTAATTAATCTTAATACAATAAATTAATAAATATTTAATAATGGTCCCTATCAATTGAACTATATAATTTTTGTCCCTCAGTTTATGAAAAAGAAAATGGATAGATAAAGTAACTAAAAAATTTTAATAACCAAATAAGTCACAATCATAATAAATTTTTTTCTATAAATTATAAAAAACTTAAAAAAAATTCTTATTTTGAAATTATCAATTTTTTTTTATTTTTGTTCCCACTAAAAAAAGTTTTAAAAAATTCAAAAATGAAAAAAAAAACCAAAAGAGGTTACAATTTCTCTCAATTCTTACCAGAAATTTTTTTTAAGTTCTTGTACATTTTAACAACAATTTCATATTCTCTTTGTGGAGTTAATATTCAAAATGACTTATGAAATTTGGAGACAGACTCAATTTGATCCCTAAAATTTCAATTGACTCAATTTGAACTCTCAAATTTGAATAAGTGATTCACGTTAGCCCTTCTATTAATCTCCATTAACGGCACGCTTACCTGGAACGTTAAGTGACATGTGGGCCTGGCATGTAAGACCCAAAACCTTTGAAAAGTCTTATTATGATCAAGTCTCAAATCATATGGTTGTTTATAGCCTTAATTTCAGAAATTATTTTATTAAAGATAATTAAGACAAGTTTTGATTTATTGAATTTGAGATAAGTTATGATTATTATCCAATTTTATAATTATTGGATTATTTTCTATATTTAAATCACAAAGTTGGTGGTTGTGAAATAATAAGAATTTTTATATGATCTTGGACTAAATAATTAATATTTTAGAATATTGATACTACTGTTTTGAGAAAATAAAGGATTTAAGTATATTATTTCTAATTTTTGGATTTGAACATTTTATTGAAAATAATTTGTACAATTGATGAGCAAATAGTATTTTTATACATTATTATTGTTGTTGAATTAGAATTTATTTCTAATTACTATATTATTCCCAATTTTATTTAAATTTACCAAATTGTCCCTAACCCTAAATTTCAAAAATGAAACCCTAGTCCTAGTGACCCAGCAGCCACCACCCAACCCCCTTTCACAGCAGCACACGGTTTCCTTTCCCATTTCCATGAAAGGAGAGAGACAGAAGTAGGAAACGGATTGAAGGAGAAGGAAAGAGGAAGGTTCGCCGGCGGGGAGAGGGTAGGGAGCTCACAGCGCCACTGTCGCCCTCGCCGCGTCGCCACTATCGTTCTCACTACACCGCCGCCATCGTTCTCACCACGCCACCACCATCCTTGCGATCACGAAGAGAGAGGCTGACGGGAGGAATTGGCACCACGGGAGGGGAAGAAACTGCCTCTGCACTGCTGTCGTTCACAAGCTCAGCCACCTCGCCATTGTCGCCGCCAAGGGTTCCGTCGTAGTCAACCCGTCGCGGCTGGTGCTGCTGCCGTCCCTGATGGGTTCCACCGTGGAGAAGGGAACGGCGCAGGGGAGAGGAGGTTGCGCCGCTGCTGCCACCGAAGGAACCCGTCCCTGCTGAGCCACCGCTACCACTGCTAGGGTTTGCTGCCGCCGTGTCGTTGAGAGGAGGGCCGTCCAGTCACACCGAGCATGAGAGACGGAGAGATCAGAGGCTGAGCTTGGGTTCAGCCATCATGCCCAGCCGTGCTCGCGTCGCCGGCGCTGCCTCCATCAGAACTGCCGCCGTCAGAAAGGGGTTTCGGCCGCCGCAGGTGTCGCTGCCGGAGAAGGGAGCTGCGTCTCTGTGATTCTGACCGCCGGGAATGGTTCTGTGACTTTCGGGAGCACCGCCGAAGCTTCTGGCTACTTTTTTCGTCGCCGAAAAAATTCTGTCGGTAAGGGTTTCAAGTTGGCTCTCCTTTCCATTGAGTTTTCGGGAATCTCATTGTCTCTGCATACTGTTCAGGTCACCGCTGCCGCTTGAGGTGGCTATCGGGCAGCCGCCGAACCGGTTCAGAGATCGCTGCTATTTCGGTTCAGCCGTTCCTCCTTCGGTTTGGTAAGCGTTTTAATTTGAAAGCCCTTTTGTTACTGTTCCGTTATCTCACGCTGAGGTTTGTGGCGTTAATTGCTATAAGATTGAGTTTCGATTGTTGTATGTTGCGAATAGTGTTGCTTTGGTTATTGCGAAAGTGGCTGGGAGCTGAGGTTTTGGTTGCCGTCAGTTCGGGTTGAGCCGGAAAGGACTCTGTGAGACTTTTGGGTTATAGATTTGCGTTTTGAGGTAGGGGCGCTTTCCAAAAACTATGTTTTGTGTATTGAAATTTTTACATATGGATACTGGTGCGAGATATTGTGTATTTGGTGATTGTATCTGCCTTATGTATTATTTGATTGACTCGAATGACTATGGATATTGGTTTGGCTGAATTGTTGTGCGGCTTTGTGAAATGTAATGTCTGAAGTTGATTCTTTAAAGATTTGAAATATGAGTTTAATCCGTTGAGGATTGGTTTGAATTGAGTCAATTATTTTGATGATGTGAAAGATAGAATACTCTTGAAATTCAGCCTGGGTTGCTTTAATTGATTTGGTTTTGATAAATGATTTATTGCTGAACCGATTCTTTAAAGCTTTGGAAATGAGTTAAATCGGTTGATATTGAGTTGATTTTGAAATGGTTTTCTTGAGATATGCCACTGAGGCGACTGTTGGATTTAGCTTTCTTTGAATTGATTTCTGGTTTTGAGCTGTTAAAAAGGAATGAGAAATGGTTTAGTTGGGATCCGAACCGGGTGGCAAAATTCCAAGTTTTAGGGGAGGTGCTGCCAAAATTTCTACAAAATCCTAGTCTTGTTTAAAAAGTTATTTAAAAAGGATTGGATTTTAGAAGTTGTATTATTTGATTTATTAAGAGAATATTTATATTTTCAACCTTAATTTATTTAGTGAACTTTATGCCTTGAGTTTGACTTATTTAGAAATGAACTATTTTTACCGTTTGAATCACTGAAGGAAAGAATGATGCTCTAATATTGATTTCAATATAAAAAGGAGCTTTTAGTGATTTCAAAGGAATCTAGACTTTTGATTGAGTAATTAAGTTTGAGGCATTTTGGGAAGAGTCAGAAAAATGGGTTCCAAAAAGAAACCTGAAAGTGGTTTGATTCAAATGAACCGGTTCCTTTTCAAATGAGTTGGTTTTTGGACTGGGTTGGAACTTGTGATTTTGTATGGTCGGTTTCATAATAAATTCAGTTTTATTTACTTGAACCGAGAATCTATGATTTTAATAATTTCAATGAATTCTAAGGAATTGATATAGGTTGACCTTCCCTAAAGACTTGGGACTCTGCCGAGAAACTTTTGTTATAAAATTCCATTGTTGGATGGATGATTTTGAATACTTTGAAATAAATCATTAACTTGCCATGGTTTTGGAAGTTTTGGAAAGAGAAAGCCAAGAGTGGCTTTGTTTTAAAAAGGGAACTTACTTTGAGTAAACGTGGCTTATGAGCCTGAGATGATTTGAGAAATGAGATCTTTAAAGCCAAGGCTGAAAAGAGTTGAAATTTGATTTCAAAGTGAAATGGCTTGAGAAAAGTGATTTATGGCTTAAATGCCGGTTTTATGAATTTGATGATGTTGAATGGTGGAAGTGCTGTTTTGTTATGGGCCGGAATGGCTGTGTACGATTATGAATATTGGCTGGTTTCGGATTGAACCGCGAGCCAGAATGGCTGTGTATGATATTGATTTATGGCTGATTGCCGAATGAATTATAGGTCGTATGGCTGACTATGAATTACGAATTTAAGTCGGATGGCTGAGATGGATGTTGATCCATGGCTGGGACTGAATGAATATATGCTTGAGATACCTGGGTAGTAGCAAGGGTTGTGGTTCGTCCCACTTGCTCCAGGTCAGAGACTGTGATGCCTGGGTAGTAGCGATAGTAGTGGTGATTCCACTCGCTCCAGGTTGAGTTTTTAAACACCCGCCTGGGTAGTAGCCGCAGTAGTGGTTATTCCACTGGCTCTGGGTTGAGCGGGTAGTAGCAATGGGGTTGTAGCTCAAACCTACTTGCTCCGCGATGGGTGTTTCTGTCCATGGTTAGCTACCAGGACGTGTCAGGTTAGCTATATAACCGACAGATGATATCATCAGCCACTAGGACATGCATGCATCGTATGCATCTATGTGACATTGTTTGGGTGTGCATATTGTATTTGGTTTGCCTTTGTGATTAACTGCTAATTGTTCTACTTGCTGTAACTGTTTGTTTGTGCTTAAACTTTCTATATGTGTTTGCATCTGGGACTCTGTTGGATTATGGTGATTGGTTGATGGTTGGATTGTTTGGGCCTAGGGCCGTGGTTAGAATGAGATGAACCGATGGTTGATTTCGGCTTTGTGTTTCTGGTTTGGAATAAAATATGAAAGGCTATTTTGGTTCAGTTTAGATAAACCTTTTTGAAAGGCTTTTGATGTTTTGAAAATTGAACGGTTCCTCTTTCAGAAAAGATTTCCGACTTTACTTTTATTGTAAACCGTTGTTTTTGAAAAGAGGCATAAGACGGTTATTAATCACTGGTACGGTTTATCTTCATGTATCCTATTACAGTAATTCCCAAAAACCCCCTACTGAGAACCCTTTCGAGGATGATGTTCTCACCCCCCCTACATTTTTCCCCTTTCAGGATATGGGCGCAGAAGTCACGAAGAGTTTATTTGTTATTGAAATGCTCTGTATTGTGTTAGAGTATTATTTTTGTACCCTCGCCTTTATCTTGATATATTCTGTAAGAGGGATAGGAATTGTATTGGGTAATGTTTGTAATAATATTTATATATATGTATGTTTATATGTATGGGTGTACTCTTTATGAGTTTTGTAAGTTGTCTGGTATCTATGGATGTACGTTATCGAACAAAAGTAATTTTGGGCGCGGTATGGCGGTTTAAAGTTTTAAACAGGCTCATATTTTAGTATTAATTAGTATAAGTGTCGTCGTAATATCCGAGCTATCAGAGTCGCGCAGCCGGAAGCGTGAGCTTTGATAGTTAGGTTATTACATGACAGGTGGCCTTATTAAACGACGTCGTTTTCTTCTTGGCGCGTAATCTCTCTTTAAACGACAGCGTTTTCCATTCTGAGGTTAAAATTCAACAACACCAATGATCAAATCACTCAAAACAGGAAACTCTTCTTCTTTTTCATTCTCTCGCATGCACCATATTGTGGAAGATCAATGTCGCTGCTATTGTAGGGTGCCGACAAAGCTTGTTGCACGCGTTCTCGTTTGCTAGCACGAGAAAGAAGAAGCTGCGCACCATTGTTTCTCCAAAAACGGTTAGTAATGCAAGCATTCTATGTTTGGGTTCAATGTTTTGTTTTGTGTCTTCTCTTAGTTGGGATTTATAGGCCATTAATTTGTGCTCTATTTGATGCTCAAATGGATTGGGTCCATTGTGAAAGAAGATAGTTTTAGTTATTGATCCTCTTCTGTTAGGGTTTTTTTTTAAAAGACTAATTATGATTAATGTTAACTGTGTTACAGAGAAGAAAGCACATCTAAATTAGTGAAGTCTACCACTTCTTTATGTACCAGTTTCTGTCTATAGATGATTTCAATAGCTGAGCTTTTTTTCTGAAAATATAAAATGAGAAATTCATGAATGAGTAAATAGATTATGCTTGTTAATCTGATAATGTGTAGCTGTTAATTATGGATAACAAAAAATTGTGTAGCTGTTGTTACACGGATAAATTTTATATATGAATTTTTATATTTTCTGTTTTGAAAAAATATTGATTGACATGTTAATGTAGAATCATCTGATGCATGATATGAAAGGCCTTGGATGTTGAAGTTAATTTGTTAATTGTTTGAATTATATTTGTAGATGGGTGATTTGATAACCATTGTCGATCATCATGGAGGCAGCTTTGTTACAAAGAATGATGATAGTGTAGTTTACGAAACGGACAATACGGATGAATTAACTGGACTAGATGAAGATAGATTGGATGTATTTTCACTGAGGAATTACTATAAGGAGCTCGGTTATGCTGACATTGTTGAATGTTGGTGGCTTATTCCTGGGAGACCTTTAAAGAATGGACTGAGAGCACTTTCACATGACAATGAATTGTTAGAGATGTGCTATCTTGCAAGAATGAACCAAGGAAGAGTCTACTTATATTTTGAGCATAGAGTTTCCCAACCTCATAATAATGAAGTACCTGAGTTAATAGAGTTTACTCCCATTGCTCTTGAAGAAGACAAGGATGCACCTATCACCATACCAAATCCATCAGGAAGCTCAAATGATGTCTCAACTACAAAGTTCAATGAAGAACCAACAGTCCAGACCCAACCTGAAGTACTAGTCCAGGACCAAGAAGATTCACTAGCCCAGGCCCAACCCGAGTCACCAACCCAGGCCCAACCCAAATCACCAATTCAGGCCCAACCTAATCCAGTAGCCAAGTACAACTTATCTAAACCCAAGCCCACCTCAACCAAATCCACCACCACCAACATCAAACCCAAACCCAAGGCCAAACCCAATCCCAAATCCAAACT
This sequence comes from Arachis ipaensis, assembly GCF_059453495.1. Lineage (NCBI taxonomy): Eukaryota > Viridiplantae > Streptophyta > Magnoliopsida > Fabales > Fabaceae > Arachis > Arachis ipaensis. Next base: position 20,673,378 of record NC_142436.1, on the reverse strand, counting down.
CACTACATCCAACATTGCCAAGACCAACCACACATCATATAAATCTGCAAGCAAACACAAACCCAAGAACAAACCCTTATCATCTAAAGTCACAATCACTAAGCCTACAAACAAGCCTCAACCCAAATCCACTTCAGTAAATTCTGCCAAGACCAAACCTATTACTAGATCATCTGCTAGATCAGCAAGTAAAATAGTGGATAGTCAGGATGATGGAGACCGAACCAGCAGTAGTAGTGACTCATATGATTCTGTAGAAGACAGCCTATATAGGCCTGACCCATTTGAAAGCTCAAATGACTCTGATATTGATGGTAGAATTTCTGGAGCAAGGAAGAGGGTTTTGAAGTTTAAACATGCACTGGGGTCTGCTTGGAAAAAGGGGAAAGAAAAAGTGTTAGTGAAAGATGATGGAATTGTAATAGGGAATTCTGATGAGGAGGTGGACTGGTTACAAGTGTTAGGGAAGAACCATGGTTCACATTATGATACTTATGATCCAATGCATGATGACTCTGATGGAAAAGACTCTTGGCAATCGGAAGAGTTAAACCCCCCCCCCAGATACTGAAGATGAACTTAGTGATGAAAAAAGTGATGACATATTTTCAATATTCTCACAAGGTGCTCAGTTTGGACAGCTATGCTCCAAGTTGGAATGAAATTTAGAAACAAAAATTTATGGAAGCTGTGAGAGACTTTACCATTCAAGAGGGGAGGCAAATAAAATTCAGAAGAAATAAAAGCTACAGGATAAGGGTAGTTTGCAAGTGGAAGAATAAAGAAGTTAAATGTCCATGGGTTGCATATGCATCTAAGGACCATGAGGAAACATGCTGGCAGTTAAAGACGTTCAATAATGAGCATGTATGTCCTAGGATGAACAAAAATAGAGCAGCAAATAGGAAGTGGCTTGCTCAGAACTTAGTCAAGAAGTTAAGAAAATACCCTAACTTGAAGCATTGTGAGGCAGCAGCTTATTTCAAGAGGAGATGTGACCTGAATTTGAACAAATCCTCCTTGACTAGAGCTTTAACAGATGCAACGAATGTAGTGTATGGTGATGTAGCCGCACAGTATGGTAGACTTAGAGACTATGGTGAGACATTGCTTAAGAGCAATCCAGGGTCAACAGTTAAAATTGGAGTGATTTCACAGGTTGAAGGTGACCCAATATTTCAAAGAATATATATTTGTCTGGATGGTTGCAAAAAGGGGTTCAAGACTGGATGTCAGCCATTGATTGATTTAAATGGAGCTTTCTTAAAGACGCATTTCACGGAACAAATACTTTCAGCTGTGGGACAGAATGCCAACAATCATATATATCCGATTGCTTGGGCGATTGTAGATGTCGAGAATAAGGAGAACTGGAGGTGATTTCTAGAATTGCTTCTTGAAGACCTTGGTGACTATGAACAAGATAAACGGAGCTTTATATCGGACATGCAAAAGGTAATCTAAACTTGAGCTGTATACAACTTGTTATTTATTTTAATTATATACTGTAGAGTGCTTAAGAGTTTTAATTACACTATTATTTTTAACTTGTTTTAATTAAGAGTTTGATATTAATATATACTATTATATTCAAAATTAAACGTGACTTATTAATATATCATAAAGACCTGCTCTCCCTCTAGGAAATACTTATACATACTTGTTTGAAAGCATATATGTTATTTAAATTTTTTATATATCGTTTAAACATATATAAATTAGAGTTGAATCATTTAGAAGAGTTGAATCATTTGTTTCTGACATATTTAAATAAATATGCTAGCAATTAGTGGAGAGTTGTGAGTACTGGCACTTAGTATTGGAATTATGTACTATAGAGTACTTAAAGAGTACAAATTCAACTTGTTTCAATTTGGAATGTTTAATTTTACTGTTAGCATTTTACTAATTATACACATTCTCATAGACCTGGAATACATAGAACTTGTAATCTTTTATTTTATCGGGTTCAATAATAGTTCATTAAAATTATTTCAAGGGTCAATTTGAGTTCATTAAAATTATTTTAGGGGCCAATATAAGGCACGAAAGTTAAATTGTTCTTACTATTTGGTTTAGGGGTTGATACCAGCTGTCAAGAAATTGTTGCCTACGGTTCACCACAGGTTTTGCATATGGCATTTATAGAAGAATTTCAATAAACAATGGAAGGAGTTGGAGTTGAGAGAAATATTGTGAGACTGTGCTAAGAAAACTACTCGCCATGGGTTTGAACAAAAGATGCTTAGGCTAAAGAGGAGAAATGAAGAAGCATGGGCATACTTGGACAAGTGGCCTAAAGAGTTATGGACAAGAGCATTTTTTAGAAAAGGACCAAAAATGGACAACATTTATAACAACGGATGTGAGGTATTTAACTCAAGAATCAAGGAGTTCAGAGCAAAGCCACTTATAACACTACTAGAGGAGGTTCGGATGTTTGCAATGAGGTCAATTGCCAAAAATAAAGTCAAGTTGTCTCACCATATTGGTAAGCTACCCCCAATCCAACAAAGTCGGCTGCAGAAGATCAGGAAACACTCGCAAAAATGGACACCTATATGGTGTGGAGATGATGGCTACCAAAGGTTTGAAATTCACGACTGGCCTACTAACATGACAGTTGATTTAAGCAAAAATATCTGCACTTGTAGATTCTGGCAGATAATAGGTCCAACATGATATCTTAATTAACATTTTTAACGTATGGCATTTAAGAGTTATAGATTATGACTAATTAAAATTTGAATATGTAAGCATGCTGTGTGTCCATGCATGTGCAGCAATTTCAAGGATAAATAAAAATTCTGAAAATTTTTGTCATCATTGGTTGACCATGGAGGCATATAGGGCTACATACATGCATTCCCTAAATCCAATACCGGGCGAGAAATTGTGGAAAAAATCTGAATACAGCAGACCTCAAGTACCTAAAACTAGGAGAAGGCCAGGACACTTAAGAAGAAAAAGAGAAAGGACACTGATGACGAGCCTTCGAGCAGTAAGAAGTCTAAAACTGCAACAAAGTTAAATAGAATCTACAAAGAATTTACTTGTACCTACTGCGGTGTTAAAGGACACACTAAAAGAAGCTGTGCTCATAGAAAAGCTGATGATATTGCATGTGCTCTTGCTGCAGCAGCAGCAGCTGTTGTAGCTAAATCCAAATCCCAAGATGGAGCTAATGCAAATGTACCCATTGATGTTGCGACAACTGCTGGTATACAAACTGTGGATGATCCACAGACTTCGAAGATTGACATCACCCAACCCACTATTTCACAGCCACAAATTATAGAGCAGGTCTCATTATATAACACATTAATTAATTACATTTATGAAAATGTCATGTGTTTATTCATCATCTATCAAATATTTCTAATTACATGTAGGTGCGTCCACCTCCACCTCTACTCACAAGGATGGATAAGCTGCCGCATAAAAGAAGAGTAACTCCCCGGTGTGGAACCAATACAAGGAGCTAGTTATAGGATAGTGTCAAAGTTTACAGAATTTATGAAATTTGTCCCCACTCCGGGCTTCAAAGCACCAAGGAAGAAATAGAGATTAAATTATGTTGTCTTTTGTGGATGAATTGATGAATGTAATCCAAAGTTGTGTGTTTTGAGGTTATTTTGTGGCTATTTTGTGGCTGAAATTTGTGTCAGTAGTTGTTTATGCCTTTTGCCATGTCTTGTATAGGGCTTTGTTTTGGAACCTTTTAAATAACCCTTTTGTTTTGTGACTGTAATGATGACATTCTAGACATCACTTTTAGTTTATCATGTGTTACAATAGTCATTGTCATGACTATAGTTGACCTATGAAATCAGATTCAAGGTTTATTATTATAACTTATTTTGCAATTTAGAGATTTGGTAGATAAATTACAAGTTAGTTTATTATTGATATTTGCAGATTTGTAATCAGTCTTTTATTTATTTTTACCATTTTATTTTTATAGGTTTACTCACAACTTTTAATTTACAGAATCATACCTATTTGTAATATCCTCACTGAATTTGTAGGTTTAGTCAAAACTTACAATTTACAAAATAGATTTGTATTGAAAAAACATAATTGTAGTGACATTAATTCAATTTTATTCATCACTTTCTTACACCAAAGGCATAGCCAATGGCTACAACTACAAACAAAATAAGAAAAAAACTCAAAATACTATTCCATACTTTTAAAATCCTAATTTCAGCTTCTATTGTACTAATCTTCCAACCCACATTCATCTTCCAATACTCAATGCTATTTTCGGTTTCATGTCTGATAGTCATATCTTCTTCTTCCACGCCATTTGTCCACACAAAAAGTTCACACCATCTATTCCCAGAGGTCTATCACAACAAGAACCACAAAATAAATTATGCATGTATTACAAAAAGAAGATGTAAATTCAAGAAAGAAGAAATTCAAGAACTCACATTATAGTTTGGACGTCCAAAAAATAGTCTCTCTGGATTTGCTTCTGTTCCAGACCAACGAAGAACGGGATACATTCCACAACCACACTAGTGTGGAACCTTTCCAGATCTAGCTCGATTTGGATTCCTATCCAAACTTCCATGTGAATGAGATCTGTTGCAGCTTCCGGAACCTTAGCTGGTGCTCCTCATCATCTTCTCTAACATCCAAACAACGATATCAATTTGGGAATTTGGCACTTATTAGAATTTTATATTCATTAAAAGGGGGGCTAAATTGAGTCTAAAATTTTTTTTCCTATGTCAGCAAGGTTTAATAAGGCCACGTGTCAAGCCCACGTGTTACTTAACATTCCAGGTAAATGTGCCGTTAATGGAGATTAACAGAAGGGCTAACGTGAGTCACTTATTTAAATTTGGAGGTTCAAATTGAGTCAATTGAAATTTTGAGGATCAAATTGAATTTGTCTCAAAATTTCAGGGGTCATTTTGAGTATTAACTCTCTCTTTGTGTTTTGTTTTTAATGAGATCCAAAAATACCAAAAAAGTGCCAAGCTTCTGATTGCAAATTGTTTTTCTAGCGTCTTGTTGGTGAAGTTGCCCAAACAGAACTTCGATTATCTTTTTTTCTTTCATTTTAGTTTTTTCTTTTTGCATTTTTTAACCTTTCTTTTTAACATTTTTTTAAATAGAATACATTTAAGAAAAAATGGGTCGTTTGAAAAATTTTCAAAACAAAACTTTACTTATTTATTTAGTTATTAAAACTAAAGTTTTTAACAAAGCTTCGATTATCTTTTTTTCTTTTATTTTAGTTTCTTTTTTGAATTCTTTTAACCTTTCTTTTCAATTTTTTATTTTTTTTTTCTTTTTGTTTTAACTGGAACATATTTAAGAAAAAATGGGTCATTTGAAAAATTTGCAAAATGAAACTTTATTTGTTTAAAAATAATGGTTGACTTATTTGTAAACTCTTTTGGTTTCTCTTTTAAATTTTATAATTTTTTTTCTTAGTCAGACACAATATAAAAAATTGGGTAATTTGAAAAAAAATTACAAAATAAGATTTTTTTTAAAAGTTTTTTATAATTTATAGAAATTTTTTTACTATGATTGACTTATTTGGTTATTAAAATTAGTGTAAAAGATATAATTAATGTTAATTATAATAATACAATTCAATCTTTCCAATAACCATTAAACAAGTAATAGAAGGTAAGTAATCTCTTATTTACAAAAATATAAATTAGAAATCACACACAAACACATAATAATAATAATAATAATAATAATAATAATAATAATAATAATAATAGTAATAGTAATAGTAATAGTAATAGTAATAGTAATATTTCAAATAGGTTCCCAAAGAATTTACAGTCGAACAGATTTGTCCCCAATAAAATTTAACTAAAATTTTGACCTTGACGTTTTTAGTTATACACCAGATACATTTCCATGACAGTTTGACCCGGTCAGGATGTCTTATGTGAAGGTTAACAGGTTGATATGTCAGGTTAATTGTGACGTGTCACCTTCAGGACAATTTAGTCCCCATCCAAGTTGGACAAAACGACGTCGTATTGGATCATGAAACGAACAGCGTCATTTTGTGGAGGATAAATTCGTCCCCACCATGGAAGGCAGAGTTGCGAAATCGCAACATTTTAAATGGGGACCTATCTGTCCGTTCGAGGGGACCTATCTGCCTGATGATTATGCTTTTATAGGGACCTATTTGTCTAATAACCTAATATTTGAGGACCTATCTGACCTATAATTGGTGATATTACCCTCAAATATATTCATTGTCTTTTATTGCTTTAATTAAAAACATAATCTGATGTATCTAAACCTGGTAGCTTACAAAATTCTAATCCTCCCTCTCATGACACTCAAATTGAAGGTTCTCCTTCACATGTCACAAAAAAATATCTCAGGCAGTTCCAATGTATGCTAATTTTAAATGACTTAATGCGTATGTTGAACGATGGCTTGGTGAAGAGAGTGAAGCAGTTGGAGGATCTGTTGTTGAAGAATAATGAGGATAGCCAAGTTGTGAAGAAGCATACTATTTTTTCTTTATTTAGGGGTACAATAATTGGGGGCATTGGTAGTTGTAGTTGTGTTTTAATTTGTATGTATGTGGTGACTGTTTAAGCAAGTTTTAATCTGTGTTGATTATCAAATTGTTAGATTGAAATGTCTCATTATATTTAGATGAATATGCATGAAATTAATTGTGGTGAAATAGTATAAAAGAAACACATTGCTTTTGGTTTGTTTCATCCATTTATCAAAATGGTTACATAACTGATAATCAAAATATTATAACCACACAAGTAGCTAAGTTCAGTAACAACATAAATCAAATCTCACAAAAGAAGATTTATTTTCTTTAATATAGACTAAACCAAACTAACCCAAACAACAAAAGGTTTATTTCCTCCAACGTAACAAAATATGGTGTTGGAATCCTTAAAAGCATTATTTCTTCGTAGACTGCTTCAATCCCAGTGTTGGAATAAATTCGAACAATCTAGATGCTGTGCCACTGGTTGTAGCTGTCATGGTCTCAACACTAACACTCTTTTGAGCCTTGAGCCCGATTACTGTTTGCTTTGAACGTTTAAAAGGTTGCTGAGCCTGGAATTAACAAAATTATGAGGATGTTTCATACAGATTTTAATATACACATTAAGTCATTCAAAATTAGAATATTTTAAGATTGTCTGAGATATTTTTTTGTGACATGTGAAGAAGAACCTTCAAATTTGAGTGTCATGAGAGGGAAGATTAGAATTTTGCAAGCTACTAGGTCCAGATATATCAGCTTGTATTTTCAATGAAACCAAAAAAAGACAATAAATATATTTGAAGGTAATGTCACCAATTATAGGTCAGATAGGTCCCCAAACATTAGGTTATCAGACAAATAGGTCTCTATAGAATCATAATCATCATACAGATAGGTCCCCTCGAACAGGCAGATAGGTTCCCCATTTAAAACGTTTCCGTTTTGCAACTCTACCTTCCATGGTGAGGACGAATTTGTCCTCCACAAAACGACGTCGTTCGCCTCATGATCCAATACGACGTCGTTTTGTCCAACTTGGATGGGGACCAAATTGTCCTGGAGGTTACACGTCGCAATTAACCTAACACGTCAGCCCGTTAACCTTCACGTAGGACGTCCTGACCGAGTCAAACTGTCATGGGGATGTATCTGGTATATAACTAAAAACGTCAGGGTCAAAATTTTAATTAAATTTTGTTGGGGGACAAATCTGTCCGACCGTGAATTCCTTGAGATCCTATTTGGGGTATAATAATAATAATAATAATAATAATAATAATAATAATAATAATAATAATAATAATAATAATAATAATAATAATAATAAATAGACCTTTCACTCAATTTTTTCATAAAAAAAAGTGAATTTTGAAAAATAAAATTATTATAGTTTGTTTTAAAAATAATATTTATTTTTAATTTATTTATGAAAAAAATGATTGGCGTGAGACTAAGACTTTAAGAACATATCTCAAATATGAGAGAAAAAAAGAAAACAATTCCAAAAAATTTTAGTTACTTTATCTATCTATTTTTTTTTTGTAAACTGAGGGACAAAAACTATATGATCCAATTGATAGGGACCCATTATTAAATATTTAATTATTTATTAATTTGTTGTATTAAGATTAATTACCAAAACAACAATCTCTTACCACATGCATAAATAGTATAAAGTAGCTTGTCCCTCCTACGTTAAAGCTTCAAAAGATGCAGAAGATATCTTCTTCTAGGACACTTGTCTTAATCAGCAATTGTCAACACTAATCTATACCTATAGATTTTAATAGGCCTTTTACATCGAAGAATTTGCCTTAAGTTTGATTTTAAAAAGTGTTACAATATACAAGATTATCTAATGTGTGAGTAAATAATCATTTCTGAACATAAAAGATTCAAATACGGACAAGATTGATAATAAAAATTGAAACTAAAGTTATACCCATACAAGATAAGTTTTCATTCAATAAAAATGACCAATTGTTAAATTTTTGTTGATAATTCTGTAAATACCCATCTCCTTTTCTCATCTTCCTTCACTTTCACTCTAAAATTCACCATCCCACCAGATCTACTCCTCTACTCCCATTCCTCTCAGATAGCTATATCTTCAACATCAACACCAGACACTTAATGGAGTTTACTCCCTACCGACGGCCCTGGATGATCAAGCTATTCAAGAATCCCATCTCGCCCCACATTGCCTTTGGCCACCACTTCTTTCCCCAGACACCATCCTGAAATTTCCTTCCTAGGGTGCACACTCTCAATCTTGCCACCTAATCCCCTAGAATCAACAAACATTTCTCAATCATCATCAACCTCTGAACCCTTCCTTCTCCCCGTAAAGTCTAATGATCCTTTGCCCTTTGCTTGTTCCCAAATTCTGGCGGAGGAGTCCTACTAGTCTTAGATCTAAGATTCTTGCCACCACCATGAAAACTATGGTTATTAATATTGATGTTGTTGTTGTTATTTCCCCTCTCAATCCCTATCCTATCTTTTTCAACAACATCAAAATTTCCAGCAGAATTTAAAAATTTTAGACCTTGTTTGTGCGGTTCAACATGTAAGTTTAAGTTTCCATTCTTCAGCTTCAAGTACAGTAATGAATCCACCACCCTATTAGGTGGAACTTCATGAGCAAAAGTGTCATTAGAAAAAGAGTCAAACTTTAGCTTCAACTCATGCTGCTTCTATTGCTGAACAAAATCATGAACTCTAATGTTGTTGTTATTGCTTATATTAGCGATGGACCTGATGGTGAAGTTAGGGTTGTAGGTTAGTTCCTAAAGTTCTAATTGCAAATTTGAAATTGGTGGGATGATGGGTTTTACTGCGGAGGTGGTGATGGTTATAGAAGGAAGATGAGAAAGAAAGAGGAAAGCAGAGGAGTATTTACGAAACTATCAACAAAAATTCAGTAATTGGTCATTTTTGTCGAACGAAATTTATCTTGCATGGGTATAACTTTAGTTTCAATTTTTCATGGTTAATTTTATTAGTGTCTAAATCTTTTATAGTTAGAAATGGTTATTTACTCTCTAATGTGATCATGTTTATTACATGTCCCACGTATGTCAGCTTGAATTTATTAACTATTTAAGTTCAGAAGTTCAAAAATTCTCGAAATAATTATTACTTATTAACACATTACTCACTTTACTACTCCATGGTCTAGAGAAGCAACAAAACAATAAGGTAATTATGATCATATTTCAATCCTTAATTGTTAAGACTCAAAGTAGTTTTTGAAGTTATATTCTAATGCATCCATATTTTTTTAGTATTTTTACTTCTTTATTTCAATTGATTTACTAAGAATTTCTATTGAATAAGCAATAATTTTTAGGTCATAATGAATATTACTTTAATTAGTTAAATTTCATTGATTACAGAAAACTTTAGAAGGAAAACAGCAAGAAACAAAAAAGAAAAGAGGATATAGAAAAATAACATTTTACAATAAGAATAATAAAGTAAATAATTGTTGTAACGTTTTGGCTGAAAATAAAGATCTTGATAGAAAAAAAAACCTAATGAATAGAGCAACAAGCAGAATACTTTTTGTGACAAGTAGAATACTCCTTGTGATGAACAGAATGCCCTCTGGAGACATAGAGAGGGACGTGCAATGTGGGAAGGACCATGTACCACTTAGGGACCAATTTAGCTATTATGCGTATGCATGTAAGCGTGCGTACGCACGACTGTACCCTTTCACATGGGACATGGGAGATCTTACGTAGGACGCAGCAATTATGCGTACGCATGTATGCATACGTGCAACAAAAGTTTTTTTCCCATCATGTGTACCATGCATGCATGCGTACGCACGACCCTTGATTCACGTGGTACATGGAGTTCACCACGTACAACGTGACGAGTAGCAATCAAAGAAAAATTAAAGCACGTACAACATAGCCTTGATTCACGTGGTATGTGAGCTGAACAGAAAGCATTCCAAACCAAAAAAGGCTTCATGTGGCACGTGGAAACCTCACGTGGTACATGGGTTTAAGTGCATCCTCCAAGGCCTCAATCAAGGCCAGCTTATCTCCAAGTTCTTAACCTTTTGGATGATCAATCAAAAGTCCATTGATGATGCCATTAATTGAAGATTGCAAGCAAATAAGAGGGAGATCTTTCCGAAGGAGAAAACAGTTATGAAAGAGATTTGATTTTGCTTTAGTTTTTATTCTGTTTTCAAGTTTGAATTTGAATTTATTTCTAGGGTTAGTTAAGGGAAGAGGGTACTGACCTCTTCTCTTCTTTAGCAGTTTTGAGTTTTGATAATTAAGGATTTTTTTGAAGAACATGAGTTTCTAATTCTCCTCGATTAAGGTTAGGAGCTGTGTTAATTCTATGGATTAATATAATATCTATGCTGCCTTTAATTCATGCATTGATTTCTTTTTAAGAAAAGGTTTTCGTTCTTCATCTTAAAGTGTTTGAATATATTGGAAAATAATTTTTTTCTTACTAGAATTCTTTTAACCTCTTAGAAAAGTTGATTAATTGAATTAAACTCGAAAACTAATTCTCACAACTCATAAGTTTTGAAACTAGACTTGATAAGTGACATCGAATCAACTAGGTTAAATTCTTATGAATTGCGTGACTTTATAAATCAAAGAACGTACGTAACTCTTTTCTTGATTAATTAACTAAAGGATTAGCATTTAATTAGGTTAAAGAGAAATTGAATCACCAATGGATTGGAGTTTGATTACTAATGATTTGCCATAAAAGTACCTTTACATGATTAAGGTGAAAAGTGAAACGTATTGATCCGGAAGTTTTAACATCTCTAAAACCTTAACCTTTTTAATTATGCTCTCTTTCAACAATCACTAATTGCTTTCATTTACTTACTGTTTATGTTATAAGACTTTCAAAACCCTAAATTGATTGTTTGTCTAGATTAGCCGATTGATCATTACTTGTTTAATCCGTTAATCCTCATGGGATCGACACTCACTTACCGTGAGTTATTACTTGATACGACCCGGTGCAATTGTCGGTATTTTGTGGTTATAAAATCTGCATCAAGTTCTTGGTGTCATTGCCGGGTATTAATTGCAGTTAACAAACTACCAATCAATTGATTACCTAGATCAGACCTTTTTACTTTTTGTCATTTACTGTTTTTGTTTAATCCCCCTTGGGAATTCCCTTCGGCACTGTGAAAGGAATTTCAATTTGATATTCTTGTTGTTTTTGTCTATGAAGAATAACAGGGATAGAGAACCTCTTCACTACGATCTAGAGATTGAAAAAACTCTTCGATGGCAAAGAAGACAAGCTAGAAATCAATGAGTTGAAGAAGTAGTTGAAGAAGATTCTGTGCAAGATATGGCAGAGAATAACAATGTTAATGCTATTCCACCTAGAAGAACTCTTGGATCTATCACTACTCCTAATTCAGGGAGTTGTGGAAGTAGCATTGTGACACCTACTGTCAATGCCAATAACTTTGAACTGAAGCCTCATCTTGTTACATTGGTTCAACAAAGTTGTCAATTCAGTAGGAGCCCGCAAGAAGATCCGAATCTGTTTATCTCTAACTACTTGCAAATTGTGACACAGTCAAGACAAATGGTGTCCCGGCTGAGGTTTATCATTTGTTGCTCTTCCCTTTTGCTGTAAGGGATAGGGCTAAGCAGTGGCTAGATAATCAGCGCAAGGAGAGCATAACCACATGGGAGGACTTGGTTACTAAGTTCCTAAATAACTTCTTCCCACCTCAGAGGTTGACTAAGCTCAAAACCGACGTTCAGACCTTCAAACAATATGAAGGAGAGTCCCTCTTGAAGCTTGGGAGTTGTACAAAAAGATGCTCAGAAAGTGCCTGCCGGACATGTTTGCTGACTGGTTCAAGCTTCAGATATTTAATGATGGGATCACCTCCGCCTCACGGGTTTTATTGGATAACTAGGCTGGAGGTTCTTTGCATATGAAGAAGACCACTGATGAGGCACTAGAGTTGATTGAGATGGTGGCTAACAATCAATACCTCTATTCCTCCGAGAGATCAATGAGGAAAGGAGTTATAGAGTTAGATGCTTTGGACACCATCTTTGCTCAGAATAAAATTATGTCCCAACAAATAAATGCAATTACTCAACACTTAGGAGGAATGTAAGTGTTAGTAGTAAGTTCTTAAGAGAATTCTTATGGTGTGAGTAATGGACTATCTCAAGGTGAAGGCATGGAGTATGGTCAATCTTCTCTAGAGCAAGTTAATTATATGGGAAATCCTTCAAGGCCACCTCAGAATGATCATTTTTCCAAAACCTATAACCCAGGATAGAGAAACTACCCAAATTTTGGGTGGAGAAATCAAAACCAGAGGCCTAACAACTTCAACAATAACCATCAACCAAACCATTTCAACTCTCAGCATAACACCTTTAATTCTCACCAAAATAACCACCCTCCACACAATCAGAACCATTTTAACCAACAACCACCACCCACATAAACCAACCAAGACTCTCAAAGACTCTCTAACCTTAAACTTGCCCTAGAAAAATTATCTCAAGCCACTATTTCATTCATGGAGGACACATGAACTAATTTCAAGAATCAAGGAGCCTCAATGAGAAATTTGGAGGTGCAAGTGAGCCAAATAGCTCAACAGTTAGCAAATCCTACTCAACTTTTCCCAAGTGACACCGTTCCAAATCCCAAGGAGGAATATAAAGTCATTAGTTTGAGAAGTGGAAGGGTGCTGGAAAGGGAAAAAATGAAGATCACATTGCCAAGAGTAGAGAAGAAGCTTCAGAGGGTGACAAAGGGCAAGAAGAAAGCGTGATTCCCTCTCCTCAGCAGCAAAAAACTCAAGTCTCCAAAAGTGCACCAAAGAAGAAGATCCAAGTGTCGGAATACAAGACAAGAATTTCTTACCCTTAAAGGTTGCAAAAAGAGGTCAAAGATCATCAATTTTCTAAGTTCCTAGAAGTCTTCAAAAACTTCAAATTAACATTTTTTTTTGCTAAAGTCCTTGAACAAATGCCCTTGTATGCAAAGTTTATGAAGGAGTTGATGTCCAAGAAAAAAAATTGGAGGAAGAATGAAACTGTGGTGCTTACAAAGGAGTATAGTACCATAATTCAAAAGAACCTCCTTGAGAAGTTGAAAAATCCTGGAAGTTTTGTTATCCCATGCACCATTGGAGAGGTGACTCTTGAAAGGGCTTTATGTGACCTTGGAGCGAGAATCAATCTCATGCCGTTATCCTTGACGTGCAAGCTACAAATTGAAGAGGTAAAATCTATCCGAATTTCTTTACAACTTGCTTATTGCTCTCTTAAATTTTCATTAGGTGTTGTGGAGAATTTACTGGTGAAGGTGTGAACGTTCATAATCCCTATGAATTTTATCATCTTGGATATGGAAGAGGATGTCAATGCCTCTATTATCTTAGAAAGACCTTTCCTTGCTACAAGGGGAGCCTCAATTGATGTTCAAAAAAGTGAACTAACATTGAGGGTGAATGATGAGCAAATGTGTGCTCAATGTGTTTAAAGCTTTGCAGCATCCGAATGATTATACAGATTGCATGAAAATTAATATCATTGATCCATTGGTGCGAGAGGCATTAGAAGAGGAAGAACTTAATGAAGCACTTGAGTCCTCTGTTGAATTTGAAGTTGGTGAAATTGAAGAGACAGCACCACCCAAGGAAGCATCATGCATTCCTTCCAAGAATGAGAGGCCACCAAAGCTTGAACTAAACCCTTGCCTCCTTCTTTGAAATGTGATTTTCTTGGAGAGCCAGAGACATATCCTGTGATTATTAATTCTTCATTGGAGACTTGTAAAGAAGAGGCATTAATTAAAGTGCTACAGGAACACAAAACAGCAATTGGGCGAACTATTGGTGACCTTAAGGGAATAAGTCATGCAATGTGTATGCACAAAATTCTACTTGAAGAGGATGCTAAACCAATGGTGCAAGTACAAAGGGGGCTTAATCTTACAATGAAGGAAGTGGTTCAGAAGGAAGTGATGAAGCTGTGGGAAGCCAGAATTATTTATCCGATCTCTGATAGCCCTTGGGTGAGTCTGGTTCAAGTTGTTCCTAAGAAAGGAGGTGTGACTGTGGTAGCCAATGACAAGAATGAGCTTATTCCTACAAGAACTGTAACTGGTTGGAGGATGTGCATTGATTATAGGCGACTCAACACGGCCACAAGGAATGATGACTTCCCTCTTCTTTTTATTGATCAGAAGTTAGAGAGGTTAGCCAGACATGCTTTTTACTGCTTCTTGAATGGATACTCCGGCTACAATCAAATTACTGTAGACCCTCATAATCAAGAGAAGACGGCATTCACATGCCCCTTTGGAGTCCTTGCTTACCACCGTATGCCTTTCGGTCTGTGTAATGCTCTTGCGATTTTCCAAAGGTGCATGCTTTCCATCTTTTTTTATATGATTAAAAAATTTATTGAGGTTTTTATGGATGACTTCTCTGTTTTTGGTGATTCCTTTGAAGGGTGCTTGCAACATCTAGCCTTAGTTTTGAGAAGGTGCCAAGAAACTAACTTTGTTTTAACTTGGAAAAAATGCCACTTTATGGTTATTGAAGGCATAGTTCTTGGGCACCGTATCTCAAGCAAATATATAGAGGTTGACAAGGCCAAAGTGGAGGTAATTGAGAAATTACCGCCTCCTGTAAATGCATAAGGAATAAGGAATTTCTTGGGTCATGTAGGTTTTTATAGAAGATTCATCAAAGATTTTTATAAAATAGCAAAGCCATTAAGCAACCTACTGGTTGCTGATGCACCTTTTCATTTTGATGATGAATGCTTGCATGCCTTTGAAAATCTCAAAGTCAAGCTTGTCTCTGCACCTATTATTGCTCCTCCTAATTGGGAATCACCATTTGAATTGATGTGTGATGTAAGTGATGTTGCAATTAGAGCTGTTTTAGGGCAGAGGCAAGATCTGCACATTATATACTATGCAAGCAGGGTGTTTAATGAAGCTCAAAGGAATTATACAACTACTGAGAAGGAATTACTTACTGTGGTGTTTGCATTTGATAAGTTTAGATCTTATTTAGATGGTTCAAAGGTTATTGTTTACACTGATCACTCTACTCTTAAGTACCTTTTGGCTAAGCAGGATTCTAAACTAAGATTGATTAGGTGGGTGCTCCTTCTGCAAAGTTTTGACATTAAAATCAAAGATAGAAGAGGTTCTGAAAATCAGGTGGCAGACCACCTTTCTCGGATTGAACTTGTGAAAGCTCAAGCACCTTCACTCCTCCTGCATGAAGTGTTCCCTTATGAGAATTTGTTTATGATTCAAAAGACACTTTGATGTTGTGATGCATCCGCTTCTTTGGTATTTTTCCTTCTTAATTTCAATTGTTTTACTAAGAATTTCTGTTGAATAAGCAATGATTTTTAGGTCAGAATGAACATTACTTTGATTAGTTGAATTTCATTGATTACAGGAAACTTTGAAAGAAAAACAACAAGAAACAAAAAAGAAAAGAGGATAGAGAGCAACAAGCATAAAGCTCTCTGTGACAAGTAGAATACTTTCTGTGACAAGCAGAATACTCCCTATGATGAACAGAAGGCCCTTTGGAGACATAGAGAGGGATGTGCAACGTGGGAAGGACCACGTATCACTTAGGGACCAATTTAGCTATCATGCGTACGTATGAAAGCGTGCGTATGCACGACTGTACCCTTTCACATGGGACGTGGGAGATCTCACCTAGGATGCAACAATTATGCGTATGCATGTGTGTATGTGTACGCACGACAAAATTTTTTTTCCCATCATGTGTACCTATGAATTCATGCATACGCACGACCCTTGGTTCATGTGGTACATGGAGTTCACCACGTACAACGTGATGAGCAACAACCAAAGGAAAATTGAAGCACGTACAACGTAGCCTTGGTTCACGTGGTACGTGAGTTGAACAGAAAGCATTCCAAACCAAAAAGGGCTTCACGTGGTATGTGGGTTTAAGTGCATTCTCCAGGGCCTCAATCAAGGCCAGCCTATCTCCAAGTTCTTAACCTTTTGGATGATCAATCAAAAGCCCATTGATGATGACATTAATTGAAGATTGCAAGCAATTAAGAGGGAGATCTTTCCGGAGGAGAAAACAGTTATGAAAGAGATTTGATTTTGCTTTAGTTTTGATTCTGTTTTCAAGTTGGAATTTGAATTTATTTCTAGGGTTAGTATATAAGGGAAGAGGGTACTGACCTCTTCTCTTCTTCGGTAGTTTTGAGTTTTGATAATTAAGGATTTTTCTGAAGAACATGAGTTTCTAATTCTCCTCGATTAAGGTTAGGAGCTCTGTTAATTCCATGGATTAATATAATATCTATTCTACCTCTAATTGATGCATTGATTTCTTCTTAAGAAAAAGGTTTTTGTTCTTCATCTTAAAGGATTTGAATATGTTGGGAAATAATTCTTCTCTGACTATAATTGTTTTAACCTCTTGAAAAAGTTGATTAATTGAATTAAGCTCGAAAACTAATTCTCATAACTCATAAGTTTTGAAACTAGACTTGATAAGTGACATTGAATCAACTAGGTTAAATTCTTATGAATTGCATGGCTTTATAAATCAGAGAACGTACGTACCTCTTTTCTTGATTAATTGATTAAGGGATTAGCGTTTAATTAGGTTAAAGAGAATGAATCACCAAATGATTGGGGTTTGATTACTAATAATTTGCCATAAAAGTACCTTTGCATGATTAAGATGGAAAGTAAAACATATTGATCCGGAAGTTTTAACATCTCTGAAACTTTAACCCTTTTAATTATGCTCTCTTTCAACAATCACTAATTGCTTTCGTTTACTTGCTGTTTATGTTATAAGCCTTTCGAAACCCTAAATTGATTGTCTAACTAGATTAGCCGATTGATCATTGCTTGCTTAATCCGTTAATCCTCGTGGGATTGACACTCATGGTACTCACTCACCGTGAGTTATTACTTGATACGACCCGGTGCACTTGCTAGTGTTTTGTGGTTGTAAAATCCGCATCATATTCGCGCCTTAACTAGGTCCCAAAATTTTAATATACTCAATTTAGTCCCCAAACTTGATTTCTATGACTCACGTTAGTCCTGGGTCATGTTTCCGTCACTGAACCGTTAACGACATGTTGAAATAGACTAATAGTAGTTATGCTAGAATTTCTAATGGCCATTTGATGTGACAATTGAAAAATTTTATCTCAATTTGATCTTTAATAAAACTTTTAAACCTTTAAGTGAAATTAGGATTAGAATTTTAAAGTATTCATAGGAAGTAAATTAAGATAAAAAAGTTTTTATTGCCATATTAGATTACTGTTAGAGTCTAGTGTGGCAATCATCAGTTTATGCACGCCATTAACTGTTTTTTGACGATAACAATGTCAAAAACTAACGTGAATCATGAATGTATGATACATTGGAGAATCAAATTACATAATCGAAACTTTAAAGATTAGATTTAGATGCAATGCAACTTTCAGATACCAATATGAGTATTAACTCCAAATTGTCCATTTACTATGCAATTCACATGATTGAAAAAAAAAAATTTTTTTTTCAACTATGTTTTGTATATACTAGCCTTGCTACCAATAATGTTAAATGTATAAAACTACAGTTTGAATAGAACAATTCCAGAGAAAGGAACAAAAAAAGAAACGTATATATAATGGCTTGTGTGCTTTGCTGTCCCATCTATACTAGTGATGAAAACCCTTATGATTGTTTCACCCTCAAGCATCAAAGATTGAAGTTGGTTTAAGTCTCATTATTTTGGTCTTACTTTTGAATCAGATAAAGTTGGTAAAATAATGGGAATATTTGTGAGTTTTCTTAATCTGAAAAGAACACATCATGAGAGCAACAAGAAGCTGAATAAGAACGAATTACTTACAAAAGTTGATGTCATACTAGCAAAAGCACTGGCTGCAAGTCTTTCGAGAAGAGAGACACAAAAATTAATAACATTGTATTTTATTTGATAATAAATTAAATATAAAAAAATAAATTATAAAAATTTAATTTTTTTGTTATGAAAATTCAATTTATTCTATTTTTTCACATTAAAAAATAGAAAACAAATCTAAGGATTAAAAATGTAATTATAAAAATTAATAAAAATAATAAAAAAATAAAAATACATTGCATTTTTTATTGTGTCTATTTTTTTTTGTCAAGAACATAAATATACTAATTCAGTATTTTAGAATATAATAAGTGTAATTACTGTGCCATGCACGTGATAAGATTGAAATTATAATTTTAAATTATTTTTTTAAAATTTATTTAAATTATAATAATTTGATTAATAAAAAAGTAACATGTTATGGATTGTTTATTTTTACTTAATCTAGTGTTAGTTGGTTTAACTCTAAAATAATTATTAATCGATTTTAGTAATTTATTTTTTTCAATAAATTAGACATATATACTGAATGCGACCATAAATAATCTAATAATAGTTAAATCTACTAACAAATTTTTATATGTTAGTTTACTATGAACTAAGAATAAATATAATTTGATTACAAACATAATATAAATAAACATGTCAAATATAATATAAATAAACATGTCAAATAAAAAGTTAAATCAATATGCTTACTAATGTCTTTCTTAAATTTTGCAAATTGGAGAATAAGTATATACTCGGTTGCTTGGTGATCACGTAGATAATCAAGTAATTGAATTGCAAATTGATCCCACAGTGTACATCTTATTTTTCCCTCATTTCTAAATAAAAGCGAAAATTAAGAGAAATAAGTAGTAATATATAATAAAAAAAATAAAATACTTTGCATATGAATAGATAATTGTTACAAAACAAAATCTCTTCATGAAATATTAAAATTTTACATACTGCAAATCATAAAGATCAACCACAATGTAATGACCATATTTTTCTGCTTTTGACCATGATAGAAAATTTTATTTTCTGATCAAGAGTCCAATAACATCTAATTGAAAAAAAAAATCAAATTAAAAGCATCATATTAAGGACAAATAAATGAATAACATAATAATAATACAAATTTACTATGTAACAAATAAGTTAGATTTTTTATTTGTTTGTCTCAATATATCAGCATGAGCAAAAAAATTGAAATGATTGTCAAGAATTTTACGAGCATCGACCGTATTTGCTATACGTGACTCCTTCTTAAAAGTTATTCTACACACATGTGTAGTCGGTAGATAAATTCTCCTTGATTCCTTAATCAGAAAATTTGAGAAGACATAAACCTTTCTCTCAATCACATCATTCTCAAATATCTTTGCCAAATAATTCTTGATTGAACAATGAATTTTATCACACTGTAAAACAACTAAATATAAAGGCTTAGCACTTATAAATCTATGAAATCGCAATGTCTTTGATTCGTGCAAGGATTTACTTATCAAATAAACTTAAAATATAAACAAAAATATTTATAAAATGGACCTAGCATCACTTGAAAGAATCATGGAAAATAATCAACTTACCTTATTATCCATGAGAACCATTTCTATGTAAGCCGTCTTACTCTTGTCAAATTTAGATGAGACTTTCCATAACCTTATAATTCTTACCTTTATTTTTCAAATTTTTTCATTATATAATTTACTATAGGTAACACTGTTGATAGAATCGTAACTAGTAGCCATTAGGTATAAAAAATAATAAACAGAAGAAGATCTATGTCTGAGGTACGAATTTTCTAAATGATAAATAATTGTAACAATTCACTATTACTCCTTATATATACACACACACACACTAATTTTACACGGTAATAATTAGCAAATATTTTTAATAGAGATATTTACTATAATTAGGTGAAATTTATGCCATTATATTTTATTAACCTTTATTATTAATTTAATGGAGATACTTGCACATTATATATGTTATCTACATTAATTATATACCAATATTTTAAAGAAAGAGCTAAAAGAGGAGATATATAAATATATATAATATTATTGCTATATAGGAAGCATACATAAATTGCTACATTTTTTTTATTATATTATACAACTTAAAATTATAGTATCATGTTATTATTAATTTTAGATACTTGCTATAATTATATTAAATTTAATTATGACTCTAAATAAATAAAATAGATAACATTCAATATTATTTTTTTCTTTTTTACATTCAATATTTACTGTAAATATAAAAAATAAAATAACTAATGAAAAAAATATGAGCAAAAAATAAAATATATTAATTAAAATTCAATTTGTTATCTAATTAATCTTGTATCCATACGATATAACTTCACGAAAATGTTATGAATCACAACTTTTTTTATTCTACAAAAAAAAAACTATATGTAGCCTTTAGTAGTACAAAAATAATTATAAGAATTAATTATTGATATTGATATTAATCACAATTTATTATTGATACCTTAATTTTTTTTAAAATATGTTTTACCTTTTTAAAATATTATGTATGTACCGTATAGACCTTTTCTATTATTATTATTATTATTATTATTATTATTATTATTATTATTATTATTATTATTATTATTATTATTATTATTATTATTATTATTATTATTATTATTAGGTTTAGTTACTCTATTGGTCCTTATAGTTTTGCAAAATTTAATTAAGTCTATGTACTTTTTTTCTTTTTAATTGAGTTCTTGTACCAAATTTTTTTTTAATTGGGTCCCTACACTTTTTTTTTTCTTTTATTGGGTTCCTACACCATTTTTTTTTTAGTTGGGTCCCTATAAAATTAAGCCAATTATTTCCAAAAGAGACCTAATTGAAAAAAAATTTGGTGCATGGACCCAATTAAAAGGAAAAAAAGTATAGGAACCTAAATGAAATTTTGTGAAACTAGAGGGACCAACAAAGTAATTAAATCTCTTATTATTATTATTATTATTATTATTATTATTATTATTATTATTATTATTATTATTATTATTATTAAATGGGTCACCATTAATAAGTGCATCAATTATCTACTAATAAAATTATTGCAGAATTAGAATTATATTAATTAATATAATTAGAATGATTAAAAATATCGATGATTGATAAGTAGTTTAATAATGCATTGAATATTGAATTGATATATGTAACGCCCTCACTATCAGAATGTCACGCTTCCGGCTGCGCTACTCTTATAGCAAGAAGTATTACGACGACTTTATATACTTAATATTAAAATAGGAGCCTTTGACTCGACATCGCATTGCTGGTTTCTTTGAAAACCGGAAATAAATAATTTATCTTAAAAAAAACAAACAGGCATAGATTCATATACAAGACTTCTTACATAATAGCATATAATGTAATATACATATAAAACATACAACTCCTATCCCTCTTACAAAATTGTAACAACAAAGATGAGGGAAGAAAAATTATCTAATTAATACAATATCATATAAACCAAAACGCAGTATAACTCTTCATAATGCTCCTTCGTCCGATTTCTGAAAAGGTAAAGTTGTAGGGGGTGAGAACCTAACCACACGGGCTCACCACGGAGTTTCAGAATTGTCATAAGAAGATATTTAATAAGAAAACTGTTTCCAAGTTCAGTGATTATCATTGCCTTATGAATCTTTTAAAAACCAATAGCTAATCATTCAAAACCTTTTCAAAGAAACAATATTTAATCTTTCAGAAATCCAAAACCTTTCTTTTCTTATAAGAAAATCTTGATCAGAAACCAACCATGCAATCAGTCAACACAATCATCAATTCAGAACCAAAGCTCATTCTCAAAAGTAGCACACCAGGTCAAACACAGGCAAAACAGACAAGGAAAGTACATGTTTAGGTAGCAGTTAAGAACAGTTTAACAATTAGGCAAACCAAAACAAATTCAAACCCAAGCAAAGTATACAAATGCATATGATGCATGTCTGTCCTATAGCTAATGAGCTCATCTTTCGGTTATACAGCCAACTCGACAAGTCCGGTTTGCTAAACCATTGGACTTGTTAGGATTTGGTTGAATTAGTCCCACATTGCTCAGGATAGCAAATGGAGTGGGTGGCCTAGGCTATAAATATGAGGCTAAGTTCTCCATTTATTTTTGCACCAGTCAGAAACACTTTAAGCTTGTATCTGATTTTTCTTTTCCTCTGTACTCTTTATTAGAGAGTGTTGTGAGGTGTAGTTAGATATTTGCTTTGAGAGAGTGTGGGTGTACTGGGGTGCCGGTGTTAGAGAGAAAGAAGTCTATGTGTTGTAATAATTTTCACATAGTGATATTCTCTGGTTGTCATTTGACAACGGCCGTGGTTTTTTCTCCGGTAATTGGAGTTTCCACGTTAAATTCTTGTGTTGTGATTGTGTCTATTTTATTTCTCTGTCAAAGGTATTTTCTCAAGGGGGAATGGTGTCTTATTCCCAACAAGTGGTATCAGAGCTTCGATTTGGTGGGATTTATTCTTAGTATGCTCTGTGGTTTCAGCCTAGTCTGACCTTCCACATCAGAAAAGAATTTTGTCCTGTGGCTTGAGGTTGATCTTTGGTTGCTGTTGTTGTTGCTGGAAGTCAGTGTGACACTGTGAGAGTGCAGTTTGGAAAGGTTCTGGCTAAGGAAAGACCTGGTATTTAAGTGTGTCCATTGTGACCCACCTCTCTTTCCTGGGGACCCTTCCTAGTGCACGATTGAGTTATACTATTCCAGTATACGGTTGCAACAATGTCAGGATATTCAAGTGCTGTGAAGCTTGAAATAGAGAAATTTGATGGAAGAATCAATTTTGGCTTGTGGCAAATACAAGTCAAGGATGTGTTGATACAATCAGGTTTGCACAAGGCGTTGAAGGAGATCTCTGGTTGCTCTCTCTATGAGAGAAGATGATGTTCTCTAGAAGACAAGAAGTATCCTTATGGTATTACCGCACTGCCATGGATAAGGATAAGTTGTGGCAATCGGGTCCACAATTGCACACGGGCATTGGTTGGCGTTGAGATGCAAGGTGTGTGGCGGAGTTAGGTCGATGGCTGAAGAACTTCCAGGAAAAGCCAATTTGGAAGTTGCACCATGAATTTTCAGCAAGGTTTCGATCTGTACCAAGGCGAAATGCTTGGAGTGGTCTAATTCCAAGTGAGTATACTTTCATGGTGGAGTATGATAGTTCTCTGAACTATGATTGTCGGTATAGACAATGGCAGCAAAGAATTATCGGTGTTGACAATGGAAGCTGAAGATGTGTGACTATTTCAATCAAGGTGGAGATTGTTAGGATTTGGTTGAATTAGTCCCACATTGTTCAGGATAGCAAATGGAGTGGGTGGCCTAGGCTATAAATATGAGGCTAAGTTCTCCATTTGTTTTTGCACCAGTCAGAAACACTTTAAGCTTGTATCTGATTTTTCTTTTCCTCTGTACTCTTTATTAGAGAGTGTTGTGAGGTGTAGTTAGATATTTACTTTGAGAGAGTGTGGGTGTACTGGGGTGCCGGTGTTAGAGAGAAAGAAGTCTATGTGTTGTAACAATTTTCACATAGTGATATTCTCTGGTTGTCATTTGACAATGGCCGTGGTTTTTTCTCCGGTAATTGGAGTTTCCACGTTAAATTCTTGTGTTGTGATTGTGTCTATTTTATTTCTCTGTCAAAGGTGTTTTCTCAAGGGGGAATGGTGTCTTATTCCCAACAGGACTGTCCCTCGACGCGCATCCCCACGAGTCTATGCATAGCTTTTTCTCATATATGTATCAAATCGCTCAATGGGGTACCATTCCCAGAAATTTATAAGTGTCCGATCACCCTTACGTTGTAGGGTCAACAGAGTATCAAGTCTCAACCTGGAGCAACTGGTGGCAAGCCACTGCGTCTACACAGAGAAACTCGTGTCTCAGATAATTCAAATTCATAAGCTATATGAATAATTCATTCAACATTCATCAATATCTAAGTCATTCTCAACATCATCATCATTCGTCAATCCATATCTAATTTCTAAATTCATTCAAAAATCATATTTCAAAGATAATCTTCATCATCCTTTTTTCCATTCTGTTCATCAACAATCCCAATTCAAAACATAATTCTTTCTTTGATAAATAAATTAATCTTAAACCATATAATGTTTAAAACCAAATTATTTAAAATAATTACTTCAAACAAAACTTCCAATTTTATAAAATTTCGGCAGCATTTCCTCTAAAATTCGGACTCTGCCACCCTTTTCGTGTCCCGTCCAAACATTCCTCAAACCCTTTCTCAACCAGTTCTAAATCTCAATTATTTTCCAAAATTCAACCAGTTCTAATATCAAATTATTTTCAAATCCAACCATTTTCAATAATGAATCTTTTTCAAAATTAAACCAGCTCAAATATTAAATCATTTATAAAATCAAACTAATTCAAAATTAAGTTGCTTCCAAAATTAATTTATTTCCGTATCTCAAATCATTTCCAAAACTGATTCATTTACATTATCAAAATAAATTCAAAACCAAGAAAAGCCACTTTTCATAATAATCAACTAAATAACTTTTAAAACTAATTTTTTTCAACAACCACGCACCACTCAAGCAATCAAGCGATTTGTCATTCAGTCCAACAAACAACCACATTTATAAGACAATTATAATCACAGACATATGTTTCTCACATTAATATCTATTTATAACAAATCTATAAGATAAAATAAATTTTAAGAAAACCCCTATCTTGACTCGTCGAAACCATAACTCAAAACGCGTCAACGAAACCTTTCCTCTTAACCCGAAACCAACAGCAACCGCAAACTCAGTCCTTGATCACTTTCGCAGCACTCACAGCAACTTAAAAGCGACATGCAACGCTCAAAACACGACCCTACGTTACCAGAACCTCAGAGTTTATAACCAAACATAACAGAATACTGACACTGATTTTTGAAACATAAATACTTACCGAGCTAAGAAAACGAAACAGTGGCAATCGCTGAACCGGTTTGGCGGCAGCTTTGGCAGCCACCTTGAGTGGTAGCGGTAACCAGAACTCCGGTGACAGCGATTGTAACAAACATGCAGCGATGATAAAGCTCCCGGAAACTCAAAGGAAACGAAAACCAACTTAAAACCTTATCGGCGGCAGATCTCAGTGGCGGCAGAGGTGTTCACCGGCGGCAGGAGCTTGCGGCGCACCTCCAGCAGCGGCGACGGGGCTCGTGGCAGTGGCTGCTGGACTCGACGGCAACGGCAATGCCATACACGAATCCCATCTCTCCTCGCGAACTCTCTCTCCTCAGCTTCAATGGTGACGACGGTGGCTCTAAGGTGTATCAACAGCGACGGCGACGGCTCGGGCTAAACGGACAGCAGCAGCGGCGATGTGCTTCACGGCGAGGACGACGGCGGCGACAGGGACCCGCGAAGATGACGACGAACGCGAGGCAGTGGCGGCTTCTCCTCTGCGTGCGTCTCTGCTCCCGACGACGGCCAAGGCGACCTGATTAAAATTAGGGATATAGAGTATTAATTAAAAAGCTAATTTAATCTATTAAAATTATTTTAAAAATGTTATTTGATTAATAATTTACTAATTGATTTTTAATCGATTTTAATTTAAAATTAAAGATAATATAATTAATTTTCTTTGTTTATAAAATTAAAGTATTAAATTCTAGAATCTCTATTATTTAACTAAATTGTATAAAATTCTTATTTTTTTGCAACTGTTAAGCTGTATAATTTAAATATAGAAAATTATTCAATAACTATAAAATTAAGCAAAATTTTTAATTTAATTGTCAAAACTTGATTTAATTATTTTTAATAAAATAATTTTTAAAAATAAAGTCTTTAATAAATAAATAAATTGAAATTAACTCATAATAATATTTTTTTGAAAATTATGGGTCTTACAATATAATTATAATGAAGATATTTTCTTAAATTAATATAATCATGCATTATTTATGAGCTAATTGTAATATAATTAGAATAAATTTATTTGAGAGAAAAAAGGAGTTCATGTGTAATTTTCAAAAATTATAATATTTTTTTATTTATGTATACGTATATATTAATTTGGTTTAATTACTCTATTGGTCTCTATAGTTTTGCAAAATTTTCAATTAGGTCTCTATACTTTTTTTCTTTTTAATTGGGTCCTGTACCAATTTTTTTTCAATTAGGTCCCTCTTAGTAGTAATTGGCTTAATTGTATAGGACTTAACTAAAAAGAAAATTGGTGCAAGAACTCAAATAAAAAGGAAAAAAAGTGTAGGAACTCAATTAAAAAAAATTTGGTACAAGAACTCAATTAAAAGAAAAAAAAATATAAGGACCTAATTAAAAATTTTACAAAACTATAGAAACTAACAGAGTAATTAAGCCTATTAATTTTGTTAAATAATATATATATATATATATATATATATATATATATATATATATATATATTACAGTAGTTTTTTTTAATATATATACATATACATAAATAATTCTATACTTATACATAAATAAAAAATATATGAATTATATTTTGTTAAACTCCATGTCACCGGTTATTAAAAATATTTAAATCATATATATTAATTATTTTTTTGTTATAATTATTTTGTTTTATATATATGATTATTTTTTATTCTACCATCATGTAATAATTTTTTATTTTTTATATCCATATATATTTTTTTCAATTCCGATCCATTCATATGCATATTAACAATTTTTTCTAATAGTGATGTTTTAATTTTTTATTTTCCTTTTTTTCACATATCTTTTATTTTTCTTTTAAATAGTGATGTTTTAATATTTTTATTTTTTTTCTTTTAAATACACTTCTCTTATTAATTACATTACTAATCTGAAATACTAAATGAAAAAAAAAAAAGTGATACATATATAAAAAAAAATTAAAAATCAGAAAAAAAATTATATTAAAAAATTTAAAAATAATATATTCAAGAAGAATAGTCGTAATATATAAATTGAGGCAACAATTTAAATTTTTCTAAAACTAATTTAATCAAATACCAATATTAAAAATAAATTACTTAAATAATATTTAATCTATTGTAGTCCTTAGACACGTATAGATTAGAATAATTCTCGTAACGACAACCAACTGAAATAACATCATAAATTCGAACATTTAGAATTCGTGCAAATTCAGATCATCCCTTGATATGATATTACACTATTGTACCTCATTTACCGAATTGTAAAATTATAATTTTAACCTTACAACGTGCATGGTCACTATTAACTGTTAACTATTAATATGCATATTCGAACATTTATTATCATATCTTTTTTTTTTTTGACGGGAACATTTATTATCATATCATATCATATATTTATAATATAAATGGGTCACCATTAACGTAGTAACTTGCCACTAATAAAATTATTATTGCATAATGAATGAGAATCAGAATTGTATTAATATAATTAAAATTAATACAATTCGTGCAAATTCGGTAAAATAGAGTTTACTACCCCTCTGTTGGACGCTTACATCCATGTAGTTAGAACCCGAATCAGTGAATACAACTCGATGTGGTATTTTATGGATGTGGTGTATTATAAACGATTGCGATAAAAGACAATCGCACTGTAACATTAGACGAAAAGAATAAGTTGGAGTAAGATCAATCATTAAATCATTAAAAGAATAATATAATGGAATGAGTATATAAAAAATACCAAAAATACTTATAAATTGTACCTTAAAATTATCAACTTCGATGAAGAACGAAGAATACATTCTTATTCTATAAAGTAGTAAAGGAAGAATAATAAATTAAAAAAATGAGTTGACTCTCAGATTTATGATCATAAACCACAAAAAACACCATATATAGCCTTTATTAAAACAAAATAATTATATAATTTAATTATTATCAAGTAAATTTTTTATTATTTACATTATACATCATATATTTGTTTTGTTAAAATTATAAGATTTTATCATATCATTCTTAGAATCATAGATTTATCGTGATTAGAATAACCTGTATCATTATCATATCATATCATATTATTATTATTATTATTATTATTATTATTATTATTATTATTATTAAAAAGACTCAGAATAACTTGAATAACCCGTGCATTGAAAAGAATTTTATCACGATTAGAATAACCCGCACCATTAGTATATTATTATCATATCATTATTATCATATCATATATTTATAATATAAATGGCCACCATTAACGTAGTAACTTACCATTAATAAAATTGTTGCATAATGAATGAAAATTAGAATTGTATTAATATAATTAAAATTAATATAATTAGAATGATTTAAAATATTGATTTTATATAATTATAATAAAAAAATTTTCTTAAATTAGTATAATTATATATTATTCATTAAATGCTAATGGTAATATAATTATAATAAATATATTTTTATAAAATAAATTTAGAAGAGAAAATTATTTTGGAGGAAAAAAACTCACAAGATGACACATCACCTTCATTAGTTAGGAGAAAAATCCAATTTTAATATATTATAAGTAATAGTAAATAAATAGATATTTTTATCTATATCTTATCTACTAAATATAATTTTATGTCTCTATATACTATCTTAATGTTTCATACTTGTAAACAAAAGGAGCCTTACTTCACTCTCCATATTTACGGACGGCATTTGGTATGTGCTGGAGACAAGCACTGCATTCTGGTTTTGCTCACATATGGGAGACAACAATATTCTTCTAGTAGAAGCTTAAACCAACAGAGGCTGTCCTGCACAAAAAGAGAGGAAGCATTACATGTTATGTCCAAGTTAAGGGGAAAAGCATCTGTTTCACCAAGATTTAAGTAATATCTTGAACCAAGCAATATTTCTTCATAGCTGTCAAATCGATTAACTTTGCGAAAACCTTTCCCAAAAGAATAACCATAAAGAAGACTATGTCTATGAGACTAATAAGACACCCAAAAGTGACTCATACTATCTTGATCAACTCCTATATTTTATACACAACGAAACAAAAACAAAATTTTAGCGTTTCATTCGATCCTTGTCATATTAAACGACATCATTTGGAAAAAAATGAAGCAGACCTCCAAAGCAATAAAGAAACTTCACATGAACATAAATTCTTGCTGATTAGCAAAGAAACTTGGCTTAGCTAAGTCATAAACGATGCATATAACCACTTCTATCACTTTATAACACTTAGGGTGTGTGTTAAGATGGGAATATCATATTCCCATGTTTGGTTCAAAGTTTGAAAAGTTATTTCTAAGCAAGTTTGATTCCAGGAAATCAAAATACCATCATTTCAATTCCCACATTCCCCTTGAGTATCTTTGATTCCCATGGGAATGGAATCTTTGTAATAAAAGTAATACTTGAACCACACACACCCATAGGAATAAACATCGATCTCCTTCCGAGAAAAACAGCATTATTAGATTGTTCATAGATGCCAGCCATTGTTCAATCTCCTACGCGAAAGCCAAATTCATCAAATAAAGAATAGGGTAAAGTACTAAATTGGTCCTCTACGTTTGGGTGTAATTCTGTTTTGGTTCTTAAGGTTTAAAGTGTCCTATTTGAATTTAAAAAAGTTTTATTTAGCTTCAATTTAGTCCCACCAAGGTCAAAGATAAATAATTAATGAAATGTCCTACATGACAACAGTATAAGAACAATGTTGATAATCTAGAGAATAAATACAAGCTCCAAAGACACAAAATCAACCGTGGATGCATCAATATATTTATTTATCATTTTTCCTATAATTAAAATGAAATATTTTCTATAAAACTAAAAAAAATGTTAAATACATGTATTGATGCATTCACAGTTAATTTTGTGCATCTGGAGCTTGTACTTATTCTCCAAATTATTGACCTTATTCTTATACTGCTGTCATGTAGGACATTTTGTTCATTATTTATCTTTGACCTCACGGTGGAACTAAATTGAAGCTAAATAAAACTTTTTTGGATTCAAATAGGATACTTTAAACTTTAAGGACCAAAACAGAATTACGCCCTGTAATACCCGGTCTAACCGAAATTTAGTAAATAATAAGTTAAATAGGAGCGAATATGGTTGGAAGATTTGGCAATTGGAATTTGATAATTTAAATATGATATTTGGATTCAGTGAATTTTTCCGAGTCGGAAAATATAGTTTTCTGCGTAAAAGTGCGCAGTGGAATTTTGACTGGCAGTACCGACTGAGATCTGTCTGGTACTACAACTGAGGAAATTGATTATGGGTAAATAAGATTAAGAAATGAGGAATTATAATTAGGGAAGGTAGAAATATTTAAAGTGCGATTTAGAGCGCTAATCTTAAAGGTTTTGGCCCAAAATTGGGCCAATGGGCAAAAATAAGTGAACCGGGCCTAAGTGGGCCCAAGACCCAACATATATAAACATTAGTTGTGAGCATTTCAGCTCATTTTACCATGGTTCTGAAAACCGAACCGGACCGGCCGGTTCAACCGGAAAAACCGGGAACCGGTAACCTAACCGGTCCGGGTAAGGTCAGAAACCGGCTGGCAAAAAACCGGTGAAAAAACCGGTCGAACCGGCGGTTAACCGGTGAACCGGGAGAACCGTCCGGTTTTTCCACGGTTTATTGATTTGCATATTAAACTTCAAAACGGCGTCGTTTTGAAGAGAAAAAAAAAAAGAAAAAGAAAAGGGCTATCAGCTATTCACGAACCCTAAAGCCACCACCCTCAGTATCTCAGTATCTCTCAGCTCTCACCCTCTCACCCTCCCACAGCCCCTCATCGCCGTCGCACCTCTCCTCCATCGCCGTCGCGGAGCTCCTCTCCTCCATCGTTGTCGCCCAGCTCGCCACCTCCACCGTCGCACCTCTCCTCCATCGCCGTCGCCCAGCTCGCCACCTCCACCGTCGTCGTCCAGCTCTCCACCTCCACCGTCGTCGCCGAGCTCTCCACCTCCACCGTCGTCGCCGGTAATACTCTGCCTTCCACCTCGGTTCATGTATGCGGGCATGTTTCTGTTCATGGTTCTGTTCCTATTTGAGTTCATGTTCCTATTTCTGTTCATGTTCCTATTTCTGTTCATGTTTCTGTTCTTCTCTATCACAGAAAACATGCTCTTTGATGTTTATCTGGATTACATGATTTTGAGTTGCTGCTTCATGTTTATCTGGATTACATGATTTTGGTTTCTGTTTGATGAATCTTGAATCTGTTTTTGGCTTTCTATTATGATGCGTTGAAGGCAGCTGGGGATTATTTTTGCTGCTTCAATTTTGCTGCTTCATGAATCTGAGTTCAATTTTTGCTGCTTCAATTTTTGCTGCTTCAATTTTGAGTTGCTGTTTCTTCAATTTTGCTGCTTCATGAATCTGAGTTCATTTTTTGCTGCTTCAATTTATGCTGCTTCAATTTTGAGTTGCTGTTTCATGAATTTTGCTGCTTCATGAATCTGAGTTCAATTTTTGCTGCTTCAATTTTGCTGCTTCATGAATCTGTTTAGAAATAGGGTTTTGTTGCTTCATGAATCTGTTTGCTTCTGCTTCAATTTTTATTCATGATTCATCCATTGTTTGCTTCTATTTTTTTGCCATTTTGTTCTTATTGCTTCTTGCCTTTGGTGTTTGATTTGGATCTGATGCTTTACTGTAACAAATTATGCAGCATTGCAGCTCATTCAAAATTTTTCAGATTCTGCCGCAACAGATTTTTTTTTTTTTGCATTAATTTTCAAAATAATTTGGTTTTGTTCAAGAGTTTACAATTTTTATGGTTGGGGGATATTTTTCTTTGATTCATCATTCATGTGCTTTTGCCTTTCAAGTTTCCCTAGCTGGCTGGCTTTGTGGTATAATAGAATTTGTTCATGATGAATTTGTACTCAGGCCAGTCAGTCACCGGTGGAAATGGAGGAAAATCATAGCTGCCAAAATCAGGAAATGTTGGTGCCAGAAGTTTTCTGCTGCTGCCTTGAACCATTCCAACACTAGAAAGTGACAAAGTAATCAACATAGTTAATAAAAACAAGCTTTGTTTTAGTGCCCATTTTGGTTGTTGAAGTGACACAAAAAAGCCTGAGCTAATTGGGAAGTAGCATTGTGTTAATTAGCATTTTTTGTAGTTATCAATCTTTTTCCTTCTTCTCTCACAATGTCCCTTTGGCACTTAGGTAAGTAGCATTGTGTTAATTAGCATTTTTTGTTAGTTGAGCTAAATTATTCATTATGCTATGTTTAGGTCTTGGTGATGACTTGTGCTTTGAGGTGCATCTATGATTTTCTTATCCATCATCAATTCATATAAGTACATTAAAGGCTCAATTCTTTTTCTCTTTTGATGAGTTGCACTTTTGATTAGTTGAAAACTTGCTAGTAATTGTTTCTTTTGAATATAGAACATTATGGGTTTGTCATTATGTGCGTTTTTTTTTTTTTTAGTTATAAACTTTGATGATTGAAGTTGTTTGTGAACCTCTAATATTAAGTTATGGATAATTTATTATGTGAAATTTTAAATTTTATTAAGTTAGAAATTATTGAATTTATATATTTAAAATTATTTTTAGATTTTTTTAATAATTTTATTTAATATTTAATTAAACCGGTTGAACCCCGGTCGAACCAGTGAACCATTGAACCAGTGATTTTACCGGTTTATTAACCGGTCCGGTTCTCGCAACCTTGCATTTTACCCTAAAAAAAAGGGTTGGGGCGCTGATTTGAGAAGAGAGAAGAGAAGAGAGAAAACCTAACTCTCTTTGATATTCAAACCACCATAACTTGAGCTACGGAGCTCCGATTGACGAGCCGTTTGCGGCCACGCGTTGCTCTTCTCATCCTCTACAATTCTATCTAAGTTTGGTGGTGAGTATTTTATTCATCTCTGCCCAGTTTTCGAAATTCCCCACTGTTACACGTTTTTGGGTAGTTAGTGTTGAAATCTTGTGATTTTGGGTGTTTAGGGATACTCCAACATGGATTCTAAGTGGGTTCTATTCCTACTTCATATGGGCTGAGGTAAGAAGTGCTCAAACCCTTGTGATTTGTCATTTTTATGAGCCCTAGGTTGATGTATGTATGTGACATTGGTTATGTTAGTGTATTTGGTGATGTTGGTGCACAATTGGGAGATTGGTATTGCTTGAGGAGCTTTGGTAAGGCTTGGAGCTAAGGTTGGTGAAGAATTCCAAAGAAGAGGCTCAATTGGTTTGGCTACAAGAGGTACGGTTTAAGTTTCATTTAAGTACCGTGTGTTGTGATGAGAATTCCTAGGCTAGATGCCCCTAGGATTAAGTTTGGATTGTGTAAATGGTTGGTGCTAATATGCGTAGTTGATATGTAATGTGAATTAATGATTGGGTTGAGAATTGTGTGACCTTGTATGCTTGGTGTATTGAGAATTTGATGTACTGGGTAATGAGTATTGATTTGTGGTTTATGCATTTAAATTGTGAAAATTGGGCCGGAGGCCGTGAATTTTGGGCCGGAGGCCGGAAAGAGGTAAGAAAGGTAAGTCGATATGTGCATTGTATGATGGCACAAGTGATTGGATAAATTTCAGATAATGAATATATGAATGATTAGGTTGGTTATTGAATAATAAGGTTTGAGAAGTTGAAGTGTGGAATTTGGTAATTTTGGGTGAAATTATGTAGACGAGGTATGTTTGGTTCGGTTGAGATATATTATGTGATCATATATGTGATTATGATTATTGATGCCTTGATGGTATGATGATGCATTAGAGATATGTATGTTGTGATATATGCTTGGGGAATGATTAAGGTTGATTTGTGGGTGAAATCACGTGATAGTGAGTATGATATTGATTACGTATAATGATGGTTGATTGGAAATGGTATTATTGAAAATTGGGATGAGGAAGGATGTATGACATGATATTGTGTTTGTCCTTTAGCCATTTGATTGAGAAGTGTTAAAATGGTTAGATGTGGTTTTGGGAATTTTTGGTAAAGTGTCAATGTGTGAGTTGAGGATGGCTTGATGTGGATTTTGGTACATTTTGATTGATTTCAAAAAGGGTTGAAATTGGCATGTTTTGGTTGATTTTGAAAAGAGTTGAAAATGGCTTGTTTTGAAAATGGCACCTAGTGGTTTTGTATGAAAACATGATTTTTGGGCATACTTTGACGGGACATAACTTGGACTACGGATCTCTGTTTTGTGCCAAATCTATTTAGAAATGAAATTGGATCCGGGATGTCCATGCCGTTTGAAGAACGGGTGAAAAATGATTTAAAATGAGAAAGTTATGTCCGTCGGAAGATTGGGGGTTGAATCTGTAAATTCTACAGCTTTTAACTTAGAAAATTTTTAGCAGAATGACCCTCCACGCGTAGACGCACTTGGCGCGTACGCGTCGTTCTTCAAGAAGGCACTATCCACGCGTGCGCGTGGTGTGCGCGGGCGCGTCGATGCGCTGCACCAAATGCCCAGCTATTTTCCCGAGAGTTGTGCCAGTTTTGTGCCTGGGGCGCAAGAGCACCCACGCGTACGCGTGGCTGACGCTTGCGCGTCGTTTGGCTATTTTTCAACCCGCGCGTCCGCGGGTATGACGCTTGCGCGTCAATGAGTTTTGTGGCCATCCACGCGTGCGCGTGGCCCTGTTTTCATGCCAAAGTTGATTTTTGAGTTTTAAAAGCCAAATCTCATACTTCTAAGCCTCCGATCTCACCTCTTATGTATTAAATCATTCTGATATGCCTAGCAATGAGCTAGGGGATGTGGTAACTTGCGAGTGAAGCAAGGGGAAAAGTTATGATCAATGATGATCAAAGATGATTATATGAGATATGGAGGATGACGGTGGAAGTACCGTATATGCCATGAGTCGGAGGGCTATATTTATTGATAAATGGCCCGTTCTTGATTGGACCATGAGCCGGATGGCTGAGTTATTGCCGGGTTACGGCAAAGCCATTATTGTTTATGGCTGAGTATAAATGCATATATGATTAATGAATGAATATGTTAAATGGATAATAATGAAAAAATATTGAAATGTGACGTGCGACCCCGGGTAGTAGGCAGTGGCGTTGTCCACTTGCTC
This sequence comes from Arachis ipaensis, assembly GCF_059453495.1. Lineage (NCBI taxonomy): Eukaryota > Viridiplantae > Streptophyta > Magnoliopsida > Fabales > Fabaceae > Arachis > Arachis ipaensis. Next base: position 20,637,860 of record NC_142436.1, on the reverse strand, counting down.
CGGGTATGAGACGGGAAAGGAAGATTATGATAAACGAGTTTAATCGTGGGGTTTTGAATAAATGTGTATTTGTGATACCTGGGTAGTAGCAAGGGTCGTGGTTCGTCCCGCTTGCTCCGGGTCATTGTCTGAGGATTGATAATAATGAAGGGTGATTATGAATAAATGTTTATTTGTGATACTTGGATAGTAGCAAGGGTTGTGGTTCGTCCCACTTGCTCCAAGTTAATGTTTGAGATTTGGTAACAATGAATGTTGATAATATGAATTGAGATTGAATGAATATATGTTTGAGATGCCTGGGCAGTAGCAAGGGTTGTGGTTCGTCCCACTTGCTCCGGGCCAATGCTTGAGATACCTGGGTAGTAGCAAGGGTTGTGGTTCGTCCCACTTGCTCCAGGTCAGAGATTGCGACGCCTGGGTAGTAGCGGCAGTAGTGGTGAATCCACTCGCTCCAGGTTGAGCTTTTAGACACCTGCCTGGGTAGTAGCCGCAGTAGTGATTATTTCACTGGCTCTGGGTTGAGCGGGCAGTAGCAAGGGGTTGTAGCTCAAACCTACTTGCTCCGCAAGGGGTGTTTCTGTCCAATGGTTAGCTACCAGGACATGTCGGGTTGGCTATATAACCGACAGATGATATCATCAGCCATAGGGCAGGCATTCATCATTTGCATATGTTTGAATTGTTTGGGTTTGCCATTTGTCTTGGATTTCTACATCATATATGCCATGTTACCTGACTATATGCTACTTGTTCTACTTGTATCATGTTTGTGTATTACTTGCCTGTATTGCTTGTGTTTGTACAACTGAGAGGCCCCTCATGCTGGTGTCGGTGGGTGTAAGGGCTGTTCTTGATGGGATGAATTGATGATGCGATTGCATGATGATGTATTGATATAGAACTGCTGAGGCAGAACAACTGGTGATGGTTTTGCTTATGATTCTGAGTCTGATTCGTGGAAGAGTTAGCGAGTTGGGAAACATGTGAAACATGAATTGAATTTAGCACTCCCTTATGACAGTTGCCTATTCATGGATTAGCGAGAACCTATGATGAATAATTGGTGAAGAAGTTTAGGATGCTTAGTGAGTTTTTGTTGCAGTACATTGAATTTATTTGGCACTTTTACCGTACTGGGAACCCATGGGCCCGGGGTTCTCATTCCGTATATATCTCTTGTTTTTCAGATACAGGTCCAGGTGCTCAGAAGTGAGTTGTGGGTCGTCTGAGAGACGGCGAAGATCTTTATTTCCTCTACTTTGTGTTTTGATTAGAGTCTCTCCACCTTTGTTTTGGAAAGTTTATATTATGTATTGAACTCTTTGAATTTGCCTATAGAGGCTCTCATGTTTCCTTCGGGAGAGATTAGGATATACTGTTGTCAACTAATTTCATAATGTACTCTAGCCGACCTAAACTTCGCGGGTCGCGACTAGTAGCTATTTACTTATGTTATATATATCTATCTGTTATCTATCTCTTAATCTCTTCTACGCCTTGTCCGTATATCGTTTTCGGCTTCACGGTTTATCTTTTGTTGTCGAAACGTGAGAGATACGTCTTCGCGATTTTATTTATACTCTTTTCAGGCTTCTCGATTAATACTCCTTTCGAAATTACCTATATTTATTTATTAAAAATCCACCTGAGAGTCGTACCACCGTAATATCATTGACTTATGACTCGAGCATAAGGATTTGAATATTAGGGTGTTACATTATGGTATCAGAGCAGTTCGTCCTCGTGAGCCTGAGGGATGGAACTGCTTATGCTTCAATGCATACTCTGAGTCTGTGCCTGTGCTAGTTAGGGTATCTAATCGATACATCTAGCATGAAGTCCATGAGTGTACCTTTGATACTTTGAAGCACTATACTTCCGATATTGAGACTGATCAACTTGATATCGATTGTTTGGTGTGTATAGGAACCAGATGGCACCTCGTGGACCCGGTCGGGGACGTGAAAGAGATCGTACTAATACGCAGGAACCGGAAATTAACCCGAATAACCCGGTAAATCTTATGGCGGCGTTAGAGAATATGGCTGCTGCTATGCAAGTGATGAACGGATTTTTGATGGTATAGAATTTCACAAATGAATTCTCGTTGTAAAGTATAGTTTCTAAACCAAGCAATAATCATTTCATACAAAAAGTGTTTGTCACTAGTACAAACCCCTAAAATTTATAAACCGAAGTATTGGACCTCGGGTCGTTCTCCCTAGGAATTACAATAAAGTGTCTTGTTATTGGTTATGAGTTATTTTGGGGTTTTGGATAAGAAGCATGAAAAGTAAATGGCAATGAAAATAAACTATAAAAGGCTCTTGGCAAGGTGTGAAAATTAGAAGTTCTATCCTAGTTATCCTTCTCAATTGTGATGAGAATTGTTCATTGCTACCACTTAGTTAACCTCTAATAATGGAGGAAAGTCAAGTGGATGAATCAACTTGATTCCACAAGTCCTAGCCAACTCCCAAGGGAAAGACTAGCTTTAGTGGTATCTAAATCAATTAGCAACTTCTAATTATCAATCAACAAAGACATTAGATAACTCAAGCGTCACTAATTACTCTACCATAGCCAAGAGGAATAAAATCTATACTAAAATCCAACCAAGCATTTCATCAAACACTTGGAAGGCATAAAAGAAAAGCAAAGTAAATTGATAACAAAAATAGAATCTAACAACAATTATGGCAATGAATTAACAACAACAATCAAAAGGAACACAATTATTATGAATTACCTCTAATTGAATTGAAAGAAAATAGAAGGAGCAAAAGTAGATCTACAACAAAACATAAGAACAACATAAAGGAAATTACAACGAAAGAGTAGAAGAAAATTGAATATAGCAACAAAGAATTGAGAGATAGAAGTGGAAGTAAGCAAGAATTAAAACCTAGATCTAAGAACTAAACCTAATCCTAATCCTAATTCTAGAGAGAAGTGAGAGCTTCTCTCTCTAAAACTCTAAACTAGAAGTGATTAGTCAAAAATTGATGTTATATGTTATGTGATGGTGTGTTTTTTTTTCCTTAATCCTTCATCCTTTTATTCCTTTCCCTTAGCAATTTGGCGCCAAAAATGGGTTCAGAAACCCTCTCAAATCGCCAGGCACGTGTTGCATTAATGAGGTCATGTGCCATCATCGGCGCGTGCGCGCATGGTACGCGTGCGCGTCCTTGGCTAGTTCTGTGATGTGCGCGCGAGCGCCTTGTGCGCGTGCGCGTGCATGGCTGACTTTGCTTCTTTGACTTTTTATGCTTCTCTCCACTTGTATGCTTCCTTCCTTGCTTCCTTTGATCCATGCCTAGCCTATTTCAATCCTGGAATTACTAGCAAACACATCAAGGCATCTTATGGAATCAAAGAAGAACTAGAATTCATCAAAATAAGGCTTAGAAAGCATGTTTTTACACTTAAGCACAAATATGGGAGAGATAACAAAATCATGCTAATTCCTAGGCTAAATGTGACAAAAGGTTATCAAAATACTCTAAATTCAATGCAAAACAAACCGTCAAATTGGGGTTTGTCAACCTCCCCACACTTAAGCCTTAGCATGTCCTCATGCTAAAATAAGAAGGAACTAAGGGTTATGACATTTATTGAATGCAACTAAACTATATGAGTCCTATCTAAATGCAATTATCCAAAGCAATTGGAAATGCTTAGTTTAAACAAATCAATTCTCAAGAGAGCATGTGTAAGCACAAGAGCTAGGTAATAAGGACTAAGTCCAAACCACAATTGTATTGAATTGTCAAAAAGAGTTCAAACTTGCAAGAATATAGATAATATGGGTGAACACATGTGACTGAACTTTTGAACCCTCACCGGATGTGTATCCGCTCTATTCACTCGAGTGTTTAAGGGTCAATTCACTCAATTCCTTTCTAATCATGTTTTCCAAAATTTGATTTTCTTCTAACAATCAACACTTATTCAATGCATGCATACATTCATCATGAGGTCTTTCATTTAGGTTGTAATGGGGTTAGGGTCAAGGTAGGATCATTTATGGTCAAGTGGACTAGGATTTGAATCTTTGATTAGCATAGACTTTCCCACCTAACCTATTTAATGACCTATACAAATGCAAGCTATTCTAACTACCCATTCTTCACTTTTTCTCACGTATTCATGCATTCTTATTTGATTCACAACACCTATGCATTGATTCCTTTTTTTTATTGACTTCACTTTGGGGCATTTTGTCCCCTTTTATTATTATTATTTTATTATTATATTTTTTTTTCTCTTTTTTTTTTCATTTTTCTTTTCTTTTCATCATTTTTTTTCTTTATATATATATATATATATATATATATATATATATATATATATTTTTTTTTTTCAAACTAAATACAAGAACATCAATGCATAAGGTCTCTACATTTGATCAATACATGAATATGTGCCCAATTCCTAAACATAAAAGTGTACTGCCCCTTTTTTATCCCATCCAATGTTCCCAAGCCTCACCAACTTTGAATAATAAAACACTCTCACTAGCCTAGGTCAATCAAAGATCCAAACAAGGACTTTTCATTGGTTTTCCGCCTTAGGCTTGTAATGTGCTAAAATAAGAATGAGTTGGTTAAGCATAGGCTCAAAATTGGCTAACAACGGAGAGTAAAAGGTTGGCTATTTGGGTAAGTGGCAAATGAAATAATGGCCTCAATCATACAAATGCATGAATACAAGAAATAAATGGACATATAGAATCAAGCAAATCAAGGATCACACTCATAGAAAGGGAACAATTGCACACAAAAATGGAAAATAAGTGATTATAAAATGTAACCACTTCAATAGGCTCAAGTCTCCCAAGCTTGTGTTCTCAATTCAATACATGCTTCACAAAGTATGAAATTCAAGCAAGTTGCGCCAAAAGTTTCCTTCAATCAATTGGGTTAATGCCCCATATTTAAACTTCTTGAAAAATCTCAATGTTTGACTAAGCATTGTTGTGATTGAAAAATTCAAAAATTTTCCTTAGTTTACCCTTTTCTTTTTCACTCAAAACCAATTTCTTATGCAAAAAGGGTGACTAAGTTTCACTTAAAACATGATTTCTAATCACAACCACAAACTAAAAGGAAGAATATACAAAAGAAGATATGCAAAAATGTATAAAGAAAAATCCAACTAAAATATGGAATCTATCATCCAAAATATCTAAAAATACCCAAAAGCATCAAAATATCTAAAATCCAAAATAAGCAATAAAAGTATCCAAAGCAAACTAGAAATGCATCAAAATATATACAAAAATGTGCAAAATGAGATAACTAGGCCGAAAAAAAGTTCACCGGTTCCCAAATAATGCTACCGGTGCCCTCCCCACACTTAAAACCAAGCATCGTCCTCGATGCTAAACCGGAGGATCAGTGGGAGGTACAACGATAGGCTCTGGCTCTGACTGTGGCTGCGGGACCGGCTCCTCCGGAGTCTGTGGCGGCTCTGTAGTGTCAGGGGCATCCTGCTGAACCGGCGCCTCCGCGTCCTCCTCCTGATGATCCAGCTCATCGGAGGCCGGAGAATCGGGAAGCGGAGGTAGCTCGGCGCCCAGAGAGATAAGTGCCTGGTCCATCCGATCCAAACGGCGTCTGACATGGCGTCGCTCTTGCTCTAAGAACCAGAAGAGACGCTGGACCAGGAGATAGGTAGGCTCAGGTGCTGCTGGAGGGCCTGTAGATGATGAGGGAGCTGCGGTCGTAGAGGATGATGGGCCAGCTGTAGGGGCTGGTGGTGAAGGTGTCCCTACGACAGCTCTAGCCCGAGAGCGGCGTCTAGCAGGTGGCTTCTCGTGCACCCAAACACCCCAAGGGATAGTAACCTCCCTGTCATCTGCATCAGCTGGCGGTGGTCGCACATCGTCATCTGACCACGGGACATCAGCTAAGGCCGCCATACTCGTGACCAATGTAGGAAATGGAAGTAGGCCACGAATATGCGCCCGCCACATGCACTGTCAAATAAGTCTAGGGAAGGAGACATCCTTCCCCTCCATAACACACCCGATCAGCAGAAGCATCTCCATGGGGACCTCAGAAAAGTGGGTGGTAGGCAGGACGTAGTGGGCGAAGATCATCTGCCAAGTCCTGGCCTCCCTAGTCAAATGAGTGAATAACATCCCCTTTGGCTTGGTGTTGCCTGCGTCCATAACCCATGAAGCATCCGGTATCCCAATCACACGCCGAAGCGCCTCATAATCAAAAGTCATGGTATGGATGGCTATCTCAGCCTGATGATGGGCACACAGGTCATGCGGAATGTGTCGGCAATGTAATGCCTCCCCAATGGCGGTCTCGGTGACCATAATCTCTCTACCCCGCACCTGAACTGAATCCAAGGTCGGACAGAAGAAGTTGCAGTAGAATTCCTTTACCCAAGATATATTTATGTCACCCAAATCCCGGTCAACAAAGTCAATACCTAACTCAAGGATCCGACCGGTAATGCGCCGTCTCACATCATTAGGTAGGAGCAACTTCTTCTCAATATTTAGCTTCGTTGTTCGATATCTAGAGAACCGAAGCTCACAGTAGAGATTGGGAAATTTGTCCGGATTGGTAGAAGGCAACTGCTGATTCTCTTTATCCTCGTCATGCAATGGATTCTTAGCATAGTTCTTGTAGATGGAAGGAATGGAGGGGGTAGAGTGTTTTCTCTTCTTAGAGGCGGTGGCTATGGCTTTGCCTTTATCCGAAATCCTGAAAAATATGATAGAATATATAAAACATTTAGCATGTAACAAAGAAGGCATGTTCAGGATACAATTATCAAAGAGCAATCATGATGTTGCGCTGAATATGTAAAAGTGAACAAGTAAGCATAAGTGAATGACCCAAGACTGTAATCTTTATTAAAGGCAACATCTCATATTCAAAAGGCAATAATATCATCATATTTTTGAAAGAATTGTTAAAGAGGGTTAAAGGTGAGTGGAAGTGAAACGGTTAAGGGATTAGTAAGTTAGAAAAGTGGATTAGTGATATGATGATATATAGGCTCAATTTGAACGAGAAGTTGCGGTTCATGTTCACAATGATTGTGCAAATCCGGGAAGTCAAAAAGGAAACGGAAATGTGCCCAAAACTGAAATAAAGATCAAGATGAAACTAATTTCCTTGAAAATCGGACAGCATTCCGGCTTAAAATTGGACGTTCCCGGATAGCAAAATAGCACAATTAGCACAAAAATTGACATCAATCACGCACAATTAGCACAGCAGCAAACCGATACTATTTGGCAACACATATTGCATGGAATATCAACCCAAAACCAACATACCGTACTCAAGGAAGCAAGCAGCAGATATGCACATACGGAGCAATTATCAGGCCTAGAATCCTCTATCCAGCCCTAGCTACCTAGCAGCAATTATATCTATCTAACCTAACATACAAAATTCGAATTTAGCTAACTAACATGCAATTCTAGGGACTAACATAAGAGATAACAGAAATGGAGCAGGAACTTGGGAGCCGGGAAAAACTGAGAATGGAACGGGAATTCGGGAGTAGGGCCACAGAATCAGAAATTGCGCCGCCGTCAACGGTGGCGGTTATGGCAGAGGAGCGGCGGCGAGAGTTGCTGCGGCGGCGGAGATGGAATGGGTGGGTGAGAAACTGAGGGGAAGAGGGAGAGGAGGTCAGAGGGAGAGAGAGGACGGGTGGGTGCTGGTGAGAAGGAAAAAGGGAGTGAATGGATGAGAGAGAGAGGATTTATGGTGAACGGTGGTGGTCGGCGGCCGTTACTGCTGCTGCGACGGCAGTTGGGGGAGAGAAGAAGAAGAAGATGGAGGTTGGGGAAATGGGGTGCGCGACTGCGCAGTGTGCATCGCGTGCTAGGGTTATCCCTATTTTTGAATCGGCGCGCGCGCGCACCTTGCGCGTCCGCGTCCATTGAAAAAAAACGTGGGCCCGACGCGTGCGCGTACAACGCGCTTAAACGGGGGTGAGCAAAATAGGGAAGGACGCGTGCGCGTACCGTGCGCGCACGCGTGCATGGAGTTGGGCTAGGGGCTTAGAGTTGGCCCAACTCAGGCCTAACTCTCTGGAGAATGGCCTGGGAGTCGCGCCACTAGATTTGCGCGCACGCGGCAAGTACGCGTTCGCGTGCATTGAGGGGAATGGAGATCCACGCGTGAGCGTGCAATGCGCGCTAACGTGGGGTGGCATATTAGGCAGGAGCGCGTGCGCGTATCTTGCGCGCACGCGTACATGAGATTGGGCCTGAGGCTTAGAATGGGCTTGAGGCACGCCCAACTCTCTGGTCCGTGGCCCTGGGTGATGCTAATACGCATCGACGCGCACGCGCACTGGGCGCGTTTGCGTGAGCTGCTTGATCTTATTGGATGGGTGCGGAGGCGTGAAGTGCGCCAACGCGTGAACAGCGAGGGGTGCGGACGCGTACATCGTGCGTTCGCGCGAGTGGAGTTGAGCTGGGGGCTTAAAAGAGGCCCAGATCCAGCGCAACTCTCTGGAAATTGGCCCAGAAGTTCTAGCAGGAGTCGACGCGTACGCGGCAGATGCGCGTACGCGTGCGTTTCCATATAGCTTTATAGGCGCGCACGCGTGTGGTGCGCGTCAGCGTGGAAGGAATTGGGCTCGAGGCACAAGGCTGGCCTAAGAGAGGCCCAACTCTCTGGAAAATGGGTGATGATGCGTCCGCTCAGGGGCGCGTGCGCGTACGCTGTGCGCGCGCGTCCCCCCTCCCCTTTTTTTTTTTTTTTAAGCAGAAAAATTATGCCCAGGAGCTCCCTAGACTACTTACAGCTCTTTATTCAATCAACCATCACACAATTTGCAAAAATGCAATTTGACATTATTCATCTACTACGAAACACAACATACATATGACTAGGTGGTAGCACGAATCACGAATCATACTTTTCACAACGCGTGCCACTGACCAGCAAGTGCACTGGGTCGTCCAAGTAATACCTTACGTGAGTAAGGGTCGAATCCCACAGAGATTGTTGGTTTGAAGCAATCTATGGTTATCTTGTAAATCTTAGTCAGGAAGTCAATTATGTTTATCAGTTGAATTATGAATAACCAATAGAGCATAAATTAAAAGTTACTTGTTGTGTAGTAATGGAGAATATGTTGGAGTTTTGGAGATGCTTTGTGTTCTGAATCTCTGCTTTCCTCTGTCTTCTGATTCACGCACGCACGTCCTCCTATGGCAAGCTGTGTGTTGGTGGATCACCGTTGTCAATGGCTACCTTCCATCCTTCCAGTGAAAACTACGCTCACGCGCTCTGTCACAGCACGGCTAATCACCGGTTGGTTCTCGATCCGGTTGGAATAGGATTTACTATCCTTTTGCATCTGTCACTAACGCCCAGCCTTCAGGAGTTTGAAGCTCGTCACAGTCATTCAATCCTTGAATCCTACTCGGAATACCACAGACAAGGTTTAGACTTTCCGGATTCTCATGAATGCTGCTATCAGTTCTAGCTTATACCACGGAGATTCTGATTAAAGAATCTAAGAGATACTCATTCAATCAGATATAGAACGGAGGTGGTTGTCAGGCACACGTTCATGGTTTGAGGAAGGTGATGAATGTCACGGATCATCACCTTCATCACAGTTAAGCGCGAATGAACATCTTAGATAGGAACAAGCGTGTTTGAATGGAAAACAGGAATACTTGCATTAATTCATTGAGACACAGCAGAGCTCCTCACCCCCAACAATGGGGTTTAGAGACTCATGCCGTCAGAGAATACAAAGTTTAGATCTGAAATGTCATAAGATCCAAAATAAGTCTCTAAAAGTTGTTTAAATACTAAACTAGTAGCCTAGGGTTACAAAATATGAGTGGACTATGATGGATGATGCAGAGATCCACTTCTGGGGCCCACTTGGTGTGCTGGGGCCCACTTGGTGTGTGCTGGGGCTGAGATTTCGTGCAGAGGCCATTTGTGGAGTTGAACGCCAGTTTTTATGCCAGTTTGGGCGTTCAACTCCAGTTTTTTATCCTTTTCTGGCGCTGAACGCCAGAATTGGGCAGAGAACTGGCGTTGAACGCCAGTTTACGTCGTCTATCCTTGTGCAAAGTATGGACTATTATATATTGCTGGAAAGCCCTGGATGTCTACTTTCCAACGCAATTGGAAGCATGCCATTTCGAGTTCTGTAGCTCCAGAAAATCCACTTTGAGTGCAGGGAGGTCAGAATCCAACAGCATCAGCAGTCCTTTTTCAGCCTGAATCAGATTTTTGCTCAGCTCCTTCAATTTCAGCCAGAAAAATACCTGAAATTACAGAAAAACACACAACTCATAGTAAAATCCAGAAATATGAATTTTTCCTAAAAACTACTAGAAATAGACTAAAAACTAACTAAAACATACTCTAAACTATATGAAATTATCCCCAAAAAGCGTATAAAATATCCGCTCATCACAACACCAAACTTAAACTGTTGCTTGTCCTCAAGCAACTAGACAAATAAAATAGAAGACTAATAGGTTGAGAAGCAATAATATCTCAGAGTTTTTGATTGAAGCTCAGATTCTAATTAGATGAGCGGGACTAGTAGCTTTTTGCTTCTGAACAGTTTTGGCATCTCACTTTATCCATTGAAGCTCAGAGTGATTGGCATCTATAGGAACTCAGAATTCAGATAGTGTTATTGATTCTCTTAGTTCAGTGTGATGATTCTTGAACACAGCTTCTTTATGAGTCTTGGCCGTGGCCCTAAGCACTTTGTTTTCCAGTATTACTACCGGATACATAAATGCCACAGACACATAACTGGGTGAACCTTTTCAGATTGTGACTCAGCTTTGCTAAAGTCCCCAATTAGAGGTGTCCAGAGTTCTTAAGCACACTCTTCTTTTTGCTTTGGACCTTGACTTTAACCGCTCAGTCTCAAGTTTTCACTTGACACCTGCACGCCACAAGCACATGGTTAGGGACAGCTTGGTTTAGCCGCTTAGACCAGGATTTCAGTCCTTTAGGCCCTCCTATCCACTGATGCTCAAAGCCTTGGGATCCTTTTTAATTGCCCTTGCCTTTTGGTTTTAAGGGCTTTGGCTTTTTTCTGCTTGCTTTCTCTTTTTTTTTTCTTTCTCTTTTTTTTTTTTTTTTTTCAAGCTTTGTTCTTTGCTGCTTTTTCTTGCTTCAAGAATCATTTTTATGATTTTTCAGATTATCAATAACATGTCTCATGTTCATTATTCTTTCAAGAGCCAACATATTTAACAGTCTTAAACAACAAATTCAAAAGACATATGCACTGTTCAAGCATTCATTCAGAAGACAGAAAGCATTGCCACCACATTTAACCAATTAGAATTTGTTTTATTTAAACTCGAAATTTTATTGCTTCTTATTCAAAAGATCTACTATTTTATTCATGTTTAATGATGATGAGAAAAATAGACTATAACTTAATTGGAGATAAAATCAAAATAGATACTAATTACTATTATATGACTCCTAAGGTAAAACTAAAATAAGAACAATTATCACAGAGTTAAGGCTAAGATTAGAACTCAACAACCTTGAGGTTTGGAAGTGGATGTTCCTCTAGTCTGTGAGGTGCTTGGTCCTTGCTTCTTGGAGTGGGTTGTTTTCCTTTAGGGGCCATGATCTTAGTGATCACGGATAAGCACACCAAACTTAGAGCTTTGCTTGTCCTCAAGCAAAAGAAAAGAAAGGAGATGGGTAGAAGGAGAGTTCCTCCTCACCATCCTGGCGTTTGAACGCCCAAACACTGTCTGTTTTGGGCGTTCAACGCCCAAATGCTGCTCTCCTAGGCGTTCAACGCCCAGTTGTTGCCCTTTTCTGGCGTTTGAACGCCAGATAGCTATCCTTACTGGCGTCTTCTTGCCGTTGAGCTCTTTTTCTCTGTTTTGTGTGCAAATTCCTTCTGTAACCCTGTAAACTTATGCAATTGATTCTTTACCTTAGTGTCAGTAAACTTTATATAAACAAATAAAAAAGAAAAATAGGGCAAAATGCTTAGAGGATTGTTGCCCCATGGCTGGGTTGCCTCCCAGCAAGCGCTTCTTTATTGTCTTTAGCTGGACCTTGCTGAGCTTTTAATCCAGCTTCAGCCTTGAGCATTCTTGCTCAGTGTTGCCTTCAAGATAATGCTTGATTCTCTGTCCATTGACAATGAACTTCTTATCAGAATCAATATCTTGAAGCTCCACATAACCATATGTTGACACACTTGTAATCACGTATGGTCCCCTCCACCGGGATTTCAGTTTCCCGGGGAATAGCCTGAGTCTAGAGTTAAACAACAGGACCTTCTGTCCTGGTTCAAAGATTCTAGATGACAGCTTTCTGTCATGCCATTTTTTTTATTTTTCTTTATAAAGCTTGGCATTTTCGAAAGCTGTGAATCTGAATTCCTCTAGCTCATTTAGCTGGAGCAATCGTTTTTCTCCTGCTAATTTGGCATCTAAGTTTAGGAATCTGGTTGCCCAGTAGGCCTTATGTTCCAGTTCCACGGGCAAGTGGCATGCCTTACCATACACGAGTTGGTATGGAGAGGTCCCTATAGGGGTCTTGAATGCTGTTCTGTAAGCCCACAGAGCATCATCCAAGCTCCTTGCCCAATCCTTTCTACGGGTATTTACTGTCCGTTCCAGGATTCTCTTTAATTCTCTGTTAGAGACTTCAGCCTGCCCATTGGTTTGTGGATGATATGGAGTGGCCACCTTGTGGCGAATTCCATACCGAACCATGGCAGAGTAAAGCTGTTTATTGCAGAAGTGAGTGCCCCCATCACTGATTAACACTCTAGGGACACCAAACCTGCTAAAGATATGTTTCTGGAGGAACTTCAGCACTGTTTTAGTATCATTGGTGGGTGTGGCAATAGCCTCAACCCATTTTGATACATAGTCAACTGCCACCAGAATATAAGTGTTTGAGTATGATGGTGGGAAAGGTCCCATGAAGTCAATTCCCCATACATCAAACAACTCTATTTCCAGGATTCCTTGTTGAGGCATGGCGTAACCATGAGGCAGATTATCAGCTCTTTGGCAACTGTCACAATTACGTACAAACTCTCGGGAATCTTTATAGAGTGTGGGCCAATAGAAGCCACATTGGAGAACCTTGGTGGCTGTTCGCTCACCTCCGAAATGGCCTCCATATTGAGATCCATGGCAATGCCATAGGATTCTCTGTGCTTCCTCTCTGGGGACACACCTACGGATAATTCCGTCTGCACATCTCTTAAAGAGATAGGGCTCATCCCACAAGTAGTACTTTGCATCAGTAATTAGTTTCTTTTTTTGTATTCTATTGTACTCCTTGGGTATGAACCTTGCAGCTTTATAGTTTGCAATATCGGCAAACCATGGTGCTTCCTGAATGGCAAATAGATGCTCATCAGGGAACGTCTCAGAGATCTCAAGGAAGGGGAGGGACGTCCCTTCCACTGGCTCTATCCGGGACAGATGATCAGCCACTTGGTTCTCTGTCCCTTTTCTGTCTCTTATTTCTATATCAAACTCTTGCAGAAGCAATACCCATCTGATGAGCCTGGGTTTTGAATCCTGCTTTGTGAGTAGATATTTAAGAGCAGCATGGTCAGTATACACAATCACTTTTGATCCTACTAAGTATGATCTGAACTTGTCAATGGCGTAAACCACTGCAAGTAGTTCTTTTTCTGTGGTTGTGTAATTTTTCTGGGCATCATTTAGAACGCGACTGGCATAATAAATGACATGCAGAAGCTTGTCATGCCTCTGTCCCAATACTGCACCAATGGCATGATTACTGGCATCACACATTAACTCAAATGGCAATGTCCAGTCTGGTGCAGAAATGACTGGTGCTGTGACCAGCTTAGCTTTCAGCGTTTCAAACGCCTGCAGGCATGCTGTGTCAAACACAAATGGCGTGTCAGCAGCTAGCAGATTGCTTAGAGGTTTTGCGATTTTTGAAAAATCCTTTATAAACCTCCTATAGAATCCTGCATGCCCCAGAAAGCTTCTGATTGCCTTAACATTGGCAGGTGGTGGTAATTTTTCAATTACCTCTATTTTTGCTTGATCCACCTCTATTCCCTTGTTTGAGATTTTATGCCCAAGAACAATTCCTTCAGTTACCATGAAGTGACACTTTTCCCAGTTTAAAACTAGGTTGGTTTCTTGGCATCTTTTCAGAACAAGTTTCAGGTGATCAAGACAGGAGCTGAATGAGTCTCCATATACTGAGAAGTCATCCATGAAGACTTCCAGAAATTTTTCCACCATGTTAGAGAAAATAGAGAGCATGCATCTCTAGAAGGTTGCAGGTGCATTGCATAGCTCAAAGGGCATCCTTCTATAAGCAAACACTCCGGATGGACATGTGAATGCTGTTTTCTCTTGATCCTGGGGATCTACTGCAATCTGGTTATAGCCTGAGTAGCCATCCAAAAAGCAGTAATAATCATGACCTGCTAGTCTCTCTAGCATCTGGTCTATGAATGGTAAAGGAAAATGATCCTTTCTGGTGGCTGTATTGAGCCTTCTGTAGTCAATACACATGCGCCACCCTGTAACTGTTCTTGTAGGAACCAGTTCATTTTTTTCATTATGAATCACTGTCATGCCTCCCTTTTTTGGGACAACTTGAACAGGGCTCACCCAGGGGCTATCAGAAATGGGATAAATAATCCCAACCTCTAGTAATTTGGTGACCTCTTTCTGCACCACTTCCTTCATGGCTGGATTTAGCCGCCTCTGTGGTTGAACCACTGGTTTGGCGTCATCCTCCAATAGGATTTTGTGCATGCATCTAGCTGGGCTTATGCCCTTAAGGTCACCTATGGACCACCCAAGAGCTGTCTTGTGTGTCCTTAGCACTTGAATAAGTGCTTCCTCTTCCTGTGAATCTAAAGCAGAGCTTATGATCACTGGAAAAGTGTCACCTTCTCCTAGAAATGCATATTTCAAGGATGGTGGCAGTGGCTTGAGCTCTGGTTTAGGAGGTTTTTCCTCTTTCAGAAGAAAGTTCAGAGGCTCTTTCATGTCCCCTGAATCCTCCAAATCAGGCTGAACATCTTTAAAGATGTTTTCCAACTCTGATTCGAGACTCTCAGCCATGTTGATCTCTTCTACCAAAGAGTCAATAAGGTCAACTTTCATGCAGTCTGTTGATGTGTCTGGATGCTGCATGGCTTTGACAGCGTTCAACTTGAACTCGTCATCGTTGACTCTCAGGGTTATTTCCCCCTGCTGGACGTCAATGAGGGATCGTCCAGTTGCTAGGAAGGGTCTTCCTAGAATGAGAGTAGCACTCTTGTGCTCCTCCATTTCCAGCACAACAAAGTCAGTGGGAAAGGCGAATGGCCCAACTCTGACAATCATGTCCTCAATCACGCCTGATGGGTATTTAGTGGAACCATCAGCAAGTTGGAGACATATCCGGGTTGGTTTAACTTCTTCAGTTAAGCCAAGCTTCCTGATAGTGGATGCAGGTATTAGGTTGATGCTTGCCCCAAGATCGCATAAGGCTGTCTTGGTGCAATCACCTTCCAATATGCATGGTATCAGAAAACTCCCAGGATCTTTAAGCTTTTCAGGAAAGCTTTTCAGAATGACTGCACTGCATTCTTCAGTGAGGAGAACTCTTTCTGTTTCTCTCCACTCCTTTTTATGACTTAAGATCTCTTTCATGAACTTGGCATAAGAAGGTATTTGCTCAAGTGCCTCTGCAAAAGGAATCTTTATTTCAAGAGTCCTTAGATAATCTGCAAAGCGAGCAAATTGCTTATCCTGCTCCTCTTTCCGGAGTTTTTGAGGATAAGGTATCTTGGCTTTATATTCCTCAACCTTAGTGGTTAAAGAAGCCTTTTTAGAGGGATTGTTATCAGCACTTGTGTGTGTCTGATCCCTC
Source organism: Arachis ipaensis (assembly GCF_059453495.1). Lineage (NCBI taxonomy): Eukaryota > Viridiplantae > Streptophyta > Magnoliopsida > Fabales > Fabaceae > Arachis > Arachis ipaensis. The sequence continues at coordinate 20,621,973 of NC_142436.1, read as the reverse complement.
ACTGGCAATTGAATGCCAGAGTCAGAAGCTGGAGTGACGTTAGACGCCAGCTCACTGTCTGTTCCTGGCGCCTGAACGCCAGAAATGTGCCCCTGTTGGGCGTTCAACGCCAGATTCTGCCTTGTTTCTGGCGCTGAACGCCAGTTTTGGGCATGGTCTGGGCGTTCAGCGCCAGCCTTCCACCCATTTTCTGGCGTTTTAGTGCCAGAATTATTTTTCCCTGGGCTCTTACTGTCCTCATGGGAATCTTTGGTGGGTTGCTTATTTCTTGAATTTTTGATGCCTTGAGGTGGGGTATTTAATGTTTTCCCACTTCTTAATTGAACTGCTTAGCATTCTTCTGCTATTTGCTTTGACAGCTGCTGCTTTGTTTGCTTAAACTGTTCTTCCATATGTATATTAGCTATCCTTGTCTCCTGTAACCTGTCTTTGAATTCAGCTAGCTGCTTTGTTAGAAAATCTAATTGCTGATTGAATTCAGCAGCTTGTTTTACAGTACTGAATTCAGCAGTTACTGTTTTAACCTCTTCATTCATGGAAGGGTTGCTGCTTAGATACAGATGCTGATTCCTGGCAACTGTATCAATGAGCTCTTGAGCCTCTTCGATTGTCTTTCTCATATGGATAGATCCACCAGCTGAGTAATCTAAAGACATCTGAGCTCCTTCTGCAAGCCCATAGTAGAAGATGTCTAACTGAACCCACTCTGAAAACATTTCAGAGGAGCATTTTCGTAGCATCTCTCTGTATCTCTCCCAGGCATCATAAAGAGATTCATTATCTCCTTGTTTAAAGCCTTGGATGTCCAGCCTTAGCTGTGTCATCCTTTTTGGAGGGAAATATTGATTCAGGAATTTTTCTGTCAGCTGTTTCCATGTTCTTATGCTGGCCTTAGGTTGGTTATTTAACCACCTCTTGGCTTGATCTTTTACAGCAAATGGAAACAGTAATAGTCTGTAGACATCCTGATCTATTTCCTTATCATGTACTGTGTCAGCAATTTGTAAAAATTGTGCCAGAAACTCTGTAGGTTCTTCCTGTGGAAGACCGGAATACTGGCAACTTTGCTGCACCATGATAATGAGCTGAGGATTCAACTCAAAGCTACTAACTCCAATGGAGGGTATACATATGCTACTCCCATATGAAGCAGTAGAGGGGTTAGAATATGACCCCAGAGTCCTCCTGGACTGTTCATTTCCACTTATGTCCATGATGGATTTCTATGGATATAACTTGGACTGATTTATCTTTTTATTTATTTTATTTTATAAAAAGTAAATACTTAAATAAAATAAAATAACTAAAAAGAGTTTGAATTTTGAAATAATGAATTTTTTTTTTCGTAAAAAAAAATTAAAAATAATTAGTTAAAAAAAACGAAATTTTTGAAAAAGAGGGGAGATATTTTCGAAAATTTGAGAGAGAGAGAGTTAGTTAGGTAGTTTTGAAAAAGTTAAGAAACAAACAAAAAGTTGGTTAGTTAGTTGAAACAAATTTTGAAAAGATAGGAAGTTAGAAAAGATATTTTGAAAAGATATTTTTTGAATTTAGTGAGGAGAGAGAAAAACAATAAGATAGTACAAGATTTAAAATTTTTAGATCTAATGCTCCTTGTTTTCGAAAAATTTGGAGGGAAAACACCAAGGAACACCAAACTTAAAAATTTTAAGATCAAGACACAAGAAAACTCAAGAACACTTTGAAGACTCACAAGAATACAGGAACATGAAGGAAGAACACCAAACTTAAAATTTTTAGAAAACCAAACCAATATTTTCGAAAATCAAAGGGGAATCAACAAGAAAACACCAAACTTAAAGTTTGGCACAAGATTTAATAGAAAAAATATTTTTGAAAAAGAAGGTTTTGAAAAGAGTATAAAAGATTCTAACCCAATCAAATTAATGTTGTAGCCAAATGAGTTATGGGACCTTAAAAAGAAATTTTAAGAAAGATTATTTTTGAAAACACCAAACTTAAAGTTTGGCACAGGATTTAATAGAAAAATTATTTTTTTGAAAAAGGTTTTAAAAAAAATATGATAGCCAATTATCATGAACATAAACACCACGTTCTAAATAACTGAGCTATGAGTTTAAAATATTTTAACAAGGGATAAATAATGAAAGACTCTAAACCAAAAAGAGAAATTTTTCCTAATCTAAGCAACAAAATAATCCGTCAGTTGTTCAAACACGAACAATCCCCGGCAACGGCGCCAAAAACTTGGTGCACAAAATTGTTACTTGGTGCACAAAATTGTTACTCTCTTACAATTTCGCACACATTACTCTCTTACAATTTCGCACACATGACCAGCAAGTGCACTGGGTCGTCCAAGTAATACCTTACGTGAGTAAGGGTCGAATCCCACAGAGATTGTTGGTTTGAAGCAATCTATGGTTATCTTGTAAATCTTAGTCAGGAAGTCAATTATGTTTATCAGTTGAATTATGAATAACCAATAGAGCATAAATTAAAAGTTACTTGTTGTGTAGTAATGGAGAATATGTTGGAGTTTTGGAGATGCTTTGTGTTCTGAATCTCTGCTTTCCTCTGTCTTCTGATTCACGCACGCACGTCCTCCTATGGCAAGCTGTGTGTTGGTGGATCACCGTTGTCAATGGCTACCTTCCATCCTTCCAGTGAAAACTACGCTCACGCGCTCTGTCACAGCATGGCTAATCACCGGTTGGTTCTCGATCCGGTTGGAATAGGATTTACTATCCTTTTGCATCTGTCACTAACGCCCAGCCTTCAGGAGTTTGAAGCTCGTCACAGTCATTCAATCCTTGAATCCTACTCGGAATACCACAGACAAGGTTTAGACTTTCCGGATTCTCATGAATGCTGCTATCAGTTCTAGCTTATACCACGGAGATTCTGATTAAAGAATCTAAGAGATACTCATTCAATCAGATATAGAACGGAGGTGGTTGTCAGGCACACGTTCATGGTTTGAGGAAGGTGATGAATGTCACGGATCATCACCTTCATCACAGTTAAGCGCGAATGAACATCTTAGATAGGAACAAGCGTGTTTGAATGGAAAACAGGAATACTTGCATTAATTCATTGAGACACAGCAGAGCTCCTCACCCCCAACAATGGGGTTTAGAGACTCATGCCGTCAGAGAATACAAAGTTTAGATCTGAAATGTCATAAGATCCAAAATAAGTCTCTAAAAGTTGTTTAAATACTAAACTAGTAGCCTAGGGTTACAAAATATGAGTGGACTATGATGGATGATGCAGAGATCCACTTCTGGGGCCCACTTGGTGTGCTGGGGCCCACTTGGTGTGTGCTGGGGCTGAGATTTCGTGCAGAGGCCATTTGTGGAGTTGAACGCCAGTTTTTATGCCAGTTTGGGCGTTCAACTCCAGTTTTTTATCCTTTTCTGGCGCTGAACGCCAGTTTACGTCGTCTATCCTTGTGCAAAGTATGGACTATTATATATTGCTGGAAAGCCCTGGATGTCTACTTTCCAACGCAATTGGAAGCATGCCATTTCGAGTTCTGTAGCTCCAGAAAATCCACTTTGAGTGCAGGGAGGTCAGAATCCAACAGCATCAGCAGTCCTTTTTCAGCCTGAATCAGATTTTTGCTCAGCTCCTTCAATTTCAGCCAGAAAAATACCTGAAATTACAGAAAAACACACAACTCATAGTAAAGTCCAGAAATATGAATTTTTCCTAAAAACTACTAGAAATAGACTAAAACTAACTAAAACATACTCTAAACTATATGAAATTATCCCCAAAAAGCGTATAAAATATCCGCTCATCACTAGGCTAACAATTGAGTTGTACAGACAAAGTATGTGAAACATCTACCTACAATGGTAACTCAATTCACTTATTAGGCAAATTTAAAAGAGAATGGAAAGAGTTTACCATGGTGGGGTGTCTCCCACCTAGCACTTTTAGTTTAAGTCCTTAAGTTGGACATTTTGAGATGCTTATTGTCATGGTGGCTTATGTTTGTACTCATCCTTGAATCTCCAAGGATCTTTGCTCCTCAATTGGTTGACAGAATTTCCAACCCTTTTCATCAAGCTTGGGCAAAGTTCTACCCAGGATATGAGTCCCCATAGTTGGTCTTCACGTAGCGAACCGGGATCCCATATCTTGTCTTCACACCCATCCGTTAGTTGAGTTTCATGGTTTTGTCGGATGAGCGGTTGACATAAAGGTGATTGACACAGAGAAGTCTCTTTACTCCACCAATGCTTCCTCCTAGATCCATATAAAGCAATCCTTGTCCCAACATCATCCCTATACCTTGAGGCCTTGGCCTTGATAAGCTTAACACCTATTTTCCAACCACTACACAACTCGTTTTTACGTTTAATTCCACAAAGAGTTCTAAGTTGACCATCATTTTCAAGCAAACCATATTCAAGCGAGAAAGTAAAGCTTATGGATAAGAATTTTACCCACTTGAAAGTTGTATTGGATGGTAATTTGGGGAGAGAGGCTTCCCCACACTTAGACCATGCAAGGTCTACTTCCTTGTGCTCTTCTTTGTGTATTTCCACCTCTTTGCGAGCTTCCTTGATTCCAACCTTTTCCCTTTTATCACATAGCTTGGTGTTGTCTTCAAGAACTTTGATTTCTTGCCTAATGGGAGGTGATTCAATTTTGGATAGGAACTCATTGATGAATAAATCCATTTCTTGGTCAACCTCTTCATATTCTTCAATTTCGATATACACCATGCTAATGGTATCCTCTTGGTAGCTCTCTTTCTCATTGCTCACCAAGGGTATGGGAGGTTGTGCACACTCTTTTATACTTTCAACTCCATGTCCAATGGGAGAGGATTCCATTGTAGAGATCAATTCATCTATGATTGAATCCATTTCTTGATAAACCCCTTCCAAGTCTCCAACGATGATATGTCTTGGAGATTGTGCACCTTCTTCAACTTCAATATCAAGCTCCTTGGAAGAGTGCTCCATGAGACTACATTCCCTTGGACTTTCAACATCTCCTAAATCTTCAACCACCTCTTCCTTTTCTTCAATGATCATAGGCTCCTCCAATTGTTCCAACACAAAACTTGACTTCTCCTTTTTCACCGAATTTTCCAATCTCTCCTTCATGCTTTGCTCTTCTTTTGACTTTTCCCATGTGGTCGCGGAAGTACCTTGAGTATTCAAGCATTGGTGGGCTAAAGTGTGCACCACCTTGGTCAAATTGGTCACGAATTCAAGTGTATCCCGTTTCATGGCCTCTTGTCCTTGAAGTAACAAAGTGAGAGAATCGTCTATTGGGGCTTGTGGTGGGTAGGAAGGTTCGTTGTTTTGGAGAGAGAGTTCATAATAGGAAGGTGGTTCTTTTTGGTAAGGTTGTGGAGATTGTGTGTATTGAGGTGGTTCTTGGTAGTGATCTTGATATGGTTGTGGTGATTTTAGAGGTTCTTGCTCATAATGGCCATAAAAATATGGTATGGATGATTGGTTATATGATGGATATGGATCATAGGGTGGTGCTTGGTGATGAGAGGCTTGTGAGAATGGTTGAGGGTCATGTTGAGGATGAGATTCATAGGCATATGGTGGCGGTGCTTGGAAGTCACAAGATGATTCACCATAGCCATTGGATTGGTATGCATCATAGAATGGCTCTTCTTCATAGTGCATTGGTGGAGGTTGTTACCATGAAGATTGATCATATGCATATGGCTCCTCCCACCTTTGGTCATCCCATTCTTGATACACATCTTCATTATAGTCCTCATTTCCTACAACATGTTGATAACCAAACTCATAGCCAAGGTGAGAATTCATGATAGCAAGAAGAAAATGAAAACAAAAATCAAATAAGAAACAAGAAAATTAAATCCTAAAACTAGCAAGAGCTAACACAAGCAAACATATTCACACTATTCACATATGTACAATAACCAATAACATAACACCATTGCAATCCCCGGCAACGGCGCCATTTTGATGAACGGATTTTTGATGGTATAGAATTTCACAAATGAATTCTCGTTGTAAAGTATAGTTTCTAAACCAAGCAATAATCCTTTCATACAAAAAGTGTTTGTCACTAGTACAAACCCCTAAAATTTATAAACCGAAGTATTGGACCTCGGGTCGTTCTCCCTAGGAATTACAATAAAGTGTCTTGTTATTGGTTATGAGTTATTTTGGGGTTTTGGATAAGAAGCATGAAAAGTAAATGGCAATGAAAATAAACTATAAAAGGCTCTTGGCAAGGTGTGAAAATTAGAAGTTCTATCCTAGTTATCCTTCTCAATTGTGATGAGAATTGTTCATTGCTACCACTTAGTTAACCTCTAATAATGGAGGAAAGTCAAGTGGATGAATCAACTTGATTCCACAAGTCCTAGCCAACTCCCAAGGGAAAGACTAGCTTTAGTGGTATCTAAATCAATTAGCAACTTCTAATTATCAATCAACAAAGACATTAGATAACTCAAGCGTCACTAATTACTCTACCATAGCCAAGAGGAATAAAATCTATACTAAAATCCAACCAAGCATTTCATCAAACACTTGGAAGGCATAAAAGAAAAGCAAAGTAAATTGATAACAAAAATAGAATCTAACAACAATTATGGCAATGAATTAACAACAACAATCAAAAGGAACACAATTATTATGAATTACCTCTAATTGAATTGAAAGAAAATAGAAGGAGCAAAAGTATATCTACAACAAAACATAAGAACAACATAAAGGAAATTACAACGAAAGAGTAGAAGAAAATTGAATATAGCAACAAAGAATTGAGAGATAGAAGTGGAAGTAAGCAAGAATTAAAACCTAGATCTAAGAACTAAACCTAATCCTAATCCTAATTCTAGAGAGAAGTGAGAGCTTCTCTCTCTAAAATTCTAAACTAGAAGTGATTAGTCAAAAATTGATGTTATATGTTATGTGATGGTGTGTTTTTTTTTTCCTTAATCCTTCATCCTTTTATTCCTTTCCCTAAGCAATTTGGCGCCAAAAATGGGTTCAGAAACCCTCTCAAATCGCCAGGCACGTGTTGCATTAATGAGGTCATGTGCCATCATCGGCGCGTGCGCGCATGGTACGCGTGCGCGTGCATGGCTGACTTTGCTTCTTTGACTTTTTATGCTTCTCTCCACTTGTATGCTTCCTTCCTTGCTTCCTTTGATCCATGCCTAGCCTATTTCAATCCTGGAATTACTAGCAAACACATCAAGGCATCTTATGGAATCAAAGAAGAACTAGAATTCATCAAAATAAGGCTTAGAAAGCATGTTTTTACACTTAAGCACAAATATGGGAGAGATAACAAAATCATGCTAATTCCTAGGCTAAATGTGACAAAAGGTTATCAAAATACTCTAAATTCAATGCAAAACAAACCGTCAAATTGGGGTTTGTCAGCAGGCCACTACGGAGGCTCTTGGGCAACAGATGAACAATAATGGCAATGGCGGAAGGGAAGCTCAGGGCCCGATGACACTGGCAACCTTCTTAAAGGTTAATCCACCTAAGTTCAAGGGAACCACCAATCCGACTGAAGCTGATACTTGGTTTCAGGCCATGGAGCGAGCACTGCAAGCGCAGTTGGTGCCTGAAGAGCAGCGTGTTGAATTCGCTACCTATCTACTCACGGGGGAAGCATCGCATTGGTGGCAAGGGGCTCGACGTCTCCTGCAACAGGGGAATGATCATATCACTTGGGATGCCTTCTAGGTGGAATTCTATAAGAAGTACTTTCCGAATTCTGCCAGGACAGCCAAGGAATTGGAGTTACTGCAGCTAAAGCAAGGTGCTATGTCCATATCTGAGTATATAGACAAATTTGAGGAGCTATTCAGGTTTTCCCGCATGTGTCAAGGAGCTCCGGGAGACTTCGAGGAATGGAAATGCATTAAGTATGAAGGAGGGCTCTGGAGCGACATCTTAAGTTCAGTGGGACCAATGGAGATCCGAACTTTTTCAGAGTTAGTGAATAAGAGCAGAATTGCTGAAGAGTGTGTGAAAAGGAGGGTTGCAGAGAAGGGAAGTCATAGAGAGCACAACCAAGGATTCGCACCAAGGGGTCGAGAGTTTAAGGAGAGAGGATACGTACAACACTTTCCCCAAGGACAGAATAACTTTGCGACGAGTAAGGAGTCCCAAAGGAATGGTAAGGGAAAACGGGCAGCGGCTGCTTCTGATGTTTCAAGCTGTCAGAGATGTGGAAGTCATCACCCAAATAGACCGTGCCGATTGGGGTTAGGTGTATGTTACAAGTGCGGGTTACTAGGGCATGTATCAAGAAATTGCCAACAAGGAGAGAGTCAGGATGCGGGCCGATTGCGACAGTAAGATTGAGGTAATTGCCTTAATACAAATGGATAAATGCCTATGATGTAAATGACTTTCTGTTGAGAATGATGTGTTGTGTTTGTTATGTAGTTTGTTGATTTCTGGATTTTTAGTGAAATGGATTGAACTCATGACTTTTAGTTCCTTTGATTTAAATAGATAAGGGATGGTCCTAAATGATGGATTTGGAAACGTTAATTCGAATTGTCGGTCAAGTTAAGTGGTGGTTTAGTACTTGAGGAAATAAGTGATGGAACTAATACTTGACGAGAAATCAAGGTGGCATAGCGGAAGCTTGCTAAAGCGTTAGCATAGTATGGTAATAATAAGGAAAAGTAGAGCATGATTGGAAATGCTTTATGCTTTGAGTACTTAAAAGTTTAGTGAGCTTATGCAGATAATGATTCTAGGTAATTGGAATTAATTGCGGTTGTGAGCCTTGATGGTTCTGAAACGGATGAGGAAATTATCATTGATGCATAATTGGATTTAGATGATGAGAGAGTGCGAGTTGTCGTGTTTGAGAGATGAGTACCATGATGTTTGGTCATAGTGACCTTGGAATTAGATTGAGATTTATAATGATTGGTTTTGAAAGACGAATGTGAAAGCCACTAAATTGAAATACAGATGCAGTACTGAGATTGGTTTGAAGGAGCCCGTGACAGGTGGTAAACTCCAATTTTTGGGGAGGTACTGTTGAAAATTTTTCTCCAAAATATTTAAAAGAGTGCTGGTTATGGTTTTGAGGATAATTTTTTATATGAGTAACTTTAACGAAAGAGATGTGTCTCGAATGATTTTATAGATTATTAAAGGAAAGCGAATTCTCATGATTTTTGTTAAATTGTTATTTCAAACTCATTTGCTTTCTAGAAATGAAAGGGGTTTTTGATTGATGAGTCAGAGACTTTATAACAGCAAGTCATGTAGAAATTCGAAGGTTTGAGAATAAGAAAGTAAGTTTGGAGGTTATGCTTGGAGTTGAGCTGTGATTAGTGGTAATTGGCTTGGCAGAGGGAGAGGATAGTGATGGATGGAATTTTCGAGGGCGAAAATTTCTGTTAGGGGGGTAGAATGTAATACCCGGTCTAACCGAAATTTAGTAAATAATAAGTTAAATAGGAGCAAATATGGTTGGAAGATTTGGCAATTGGAATTTGATAATTTAAATATGATATTTGGATTCAGTGAATTTTTCCGAGTCGGAAAATATAGTTTTCTGCGTAAAAGTGCGCAGTGGAATTTTGACCGGCAGTACCGGCTGAGATCTGTCTGGTACTACAACTGAGAAAATTGATTATGGGTAAATAAGATTAAGAAATGAGGAATTATAATTAGGGAAGGTAGAAATATTTAAAGTGCGATTTAGAGCGCTAATCTTAAAGGTTTTGGCCCAAAATTGGGCCAATGGGCAAAAATAAGTGAACCGGGCCTAAGTGGGCCCAAGACCCAACATATATAAACATTAGTTGTGAGCATTTCAGCTCATTTTACCCTAAAAAGAAGGGTTGGGGCGCTGATTTGAGAAGAGAGAAGAGAAGAGAGAAAACCTAACTCTCTTTGATCTTCAAACCACCATAACTTGAGCTACGGAGCTCCGATTGACGAGCCGTTTGCGGCCAGGCATTGCTCTTCTCATCCTCTACAATTCTATCTAAGTTTGGTGGTGAGTATTTCATTCATCTCTGCCCAGTTTTCGAAATTCCCCACTGTTACACGTTTTTGGGTAGTTAGTGTTGAAATCTTGTGATTTTGGGTGTTTAGGGATACTCCAACATGGATTCTAAGTGGGTTCTATTCCTACTTCATATAGGCTGAGGTAAGAAGTGCTCAAACCCTTGTGATTTGTCATTTTTATGAGCCCTAGGTTGATGTATGTATGTGACATTGGTTATGTTAGTGTATTTGGTGATGTTGGTGCACAATTGGGAGATTGGTATTGCTTGAGGAGCTTTGGTAAGGCTTGGAGCTAAGGTTGGTGAAGAATTCCAAAGAAGAGGCTCAATTGGTTTGGCTACAAGAGGTACGGTTTAAGTTTCATTTAAGTACCGTGTGTTGTGATGAGAATTCCTAGGCTAGATGCCCCTAGGATTAAGTTTGGATTGTGTAAATGGTTGGTGCTAATATGCATAGTTGATATGTAATGTGAATTAATGATTGGGTTGAGAATTGTGTGACCTTGTATGCTTGGTGTATTGAGAATTTGATGTACTAGGTAATGAGTATTGATTTGTGGTTTATGCATTTAAATTGTGAAAATTGGGCCGGAGGCCGTGAATTTTGGGCCGGAGGCCGGAAAGAGGTAAGAAAGGTAAGTCGATGTGTGCATTGTATGATGGCACAAGTGATTGGATAAATTTCAGATAATGAATATATGAATGATTAGGTTGGTTATTGAATAATAAGGTTTGAGAAGTTGAAGTGTGGAATTTGGTAATTTTGGATGAAATTATGTAGACGAGGTATGTTTGGTTCGGTTGAGATATATTATGTGATCATATATGTGATTATGATTATTGATGCCTTGATGGTATGATGATGCATTAGAGATATGTATGTTGTGATATATGCTTGGGGAATGATTAAAGTTGATTTGTGGGTGAAATCACGTGATAGTGAGTATGATATTGATTACGTATAATGATGGTTGATTGGAAATGGTATTATTGAAAATTGGGATGAGAAAGGATGTATGACATGATATTGTGTTTGTCCTTTAGCCATTTGATTGAGAAGTGTTAAAATGGTTAGATGTGGTTTTGGGAATTTTTGGTAAAGTGTCAATGTGTGAGTTGAGGATGGCTTGATGTGGATTTTGGTACATTTTGATTGATTTCAAAAAGGGTTGAAATTGGCATGTTTTGGTTGATTTTGAAAAGAGTTGAAAATGGCTTGTTTTGAAAATGGCACCTAGTGGTTTTGTATGAAAACATGATTTTTGGGCATACTTTGACGGGACATAACTTGGACTACGGATCTCTGTTTTGTGCCAAATCTATTTAGAAATGAAATTGGATCCGGGATGTCCATGCCGTTTGAAGAACGGGTGAAAAATGATTTAAAATGAGAAAGTTATGTCCGTCGGAAGATTGGGGGTTGAATCTGTAAATTCTACAGCTTTTAACTTAGAAAATTTTTAGCAGAATGACCCTCCACGCGTAGGCGCACTTGGCGCGTACGCGTCGTTCTTCAAGAAGGCACTATCCACGCGTGCGCGGGCGCGTCGATGCGCTGCACCAAATGCCCAGCTATTTTCCCGAGAGTTGTGCCAGTTTTGTGCCTGGGGCGCAAGAGCACCCACGCGTACGCGTGGCTGACGCTTGCGCGTCGTTTGGCTATTTTTCAACCCGCGCGTCCGCGCGTATGACGCTTGCGCGTCAATGAGTTTTGTGGCCATCCACGCGTGCGCGTGGAGTGCGCGTACGCGTGGCCCTGTTTTCATGCCAAAGTTGATTTTTGAGTTTTAAAAGCCAAATCTCATACTTCTAAGCCTCCGATCTCACCTCTTATGTATTAAATCATTCTGATATGCCTAGCAATGAGCTAGGGGATGTGGTAACTTGCGAGTGAAGCAAGGGGAAAAGTTATGATCAATGATGATCAAAGATGATTATATGAGATATGGAGGATGACGGTGGAAGTACCGTGTATGCCATGAGTCGGAGGGCTATATTTATTGATAAATGGCCCGTTCTTGATTGGACCATGAGCCGGATGGCTGAGTTATTGCCGGGTTACGGCAAAGCCATTATTATTTATGGCTGAGTATAAATGCATATATGATTAATGAATGAATATGTTAAATGGATAATAATGAAAAAATATTGAAATGTGACGTGCGACCCCGGGTAGTAGGCAGTGGCGTTGTCCACTTGCTCCGGGTATGAGACGGGAAAGGAGGATTATGATAAACGAGTTTAATCGTGGGGTTTTGAATAAATGTGTATTTGTGATACCTGGGTAGTAGCAAGGGTCGTGGTTCGTCCCGCTTGCTCCGGGTCATTGTCTGAGGATTGATAATAATGAAGGGTGATTATGAATAAATGTTTATTTGTGATACTTGGATAGTAGCAAGGGTTGTGGTTCGTCCCACTTGCTCCAAGTTAATGTTTGAGATTTGGTAACAATGAATGTTGATAATATGAATTGAGATTGAATGAATATATGTTTGAGATGCCTGGGCAGTAGCAAGGGTTGTGGTTCGTCCCACTTGCTCCGGGCCAATGCTTGAGATACCTGGGTAGTAGCAAGGGTTGTGGTTCGTCCCACTTGCTCCAGGTCAGAGATTGCGACGCCTGGGTAGTAGCGGCAGTAGTGGTGAATCCACTCGCTCCAGGTTGAGCTTTTAGACACCCGCCTGGGTAGTAGCCGCAGTAGTGATTATTTCACTGGCTCTGGGTTGAGCGGGCAGTAGCAAGGGGGTTGTAGCTCAAACCTACTTGCTCCGCAAGGGGTGTTTCTGTCCAATGGTTAGCTACCAGGACATGTCGGGTTGGCTATATAACCGACAGATGATATCATCAGCCATAGGGCAGGCATTCATCATTTGCATATGTTTGAATTGTTTGGGTTTGCCATTTGTCTTGGATTTCTACATCATATATGCCATGTTACCTGACTATATGCTACTTGTTCTACTTGTATCATGTTTGTGTATTACTTGCCTGTATTGCTTGTGTTTGTACAACTGAGAGGCCCCTCATGCTGGTGTCGGTGGGTGTAAGGGCTGTTCTTGATGGGATGAATTGATGATGCGATTGCATGATGATGTATTGATATAGAACTGCTGAGGCAGAACAACTGGTGATGGTTTTGCTTATGATTCTGAGTCTGATTCGTGGAAGAGTCAGCGAGTTGGGAAACATGTGAAACATGAATTGAATTTAGCACTCCCTTATGACAGTTGCCTATTCATGGATTAGCGAGAACCTATGATGAATAATTGGTGAAGAAGTTTAGGATGCTTAGTGAGTTTTTGTTGCAGTACATTGAATTTATTTGGCACTTTTACCGTACTGGGAACCCATGGGCCCGGGGTTCTCATTCCGTATATATCTCTTGTTTTTCAGATACAGGTCCAGGTGCTCAGAAGTGAGTTGTAGGTCGTCTGAGAGACGGCGAAGATCTTTATTTCCTCTACTTTGTGTTTTGATTAGAGTCTCTCCACCTTTGTTTTGGAAAGTTTATATTATGTATTGAACTCTTTGAATTTGCCTATAGAGGCTCTCATGTTTCCTTCGGGAGAGATTAGGATATACTGTTGTCAACTAATTTCATAATGTACTCTAGCCGACCTAAACTTCGCGGGTCGCGACTAGTAGCTATTTACTTATGTTATATATATCTATCTGTTATCTATCTCTTAATCTCCTCTATGCCTTGTCCGTATATCGTTTTCGGCTTCACGGTTTATCTTTTGTTGTCGAAACGTGAGAGATACGTCTTCGCGATTTTATTTATACTCTTTTCAGGCTTCTCGATTAATACTCCTTTCGAAATTACCTATATTTATTTATTAAAAATCCACCTGAGAGTCGTACCACCGTAATATCATTGACTTATGACTCGAGCATAAGGATTTGAATATTAGGGTGTTACACGCCCAAACGTAGAGGACTAATTTAGTACTTTACCCTAAAGAATATTTAGCTTAACACATGATGAGATGTTAAACTTAAACCTTGAAATCTTAACATATAAATGGGTCATTTTCTAAATTTATTTTTGAAAAATTTTATCAATTAAATTAGTCTTTTAAATATTATAAATTAATTATTTTTGTCTTTATGTCACTCAATTAATAATTTTTGTCAATAATTGATGATATAAAATGTTAATTGACAATATACATGATACATAACATGTTCAATTGGACATTGAACAAATATATTTATAAAAATCTATCATTTTAGTCTATTTTTTTAATTATATAAACTCTAATTCTAATATAACTTAACGACGCTAAATTAATAGATTTTCATAAATATATTTGTTCAACGTCTAATTAGATATGTCAAGTATCATGTATGATATGAATTAACATCTTATATCATTAATCGTTGACGAAAATTATTAATAAGTGATTAAAAAATAAAAATAATTAATTTATAATTTTTAAAGGACCAATATAATTAATAAAATTTCTTAAAGACAATTTTAAAAATCAAACCATCTTTTAAAGATTAATTTAACTATGAACCATCAATTTATTTATGCACCAACCAACGTTGGTACAAAACTATGTGGCATCAAGTAATCATTCATCATAAAAGTTGTGACCTGAATCGCATTATTTTTGGCAAATTGTCTTTTCTTTTTTTCTTTCTTAATTTAAATAATAAGATCTATGAATTATATATTTATATGTTCACATGTTACTTGAAACTGATTTTCTTAATTTTCTTAATTCTATTTCAAAACAACTTTAAAATTTTTATTTTCATCACTAGTTATCAAAATGTTGTAAACAGCATAAACATTTTTTTTCTTTCTTTCTGAGTAAATGTCTTCTTATTTTTTAAAAAGGGCCAACCAAATCCATTAAAATTATTAGACAACATTAACCCAGAGTCTAGATAATGTAAGGGACCTTGCTCACGTTACTTGTTAATTAAGTATAACATGGTCGTCCATGTGAAAATGATCGTGTAATTAGGAATAAAGTTGTCTTTTGCAAAAGGAAAAAGAACATCGTTGCATAATGTCATCAATAAAAACATGGTATTTCCTACATACAACCAACTTGGAAATTAGTTTCACAATCCCTTTGAATTCTTTGGCTAATTTAATTATGTTTGACTTTATTTATTTATTTTATTTAGCCTGAATAAATAACATGAAGGATCTTATGCAATGACGCTATTTTTTCTTTTACGAAGTCTAGCTATACAACTATTTTCAACGGAGACGCTTAACAAATATGCCATTGACTCGTTGAGTTTAACAAGGGACATGAGCAAGCTTCGATAGGCTATTCGGGTAAAAAATTAACGTGTTTAGTAGTTGCAACATATATGAAGATTGTTGTAAAATAAAGAGAAAAGGACAAATTAGTCCCTGACCTTTTAACCCGAGGACATTTTCGTCCTTGAGCATTGGAAAATACATTAAAATCCCTGACGTTCCTAAAAACCAGACCGATCAGTCCCTTCGTCCGTGAGCCACCGTCAGACCGGACGGAAAATGCTGACTTGGCTCCCCTATGCTTACCTGGCTCAACGGCGTTCCAGCGTGGCACGTTAGTGGGTTGGAGGATTTGAAAACAGGACACATAAGTCCCTGTAACTCAAAACGACGTCGTTTTGAGTGCTGCCCAAATACTAAAATTCGCTGGGTCGTTCCTTCATGGTGGTGGCTGGTGAGAAGAAGACTTGTTCAAAGTTCAGTAATGGCTACGAAGGGGGCATCATCAACCTCAAGAAGAAGCGTTAGTGGAGTAAGAGAAGAAAATTCTGTTTCAAACTCAGTTGCAGGTGGTGTTCATGCTGACCATCACGCCGTCGCCCCTAGGTGTTTTTGTGGAGTTTATGCAATAATGTATAAGTCGAGGACCAGAAGCAACCCTAACAGAATCTTCTTGGGTTGTCCATTCTACAAGGTTAGTTTAAAAATTCTTGCTTTGGTTTGATCTGAGATGGATGCGGGCAGTAGATGATGTTGGTAATTTTGACAGGGAAAGGAACCTCATTGCAAATTTTTTGTTTGGGTCGATGAGCATCTTGCCAGAATAGGAAGCAATTGTTGCATCTGTGACAGCAGAGATTTGGTTGAGAAACATGTTGAAGTTGTAGAAGAGGAAGAGGAAAACGAAGATGAACTGGATGCAAGAATGGCTGTTTTGGAGGAGAAAATTATTGCTTTGGAGAAGAAGAAAAACCCATTAGCGTTGTGGTTTTCTGTAATTATATTTGCTGTTGTTGTTGCCTTTTATGTAGCTAGTGCTTGAGAGATGAACTATAGCAATCATGATAGAGAATGGCATTTTGTAGTTTATGTTGTGTATTGAAACATGCCATTTTGGCAAGTCATGGGTCCTGTAATCTAAATGGAACTCTAGTTATAATATTAGTATGTTAAACTTATATTTTGAATATCTAAATAAACTTGGAAACATTGAGGAATTAGAGGCAGTAGTTGCATACATAATTTAGAAAGATGATGTTATATTGCTAAATAAGATTTCAAGTTTTTCATAGCCACTGTTTACTAAATATTTCCAAAATGAAAAAGTCTCCTAAACTGAATAGTTTGATGAAGCTTAACATGTCAAAAGTAAGCCTCAAACACAAAATACAAGGCATAAGCCAAGCTGCAAAATCAACATAACTAAAAGCTACACAGATCTTCACTTCTTAGGTACAATGGTAGGTGGATTGGGGATGAATTTGAACAATCTGGTTGTGGCCGGGCTTGCTGCCGCTAATGTCTCCTGGGTAGCTGATGCACTTGTTCCTGGTACGACTTGAGGTGGTTGTGGGCCAGTGGAGTTTGGCTGACTTTGAGGGGGTTGTGGAGTGGGGCATAGTGGAGCTGGTGGCCTGAATATCTTCTGCTTGGGCCTCATCTTCGCTGGAGCTGCTTGAGTTTTTTGGGCCGCTGTAGATGGAACTTGGAGTGGAGGCCGAAACGGTGTCCTTCTAGTCACTGGTGCGGGCCTGACTTGGGGTGCTGCTGGTGTTGCTGCCACAGGGTTGGAAGGACCTGGGATGACACCACTTGAAACCTGTGTTGAGATCTGGGTTGACAAGCATTGTAATTAGTTATACAAATTATACAAGGTTGTCACCCAATAATCAATCATGCACATTGAACAGATTGTAACTTACATCAGGTGTGGATTGCTGATTAGTTATGTTATGATCCTGAACAGATGGAGTATCCTGACTAGGTGGAGCATCCTGACCAAAATAGACAATAAATCAAGTAGATTACTCCTAAACATATAAAACAGAACTAGTAAATAAATATTCAAGTAAGCACATAAACTCCTATCATAGTTAAGAAATCAAACCATATAACTCCTAAAGCAAATTACTTACACTATCATTTGGAGCTGATTGTGACAGTGGGATGACTGCCATTGACTGAGATGTGGAACCTTTTTTGGGCTTCTTTGTCTTTGGTTTCCAATTGGGATCAGATGGAGTGCCCTTGCATGTCTTGTAGTTATGTCCCGTTGAACCACACTTACTACAAGTGACTTTGAATGACCTCTTCAACTTCTCTCCCTGTTGCATCATTGGCTCAGCTGGATCCTTCTGTCTATTATGTACTTTTGGCCTGCCAATTGGTCTCTTTATGATAGGAGGATCCGGCCTAGAATATTCAGTCCTTGTCCAGAACTCCTCACTTGGCACTGGCTGAATACAATGAGCATATGTCTTGTGTATTGACTCCATGCATAACCATGGATGGACATAATCCTCTGGATGATCATGCCTCTTTCTTATGGCTGCTATGGCATGGATACATGGCATGCCTAACACAGAAGATAACAGCATGAACCAGAGTTGACTAAACCATTCATTCAGCCAACAACTTAACAGCATGAAAACCATATATAACTCCATCATTCAGCCAACAACTTAACATATTGAAAACCCTATATGAAAGTAAATTCAGCCAGCAAGTTAACATATTCAGCCAACAAATTAACATATTGAAAACCCTATATGAAAGTAAATTCAGCCAGCAAGTTAACATATTCAGCCAACAAATTAACATATTGAAAACCATATATGAAAGTAAATTCAGCCATCAAGTTAACATATTCAGCCAACAAATTAACATATTGAAAACCATATATGAAAGTAAATTTAGCCAGCAAGTTAACATATTCAGCCAACAAATTAAAACATTGAATGCCATTTATTAGAACTAACCAGTGAGCTGCCATTTGTTGCAGGAGCAGGTCTACCTCATGAGATCAACATCCACCTTTGTAGCTTTACGAGTTACTTCGAAACGCTTGCGTGCATCATCACCTGTCCAGTCGGCACGCCATTTATTGCTAGGCCTTATTAGACGCTCCATCCTCTTCTGCTGAACTGGTGCAAGCTTTCCTGTATAATCACTAAGTAGCTCTTTATGCTTAACCATTCTCCGCATTAGATAGCACCTAATTTCCTCACACATTGTGAGGATAGGCTTGCTTCTGTAGTTGACTATCTTCGAGTTGAACACCTCACACATGTTATTTGTGAGGTTGTCCACTTTTGGCCCGTGGGAAAAATACGCCTTCACCCAAGTTGCTGGCTCAAACTTGGAAAGATATTCCCATGCCCCCTGATTAATACCTTTGAGCTTCTCCATTTGTTCTTTGAACTCGGGTATGGTGGTGCACCTAGCACAATCCCAAACCACCTCCCGAATGTACAAATCCTTAAATCGGTTTATGAAGTTTTTCCAAATGTGCATCACACAGTTTCGGTGATGTGCATTTGGCATCACTTCCTTCAAAGCAGGCAGTAATCCCTAACACAGTACACAAAGGTTTTCACAATTAAACATAATTGAACAAATTCTGAACAACTGCATTATTAAACTAGGCACCTCAGTGAATAAATGTCTAACTGCAATAGAATTCATATTGAAATAATTGTTATAAATAGTTGTTAGTGTTACCTTCTGTTGGTCGGACATGAAATTCCAACCATGAGTCTGCACATCCCCCAGCTCTTCCTGAAGTAGGGTAAGAAACCATTTCCAAGACTCTTTGGTTTTAGACCTTGCAACTCCGTAAGCAACAACATAAAATTGATTATTCGCATCCTGTGCCACTGCAGTTAGGAGTTGTCCACCATAGTATGTTTTCAGGAAGCAACCATCAAGGTGGATTAGAGGCCTACATCCACTCTTGAACCCCTGCTTGCATGCCTCTAACCCTATATACAGCTTATCAAACAGTGGAGGGGCTTGAGGAATTGGAGTTACACACACCTCTGCCCTGGAGCCAGGGTTGCTTCTTAGAATTTCAAACAAGTAATCCCTCACATTATTGTACTGCTCCCTCTCATTGCCCGTTATCTTCTCCCTTGCTTCCTTAACTGCTCTATAGACCATTTTGGGATGTGCAGTGAGTGAGAACTCCTCTCTCACAAAGTCAATTGCTTCATTTGTTCTCATGTGAGGCTGTGAACTCATTCTCTTCTCCACCTTCTTACTAATCCAATGTTGATCAACAGCGTTACTTCCTAGGTCCCTTGCACAAGTGTGATCGTTTTTGTAAGTCTTCACCTGGTAGCATTGCAGTGATTTATTGTATGATAAATGAACTAACCACGGGCAGTCATCATCCATGCATCCCACCCTAACTCTCTCCCTATCATTTTTAATCCACCTAAGCTCTCTACCCTCAGAAATGAAAGAGTCTTTCACAACTTCTTTAAATCTCTCTATGGTTGCAAACCTTGTCCCTAACTCAAATCTGCCCTCTCCAAAAGCATAATGATCATCAAATTCAGGAAATGTGTGCTTGCTGGACTCATCATCAGTGGAGTTAGGAGTGTGTAAATCCTCAGAATAGTAATCATATATGGGGTCATCATCATCATCCTCTGGGACTGCACTGACATAGAACCTTACAGTTGGACCTCTGTTGGGCTGTTGATCATTGGGCCCAGAATTGGCCTGCTCCTGCCTATTGGGCTCACTACTGGCCTGCTGCCTTCTATTCACCTCAGATGTCCCCATTCCACTGCTTTGTCCCTTCTTTAACCAACTTTTCCTATTCCTATTCACACCTGTCTTCTTTGCAGCTGGCTTCTTGGCACATGACTTCTTTGCAGATGGCTTTCTTGGGGACACAATTTTTTCCTTTCCCTTACTTACTCTCTTCCTCTTGCGTGCTCTGTCCTCAGCACTATTATCACCATCATCACTGTCACTTTCATATCCGGGTGGTGGCGGTTTATATGGCTCATCCTCCGTGCTCTCATATCCATCATCTGAAGATGAACTCTGAATCTCTTCTAACACAGGACTCTTGCCTTTGTTTCCACCATCCTCCACAATCTCAGGCTCATCAACTGGGTGGTCAAAGTACAGGTAAAACTCATTCGTCTTTGTATTCTTCATTTTGTTCTCTCGCATGGCATTGATCCCTGCATCCCCTGTCAAACTGTGCAGCCCCGACTCAACATCTTCACTCAATGGATCATACCAATAAACTGCCCTGTACGACTGGTACCCCAAGCCTTTAAAAAGTGTGATCAAATCCCCAAAATTCACAAAATCCAGGTCCATTTCGGGGAATTTCTCTACCTTTCCATTCTGATAAACAAGGGAACCATTACTGTTTCTAACAAAACTACCTCCATGGTGGAAAACTGGCACCACAAACACATCTACCATCTGGAGAAAAAAATAAGAACAGAAATCAACGATCAACTACCTCTACACTCATACATCAATCTCGTACAAAAAGTTAAGGAACAGAAAACAACCAAGAACTTTCCTTTGCCCTAACATTGAATCAAATTCACTGTTACAACGCACATACAGTTTTTACCATTGATATCACCATGCACGTACAACAGTTCATTCTTTCATTACTATTGAACTACACAATCGACTCAATAAGCAATGGAATTGATTCTTACCTTCAGTGACGAAGACGGCAAATCAGACTGGATTCACACCTAATGCACGTCGGAACCTTCTCAGTCTGGATGGTGATTTTTTTTGGAGGGAGAAACAGAGCAATTCCTGTCTTTGATCTTTGGTCTTCTTTAGGGTTTTATGTAATTCTGTCAAAGGGTTGTGGGTGTAATAGAGATTGTACACAAGGAAAGGGACGAGACTGTATATAAGGGGCAGCACTCAAAACGACGTCGTTTTGAGTTACAGGGACTTATGTGTCCTGTTTTCAAATCCTCCAACCCACTAACGTGCCACGCTGGAACGCCGTTGAGCCAGGTAAGCATAGGGGGAGCCAAGTCAGCATTTTCCGTCCGGTCTGACGGTGGCTCACGAACGAAAGGACTGATCGGTCTGGTTTTTAGGAACGTCAGGGATTTAAATGTATTTTCCAATGCTTAGGGACGAAAATGTCCTCGGGTTAAAAGGTCAGGGACTAATTTGTCCTTTCTCTAAAATAAATAAGTAAGAAAGAGGAAATAAATATAAAATAAAGAAGTATAAATAGAAGATTTTAGTATTAATATTTATTAATATAATGATTTTAATATAATATAAATGATTTATATATTTATTTAATATATATAGTAACATAAAGAAAAAAAGAAATATTAGCAATGTATAAAAAAAGATAAAAATATTGTAATAAAGAGAAAGAGAAAGGAATTTTTTTATTGTTATTACTATGTGTTGTTTCAGACTTTTTCTTCTTCTATTTATACACATAAAAAGTCATTCTTTTCAACCACTATTAAATGTATTCTCTCTTAATAATTTTAGTCTTGAACATTGTAAAATATGAACCGTCCATATTAAATGGGCATCTATCATTCTTATTACAACACTCCTCCTTTGATGTACATTTAAGATTATGTCTCGTTAAAACCTTACTAAAGAAAAATTCAATAGAAAAAAGTCTTTAGTGAAAAAAAAAGAGTATAATATTATTTGTGATAAATACTGCCTCATTAAAAATCTTGCCAAGAAAAATCTATTAGGGACAAAACACTGACTAAAGAAAAAAGAGTACAACCCCCCTCTTGTCGGCATTATTTAATATCTCGGAATCGGCGCCTCCCAATCTAATGTACCAATCTTTCAAAGGAGGATTTTAGAAGTGACATATAAATAAATCTGCCAGATTATCGCTTGAGCGGATCTGTTGGACATCAATTGTTCTTTGATTTTGAAGGTCATTAGTGAAAAAAAAAATTTAGGAGAAATATACTTTGTTCTATCACATTTGATGTATCCACCCTTAAATTGAGCAATGAATGCTGTATTATCTTAAAAAAAATAGTTTGAGCTATTTTATGATCAATCATGATGACAGAATATATTTGATCAAACTCCTGAGCCAAAAACACTTGCGACTAGTTTCATGTATCGCTAGTATTTCAGCATGATTAGAGGACGTTGCTGCAATCGTCTGTTTTGTGGACCTCCATGATATAGCTGTACCACCACATGTGAACAGGTATCCTGTTTGAGATCTCCATTTGTATGGATCAGACAAGTATCCTATATCTGCATAGTCGTCTACTAGTTGTGACTTGGATCCATATGGATAAAACAATCCCATATCAACCGCTACATGAAGATATCGAAAGATTTGTTTAATTCCATTCCAATGTCTTCTGGTTGGAGAAGAATTATATCTTGCTAGTAAATTCACAATAAATGATATATCGGATCGTGTATTATTAGCAAGATACATTAGTGCCCCAATGGCACTGAAATATGATTCTTCAGGACCAATGATATCTTCATTTTCTTTTTTAGAACAGAATTGATCATTTTCCACATACAAAGATCTTATGATCATTGGGGTACTTAATGAATGTGACTTATTCATATAAAATCTCTTCAAGATCTTTTCTGTGTTTGTTGTTTGATGAATAAAGATTCTATTTTTTGTATGTTGGATCTGCAGGTCGAGACAAAATTTAGTTTTTCCAAGATCTTTCATTCCAAACTCTTCTTTTAGAGCTTTTATAATTGTTGAAATCTCTTCAGGGGTTCCAATGATACTTAAATTATCAACGTATACAACAATTATAATAAATTCAAATACAGATTTCTTTATGAAAATATATGAGCAGATATCATCATTCTTAAATCCGTTTTTGGTCAGATACTCAATAAGACAACTGTACCACATTCGTCCAGATTGCTTTAGACCACATAAAGATTTTTGCAATTTGATTGAGTATAACCCCTGCGAATATTCATTGGAAGGTTTATATATCTTTAGTGTTTTAGGAACTTTTATATAGATATCACGATCTAATGATCTGTATAAATAAGCTGTTACCACATCCATTAGATGCATATGTAGTTTATGGTATGCGGATAAACTGACCAAATAACGCAATGTTATTGCATCTACTACAGAAAAATATGTTTCTTCATAATTTATACTAGGCCTTTGTGAAAAATCTTGCGCCACAAGTTGAGCTTTGTAGTGTACAACTTCATTTTTCTCATTTCATTTTCTCACAAATACCCATCTGTATCTAACAGGTTTTACCTCTTCTGGTGTACGGGCTACAGGTCTAAAGACTTCACGTTTTTGCAAGTGAGTCTAACTTAGCCTTCATAGCTTCTTTCCATTTTGGCTAATCATTCCTTTGTCAATATTCTTTGATTGTTCTTGGCTCAAGATCCTTACTTTCATGCATGATGTGTAATGTCACATTATATGCAATTATTTCATTGATAATTGTTTTATTTTGATTCTATTTTTTCCTATAAAGACATAATTTATCGAGATCTCATCATTTTCATAATATTTCAGTATTTTCAGGTACCTGAACGTCTTCTGGCGTCAAAACTATATCAGAGTTTTGGACAACTATAGGTGTATTTTCTATGTCTTTATCTTTTTCAACAAGAATAGTATTTACCTCTTTTTTTCGAGGATTTTTCTCTTTGGAACCGACAGGTCTACCCCACTTCTGACGTAAATTTGTTTCGGTGGCCATTTGTCCAACTGTGACATCAATTCAGATTGGAGTATTTTCAACTGGTATATAGAATTTAGTAATCATTTTCATATCAAAAAATACATCAGGTAATTCATTTGCTATTCTTTGAACATGTATAATCTTTTGAACTTCTAGTTCACATTATCCTGATCGAGGATCTAAATACATTGAGGATGATGCATTCCAATTAAGTTCCTTTTCAAGAGGCTTATTTTCTCCTCCTAATGTTAAAAATTTTTATTCATCAAAATGACAATCTGCAAATCGAGCTTTAAACACATCTCCTGTTTGTATCTCAAGATATCTCACTATAGAGGAAGAATCATACCTCGCATAAATTTCTAATTTTATTTGGGTCCCATTTTAGTGCAAGAAGGTGGGGCAATTGAAACATATATCGCACACCCAAATATTCTCAAGTGAAAAATATTTGACTGCTAGCCAAAAACTAATTGCAGAGGAGAGAAATGACGGTAACTTGTTGATCTCAAATGAATAAGTGCTACAACATGTAAAATTGCATGTCCCCAATGCAACACCCTACCATACAGAGCCTTATGCTTAAGTCATAAGACAGAGGTGGCGAGGTATTACGACCTCTAAAAATAAAATTTAGTATATATAGTAGTGTGAAAAATGGTTATAACTAGGAGCCTTTGCAGAAAAAGGGGTAAAACAAAATCGTTAAATTGAAAAGCACAATACTCCGATCGATAACATAACGAAATAGATAAAGGATAAACTAACACAAATATATAAACAAGAGAATGCCAAAGATACGAATATCAAAACTTAAGACCCGGTTTGCAAAGATAACCGGTCTGAGCATAGAAGTATATATATATATATATATATATATATATATATATATAAGGAACCCAAAAGAAACCCAAAAGATAAGTTACAGAACCTGTTCTCCAAAACAATCTCTAAGAGGAGTCAAAATAGTATATATGTATATAGTGGAGATAATAAGTATCTAAGTAAGTACATAAAACTAAAATAAAGTCCCAAGAACTAAGGATCTTCGCTAATCCAGAAGTCTCCAGCATGCCTCAACGAGGAGCCTCACGACCTGCATCTGAAAACCATAAAATCCTCATGGGTGAGAACCGGAGGTTCTCAGTATGGTAACAGTGCCCACATATCTAATATGTAATATCCTGGGAACGCCGAAGGCAATCCTAGAACTTCCAACAGATAATCAAATCTTATAAACAAACTAAACCATAAATGAAACAGGCAACTAAATATAGATCTTCAGTCTAACTAACACTCCCATTTCCAAATCCTTCGAACCTCCCAACCGCCATCAGTAATTTGATATCACAAACACAATTATATCAACAAGGAAATGCACAAATAGGAAGCAGATACGGCAATTAGACAATTAGCAAGTATTATACGGTCAATTAGGCATTCCAAACAATTCACATATAATGCATATAATGTATGCCTGTCCTAGTGGCTGATGAGTCTCATCTGTCGGTTATAAAGCCAACCCGACAAGTCCTGGTAGCTAACCATTGGACTGTCCCTCTGTCGTGCATTTCCAACTCGAGTTATTCTCAATCATAGTCATCAATACATATACACAACACCCACACTGGTGTTTATCCACGGGTGCGAGCTCATCCGGAACTTTCACAGTGTCCGGCCACACTTACGACATAGGGTCAATAGAGTATCGAGTCTCCACCTGGAGCACGTGGTGGCTAGCCACTGTTTTCACCCAGGAAAACTCATATCTCAGATAGTGGAAGTGCAACATTCACATTTCATTCAATAAGTATATATGCAATCATACTCAGCCATAATTCAATAATAGCTCAGCCATAATTTAGCAATAACTCAGCCATTCGGCTCATAATACAATCCATAACCAGCCAATTTATTAACAATTACAGCCCTTCGGCTCACGGTATATAAAGCACTTCCACCATCATCCTCCGTATCTCATACAATTATCTTTAATCATCATTCATCATTAATCCTCCCCTTACTTCATCCACAAGTTACCACATTTCCTAACTTCTTCCCATCGCTAGGCATACCATAAGGATTTAGGACATAAGGGGTGAGAACGGAGGTTTAGAAGTCTGAAATTTGGCTTTGAAAACTCAAAAATTAGTTTTTGATGAAAATAGGGTCACGCATGCACGTCACCCATGCGCACGCGTGGAAGGCTGAAAAAGTAGAGTGACGCGTGAGTGTCGCCCATGCGCACGCATAGGAAGCAGAGAGATCAAGTGACGCGTGCGCGTCAGCCACGCATACGCGTGAATGCGTTTTGTGCTCCTCGCACAAAACCAGCACAATACCAACGCAACTCTCTGGATTTTCTACTGGGCATTTGCATCCATACATCGACGCGTACGCGTCGGCCAGGTGCACGCGTGGAAGAGTAAAACCTGAGACTGGCGCGTGCGCGTCGGCCACGCGTGCGTGTGGGAGCACGACTTGTCAAAAATTTTACCAAGTTAAAAAGCTGCAGAATTCCAGTTTCAAACCCCAAACTTTCGACGGGCATAACTTTTTCATTTCAAATTATTTTCCATCTGTTCTTTGAACGGCATAAATATCTCGAATCCAATTTTATTTCTAAATAAGTTTGATACAAATCGGAGATTTGGTGACCAAGATATGCTCCGTCAAAGTAGACCAAAAAATCACATTTTCATACAAACCCACAAATTCCATTTTTAAAACAAACTAGTTTAAACTTTTTCAAAACTAACCAAAACTTACCAAAAATCAACTTCAAGCCTCCTCAACTCATATGTTAACATTTTTATCAAAATCACAATCCACCATCCCACCATTTTAGCCAATCTCAATCAAATAACTCAATTTCAAACACAAAATCATGTCCTATATTCTTCCTAATCACAATTTTCAACGATACCATTTCCATCAACCATCAATACATACAATCAATATCATCCTCACCATTAACATGGTTTCTCCCATAATTCAATCTCAACCAATCATCAAACATATATCAAAACATGCATACCTCTCATGCATCATACCATCAAAACACCAAAATTCATTAATCACATACATAACCACACATTTCATCTCAACCAATCAATAACATCAATAGTTCAAATCCTATCTTAGGGCCTCTAGCCTAAGTTTTCACACCACATTACATTTTAGATACAGAAAACCGAAACCATACCTTGGCCGATTCCCCGCTCAACCCGGAACACCTCCAAATCACTTTTTCACAAGCTCTCAAGGTTTCAACACCTCCAAGAACAGATTTTAACACATAAAATCCCTTTTTCCAAGCTTTCCAAGACTTCAATCAAGCTCCAACACACATATATACACTTCCTAAATCACAACACCACATTCCAATATACCCACTCAATACCCAAACATCATAAACCAATAAATTCCACTAGGGTTGAGAATCTTACAGCATCCAAGGATCAAGGAGACAAGATTAAGCTTCTCCTTCAAGCTAGTTAGATCCTATAACATCAAATGCTCACAAATCTCAACATTCTTCACCCAAAATTTCGAAATTAAGACTGGAATTTTAGAGGATAAATCGTGGCTTACCTCAAGAACAAAGTTGTGGATTTTGTAGAGCTCGACGCGGTGAACGCGTGGCCATAAACGGTGCGGCAATTGGAGCTCCGGATCAAAAATTATGGTGATTTGAAGATCAAGTAAGGGTGAGAACTTTAGAAGAGTGTTCTTCCCCCTTTCCTTGCAATTTCAGCATTTTGGGACTTAAGAGAGGAGAGAGAGTTCTGAATAAGGATTTTAGGTTGAGCTTGGTTGGGCCAAAGATCCAATATGGGTCCGATTGTCCCGGTTTGACCCGATCGGTCCAATCTTGGGCCGATTTCTTTAAAATTCGTATCAAAATTCTTGTTTTAATTTTCTCTATCATATTAGGCCATAAAAATCATATTTCTAATTTTCTAGAATAAATTTTAATTATGAGTTAATTAGTCATTAATTAACCGGGTTTTACACCCAAACAGAGGTTAAGAGATTTGTTCTCATAAGTAAGGGTCTAACAATTAATTAGAGGTGTTTAATAAGTGATCCTTCTAACTCATTTTGTGTGTGAACATGAGCTACTAGATGTTCATCGCTTATTCCGTTAGCCATACAACAAGCATCAAAGGCTTGTGAAGCGAATTTACCAACATTATCAAGACGAATTACTTTGATTGGATTTTTTGTAAACTGTACTTTTAATCGAATAATTTGAGCAAATAATCTCGCAAATACTAGGTTGCGAGAAGACAATAAGTACACATGTGACTATCTCAAAGATGCGTCTATTAGGACCATAAAATATCTAAAGATTCACATGGTGGATGAATAGGTCCACATATATCGCCTTAAATCCTTTCAAGGAATTCAGGAGACTCAAATTCTATCTTTACTGGTGATGACTTTAAAATTAGTTTTCCCTGAGAACATGTAGCACAACAAAATTCACTATATTTAAGAATCTTCTGGTTCTTTAATGAATGTCCGTGGGAGTTTTCAATAATTCTCCGTATCATTGTTGTTCCAAGATGACCCAATTAATCATGCCAAATTATAAATTCATTTGGGTTAGTAAACTTCTAGTTTATAATGACATATGATTCAACTTCACTAATTTTAGTATAATATAATCCAAAAAAAAGTGAGAGCAACTTTTCTAATATAACTTTTTTATTTGAATCTTGAGTTGTGATACATAAGTACTCATGATTTTTCTCATTCATTGTTTTAATATGATATCCATTTCGGCGAATATCTTTAAAACTCAACAAGTTTATTAGAGACTTATTAGACAATAGGGCATTATTTATTATGAATTTTGTTCCTCCAGAAAACAAAATTATAGCTCTTCCGGAGCCTTCTATCACATTTCCCGAGCCAATAATAGTATTAACATATTCTTCTTTTGGTATAAGATGAGTAAAATATATATTACTTTTGAGAATGGTATGCGAACTTGCAATATCCAAAAGACAAACATTTTCATTATATATCCTTGTCATTTTCTTCAAAGACAAATAATAATAATAATAAAATGAGTAGCAATACACATGCGCAGTAAAATTGTATTCCTGATTAGAATTATTTTTCTTAGAAGTACTGTACATAATATTATATACTAAAAATTTTATTATTATTATTATTATTATTATTATTATTATTATTATTATTTTAGAACTTGACACATTTGTTAATTTTAAAATTCATAAACAAATATTTTATTAAATACTATTTTTATACATCATACTCGAAATTTAAATACATAGGGAATAAGACTTAACAAAAAGTTTTTTACATTATTTATTTACATAAATACTTAACGAACCTAAATATTAAACTTTTCTATCATTGATCAAATGGCCAATATTTCCTTCAGAATCCTCAAAAAAATCAGATATTTTATAATGAGGTATAATTTTCAGCAACATCCTTTGAAACAAAATTTGTCTCCTTTTCTTTGTCATCATTTTTCAAAGATGCTTGATAAAGATCAATTAGGTGCTTCGAGGTACGACAGGTACGCGACTAATGGTCATTTCCACCACAACGGAAATATTTATCCTCTATTGATTTATTTTGCCAATTATTTCTTTCTTTATCCCACTTTTGGTGAGATCTTTTCTTGTGAACATAATTTTTTTTCCTTCCATAATTTTTTTTGTTATCAAAACCTTGCCATTTACCTCTTCTATGGCTATGATTTGCCGCATTTACTTCAGAAAATGGAGCGGCGCCAGTTGAGTGCGCTTCATAATTTTTTAAAACCAACTCATTATTGCGTTCAGCAACAAAAAAATAAGAAATTAACTCAAAATATTTTTTAAATTCTTTTTCTCGATACTGCTGTTGCAGGAGCACATTCGAGCCATGGAAGGTCGAAAAAGTTTTCTCTAACATGTCATTCTCAGTTATCTTTTTCCCTCATAATGTCATCCGTGCGGTAATTCGAAACATTGCTAAATTATATTCGTTTATGGATTTAAAATTCTGTAGACACAAGTGTGTCCACTCATATCGGGTTTCAAAAATATTACTATCTTTTGATGATTATACATTTCTTCAAGGTTCTTCCACAGATCTACAGGATCTTTTAGTGTGAGATATTCATTTTTCAATCCTTCGTCAAGATGACGATAAAGGAAGACCATGACTTTGCCTTTATTCTTTTGGGATGCATTATTTTCAGTCTTAATGGTATCTCCAAGATCTATTTAATCAAGATGAATTTTGGCATCTAATATCCATGATAAGTAGTTGTTTCCAAATATATCAAGAGCATTAAATTCAAGATGAGAGAGTTTTGACATAATAAAAATTTATTATCTGAGTCTTTCTAAATTTTGATCAGAGTCTTGTACTGATAACATATTGTAAAATAAATAAGTAAAGAAGATAAAATAAATATAAAATAAATAAGTGTAAATAGAAAACTCTAATATTAATATTAACCAACATAATTATCTTAATATAATAGAAATAATTTATATCTTTATTAATATATGTAGTAGTGAAAAGAAAAAGAGAAATATTAGCCGCGTATAAAGAAAGAGAAGAGTATTATAGTAAAGAGAAAGAGAGAAGAATACTTTTTATTGCTATTACTGTGTGTTGTTTCTGACTTTTTGCTTCCTCTATTTATACACACAAAAAGTCATTCTTTTCAACCATTACTAAATCTATTTTCTCTTGATAACTTCAACCTTTAACATTGTAAAATATTAGGCTCATTTTTTTTCAAATGGAAAAAAGCATGGTGTAACACCATGAAATGGACGTTTGGCAAAAATATTCACTGCTA
Source organism: Arachis ipaensis (assembly GCF_059453495.1). NCBI lineage: Eukaryota > Viridiplantae > Streptophyta > Magnoliopsida > Fabales > Fabaceae > Arachis > Arachis ipaensis. Next base: position 20,591,206 of record NC_142436.1, on the reverse strand, counting down.
TGGTGTCAGATACAAATCGTAACATGCGTTTTGAGTTTGTAAATTTTTTGTTTCTGAAAATTACCAAATACAGGCTGCGTTTTGAGTTTTTCCTTTGTTTAAATTTTGTTTCTAGCTAAACGCAGGTTGCATTTTTTGGGAAGGCTTTTTCAAAATTTTTTTTGAAGCCCACAAACGCAGATTGCGTTTTGAGGGTGTCAGGAAGCCTTTTTTGAAGGCCACAAAACGCAAGTTGTGTTTTAGGAGTGGCTGAAGGCTTTTCTTGGATGGCTCAAAACGCAAGTTGCGTTTTGCATAGATAACAATATTTTAATCGAGAGTCTTGCCTATAAATACGTTTCGTAGCTTCATCCTTCCGCACCTCTCCTCTTACTCTTTCTTGCATATAGTTCAAAGTTGTGAGTTTTTTTAGTAATTAATTGTGCCAAAAAAGTCGAGTTAGGCGAGGTTGGGGTAATGGAAAGTATTGTAAATTTGCGAGTGTATTATAACGGTGAGATTACACGAAACACACACGAATGAGTGACTTTTGTTTGTGAATATCCGTTATTGTTTGCTATTCCATGCACCATGGGTTTTGTAGAGTTGCAAAATGGTCTTTGTGATAACATACAAAGTCACATTTCGAAAAGGGTGAGCAACATTTTATACAGAAATTCTGTACCATTATTTAGTGGGTTGATACAATTTCAAATAATGTCCATCACTAACAACACAAGTATGCAACATATGTTATGTATTTATCAACAAACTCATTTTCACGTGTCGATGATAGAGCTGTACGTTGAGTTTAAACAGCGTACGGGGATGGATGCGGTTGGCGAGGATATCAACGTTGATGAACTCGGGGATATAGATTGGGACGAAGATAAAAACGACAGTGAAGAGGAGTTTGAAGCCAACTATGAAGTCGATGACGAAAACAATGATGGAGACTTGACAAGTGATCTGGCGGTACAAAATGAGGCGGATGCGATTGTAAGTCAGCATCCCTTTGGCATGCCATCTTCTATGCGGACTCTGGATCTCAAAGCTATGCATGCCCAAAATTTTTTGAGTATGTGAATATCGGTATGTTATCTTATGGTTATTAGCAGTGGTTCGTTTGTCATAGGTGAAGGCAATGTTGCGGCGAAAGATGGCAAGTTTAGTGTCGGAATGGAATTTGGTTCTAAAGAGTCGGTGATATCTGCAATCAAAAGCTACACTATCTCTAGAGGAGTTGATTACACTGTGTATGATTCTGAGCCGTAGACATTCTATACGAAATGTAAAGGTTATGGTGTAGGGTGTGATTGGCTTATCCGAGCTAGTTTGATACGAAAGAATGGTTGTTCGGAGATCAAGAGATACGATGGCAAACACACATGCACCATGGGGACGATTTCACAAGATCATGCCAAGTTGGACTTAGACACAATTGCAGATGCCATTAGGCTGTTGATTAAAGCAGACCCATTGATAAAGATGAAGTCTATTATTGCAGAAGTTCAGTCCAGATTCAACTACATTGTAAGTTATCGCAAGGCTTGGTTGGCAAAGCAGAAAGCTGTCCCAAAAGTTTTCGGTGATTGGAAAGTTTCGTAACAGACTTTTCCAGTATGGTTGAAAGTAATGACTGCGAAGATGCCAAAGTCTCGTGTTCAAATAAAAACACTCTCTGTTTATCGTGACAGTGAGGAGGTTCAAGGTGTAAGAGTTCTCCATCGCATTTTTTGGAGCTTCTATCCGTGTATTGCTACATTCAGACACTACAAGCCATTGTTGTAGGTTGATGGCACACACTTGTACGGAAAATATAAAGGTGCACTTCTAGTTGCGGTTGCACAAGATGGGAATCAAAATATTGTGCCCATTGCATTTGCGTTAGTCGAGGGTGAGACGGCAGATGCATGGGAGTTTCTCCTAACCAAATTGTAGAGATATGTTGTTACCATTGACGGTGTGGGCATTATTTCTGACTGCCATAACTCCATTGACGCTGCAATAGCTCGTAGTAACGGTGCATGGTCACCACCAAGAGCGTGGCACATGTAATGCATCAGGCACATCGGGTCCAACTTCTTAAGGAGGTTCAAAGGCTCCATATTTAAAAAAACTTGTGGTTAACACGGGTATTTCATTTCGCTATTATGGTCCTATTCATAGTAATTTCGTGGTATCTGCTTATGATTAAATGATTTGTTCAATAGGCTATTCTAGGACAGAACAGGAGTACAACAAAAACTACCAGAGGCTAAAAGAGTGGGGTGAGGCATATATTCAATGGTACGATAACATCGGTGTTCAGAGATGGGTGTTGGCATTTGACGGGGGTCATTGTTGGGGACATATGACTACAAACTTAGTAGAATACATAAATTCTATCCTGAAGGGTGCACTAACCTTCTTGTGACTACCATTGTTAGGTCTACTTTCTATCGGCTGAACGAATTGTTTACTCAGAAGAGCGTCGAGGCTCATAAGCGTGTCCGCAACGGATTCACGTATTCAGAATTTGCCATGAAGAGAGTTGAAGAAAGCTTTCGACGTGCAGGAAACATTGTGGTCAATCAGTTCGACCGGTGCAATGAAATGTTTGAGGTTCGCGAAATGCAAGATGGTTCCATTTACACTGTTAACATTGCGCAACGACACTGCGCATGTGGCCATTTCCAGGTTGAGCGACTCCCATGTCGCCATGTTCTTGCATGTTGCGCTAACTAGCATCTTGATTGGCAAGTATATGTGCATAACGTTTACAAGATGTATGAAATTTGCAAGGTGTACAGAGGCAAGTTTGTTCCGATGGGTGACCCATCTACGTGGGATAGATATGAAGGAGCGAAGGTGATCGTCAACTACACATTGAGGCGCACAGCAAAAGGAAGACCGAAGTCAACCCGCTACTTGAATGAGATGGATAAGCTGTATCTCTCAGGACCTGAGACAAGCTGAGGGTGTCAGATCCACCCAACGGACTAAACTGATCATTGGCTAGAATTACCATCTGTGGTATGTAAGGCTCAACTGCCAGATGTGGTTGTGGTTCCGGTATGTATGGTGCTTGCTGCTCATATGCCGACCACTGCTGTTGTTGCTCATACATTGGAAACTATTGTTATTGGCCGTAGGCCGGTGCCTGAAATTGCTGGACATATGCCGGCATCTGGTACTGGTGCTCATATGCCGAAACCTAGTTAACAATTAATTACAATTAATAGTAATTAATCATAATTGATAAACCTAAATAATTATAATTAATAATAATTAAATATGGTTAAAATTAATATTAATACCTGAAACTATTGCTCATGAGGGGGAACTTGCTGCTGAGGTTGATAAACTACTATTTTATGGTTTATCTTGTGCTCAATTGAGTGGTTCTTATCAAGTCTTTGCACACTTATTCATACTAATTGCATGTTTTACATTTTCCTTCATAATTTTGTGCTATGATTGAAAACATGCTTCTTTGGCCCTAATTTTGCTATGTTTAATCCTCTCTTATTACTATTCGATGCCGTGATATGTGTGTTAAGTGTTTTCAGGCTTCATAGGGCAGAAATGGCTTAGTGGACAGAAAGGAAACAAGAAAAAATGGAAGGTACACACAAAATGGAGTTTTGAAGAAAATGGCAGCGACGCGCACGCGTGGACGACGCGGACGCGTGCCTAGCGCAAAATGCCAACGACGCGTGCGCGTGGCAAAGAAAATCTCCAAATGACGCACACGTGTGACCCACGTGCACGCGTGACAGACGCCACGTGCAGAAAATTGTAGAAGTACACAGATTAGAGGCTATAAAATGGGAGAATTCATTCATTCATTCAACTTTCATATTCACAATTTTAGGTTTTAGATGTAGTTTTAGAGAGAGAGAGAGAGAGAGACTCTCTCCTCTTTCTTAGGTTTTTAGGATTAGGATTTCTCTTAGTTTATGGTTATTTCTTCATTCCAGGTTCAATGTTCCTTTACTTTAGTTTCTTTTCTACTTTTATTCATTCTATTACTTTAGTTGATTACTTGATGTTGCCAATTTGGTTTATGAATTCCTATGTTTAATTTGATTTTTCATTTAATATAAATTGAGGTATTTCATATTTAAGATTGCTTCCTTCTATTTATGATATAAATAATTTAGATTTCTCCCTCTTTGGCTTTGGTTGAGTAATTGGTGACACTTGAGTTGTCAAACTCAGCTGTTGATTGAAAATTGGAATTTGCTGATTAATTTGGATCCCTTTAAAGCTAGTCTTTCCATAGGAGTTGACTAGGACTTGAGGAATCAAGTTGATTAGTCCACTTGACTTTCCTTTATTTAGTAAGGGTTAACTAAGTGGGAGCAATAAACAATTCTCATCACACCTGATAAGGATAACTAGGATGGGATTTCCAGTTCTCATACCTTGCCAAGAGTTTTTTTGGTTATTAATTTACTTTCCTGCTATTTAATTTCCCTGTTCAACCTTTCAAAAACCCATAAATATACATTTTTCCATAACCAATAATAAATCATACTTCCCTGCAATTCCTTGATAGACGACCCGAGATTTAAATACTTCGGTTATAAATTTTATTGGGTTTTGTTACTTGTGACAACCAAACTTTTGTATGAAAGGATTCTCTGTTGGTTTAGAAACTATACTTACAACGCGATTATTCTTATAAAATTCTTTACTAGCAGAAAGTCCTCTCGTCAAAAATGGCACCGTTACCGGGGAATCGTAAACGTGTGCCTTATTATTGGCTATTGCAAATATTTACTTTTTGCTTGTTTATTTGTTTTTATTTTTGTTCTTTTTTATTTTTATTAGCTACTATGAGTTCTCACCCCTCTGGCTTTAAGTTTGGTTCCAATGTTGTTGTAAGGAATGGAAGCTATAACAGGAACATGCATCAAGGTCAAACCACTCAAAGATAGAAGGAGCCACGAGGATCTGATCAACCCTTTCGACAACAACACTTTCCAAAGTACTATGGACAACAACCATTCTACGATGCATACCAAGACAATAGTTATGGTGGACCCCTTCGTGACAAACCACCTCCACCAAATTACTATAGTCAAGAGCCATTCCGATGTGCATACCAAGATGATAGATATGGTAGACCCCCTTGTAGTTACCAACAAGCCCCATCATATGCCAATAAACCACCTCCTCAGCATAGCTTTGAACCACCATACTCACAAGCCACTTACAACCATTCACCCCATATGACCCTAACCTTTATCCACCCCAATTCCAATCCAATTACTCCCAAGAACCACCACTTCCATATGCACCATGTCCATATCCATCAACCCAAGAATCACAGGCTCACCTCAAGAAAACAGTAGATCAATTTCATGCAACCCTTCATCAACTGGAGCAAGCGATAAATCAATTAGCTTCCCGACGTTCCGGCACTCAAGGAACTCCCATGACTTCATGTGGAGAATCTAATGAAGAACGTAGCATGAAGGAGACACTAGAAGCTCCGGTTAGCAGTACAGAGCATGACTTTGTACTGGAACAAGTAGAGGAAGCTGAACTTATCAAGGAAGAAGAATTGGTTGAAGACTTAGGAGACGCTGAACCTCCATGAGAATCAAGAGTCGTGGAGAATTCCGCCCAGAAATTTGTAGTTGATGCTAAGGAGGATAGTGCGCAACCCCCAAGGCATGTATCTTATGAAGAACTGGACGGAACAAATCAAGAAGCAAGTTTCCTTGGTAATGATGATCACGAATCAAGCTCTCCTAGTGATGAACTTGCATCCGTAATTGAATTCTTTGAGACTGAAAAATCTGTCCCAAGTGAATATGAAGATGATGTAGAGGTATATTTTTCTCAACCTCCAACTTATGACTTGAGTGATGAGGAAGAAATTGAAAACTTTGATAAAGACGTGGTTGCAGTTGAAGAGGTTTATCAAAAAATGGAAGAATTCACAAAGGAGTACAAGGAAGTGGAGCTTGCAGAACCACCGAAAACACCTCTCCCAAGGCCATTACCACCCAATACAAACTTCAAGTGGGTAAAATCCTTAGCCTTTATCTTTACCTTTCCACTTGAATATGGTTTGCTTGAAACCGATGGCCAGCTTAGAGCTCTTTGTGGCTTTAAGAGTAAGAGGAAAATTGTTAGCAATAGAAGTTGGTATCCAAGGTTCAATATGGTTCCACGATCCAATTGGAAGTGCAAGGATTGGTATAGAGCTCGATTTAATGGGTTTCGGAAGAAGTTTGGGTAACTTAGTGGAAATTCAGGTTGTGTACCGCCCGGTTGGAACAATGTAGATAAAAGCGAAGACGGTTACAAAAGCAAGGTTTGGGATCCTGGAATTTATTCTGACAATCAACATCCCTGGGTCCTGAACTCCTGCTTTAAGGCTTTACGTGCCTAGTTTGGGACCCCGGAGGCTATTGGAATTGCAAACGTTGATGGAGATTCCTGGATGAGTTCAAGCACAAGCCACCATAACAGGGAGCTCATCAAATGTCCAACTTAAGGACTTTAACTAAAAGTGCTAGGTGGGAGACAACCCACCATAGTATGATCGTTCTTTTTCAGTCTTAGTTTTATTTTATTTTGTTTTATTTTTAGTTCTATTTTATTTTATTTTTCTTAGTGTTCATTCATAGTGCCTGCATCAGCATTTGTATTCTGCATTCTGCATACTACATAAAAAAAGGAAAAAAGCGCGTTCCACGCGTGCACGTGAACGACGCGCACACGTCACATGCGACGCTAAACCTTACAGAAAGTCACGCGGGAGCTGTGCAGGAAGGGTGCCTTGCGCACGAGCCAACCCACGCGTACGCATGGGCGACGCGTGCGCGTCACCCGTATTTTAGTCACCCCACGCGTAAGCGTCAGCGACGTGTATGCGTAGATCGCCAGATCGGCCTCAATGGGTGATTTGGCCGAGAGTTGTGTTGCCTTGGTGATGGTATTGTACGTTTAGCACAACCAGTAATCACCCGTACGCGTGACCGACGCTTACGCGTCACCAGGATTCTTGCTCACCCACCCGTAATCGTGGGCGACGCTTACGCGTCGCTTCGCAGATTCCATTCTTCTCCTTTTCTCTCTCTTGTCTCCTTCTTTCTCTCCCCTTTCTTACTTTCTTTTTGTTCATCTCTTTAACTTCTCATCCTTCTTTTCTTTCATTCTATTTTACTTAATTTATCTGCATACTTTCATTCATTGCATTTTAATTTTGTGCATATTTTTATTTTCTTTTCTAAATTTATTATTTTTTCGTTGGTGTTAAATTTTCTTATTTAACTGTTGCATCTTCTCTTGAATTATCCTGGTACTTCATGACTTGTTTTATTCTGATTGGATAGTATTATTTAAATCAATGCTAATTTTTTTATGATACTTGTACTCCTCTTGCATTGATATGAACTTATACTGTCTTTCATTACCCATACTCTTCTCCTTTGTTGCAAATTTTGCACTATTGATATGCCATTTGCTTCTATTATTTTCTCACTTGCATGTTGTAGCTACCACGTAATTGAGACCCCATTATTTGGCATTAACCCACCCATACTTTGTTTATTTTCTTCTATTTATTCCTGGGTTACTTTTCTTCTTTTTCCTCTTCTTTCAGGATGGCCACCGAGGAAGGGAAACGGAAAACCTTTACATGAACAACAAGTCTGCCACACAATCTTTGGAGAAAAAACATTAGTTGGAGCCACCCCTCCACCTGTACATCTCTGCATGCACCGAGGACGGTGCAATCTTTAAGTGTGGGGAGGTCGATACCGATCTCCATAGGTTAGTTATTTTCTTCTCAACACCAATGTTTTATTTTCTTTGTTTGTTCATTGTTTCATTTGCATGTTTGATTGCATATTTGTTTGATTTTGTGCATATTCTACCACTGCTTGGTTGAAGTAACGAATTTCTTTTTCAAGAAACTTTTTATAGCATTTCACTAATTTGAATTAAAATTTTTATTGAACTTGTTTGAAGAAATATTATACTGGAACATGGTTTAGAGCCCGAACACACAAAACTAGTAAGATTTTGAGCCTACTTGATTGGTTGTATTTTATCAACCAATATTTTATTTTTGGTGTGTGTTGTTCTCTCTAAAATTGTGATCTTTGTCTTGCTTAATTCTATATTTCCATGGTTTGATGTATGCATGCACTTATATGATTGAGGCCTTTGTTTCACTGAGCTTACATACCCATATGGCCTTACCCTTTCATTATCCTTTGTAAACCAATGTTGAGCCTATTATACCCCTTTGTTCTTTACTTTAGCTCATCACTAACTCTAAGCGGAAAACAATAATGTCCTTAATTTGAATTCTTGGTTAGCTTAGACTAGTGAGAGTGCTCATGAATTAAGTGTGGGGAAAATGAATTTGGAAACGTTTGGTTTTGGAAATTAAGTATGTTAAACTTCTTTATGAAAATGTGAAAGAAATGTTTAGGACATGTTCATGCATTCAATAATTTAATCAAAGGTCCAATTGGTTCTTCCTGAGGTTCCTGTGGTTCATTCGCGCCAGCCTCTTCACCTGCAACTCTATCTGACAGTCGTAGGTGACGCTCATACTGCTGTGTATATCACACATAATACACCAGAAGAGGATGAAAGTCGCCAATCTCCTCCCCTAACTGCAGTGTGTCATAATGGCCAGATATCCACATGTTAACCCATTGACTGTTCCTCTCTCTCCAGTCATGGTACTATGCGCCTGTCAACTGCCTAGAATGATCACGATCAAGGTCGAATGCTGGTTCTGGTGGAAGCTGTTGCATCCCGAACTGTCGTCTAACCCGGTCTGTCGGGTGCCACTCTATACACTCAAATGACACTAATAGTTACTTCGTGGATCACATAAATAAATGTACAGCGAGGTCATCCGGAACCATCACTCCCATATATGGCCGCCGTATAAACTACACATAAGTAACCACGAGGCCGATTAGATAAATTATTATTCTAAATAAAAACCTTGGACATAAATGGTTAACACTTACATCGTCGACTCCGATGTCATCGAGTCCTCGCCTAAAATGCGCAGTATGCCTCCATATATATCTTATATATCGGCGCAAATGACTCCACCTAAACAAAAATAGAATGACTACAACAACAACAACAACAACAACAACAACAACAATAATAGTAAAAAAGAATACCGTCGCGCAAGTAGAATACCAACATCACCGAGCTGATCGCGGGGAATAGGCGCTAGGAATGGCATACGCTCCCACGCTCAAACAAAAAGTAGTATGAGTGGCCCATCCATCTCTTTCCTATTGTATAGTGATGCATGACACAACGATCTGTATAGATGTGCCAGACTGGTTGCCCCCAACTGTATGCTGGAATCCAGTGAAAATTTCGAAGTAGAGGAAGAAACTTCGAGTTCAATGAAGTGGTGGACTTATCCGGAAACACAACCGTTCCAAACACACAGAAAATGTGAGCCCGAATGTACCGCTCAATGGACTCGTGCGTGTCACACGGTTCGGTGTCTCTACACCGCCGGACCCATGCAAGATTCACCTTACCCAAGACGTGATCCTGCGGACCTGGCTCTCGACCAAAACAAGCAATGCAGTTCTCCACCAGAAACTGGTGACTGCTATCTGTTCTACCTATGACGGGATCCCCATTAACCGAGAGACCAAGTAGATGTATAACGTCTTCCAGCGTTATCGTGGTGAAACGTGTGAGTTTTCGGCCTCCATCGTTCCACCAATGCATTCAACAGTGCAGAATAACCTCTCATTTCGTCTACTCACAAAACGTGTTGAAACCCAATAAATGCCAATAACGCTGCAACTACCTCGTTAAAGGTATCTAGCAGATCGAATTTCCTTAGCAACAAATTTCTGATAACTTGCAAAATATATATATATATATTAACAATAATAATAATAACCATAATAATAACCATAACAAAGTTTTTAAAAATAATATTCTATTAAAAATCTATTAATAATAACAGCTATTATTATATTAAAAAAAATAATAAAGACAACATAATGATAATTTATTAAACAGTAGTATTATTATTATCTTAAAAAATAATAAAAGATTATTAAATAGTATTATTTATTATTAAAAAATAATAACAATTTATTTGAATAAATTATTAAAACATAATAAAAGTTTATTTATTAAATAGTATTATTTATTATTAGAAAATAATAATTTATTATTATTATCCTAAACAATATTCTATTATATTAATTATGATAACAATATTTTTCGCACACTTAAGCATAATAATAATAATAACAATAATAATATCACTAACAATAATAATAACAATAATAATAGCAAAAATGCATAATAATAATAATAATAATAATAATAATAATAATAATAATAATAATTAAAACACAAATACATAAAATACAAATGAATATATTTATTTATTTATTGATCATAAAATTAAAAATAAAAAAACTTATTCATTGAGGATGATCCAAATATTCAATGATGTGTTTTTCAGGTTTTACTCCATTTTTTTTATTTTTTTCACTAAAACTCTAACCCTTTACCGTATTCTTCTTCCTCCACACTAACCCTTGCTTTTAGCCCCTAACACAACTCTTGTCAAAATATTTCACTCTTACTTCTTCTTTAAACAGACAAACACTTACCTACATTTGGGATTTTAAAGACCGGATTCATCACCTATGTCAACACGTGTCGCGCATACGAGGATAGAGGCTGCCAATCGCAACCTGGGATTTGCCTTCTCCGCCTGCCAAACGCAAGCTGCGTTTTGGGAACTTTAGGCTGGTCAAAGGCTACTCATATTTGCATGCAGGGGGCCAAGGGACATATTTCGAGACGTGGTTGCCCTTCTCTACCAATCGTAGTCTGCGTTTTTGCAGCAGGTTGCAGATTTTTAGTTTTTATCTCTAGCAAAACATTACCTATGTTTTGCAGGTGATTGAGCAACGCATGTTCACATTTATAGACAACACACTATACACTCATATTTATGATTATCACCATTATTTTATCCATTACTAAATTAATTTCTAAAAATATGAATGGTCCATATTAAATGGACATTTATTTCTTATCACAACAAAAATTAATTTATTATTATTTTTAAGTTCAGAAGATAGTTGAAAGACAAAAAAAAAATTCAGAGTTTCAATTCATTCTCTTAATTATTTTTTTTAGTACTTAAAAATTTCAAAATATATGTTAATTTCTCAAAAAAATTTAAAAAAGAAAAAAATTCAAACTTTCTAATTTTAAAAATTAAAAAAAGAGTTGAACTTCATTTTATTTTTTCTTTCAAAATGGTATTTTGGTCACGTGAAGGCGTTAAGACTACGTCGGCGTGATTCTGACGCAAGGTTGGAATAAATAAGCATTGACTTTGAAGCTTTTCATTTCTCCATTTTTTATTTTTTTGAAAAAATAAAAGGAGACAGAAAAATACGAAACGACAACGTTTTTCCCGCCCCCAGAATCGAAACAAGTTGCCTCACGATTGAATCATGACCGTACGTTTCGTTCCAAAGTATTGCATACAAATACAATCAACAACTTGAAAGGCGTTTGTTTTTGTTCACTTGTCACTTCCCACAAATCCTACAAGCCATACCACTCTCTCGCCCAAAAAACTAAGAGGGGTTTGGGGAAAAGAAGAAAAGCAGAAAGCGCGTTTATAAAGCAAACCAAAGCGCCACTGAGCTAACTCGGTGCGAACGAGTTCGTGACTCAGAAGAAGAAGAAAACATGTCTGGTATTGCTCGTGGACGACTCGCTGAGGAGCGCAAGTCGTGGCGCAAGAATCATCCTCATGTTAGTGTCCAACAACCATTCCTCTTTCCTCTTTTTCTGTTCGAATTATTTTTTCTAGGGTTAATTCTGAACGGTGGTATTTTTTCCTTTTTTGATTGTGATTTAGGGTTTTGTGGCGAAACCGGAGACGCTGCCTGATGGTACGGTGAATTTGATGGTGTGGCATTGCACTATTCCTGGGAAGTCTGGGGTGAGTTTCTCTTTTTCTTACTTAAATTAGTTGGTTCCTTTGGTGTTTTGTGATTACCAACTTGAATTCCCTACTTCTGCGATTTAACTTGATGGTTTTGCTTCTGATCATGTGTTGGTCGATTTTGAATTGGCACTTGTCAATGTTGGAGTTGCGTGAAATTTGATTCATGCTTATTATGGGCTTGTGATTTTAGGTTTTCCTTCTGGGCTGAAACTGAGTATTATAAATTGTATTTTTCAAAATTTTCTTTTATAAAAGAAAAATTATTGCTAAAGATGTCGTGTGAATAGAGGGAATTTCATCTATGTTTTTATTTTCTTATTATTGTTGTTATTTTTATGTGAATAACTTGAATTCAGTAGTGTGAACATCCAAATTATTAGGAGCAAGCCTTTTATTCTTATTTTAGTGTGTATGTATTTTTGTCAATTAAGAGAAAAGGTGTGTGCTTAGTAATTTTGGGTGTGTATTTAGCATTGGCGATTTGTATTTTGTAAAACAGCAATGCCAAATCTAATTCCATTAAATAGGTCGGTTGGAGCTCAGGGATTTCAACTGCCATAAAGGAAACTAATGGGAAAAGTCACTCACCTTGTTAGGAAAGGAAAACAGTGAATTTAACCAGTTTACTTTTTAATTTTTTATGCATTTTCAGTCTTTTGAGTTTTACATTGTGTGTAGGCACATCAGTCAAAATAACTAACTTTTTAAACCCACTACTTAAAAAATCATCTGAACACATGAATCTTATTTGGATGATCGTGTAAAATTTTTTATACTTTCAGTGCATCAAAATTAAACCCTATTTAACTGTTTTGGTTAATATGGAATTTTAAGTAATCCAGCATGTCACTATCGGTAAAAATAAAAGATTGATTCTTTTAGGCAGTCGGAAAGATTGGCAACTATTAATTTTTAACATTAATGATCTTGACATTCTACCCCTTAGTCACTGCGTTTAGTGAGTTAAAAGGATAGGAACATTTTCCCCCTTGTTTAATGTCTTTTGCAATTATTGAAAGGCTGTAAGCCACTAGGATCATGCTTAGAACTAGAACTTCTGGATGCATAATTTAGATCGCACATGATCTGATTTGTTGTTTCTGAAATTTGATAATGGCAGACTTTGAATCATACTTGTATCATGAGTTGCAACGATTTCAAAACACCCTTTACAATTAGCCGTTTGCTGAGATTCAGTTCTTATTTTTTCCCTTCAATTTTTAGTAACTGCATTTGTTTTTGTTTTAATTGGATGTTTGTTAAAAGTGCTATTTTGTTGCTTTATCTTGACATCTGTCTTGTTTGGTTTCTCTGTGTAGCCAAATCACTGCTTTGGTTGTTACTTTTCTTGATTGTTCTTTTACTGCTCTGTTAAAACTTTTTCCGGTACTGTTTCCATTTCCCACTTCTGATTCTAGCTTCTAAGTACCCTTTGTGTCTGTGTTTTTGTGTGTAATTGCTGTGTGGGTCATAATTTCAGTTGACAACTGTGAGCTGTGTCCCACCTAAGAAAGCAGCTTGTCGAATAGTGAGCCTGTTATTTGCATTCTATCAAGTTTACATTTCATATGTTGCAGACTGATTGGGAAGGTGGCTTTTTCCCCCTTACAATGCACTTCAGTGAAGACTACCCTAGCAAGCCTCCGAAGTGTAAATTCCCACAAGGCTTCTTCCACCCTAATGTCTATCCATCTGGAACTGTTTGCTTGTCTATACTTAATGAGGATAGTGTAAGTTCATCTCTCTTGTGTAGGACTGCTTGAGACTAACTTATATAGTTTGATTTACATGTCAGTGAGCAAACAGGTTTACAGATTTATTGTCATTGTAGGGGTGGAGACCAGCTATAACAGTGAAGCAAATTCTTGTTGGTATCCAGGATTTGCTTGACCAGCCAAATCCTGCTGATCCTGCTCAGACAGAGGGATATCATCTATTTATCCAGGTATCTAACCTAAGAAATCGGACATTTCTTTTCTTTCTTTTGTAGTCTCTTTCAGAGTTTAAAGAATGACTGATCATATAATCCATACAAATGCGAGACAGTCACATGCTTTTCAAAGTGTCTCTTCTCCATCCTAGCAGCCCTCTTCACCGAGGATTGTTAAATTGACCACTCACCTACTTGAAGTTGGGTTTGGACATGGTGAAATATTAGTAGGTGCCCAGAAACGATTATGCAGTAACATTTTATGCCCCTTGTTGCCCCCAGGTGAAGTGGGGCAATTAATTTCTTATTATAAAAGGTCTCTTAACATTGTAGTATTGTCTTATTTTTGCAGGATGCTACAGAGTATAAAAGAAGGGTCAGGCAGCAGGCAAAGCAATACCCACCAATAATCTAGTGATACCACAGCTCACCTTAGGAACTGTTTTTGCATCGTAAATGCTCTCATGCGCTATAGCTTAAAACTGTTCTGTCATCTGTGATTGTTGGCTACAATATTTTGCATACATTATGGTATTTCTGTTTACTTTCCGATTTGGATTAAGTGTTAATATATAAACAATGTGGAATCAACAAATGAATACATGTTGGTGGCATGTGCCTGATGTTTGCTGATGCATTTCTATATGAATGGATAACAGTTCAGGTGAATGAATTGCATGCGTGTCTTCTTTGATTTCTTTGTTATTCGATTTGTTGTTGCACATAGACTCCTGAAACAATTGCAGTATAAATTGTACCAGAAACCATTGCTTCACACTAAACCTGGAAATTGCTTTAGTGGCATTCCCTCAGTAGAACTTGAGGAATCGAAGTCAGTCTAATGACTAATCCTTTATGCTGGACCGAAAATGATGCAGAGATACGGTTATCGTTTTTTTTCTCTTTTTTTTTTTCACTGCTTTGCTCTTTCTCTGTATAAGGTCTTCAAAAACAACCGGAACCAAATAAAATTGTGGAAACCGAACCCCCAAAGAAAAAAGGGAACCGATTTTATATTTACTGTTGTATTAAGAATTTAATTTTGATGTACTGTCGTTGTATAATAGTTTTAATAGTTTTACATGTACATCTAATCAGTAAAAATAACTATTTTTCACATTGACTGTGAATGGTTATTCAAAAAAAAAAAATAGATATAATTGTACAACTTCATAAAACGAAAAAAAAAAAGATATAATTGTACAACTTCATAAAACGTGAGTGCATTAAAATTAAACTCATCAAGTCACATGTTTATGCATACGGGTTTCTTCGACAACTTTTCCTTTTCTTTCGAATAAATGACCATTTGTACCCATGAGAGATGAAAACGCTGACATTTGTACTCATGAAAGCTTGAAACTAATCTTGTACCCATGATAGATGCTGTCCGTATGACAAAAGTGCCCTGACTTGGATCTGAGCTTGGTTCGTGGGTTTCCGAACCTACGTGGCACTCTCACCCCCTCAAAGCCATATCTGAGCCAACCATTCACCATCATCATCTTCATCTTCTTCACCATCATCCCCATCCATCACTGTCTCTTCCCAGCCACCATAACCTCCATCACCATCACCTCAGCACCGCCACAGCCACCTCCCTTCATCACAACCTCCGGCGACAACCCACACCGCCGCGCCCCTTTCTCTTCTTCCCCTCTTCTCACCTCCGCTGAGCCCAGAAACTACAGCGCCAGCTCCAACTCTCCACCAAAGCCCAGAGCGGCAGCGGCCACCTTCTCCATTCCTGGGTCTCCTCTCGTTTTCCACCAAACAGCCGCGACACCCAACCTTCTCCGCAGCGGCGTTCCAACCCGTCACCACTCCCCTGTCCAAACCCTAGCTCCGCCAACCATCACCATCGGCCTCTACGAGCCACCGCAACCCTCTTCCCTTTTCTCCCCTTTGCGTGTTCTCTGTCTTCCTCAGCCACACCAATGAACCGGCCACCTTCTCCTCCCTCTCTCTCACTGGCCGAACCGCCGCGCCGTCGATGAGCCACAGCGACATCGACGCTGAGTCCCTTTCCCCCTTTCTTCTTCCTTCTCTGTCATCCCGTCTCACCATCGCGAACCAGCCTAGCACCGTCGCGATTCCAGCTCCGTTTCCCGTTCTCCCATGGAACGACCAGAACAGGGTGCAACCCCTGTGTCTTCCATCCCCTGTTTCATGGCTGCGTTCACTCTCCGCTGCTGCAATTGAAGCAGTGCCACTACCAGGCCGCCGCTTCTGCCAATTCAGCCATCATCTTCCCTTCACCTGTTCATTTTCTGCTTCCCATGTTTCCATTTTCATTTTGTTGAGTTCTGTTTCTTTCATTGTATTGCTTTTAGTTCATTTTGCTTAATTTGGTTAGTTAGAAATGCATGTTAGTTGCTTAGGTTGTTAGATAATCTGAGCTGGATAGTGGATTTAGGTTTGTTTTGATTCATGCTACTGTTTGAAAATTTTGCTGTTTTGATTCATGTTGCTGTTTGAAATTTTTGGCTTGTCTGATGCTGCTGGGAGCTTTGGGGGAGGTAGGGTTCGGACAGGGGAGTGGTGACGGGTTGGAACGCTGTAAGGACGCTGCGGAGAAGGTTGGGTGTCGCGGCTGTTTGGTGGAGAGGAGGAGCTGGCGCTGTGGTTTCTGGGCTCAGCGGAGGTGAGAAGAGGGGAAGAAGAAGAGAAAGGGGCGCGGCGGTGTGGGTTGTCGCCGGAGGTTGTGGTGAAGGGAAGTGGCTGTGGCGGTGCTGAGGTGATGGTGATGGAGGTTATGGTGGCTGGGAAGAGACAGTGATGGATGGGGATGATGGTGAAGAAGATGAAGATGATGATGGTGAATGGTTGGCTCAGATATAGCTTTTTTGGAAGGGGGGTGGAGTGCCACGTAGGTTCGGAAACCCACGAACCAAGCTCAGATCCAAGCCAGAGCACTTTTGTCACACAGACAGCATCTATCATAGGTACAAGATTAGTTTCGAGCTTTCATGGGTACAAATGTCAGCGTTTTCATCTCTCATGGATACAAATTGTCATTTATTCCTTCTCTTCCTTTTTAGTTTGATTTTTTTTTCTCGTTTCGTTTTCCTCTATTATCATTATCACAACCCATTCCTATTCCTCTTCTTCTGTTTCTTTCTCTATTTTTTTCTTTTTATTTTTTTTCTGTCATTATAGAAATTGTGGTGATACTAAATTTTAAATTGCACAACAAAATTATTGAGCACAAAAATTTTAGTTCACAACACAATAATTTTACAATGACCAATACAGAAATTTTTGTGTATTGTTTCAATAATTTTATTTGTATAAACCTGTGTGTGTGGGAATCATTATTAAGCTTTATTAATTTTGAAATCTTTAGGAGGTTCGAATTTTTTTTCATCATGCTAGTTACCTAGTACAAAGTATCAGGATTTAGCTTTTCTTATTTTCATTTTTGTGTTTTGTGCAAAATTTTTTATGTTAGATCAATAAATTCGTACCTTTTAAAAAATGTGGTTCCTTTTTATCATCTTTTTTTCGTCATGTCCTTTTTCTTTTTCAATTTTTTTTTGTTTTATCTTCATATAATTCTTGTTGTTTCATCCACTCAAAAAGAATAAAATAAAAAAATAAAAAATAAAAAATTTGCAATAGAACCGGGAGAAAGAAAAAGAAATAAAAAAAAAGCAGCAAAAGCAATACAATACGTGATTTATGTGTATGTTGTATGAGTGATTTTTGCTA
Organism: Arachis ipaensis; assembly: GCF_059453495.1. Classification (NCBI taxonomy): domain Eukaryota; kingdom Viridiplantae; phylum Streptophyta; class Magnoliopsida; order Fabales; family Fabaceae; genus Arachis; species Arachis ipaensis. The sequence continues at coordinate 20,573,591 of NC_142436.1, read as the reverse complement.
AATTTAAATAAATTTAGTTAGACTTTGTTAACAAAAATATTTGTATGTATTGTAATACTGTGTATTATCTATATTAAAAATATTATTTATATACTAAAATTAGCAATTAAAATGAATTACTAATGTACTAAAATTAATGGGTTTAACTTTTGAAAGGAGTCTTAAAATTGGTCTAATTCAAGTAAAACACACTACACTCCAAATTATTCACTTAAATCTTTATATTAAAATAACCACACACCTAGTAAATTCAACATATGATATATCTATTGTTTATATTGTTTAATATTTTTATTATCTACTTATATTTTTTCTAAAATATTATTTCTTACACTTAAACGTCATAGGCCAATTTCATAGAAAATTCTGCAGAAGCAGCACTCACTGAGACAGTCTTGATGAAGGGAATTCAACAGGGATAATAAAAAAGAGAATTTTATGGTACTGACAGAAAAAATTATTACGTCATATTATCTCTGCGCGGCTTACTAGAAAATGGATGCGTGCATGGCAACGTGTGCTGCAGGTACGGCGTTCATATCCACGCTGTTCCGGAGAAGCAGCACTGGCTGAGGCAGTCTTGATGAAGGAGATTCAACAGAAATAATAATAAAAAGGAGAATTTTGTGGTGCTGGCAGCAAAAATGATCACGTCATGCTATCTCTGCGTGGCTTACCAGCAGATGGATGCGTGTATGGCAACGTGTGCCGCAGGTACGGCGTTTATGCCCATGCTTCCGCAAAAGCAGCACTCGCGAAGCAGTCTTGATGAAGGGGATTCAACAAGAATAAAAAAAAAAGAAAATTTTGTGGTGCTGATAGAAAAAATTATCACGTTATGCTATCTCTGCGGGGCTTACTAGAAGATGGATGTGTGTATAGTTGTGCCGCAGGTATGGTATTTATGCCCACGCTATGATGTAGGTCAAATGTCCCATTTTCTATTTCTGCCATTGAGGTTAATTACGTATAATTAGATTGTTATGTAATCAATAAATATGGATAGTATCGGGGGTTGGAATGTGGGTCTTTTTATTGTTGGAATGTTGATTAGACACACAGGTAAATACAAAAGTGATATTGAATAACTCATGTTAAATTTTGTTTTCAATGTTCTTTATATTTTACCTAAGGACGAGGGTGAAATCTCATTCGTACAGATTACGTATAATTAGTATTAACAAATTAGGAATACGTGTATATCATAGAAGTATGCATATACGTTTATACTAAATTAGTTAGTATGTATTAATTTATTCAATATGTAATAACGGTAATGCTAGAAAAATAAAAAAAATAGTAAAAATTTATCTTATTTAGTATTTATTAATTATCGTAACAATTAATAAATGTTAAATAAAATAAGTTATGTCTATTTTTAATTATTTTTTTTTGTTATCAAATATTTTTAATGTAATAAATCATATATCTTTAATTAGTTAAAAAATATATTAAGTAGCTAATATATATTAAATTAAAGAATTAGTTATAAATGTAATGTTGCGAAAACATTGATAAAATTTGTATATTTTCATTATTTTGACTTTCTTTGTGCTGTTTCGATGTTTTGATAAAGTTGATTGTTATCTATACCTGGCAAGGTCAAGTATGGCACATAATGTACTTTGTTGATGAAGTCATGTCAATTTTTAATTAGAGGTATATAAATTAGAAAAGCGTTTCCGGTTGGAAGAGCAGTACACCACGACCAATAGGTTTTCAGTTTTATATTTGTTCTCTAACGAGGAGTTGAATGATCATGTTAGCCTCCCAAATGACTTCCAAATTATTCAATTGGTCAACTAAATTAAGGAGTTACTAATCCATATTCATTAGAATTCAATCTCCCCTCTTCTCCTCTGCTGCTTGCCTCTACCGCGTTGCAACTATGAAGCGTTGCTGTGATTTCCTACTCCAGCTGCTTTGGGATTCTTGGCCTTCTTCCCATCTGTTTCAACTTTTAAAATCTTGCAATTCTAGTTTTGCTCTGCATTTGCTATTGTTGGTTTCGGCCGTCGATGCACCTCTTCTGATTCCCACTTCAACCCTAGTTTCTTGGTGCTTCTGACCCTGCTGCACTGTGCCTCTGAGTTGTGGCGACCCGTGACCCTGTTTCTGTTTGGTGCTTGATCTGCAACGAGCTCCTACAATCACAGCTGTAACTTATCCCAACTTGTTGCATGATTAATTTTGCTTCATCCCTTTATTGTATTTGAGGATTAAGTTTTTTGATAATTCTAAAAAAGGGAAAAAAAAAAGGGGTCAGAACACTTAACAATATAAAAATTTAAAATAGAATTTAAATTTTTAATATTTATTTAAATGAACTAATAGATAAAAATAAAAATTAGTATTAGAGAAGGGAGATAATGACCTTTCTAACTTGCTCATCTTTAATTTATATATAAAAAATTGATTATTGTATAGTTTAATCCTTCTAATTTTATTTCTTTTTTCTCTTATCAAGTTATATATTATATGTTAGTCTTCACCATTAAAATACTCTAATTTTATTCACTGATAAATTAATTAATAGACTAATCCAATTTAATTAACTTGGTCTAATTAATCATTTGATAAAGTCTGCAATTCCTTCAATATTTTTCTGAAAGGCTCATAACTAAGACAAAGTTGTGCCATCCCTTTTTATTAGAACCCTGTTTTGGAGACTACTATTTGTGATTCTGTTGCTTCAACAGTTTCACCTCAGCTCCTCGAGGTAAGTTGATGCACATAATCCGTCGTGCCAGTGTGCCTCATAGTTCAAGTAATGTTTAGTTGGGTTGGTGTTGTTGATGTGGAGATCCGAAAATCTTTGGCGGATTCATCCCCTTCGTCCGATATACTGTGACTTGCTCTGACTCTCTTATTGTGTTGGTTTGTGCATCATTCTCGCTCGTGCTGCTGTACTTGTGTTAATTTGGCGACATTCTTGACCGAATTGCTTTGCATTGCAACAGATAGACAGCTCACCCCTTAGACAAAATCGACATCTTCAATGTTTAAACACTCCACAACAAAAGAATCGGTTGCATTTCTTTTGTGCACTTTTTTAGATTCATGTCTATAACAAACATGTTTTTTTCCATCTGAACCCTTTATATATTTTACATTAAATTTGATTGGTGAAAAAGAGTAAAAGTCTAAAACTCCAGTAAAGTACAATGCTACACCTAAAAAGTTTCCTTAATTAGTTCGTTCATTATATAGTTTCATGGGAATAAAAAGGAAAGATATAATTTTAAAAAAATTTTATTTTTTTTTAATAATTTAATTTCTTATTTTAATTTAGCTAAGTAAAAATATTGACAAAAAAAATTGTACCTGACGAACATAATTTTTAATTAGGTGAATAGAAATTTATTTTTCTTTATAATTTGGACATGGTTTATATTTCTTTTTTTTTTTTTTGGTCATGTACATGGTTTATATTTCGGTCTAGCCATCCAAATTTATTGAAATCAAATGCTTTGCACAAAAGAAAGTTGAACAATAATAGATTATCTACATTCTCTTTTTTCTCCATTCACAATGCGTATTACGAAAGCATACAAAAAAAGGAGCCCAAAATTTTCTGCCCAGTTCCACAGCCTATGTTTTGAGCCCAACATCCAATACAACATCCTTTAATTTATGGCTAATTAACCTAGTCCAAAAAAAATGATGGCTAATTAAATTTTCTTAACAACCTATTGAAAATCGATACATCACAATCACTGCATCACCATCACATATCATAAACGTGTCTCCCTCCCACGTCGACATGTACAGACAGCATTTGATGTTTTTTTTCCCGTATATCAGCATCACAGAATTTCTCTAAAAGAAAGTTCACATAATCATATGGGGTGAACACTGAGGAGTTTAGCATGGTCTAAATTCCAATTAAATCATAACAAATTGTCCAATTTTGCTAGCAGTTCTTAATGTCCCTTAAATATGCTTTTGACCACATAAATGCTAGAATACTAGTTTTGGTCTTTATCGGATGGATTTTATGCCAAGTACTCCACCATTTAATTCTTTTTAGAGTAATAATAACACATTCACAAAAACAATCTTAAGTCAAAAATATATTTTGGAAAAATACTATAAGGTTAGTATTCCGACACAGGCCTAACGGGCTCAACCCAAACTCACTCAAATAAAGATGAGTTGAACTGGACTTTCTTATGCCACCTGGTCCAACGAAGGGGTCTTTACTTCCCTTAGTTAAAAGATTTACTCACTACATCGGTTATCACCACACAATTAATTACCATCCCACCTCGCATAACTTCCTAAATAGTGGGAAAAATAACCGCCCACTATTATCAGAAAATGATTCACTTTGGCACTTTGCCGATGATTCATCATTTCACTCTATAAATATAAAAATATTTTAAATATTTTTGTCCAACTTACATTATATATTGCTAAAATTCTTATTAATTTAAATATTAAAATTCTTTACGGTGGCTAGACTCTTGTTTTCATACCCATTTTTTTCCTTTCTATTTAAAGTACACCTTAAAACAGTTAGTATTTTTTGTGAGAAAATAAAAATTCGTTAGCGTTAATTCAAATGCGATATATATATATATTATATATATATATATATTTTTTTTAAAATTTTTTAATATACTCCTAACGTTTAATGTAATTTAATTTTGTCTTTTTCATTTGTAATAAATTTTAATTTTACTTTTATTGTTAATTTTTTTTATTGTCATCAATTAGTCAATTTTTTTATAATTTTACTCCTATTCTAACTCCAACATTACTCTCTCTTTAAAAAAAGGCGCACTACTTTGGCTGATTCTCTCTCTCTCTCCCGTTGAGGTAAACCCTAAAACTTCCTTTGAGAGCCGCCGCCGCCGCCTCAATCTAGGCTGCGGTGGCCCTCCGATGCTCCTATCTCCCTTTACCTCTTCTTCTTTGCTCCTGTCTTCTTAACTTTTCTTCCTTTTTGTCTCTTCTGCCTCCGCTTCTTCCTTTTCCTTTCTCCTTCTCCTTTGTTTGTGTTTTTTATTCACCTCCACCCATTTTGTTCCGTCTCCTCTTTAACTTCTCCTCTCTTTTGTCTTTGCTTTCCTATTTCTTGCTTTAATTTCTGTTTTCTGCTTTTCTTTTAGAGATCTAGATTTGAGATCCAGATCTAGATCTAAAATAATTTCCTTCGGACCTGAACTTAGCTCTGTGTTCATGTTTGTATAACCCATATGTGGTTTTTTCCCTTTGTTTGTGGTGGCGTTTTGGTTCCCGTTATGGTTGCTGGTGGTGTTCTGATGATACAGATCTGATCTTGCTTGCGAAATAAGAGTGTCAACCGAGTTATGTCCTCAGAGGCTGAACGCCCAATCTCTCGAGTTCGATCCTTTCCTTTGTCTTGAGATGCGAAAGTATGAGCAATGAAGAGGAGGGGGAGTGTACCTGCAAAGGCACTCCGAAGTTTAAGTTAGTATGATATCTCGTTTTTCAATGAGTCTAAAAGAATACTTTACCTCGCTTTTTATCCTTGGCTATTTGTCCGTTATGCTCTTTAATATTAAGGTCGGTTATAAAAGAGCGGACAACGTCTATTCATTCGTCTGCTGTTACATCATCGGTTACGATGGAAGCACTTTTGGCCGAGTTATGGCTCATGAATGGACGAGCTTATAACGGATTGTGCCGAGTTATAGCTTATAAAGCGGCGAGTTCGTAATGGATTTCACCGAGTTATATCTCATTTATTATGACCATATCACAGCCCCCAAGCTTGGCCTATGGAGAGTTATTTTTAATGAAGCAGGTTGAGCTTATTGAGGAGTTATAACTCGGTGAGTTAGGTTGCTGAGTGAGGCCCCAGTTCAACTTACTTCATTAAAAGTTCTTTATCTTTTTGTTTTGGGGAGTTGTGTCGTTGTGTTTGTTGAGGAGAGAGAAAGAGTATTTGATCATTAAATTCTCTTATTTTCCCAAGGCAAATACACCGTTTGATGTGATTGAGGAAGCAGTTACCTTTACAATGTGGTTAAGTGAATGGTTTGGGAACTGAGTTGCTTATCCCTGACCCTTGGTGTTTCTCCTTTGAAAACAAAATGAGTAAAAGAGGTATGCATGCGTTTCGTTTTATTTTCTAATTTTTTCATTTGCTTCTTCTTCCTTCTCTGCTTTTGCTTTTGTTTTTGGGTTGGTTATGGGGTTTGAGAAAGAGAAGACGAAGGAGATTGATTGGTCGTACGACTAGGTTAGTGAGGACGTGAAGGGTCTGGTGTTTTTGTTTCGGGATGATGCAGTCGTGAAGGAGGTTGATGTTGGCAGAGTCGTGAGGCCTGGGTCTGGGGTTCAAGTGGAGTTGTTGCCATGCAGTAGTGAGGATAGGTTGTATCATAGGGGGCAGGGGTTTGAGTATTTTTATATGCATAGTTGTGTGTTGGAAGAACTGAGGGTGAGGTTGCCATTTACAGTGTTTGAATGTCAAGTTTTGAAGCAACTAAACTGTGCTCCTTCACAATTGCATCCCAATGGTTGGGCCTTTTTGCGTTGTTTTGAAATACTGATGGAATTTCTTGAGGAGGATCCTTCTGTAGATTTGTTTTTCTCTTTGTTTCAAGTGAAAGGGGTTTGGAAAGGGGGTTGGGTTAATCTGAACAGTACTCCTGGGTTTGGTATCTTCAAATTATATAAGTCCTCTTTCAAGGACTTTAAGGAGATGTATGTGAAGGTGAAGATTGTTGAAAAAGAGTTTCCATTTTATATTGACGAGTTCTTGGCTGAGAGGTTTTCCCTGTGGTGGTGCTCGGAACCCCAGAATATACTCGGGGCTGAAATTATAACTCCGAGGAATGTTTGTATAATAGAGTTTTTGGTGGAGCAAATTGATCGGAAGGATTTGATCTCCATGTTTGAACTTTTAAAATGGGAGGAAAATAGGGCTGCTGTTGTAGATTACATGGGTGAGTTGTGTATATGTGTTAATGATTGATTTGTGTATCTCAGGCGTACTGAGCTGTTGTTTTGTTTTTTGCATTTTCAGGTGGTAAGTATCCAGGGGTCTCTGCTGCTTCACTTAGGTCGCGCTTTAAAAGTAAGAACTTGGAGAAAGAGGTATCGTCGTCCAATCGTGAAAAAGTTGTTGGAGCTGGAGAAGTTTGTCAACCTCGTCAGGGCCGGAGGAAGGTGATTGCAAAGAAGAGAAAATCGAGCGTGGTCGATTTGTCCGAGGATACTAGTGAGAAGGGACAAGGGGTTTCATTAGAGGAGATTCAAGCTTTTGTTGTGAATCAGAAAAAGCTGCATCAAATGACTGAACATAGTGAGGGTATTTCTGTATGGGGGAAGGAGTATCCTTATATGGCTGTTGTTGATGAGCATTGTCAATCCGAAGTGGACGTGTCGTTGGCAAATGAGGTCCGCGAAATGGCTGTTGGTCAGTATATGCAGGTAATATCTTTTTGTGTTATGGTTGTTTTGTTTGCTGGTAGTTACTGGTATATTTCATTGTTATTTGTTTTATGGTTTGTAGGTGGTTGGTTTGAGGATAGCTAGTTTAGGTCGTAGTCAAGAATTGAAGCATAAAAAGATGTTGGTAGATAATAATGAAGTGTCGCTGTTGAAAGAAGAGTTAAGTAAGTCTAGAGTTGCTGTTGCCGAACTTCAGAATAAGCTGGCTGAAACTGAAAAATAATTGAAAGAGACCAAGGAAAACTATGCCAATGATGTTGAGGATCTGAAAAAGAAAGAGGCGAACTTAGCGAGCATGGAAGCTCGGCTGATTGAGGTAACTACGAAGCTTAAAGAAGTGGAGAAGAAAAAGGGTGATGAGATTTTAGATTCGTTTGTTGAGGGTTTTGAGAGGGCGTCTTTACAGGTGAAGTTCCTTGTGCCTGATGCTGACTTGTCTGAGATGGATCCTGGGAAGATTGTTCAGGACGGCAAAATGGTGGATGATGATGGTTTTGCCGAGGATGAGGCGGAGAATGTTTAAGATATTATTGTAATTATTTTGGTACTATATATGTTTGTTTCTGTTTTGATGACTTGGTTGGCCAAGACTTGTTGATGTTTGCTAAACAATTATATGCTATTTTGTAGCCTGCGAATAGAGTTTGTTTGACTTGTTGTGTATTTGTGGCCAATTTTGATTTTTAAATGTTTGAGAGGCCTTCGCGTAATTTATGGGAATGTTCCGTTAAGAATATTCCTATTAGAATTTGCCGATAATGTTCTGATTGAGATTAGGCGAGGGTATTTGTCAGTTTGAAATCATAGATAAATCTGCCTCGTATGATATTTATTTTAGAAGCAATCCTTGGGATGGTGGAGTGGGAAAGTTTGTTATATAAGAAGGGGTGAAATAGACTTTATATAATGATATTTGTAATCCTTTGGATACAAAGGTTCAGGTAGGCTAGCCTCGTTAAAACCTCTCCAAGCAAAACCTTTAGAGATAAAATCTTGGTAGTAGGAAAAAGAGTATTAGCCTGTCCCTGAGTTTTAACTATAGAATTTCTTTAACGAAGATACATTCCAAGTGTTGGGTAGGATTGTACCATTTAAAGTTTCTAGTTTATATGCTCCGTTGCCGAGGACTTGTGTGACTCGATAAGGCCCTTCCCAATTTGCGGCGAGCTTGCCATGCGATGGTGGGCGTCGTGCGAGCTCTGTCTTTCGAACGACCAAGTCGCCTTTTTCGAATGTTCGGCTTCTGACCGACTTATTGTAGCGCGGAGATAATGTCTGCTGCGCGGCGCGCTGTCTGAGGGTGGCCATATCTCGGATCTCTTCAATGATGTCTAACTCGGCTCATCGGGTTTGATCATGCTTGCCGAGCTGTGTCCTAATCGAGCTGTGGGAGATCTCTAGTGGTATCATTGCTTCCGATCCATAGACAAGTCGGAAAGGTGTCTCTTTCGTTGATGATTGGGGTGTTGTGTTATATCCCCATAGTACTTCCGGTATGAGGTCGGCCCATAGCCCATTTGCGTCATCCAACTTCTTCTTGAGTGCGTGCAAGATCACTTTATTTGCTGCCTCTGCTAGTCCGTTCGTCTGAGGATGTTCAACAGAGGTGAAATGTTGTTTGATTTTGAGGTTCTGCAAAAAAGATTGAAATTTCTGATTGGCAAACTGGCGACCATTTTCAGTTACGATGTGATGAGGAATCCCGAAACGGCAAATAATGTTCTTCCAGACAAAAGATATTACTTGTTGTGATGTTATTTTAGCTAAAGGTTGGGCCTCGACCCATTTTGAGAAGTAGTCAATTCCGACTATAAGAAATTTTACCTGGCCCGGCGCCGTAGGAAACGGGCCGAGAATGTCTAATCCCCATTGGTGGAAAGGCCAGGTGACATCGCTATGATGCATATCCTCTGCTGGAATGTTGATAGTTGGAGCGTGCTTCTGGCAATTTACGCATGTCCGGACCTTGTTTTGGCTATCTTGTTTTAGTGATGGCCAAAAGAAGCCGGCGCAGAGGACTTTCGAGGCTAGGCTCCGAGCTCCTGTGTGGGTTCCACAGAGCCCCTCATGTGCCTCTGAGAGTGCTATTTCTGCTTCGGGACCGCTAAGGCATTTGAGTAAAGGTCGAGTGTAACCTCGTCTGTATAAGGCTCCGTTTAGTAATGTGAAGAAGGTGGCTTGTCTTCGGAACCTTTTGACATTCTCAACGTTTTCTGGAATGTGGGATGTTTGTAGATAGTTTATGAAATCTGTTTGCCAATCACTTTCCTGAGTAACACTTAGCACTTTTGTCAGGTCAATGCTAGGAGAATTTATAGTAAATTGATGTAATGTAGATATCTCGGACTGAGTACTGCCGAGCTTAGATAAAATATCAGCTCTTTGGTTTTGTTCTCCGGGTATGTGTTTTATTTCAAATTCTTTAAATTGTGAAATCAAATTTTTGACTAATAATAAATATTTGGATAGAAGAGGGTCTCTTACTTGAAACTGGTCGTTTACCTGTTGAACAACCAACAAGGAGTCACAATATACCTTGATTGTGTATATTTGAAGGTCTAAGCAAACCTGAAGTCCTGCGACCAGGGCTTTATACTCGGATTGGTTGTTGCTGGCTTTAAAAGATAGGTGTAAGGAATGCTCGAGGACGGTACCATCTTCGGCTTCGAGTCGTATTCCAGCGCCACATCCTTCTTTGTTGGATGAGCCATCTATGTATAAGGTCTATTGTTTTGTGTGGTCATCTTCTGATGGTATCGTAAGTTCTGCAATAAAGTCGGCTAAAAACTGCAATTTTATTACTCCTCTAGACTGATATCTGATGTCGAACTCGGATAGTTCGATTGACCACTTTATAAGTCTCCTTGCAATGTCGGGCTTGTGTAGTACTTGTCGTAGTGGGTGATCTGTTTTGACATTGATGACATGACTTTGAAAATAAGGTCGAAGTCTTCGTGCTGAGAAGACTAATGCTAAAGCCAGCTTCTCTATCCTCGGATAATTAAGTTCGGCATGGTGGAGTGTTTTGCTGACGAAGTAGACTGGTTGCTGAATTTTGCTTCTCTCTGTGACAAGAGCCGAGCTTATCGCCCAATCAGTAACGGAAAGGTATAGAAATAAATCTTCCCCTTGCAGGGGTTTTTGTATAATCGGCGGTTGCGAGAGAGTTGTTTTTAGTGTGTTAAAAGCTTTCTTGCAATCGTCGGTCTATTGAAATTTGTTTTTCTTTTTAATTGTTTGGAAAAAAGGATTAGACTTTAAAGCTAAACAAGGTACAAATCTTGATAAAGCAGCAAGCCTTCCTGTGAGGCGTTAGACTTCTTTTATGGTCTTAGGACTTGTCATTTCCAAAACTGCTCGGCATTTGTCGGGGTTTGCCTCGATGCCTCTGTTTGTTAACAAAAATCCCAAGAACTTACCACCTTGTACGCAAAAAGCGCATTTTTCCGGGTTCAGGCGCATGTTGTAGTGGCGTATCTGGGCGAATATTTCTGTTAAGTCATCAAGATGATTGTTGCCGACCTTTGTTTTGGCGACCATATCATCAACATAAACTTCGATGTTTCTGCCGATTTGTTTGGCGAAAACTTTATCCATAAGACGTTGGTAAGTTGCCCCTGCATTCTTTAATCCAAAAGGCATAACCTTATAACAGTAGTTTCCGAAGTCAGTAATAAAAGCTGTTTTACATTGATCGGAGGGGTGCATAAGTATTTGGTTGTACCCTGAATATGCATCCATGAAACTTAAGGTAGCGTAACCGGAGGCGTTATCTACCAAAGAGTCTATGGATGGTAAAGGATACGAATCTTTTGGACATGCTTTATTTAAATCAGTAAAATCGACGCATATGCGCCACTTACCGTTTTGTTTCCTTACCATAACCACATTGGCGAGCCAGGTGGTAAATCTGATCTCTTTGATGAACTCGGCACTAATCAGTTTTTGTGTTTCCTCCAACGACGCTTTTTGTTTTTCTTCGCCAAGCTTTCGTTTCTTTTGTTGCACAGGTCTCGCAGACGAGTTTATAGCTAGTTTATGGCTGATGATTTGTGGGTCTATGCCAGGCATATCTGAAGGTTTTCATGCAAAAAGGTCGGCTTGATCTTGTAAGAAGGTGGTGATGGTGTTTAGCTCCTCCTTGCTTATTGAGTTACCTACAAAAGTGAACTTGTTAGGGTCATTGTTGAAATATACCTTCTGTAAGTCGTCGGACGAAGTTGGCCTTTCCCGGAAGTCGGCTCTTGGGTCTAAGTCGGCTAATGCCGAGCTAGTGTGTGTGAGATCGACATTGTTAACTTGTTGTTTTGAATTATTGTGGAATTTCATGTCGATGTTGTAACAGTGCCGAGCTTCCTTATGATCTCCATGAATTGTGACAACATGATCGTCCTGTAAAGGGAACTTAACACACAGGTGAACTGTAGAAACAATGGCGCCGAACTTGTTTAAGAAAGGTCGGCCAAGGATAATATTATATGGACTAAAGCAATCTACAACTAAATATTGTATATCACAAGTTTTTGAAAGAGGATGCTCACCCAGTGTGGTTTGTAACCACACTGATCCTATTATTGGGACGCGTTCGCCGGAGAAACCGACCAGATCTCCCCCTGTTGACTGGAGGATGTTGTTACTGAGCTTCATTTTTTGAAATGTTGAGTAGAATAAGACGTCGGCACTACTTCCAGGATCTAGCAGTACTTTTTTGACCAGTAGGTCTCCCAACTGAAGAGTTATAACTACGGGGTCATCCAAGTTCTGTATACTAGAGTTGTAGTCTGCTTGTGTGAATGTGAGTTGCGGCAGTTGTGTTGGATTTTCTGTTTCACTTTGTGGGCCTTCTAACGAGCATATTGATCGGAATGACCTTTTTCTTGCCGAGTTTGAGGAGCCTCCACTCGCGTATCCTCCTGAAATATAGTTGATGATTCCTCGTGGCTTTTCGTAATTGTTCGCTGATACCTTCTCTTTTCCTCGGTATTGTTGTTCAGATGAGTCTTCGTTCCTGGAAGGTGTGGAACGTTTTTGGATGTGACTTCCGATGTACTTATCGAGGTGGTCTTGCCGAGCTAAGCGTTCCAAGAGGTCCTTTGCTATTACACAGTCATCAGTGGTATGGCTGTGCTTCTGGTGGAAGGCACAATATTTGGATTTGTCTGCGTTCTTAGTGTCTTGATAGGTGCCGGCCTTTCTTGGTGGTTTGATGAGTTTTGAATGTAGAATCTCTTTGATGATATCCTCTCGCTTAGTGTTAAACTGCGTATAAGAATCAAAATGAGGGGTTAGTTAACCTTTCTTACTAGTTGGAGTTTTATCGTCGTCTCTGTAGGTTGTTCTATCAGACTTCCGAGCTTGTCGGAGCTCCTCGATATCGATTTGTCCTTTTGCTTTTTCCCGGAATTCGGCCAGAGATTTCGGCTTTTCTATCACAATGGTTTCTTGGAACTTTCCAGGTCGGAGGCCGCTTTTGATTGCGTGCAAATGGACTTCTGGATGGAGATCAGGTATACTGATGGCGATTTTGGTGAAGCGAGTCATATAGTCTTTCAGGCTTTCATTCTGCCCTTGCTTGATAGTGTTCAGATAGTCAGAGTCATGCAGATATATTGCGGATCCGGTGAAGTGCTCTTCAAACAGCTTGGTCAGTTGTTGAAATCGCGAAACAGAACCTGCAGGCAAAGCACACAACCAATCAAGTGCAGGGCCGTCTAAATAATTTGGAAAACAACGGCATAAAACAGTGTCGGATGCACCGTTGACGATCATTATTGATCAGAACTTCTTGAGAAATTTCTTCGGGTCTCCGAGGCCATCATAAGGTGTGAGGGTTAGTGGCAGAGTGAATCTCTTTGGCAACTCGAAGTTCATCACTTCCTCGGTGAAGGGTCCTACAAGGTCATCAGGTCCTTCTTTTGCATCTTCGGGATGAATTACATCAGCTCGGATAGTCTCCGAGACATGAGAGGGTGAATGATGCTCATCATCCTCTGGCTGCTGGTGATGAGCGTCGTTGTGTTCTGTCCGGACATGATTCAGTTCGGTGATTTGAGCGGCCATTATTTGGTTTTCGTCAGCTATCCGTTGATTGGCTTGTTGTAGCTCGACTACCATCCGCATAAGTTCGGATAATGAAGGAGGTGGTATGTCAGCCATGAGTACAAACAAAGACAATGGGACCAAAAAGAGAATTTTATATCTTCGGCCCCACGGTGGGCATCAATTGATCTTGCTTGCGAAATAAGAGTGTCAACCGAGTTATGTCCTCAGAGGCTGAACGCCCAATCTCTCGAGTCCGAGCTTTTCCTTTGTCTTGAGATGCGAAAGTATGAGCAATGAAGAGGAGGGGGAGTGTACCTGCAAAGGCACTCCGAAACTTAAGTTAGTATGATATCTCGTTTTTTAATGAGTCTAAAAGAATACTTTACCTCACTTTATATCCTCGGCTATTTGTCCGTTATGCTCTTTAATATTAAGGTCGGTTATAAAAGAGCGGACAACGTCTATTCATTCGTCTGCTGTTACATCATCGGTTACGATGGAAGCACTTTTGGCCGAGTTATGGCTCATGAATGGACGAGCTTATAACGGATTGTGCCGAGTTATAGTCATAAAGCGGCGAGTTCATAACGGATTTCACCGAGTTATATCTCATTTATTATGACCATATCAAGATCTTTTCAGATCTTGAAGAAAAATTCGATGAAGAAATGGTTTCGTTTACAGGAAAACTTTCAGATTCAAAAAATATTTAGATTTATATGGAGAAGAAGAAGATATATCTTATTGGCTTGCATCACATATGTGTAGATTTAAAAACAAAAGAGATTATGTTTGATCTCTGTTTCTTCTTCTTAAGATTTTTAGGAATCGAATGTTGGGCTTGCTATTAGATTTTAGTTCAATACATAGGATATCTGTCTTCTTGTTATCTATGTAGAATTGATATTTAAAATTTATAAGTGCCGTTTGGCTTTTCTATAATTGAAAAACATTTCTTTCTGTAAAAAAAAACACTCTTTCTTTTTTTAATCTCCACCCCATATCTTTACCCTTACCCTTACTTTATCCTTGTTTAGATACTTTAATTCACTCATATCATATCCTCCTTACCTTCACCATTCACCTTCATTTTCATCTTCTTCTTCTTCTCTCCTCTTCCGCACACCTACACTTATTCTTCCTCACCTTCCAATGCCTCCTCTCACCATTCACCTCACTTTTCCTCTACTTTCACCTTCTTCGTCTTTTCTCCTCTAAGTGTTCTGTCCTCCCCCACTCTCACTCACTTCTACTTTGAACTCGATGATGGCTACTACTACTAGATTTACCTCACTATTACGCCTCCTCTCTTTGCCGCTACCTTTGCCTATGTCTTTGTCGCTTTCTTGCTTCTTCTTGCTTATTTTTCTATCTCGCCTCTTTTCACCATCTTCTCTCGCACAAATTTTGTTTGAATAATTTTTAAATTAAAAATTTTAAGTATTGTTATTGTTGATGTAGGTGGTGGCAACTGTGTGGTTTGAGAGAGACAGTGGTTGTGGTTGTTGAAAATAGTGATAGTGGTGAAGAATGATGGCAGTAAATATTTTTTTGAATTTTGGTAGGTAGACAATGACTTTTGTAAACAATGTGAACAATATGCTCTAGAATTGACCTAATAAAATAAAAAAGTATCTCACCCCAAATTACTTTCTAAACCTTAGGATAATCATCTCCAATTAAAAATAATGAACATAATCATCTGCATACCTATTGAATTGAACATCTGACATATCTTATTCACATTGTTTAGTATTCTCATTGTCTACCTATACTTTTCTATTTTTTTATGAATAGTGGTAAGAAGAGACAAATGATATTAACAAGTGATACGAATAAAATTAAAAAAATACACATTTTTTATGGAGAGAGAGAGAGGCATTTTCAAATTATGAGGTTTTCGATGGTTTCACTTTAATTAATAAATATTATTTAGTTACTTTTTAATTGAGTCACTTTTCTATTTTTCAGGTAATACTTTTGTTCATACCCTGACCCAATACTAAAGGCCCAGATCCAAACGAGAGGCCTAATCTAAAGGATTGACCCTCCCTCTACGCCGACCTTCCCTCAAGAAATCGGTTCTTACCATGACCTGCTCTAAGGAAGTCGGGAGTACGGATTAACTGGCAGATAACACCTATTCGAATAGGTAACTACCCCTAGAATCTCTCAACCCACTTCCAGGAGTTATATCCCAACTTCCCTAAGATCAAGGGACGGTTATTCCCCTTAAAAGGTGGAACTACTCCAACGGTGATTATTCGCTCACCACTATAAATACACTGACACCCCTCAGGTATTGCTAAGTCCCAGTACTCTCTAGACCTGCTTACACCCTTGCTAACTTAGGCATCGGAGTGTCTTTGCAGGTACCACTCCCCATTCTCTCACATTCACAAGTCGGATGGAGGCCCCGAAGACACGGACCCGCTCGGAGGCTTCCTTCCTCAGACGATTGGGCCAACCCAGCGAGTCTAGCCCATTAATCTCCGGTTACCCATCGTAACAACTTTATTAATCAGATTTAATTTAACTCTTATCAACTAAAATTTTTCCAACTTTTTCTCCAAGAATAAATTAGTTACTCTTAATGTACTCGCCATAGTTAATTTGCTATAATTTTTTCTTTTTTTTTCCAGCTACTTTTTCTTGCATTATATTTTTTTCTTCTTACAATAAAGTGAAATCAAAATTCGTGCACATTTTTATTTATTATTATTATTATTGTCGTTGTCGTCGTCGTCGTCGTTATCGCTGTGCTCTTACTATGTTATCATTGTCATCACTTTTCATGTTAAAATTAAACAAGTACATTTTTTTTCTTTGATAGTTGCATATCTTCAAAAATTAATTTAAAAATAGAGTAAAAAAATAGTGTTATCTAAGTATATTGACGCATGATGTGTTATCCACATATGTAGATCTACATATTCAATGACATGCAAAATACAAGCCACGTTTTGAATAAAAAAAAAAAAAAGAGAAACGCTGCTGCAAAACACAAGCTGCATTTGGCATGGAGGGGAAAGTAGCTGCCGAAACGTGTCTCATATCTCTTGCATGCAGACAAGACCGGCATTTGACCACCTTGAAACTGCCCAAACGCGACCAACGTTTGGTAGGTGGACAAAAGCAAATCGAAACTTATGATTAACAGGGAGACACATTGCATGTCCAACACGTGTTTAGGAGAAATTTGAAGGAGACTTTATATAACGCAAAACGCAAGTTCGGGGGGGGGGGGGAGAAAGTATGATTGTTTCATTTTGGTGAGGGTTTTAGCATTTGGCTATTAAGAGAGGGAGGTTTCAGAGTTTGGTTGCAAGGGAGGAGGGAAGAAGAATAGCAAGAAGAAGAGGGAGTAAAATTGAGAGAAAAAAATTAGAAAAAAAATGATTCGTGATTTTATACTATTTCAAGAATATATAATTGAATATATGGATCATCTTCAATAAATAAGTATTTTTTTTATATTATTATGATGAATAAATTTATTTATTTATATTTTAACTGTTAGTTTTATTATTATTATTATTATTATTATTATTATTATTTTCGTTAAAGATGAATACTTATTATTATCATCAGTATATTATTAATTTTTTATAATACTGTTTATTATAACAATTATAATTTATTATCATTAATATATTAATAAAAATATTTTAAGAATATATTGTTAATCAGAAGAGTATAACAATAATGACATATTATTATTATATCATTATTTTATTCGTATTATTATTTTTTAATATATTATTAAGTATTATTATTAATATATAAATTGTTATTTTTAATAACTTAAAATGGTACTACTGTTAATATTTTTGTTATTATTATTATTGGTGTTTTTGTTATATATGATTAATTATTATTATTAATAATATATTATTAATTTTTTATAATGCTATTTATTATGACAATAATAATTTATTATTATTAACATGTGACGGAAGAGTTCAATGATAATGATATATTATTATTATTATTATTATTATTATTATTATTATTTGAATATATTATTAGTTATTATTATTCATATATTATTATTATTGTGACAGTTATTGTTGTGGTTAATTATTAATATTATTATTAATATTATTATTGACACTAATTATAGTTATTAAATAATATTAATAATTATTCTTTTTTTGTTATCTAGAAAATTTAATCCGTCAGAAATTTTTAACGAGATAGCTGCAGCAGCGTTAATATTAACTGAGTTTTACTACGTTTCGCAAGTAGAAAAAAATAAAATAAAAGAACAAAACGTAAGTTACAATTTTAACTGACACTATGCCAACGTAAATATTTGATGCTCGTTCGTTTTGTTGCATTACACTATAATTATTCCAATATGAAAAAAAATCAACATGGATATCTTCTTTTTTACTAGTAAACATTAACTTTTTTTTATTTCTTTTTGCACTATTAATTGATTAAACTGAAATAAAATGACGGGTTAACATACATATGGACATGGCTTTATTCTTTAATAGAAAAATATTAATATAATAATTAATAATCAAATTAATGATTTATTATTTTATATATGTTTATAACACATTTAAAATAATAAGATAACACATAAAATATTTTTGATACATATTTAAAATTTGTTTAAATTTTTATTTATATTTTTCGTAACATAGATAATTTTTTAATACATCTAAAATATTAAGATAACACAAAAATATTTTTGATACATATCTAAACTTTGTGCTTATATTTTTTAACATAAAATTATTTTTTAACACATCTAAAATTACAAAATTGCTCACTAAATAATTTTCTAACACATTCTAAACTCATCCAAAAATAATTGTGTTCACTACTCTTGTTAAATAATTATATACTACACTTAGAATCGAAAAAATTAATTGTGATGGTATTATTTTAATTTTAATTTGGTTGAAATTTAATTTTAGTTTATTATTTCTATTTTATTAGGTTTAAATTTAAATTTAAATATTCTAAGATATGATTTTAAAATTTAAATATATGAAAAGATTTAAGATATAATATCTAAAAATAATTATTATTCTTATTTTGTTAAATTTTTATAGATGATGGCTGATTAAAGGATAAATTTTAATGCATACCTAGTTATACCAATTTAAAAATTTGGAGAATAACATTGCAATGTTATCGTTGCATCTTCATACCCATTTATTCTACAAGTACTACTTATACACACTTTTATTATCACAATTTCTTTCAAAAAGGACGAAGAAAACACATGGACTGAGCATTCGGAATGATGTAGGCACGTTTTGCAATTATACATGGTCCAGCATGTTTTTGAGAGAAGAAGCTTGCAAACACAATGAGAGTGGAAACTCCAATTAATTAATAAATAATTAAATAATAAATTAACTATGAACAAAGGAGATTAAGAAATAAAATTTTTATATTTTGGGGAAGTACAAAATTTAGAATATGAATTAAAATGATAATCTTAAAGATTTTGGCCTAAAATTGGTCGAAGGGCTAAACCGATTGAACCGAACCCAAGCTCATGTACACAACCCCATAATAAGCAAGCATTCAGCCTCTCCTTCCCCATTCTTATTTCATTTTCACGCTGAAGAGAAGGAGAAGAGACGAACAAAACCTAAACCTTTTTCACTTCAAATTTCAATCCCTCACAACTTTCAATCCGTAGCTCCGATTGACGAGTCATTTGTGGTCACGCGTTCTCTCAGAATCCTTTTCAATTCTATCCGAACAAAGTGGTAAGAAATTCTGAATTTCTTGTCTAGTTCTTCCTTTCATTCAGATTCACTTTTTTGGTTTGGGGTATTGAGAAATTTTGTGATTATGATGGTTTAGGGGTGCTCTAGTATGAGCTATTACTGGGTTTCATCCATATGAGCAGTGGGTAAGGTAAGGAATCACTAACCCTTGTGATTTTTTGAATTAGTGAATCCTAGTATTGATTATGGTGAAATTGTACGAACTAGATTGAATTTCTTGTTGATTAGAGTTAAATTGGTGAATTGGAGTGTTTGGAATAAAGCTTTAGTGGCTAAAACTTATTAGATTTGATTCAGAGTCTTGAAAGCTTGAATTGTGGTGTTTTGAGTTTGAGAAAAATCGATCAAGGTATGATTTTGATTTCTTGTAGTTAATATATAATGTTGCATGAAACTTAGCCTAGTAGCTCCTAAGATAGGTTTGAATGATATGAATTGGATGATTGATGTGATTAGTGAATGAATATATATATATATATATATATATGTATGTATGATCTAGTTGGTGGTAAAATTGTAAAATTGAGTTAGTGAGAATACCTTATTTTTCAAGAAATGTTATCAATATAAACGGTAAGAAGATTTACTTGAAAGGGTTTTTCGATTATGTACTTAGCTTATATATATACATGTGTGTATATTCTCTACTGTTGCATTAAAACTTGTATATGCCCCTCCTAGAGGTTGACTTAGAAATTCAGGAGTTGTATTTTGTATTTTGGTTATCTTTTGGGGATGTATATATTTCTAGCCGGTCTTTGCTTCGCAAGTCGAGACTAGAGTTTGTTATATAACTTGTTGGAATTCTATATATATATATATATATATATATTGTCTCTTCTGCTTTCTGTTATCTATGCTTTCTATTCTCAACGTTTCGAGTGCGACGAGATTTGTTCTTTGTTTTGCTTACCCTTTTGTTCAAGGCTCCTAGTTAAACTATCTTTCATATATATATATATATATATATATATATATACGTGCGTACTTTCAAAAGTTACATACGTACGTATGCATGACTTCAATTTTCTGCAATTTCTGTAAAATTCAGTTTTTAACCCTAAACTTCAAATCATTTTCTGTTCATTCTTTGAATGTCATAAACTCCATAGATCCAATTTTCATTCAAGATAAGTTTTACAAAATTCGGGGGTCTGGAAACTAAGTTATGGCCCGTTGAAGTTGGTTAAAATTATGTTTTTACCTAATTATGAAAATACTCAATTTTAACCAATTTAACAATTCAAATCAATCAAAACCACTCTCTTACCACTTTTAAGCCTTCCAAACCTTCATTCATCAATTTCTAACTATTACAAGCCTAATCAAACCAATTCTAATTCATTTATCACATTCATTATCAAGCAAACCATGACCAAAACCATATTCCAATTCAATTCATTTTTTCAATTCAATTCTCATCAATATTCAATATCATGGATGGAACTTATTGGATTTTATTGGGAATCTTGGAAGCTTGAATTGTGACGTTTTGAGCTTGGGAGAAATTGGTCAAGGTATGGTTTTGATTTTTTGTAGATAGTATATAATGTTGTGTGAAACTTAGGCTAGTTGCCCTTGAGATAGATTTGAATGGTATGAATTGATTGACTGATGTGGTTAGTGAATGAATATATGTATATGTATGTATGATCTAGTTGTTGGTAAAATTGTGGAATTGATTTAGTGGTGGATTGTTGATATTGAATTTTTGATGAAAATTGAATTGGAAAAATTGGATTGAATTGGAGTATGGTTTTGGTCATGGTTTGCTTGATAATGAATGTGATAAATAAATTGGAATTAGTCTGATTAGGCTTGTAATAGCTAGAAATTGATGTATGAATGTTTGGAAGGCTTAAAGAAATGGTAATGGAGTGGTTTGGATTGATTTGAATTGTTGAATTGGTTAAAAATGAGTGTTTGTGTAATTAGCTAAAGACATAGTTTTAACCAATTTCAACGCGCTGTAACTTGACTCTTGGATCCTCAAATTTTGTGAAACTTATCTTAAATGAAACTTGGGTCCGAGTAGTTTATAACGTTTAAAGAATAGACGAAAAATAATTTTTAACAAAAAAGTTATGCGCGTTTGAAGTTTAGGGTTAAAAACTAAAAAACTTGTGTATTTTGGTTATCTTTTGGGGATGTATATATATTTCTAGCTGGCTTTTACTTTGCAGGTCGAGACTAGAGTTATATATATATATATATATATATATATATATATATATATATATATATATATATATATATATATATACGCACTGTCTCTTTTGCTTTCTGTTATATATGCTTTTTTCTTTCTCAACGTTTCGAGTGCGATGAAATTTATGCTTTGTTTTGCATACCCTACGCACAAAAAGGGGTTCATGCGTACTCACGAGGCATGCGTACGCACGAATACCCTATTTTTCAGGAAATGTTATTTTCAACTGTTTTTGCCTATCCAGCCTATTTTTTACCTCTGTAACGCCTATTTAAAGTTTGATAGCTAGTCTTTAGGCTTCAGAATAAGAGCGAACATATAGAGGGAGTTAGATTGATATTGAGGGAGATTTACAAAGTGAATGAGTTATGAGATGAGGAAAATTATCATATTGACGAATGAAATGATGGTGATGGTGATCAGGTGTATATTTAAGAGCATTTGAAAGGTTGAGTGTTGATTTGGAGGATAGATGAGTAATTTCTATCTGAGTGATGATTTTGAGGATAGATGAGTAATTCCTACCCGAGTCATGGCCTGAGGATAGATGAGTAATCCCTATTCGGGTTATGGTTTGAGGCACCTGCCTGAGTGGATGACTAATACCTACTCCGGGTTGTGGTGAAGCACTGGCATGGGTGGACGAGTAATACCTGTTCCATATTGTGGTGTTCCATATCCCAGTTAGTTACCGGACATATCGGGTTTGACTGTATAATTGATATATGATATCATCGGCCATAGGACAGACATGCATCATGTGTATTTATATAATTTGTTTGAGTATGCACTTTGTGTTTTGGCTTGCCTAATTGTTTATTTATATGTATATGCTACGTGACTTAAATGCCTTATCTGTTTTCTTAATTGTGCATTACTTATATATCTTGTATGTGTCTGCTTTGAGAGATCCCTTATGCTGGTAGAGGTGACGTTGATGGTTGTTTCAAACTGGTGATTGGGAGGTTTGCAGTAAACCGGAGCTGAAGAGATAGACTAGAATCCTTAGGTAGAATTACCATATTCCTAGTTAGTGAAAACTCTAGACTCTGATCTGGGTTGTAGAATTTTAAGATTGCCTTCGACTTTTCGGAGCCTTATATCTTATTTATTGGGCACTGTTACTATATTGAGAACCTCCAGTTCTCATTCCATACATATTTGTTATTTTCAGATGCAGGACGCGAGGCACCTCGCTGAGCGTGCTGGAGACTCTTGTGCAAGCGAAGATCTACTTTTGGGATTTTTCGATTATGTACTTAGCTTGTGTATATTCTTCACTGTTGTATTAAAACTTGTATCTTTCTCTCCTAGAGGTGGACTCGGAGATTCAGAAGTTGTATTTTATATTTTGGTTATCTTTTGGGGATGTATATATATTTCTAGCCGTCTTTGCTTCGCAGGTTGAGATTAGAGTTTGTTATATAACTTGTTGGAATTATATATATATTGTCTCTTTTGCTTTCTGTTATCTACACTTTCTATTCTTAACGTTTTGAGTGCGATGAGATTTATGCTTTATTTTGCTTACCTTTTTGTTCAAGTCACCTAGTTAAATTACCTTATATATATATATATATATATATATATATATATATATATATATCTACGTACGTACTTTAATTTTCTTTTAAGAGATCATAGTACCTCACCACCTTTGATTTACGACCTAAGCGTAAAGTTCTGTGGTAGGGTGTTACAGAGAGCCTGTATTATGTTACATAATATGATTGTTGAATATGAAAGAGACACTTATACAAAAAAATTTGCTCAAGGACTAATAGAGTATGACGATGTGAAAAATAACTTATCACAACCACATTTGAGAGAGGAAGACTTTGCACCATACCATCAATTTCTCTAAAGAAATGCCTAATTTTAGGATAGACAAAAACATCAACAACTAAAAGTGGACTTGATTGAACACATATGATAATTTTCACGATGTGCATCGTTAACCATATTCCTTTAAGTAATATTGCTAAGTAGTCAAAATTTGAATTATATATTATTTATTATTGTTGTTATTTATGAAATTTAATAATTTTTTCTTGTATGCTATTAATTTATAATAGTAAATTATTTTTTTATTTACAAATTTAATAATATTATTATAAAAATTTAATTTAATAGATATAATAATTTTATTTTATTTAATTAATTTAATCAATAGAATTACAATAGAGACTAAAATTAGTCTTTTTTATTGGATAAGAGAGGATCAAAGGAACACTTTTAGTTTTTATTTATGGTTTATGACAAAAAAATTGATATAAAATTATTTTTTTATGATAAATTGATCATAAATAGGATTAAAAAGAATTTTTCACTGAAATTGCTCTTAAAAAAAATAAAAACTATTTTTTAGTGTCCTATTTTTGTTCTAAAAGTATTTCCAATTAAAAGTAGTTAACTGTTTTTTTCGTTTATATATTACAACTTTTGATAATCAGTTACTTCAATTCACATAAAAGCAATAATTAAAAAACATGTAAGATCCTATTAATCCATCAACAGTAGTAATATAAACTAAATCTTTAATAATATAACAAAATGAATTCCTAAATAATTCACTGAAACTGAATTCATTACTCCCTTTTATTTTGTTTATTAATTTTGTTGAATGTACAAATTTAAAGAAAATAAATCAAGAGTAAATTAAAAAAAAATATTACGAAACAATTTTTAATTAATGAAATGAAAAGCATAATAAAAAAAAATACTATTACTATTTGTATGAATTAAAACTGCAATTGATAATTCCATAATAAATGTTGCATAAGAAAAACGAGAGCAACAGATATTGGGTTAACAACTTTAGATAACGACGAAAAGAAGTTAGGTCGGCATATTGCTGAGGTGGGGTAAGAATAATTAATTTAGTGGGCCTGGAGTGGTGCATTGAGAGAGAAAGAGGTAAGGTGGTGGGCCTGGGCTTAAATAAATTTCAGAAAGGATGAGAGAGAAAGATGGAGACATTGAAAAAAAAAAAAAAAGAAAGACAGAGACATTAGGACATAAAATTTTAGTCTAGTGGTTATCTTCTATGTTTTGTGATATGTATATTCGGATTCAAAATTTGACTGATGCTAAGTAGTGAATAGAACTTTTAATATTATATATATATGAGTGTGGTGTAGATAAATGGATAATATCTGAAATTAGAAGCGGTCTACTTCATCTGACTAAAAAAAATAAATAAAAAAACAGAGACGTTGTTGTTACTGTTTCTACTTGTGGAAAACAACCTGTTCAACCACACCCTCGTCACACTTCCATTCTTGGAAGGGTGGTTTTGAAATTGCTCTCCACTCATTGGCCGAGAGAGAAAGTGTGTGTGTTTTGGTGTTTCGAGCATTAGATTGATGGATTTGCACGTTCCCAGTTTTGAGTTTGGCCTTGTTGAGAATTTTGTCTGGGCCTCGGGTGTATTTTTCTGATTGACGTGCCTATTTCAAAATAATAAGTAGTAAATATTTGATAATAGCAAAAACAAAAGTAAATATTGGAAAAAAAGCTAAAACTGAATTACTTGTTGACTTTTTTTATTTATTTATTAACAAGATAAGCTCAAGAAATTTATTAAAGAATCTTAACAAAAAGTTATAAAATATTTTTTGAAGAATATCTATAACATTTATATTATGTATATATAAAAAATTAGTCATTAAATCAAATTATTCATATAAAATATATATTATAACATAAAATATATATTAAAAATAAATTAAATAATATATATATTTATATACTAATACATAATAATTAGGACAAGTTACTTAAATAAATAGAATAGAGAAAACGTTTACCCAAATGTGCAAAACTGGTTCTTGTTACCTGCATGTGCAAAAAGCCATTTCTATGTAATCCGTGGCAACCTACTACGGTTTCAAAACGTGCATAAACCGTGGCAGGTCCCAGCGGATTATGGCCAAAAGATATAGAGTGTAAACCGTGGTAGGTCACCATGGTTTACTAAGGAGAGATGGCGTGCATAAACCGTGGAGAGTCACCACGGTTTATGAAAAAACTTGTTTGCACATAAAACCTTGTGGGTCACCACGGTTTATGTGTATTATTGACTAATATATACTATAAAATTTTTACATGTATTATCAATTATTTTTTCATTATGTTTATCCCTATTTTTCATTTTACACTATATTTAAATGTTTATTATACTATAAAAAATATTAATGAATATAATAAAATAATTACTTATTAATATTTTTTAGAGTACTCATTAATATTCTTATAATATAATAAATATTTTTTATTTTAAATTTAACAAATACTAATGTGTCAATATACACTTATATATGAATTTATTAAATCTATATAAAAGATTTAATCAATAAGCATGTTAATGAATATTAATATATCAATATTAACAAGTAATTATTTTATTGTACTCATTAATATGTTATAGTGTAATGAATCTTTATTTTATAAATGAAAAAATAAGGATGAATATAATGAGAGAGGTCACCTTAAGCTTAAACGAACTTTTGAGTAGCTTTTATAAGTTCGCCTAAGATTTTGAAAACTTCATAAAAACTCAAAATTAAAAATAAAAACACAGATTCCAAACATTAATGTTAGTGTAATTTATTTTTAAAAATATTTTTTTATTTTATAATAGAAAAAAATCCAAAAATTTCATGGTGTTTATTATTGGAGTCTAATTTTTTTCTAATTTATTTTACATAACAAATTTTAAATATTTTAAATTTATTAAATTTTATCATTTTAAATTAAATATTAATTTTTTATTTTTTAGTAAATAGACATCAATTTTTTAAGCACTATAAAAATCATTTTCTTAGTATTATCTGATTTTTTTTTCTATTGTACTCTTTCTATTATAAAAAGCTGTTGTTGATAAGACATAATTTAAGATTCTGCTCGTAAATTTATTGTGCTAATAAATTCATTTTCTATTGGACATAAAATTAACAAAGTTTTCTGGCCATTATTTACCACACATAAACCATGGTGACCCACAAGGTTTTATGTGCAAACAAGTTTCTTCATAAACCGTGGTGACTCTCCACGGTTTATGCACGCCATCTCTCCTTAGTAAACCGTGGTGACCTACCACGGTTTACACTCTATATCTTTTGGCCATAATCCGCTGGGACCTGCCACGGTTTATGCACGTTTTGAAACCGTGGTGGGTTGCCACGGATTACATACAAATAGGTTTTTGCACATGTAGGTAACAAGAACCAGTTTTGCACATTTAGGTAAACGTTTTCTCTATTCTATTTATTTAAGTAAATTGCCCTAATAATTAATTTAATAATTGATTTGTTGTGTGTATATATAATATTTTTATATTAATATATATTAGACACATGCCAATTATCTCAATGTAAAATTCTTCCAAAATCTTGTTTGGTAAAGCTTTTATACTTTATTTTTAGGATATTAACTAATTTTTTTTTGTCTTTCGAATCTCAATTAAGAGTTCCATGATTCCCTATAAAATATTTTCTATTTCCAAGTGGAAAATGCGTAATGCTTACTTAAGGACCTAATGTGCTTTTTTACTAGAAGAAAGTTAAAAATTTTATTCCTCGTAGAGACATTTTTCTTTTAGTTTAATAATTTTATAAAAATCAATTATATATATATATATATATATATATATATATATATATATATATAATGCTACTCAACCCCCTTTAAAATAATATGTAAGTTACTTTCATGATATGTTAAATTTAATTGATCATTATCTTAACCATAGTTGGGTTATTTTGTAATTTATTATTTAAGATGGGTAATGGTATAATTTCTTAAAATATCAAAACTCCATTCTCATTAATTGAAGCACCTTTATTATTTAAGATGGATAATGGTATAATTTCTTAAAATATCAAAACTCCACTCCCATTAATAGAAGCACCTTTCTACTCCTCTATTCTTTCTTCATAGCGTAGCTTCGGTCATTTCAAGCATTCCCGTCGTTCGTCGTAGGGCAATCTCTCTTTATTTAGTGCATCATTCCTTAACTACGTCGTTGAATTCCCGTCCTTCCTAGTATAGCGTGTGCCGATGTCATCGCTATCTCCTGTCTTCTTACTCGATTCCTCTTTCTACCGTGGATCACTCCTTAACAACATAATTAATAGTTAGTTTGGTTATTAAATTTTTTATTAAAAAAATATATCTTTATTTAACTACATAATGAAACATATATTCATATGTAAAATATAATATGTTGAGTTAAGAAATTAACTAAATTAATTAGTGATGACAAACATTATTTTTGGGCAAAATAAATAATTAGTGTTGATTATAAATTAGTATATGTTACTAATTATTTATTATATGTTGCAGGCCAAAACTTAGTTCAGCAGCCCAAATTGGCATGAAAATAATATAGCAAGGCTGGTGGGTCAATAAATAAACAAAGCCCATAAGGAAACAAGGCTGGAAAAATCAAAACGGGCAAAAAGAAGTGATCCGATCCAAGCCCGAGTTGATTTCACCAAATCCCTCCAACTTGCTCCCAAAGCAACGTTCTTCACTCTTCTGTCTTAGTCAAATCACAAAACTCATAAAAGTGAGAAAGAGGAAGAGAAAGCTTCTTCCCTAAGGTGATTATCAAAGAAGCAAGAAAGAGAAAGTCCAAGCTTGAAACGCAGAAGTCCAATCAGAAAATCCAAACCATATCAAGCTTAGGTTAAAGGTAACCCATTTCCTTTTACATGCAACACACTTTCTTCTCTTCATCTTCAACTCTCTGCCACTCCGTTTTGAGCTATATGGAAAACAGGATTTCTGTTTCTCTCTGATATAAATCCACGGTCTCAAACATAACTTGGAGACCAAGTTGGTTTTCAAGGGCTCAGATCAAGTTGACCATTGAAAGACTCTTGTGGTTGCTGCTTTATGGCTTTCGGTCAAGATGGAGGAGTCAGAAGCAAAGTTTCTACTCTGAGGTAAAAATGAGAAAAAGTGAGTTTGTGGGTTGGTGAAGCTCAAGACTCAAGAAGTTGACCTAGGAAGATGAACTCAGCAACATGCAAGGAGATAAAAGAAGATTTTCTGCTCATTCAGAGCTAAGGAGAGAAAACCAGTGAACCTGAGGTGTATGTTCTGAGAAGAGCTCTTTGAAGAAGTTCATCTAACTAGACAGTGTTTCCTAGTCAAAGGTGCATTCCGCCAGTATGAAGAACTGAATCAGAGGCTTGCTAATCTGGTTTTTCGCATAGCACAGAGACTGTTGATGAAGTCAATCTCCTTCATGTTCTACAGATTGTGATGTACTTTTCTATGTTTATCTTTCTGTAATTTCTTGTGAGAAAAGGCATTGTGAGAAAGCTCAAGTAAAAGCCATGAGTGGAAAAAGGCTGAGTGATACACTTGAGAGAAAAGCCTAGAATTATTTTCTGATTTCTTTAGGTATGTCTATGTCTTGTATCTTGTACCTGTGAGGTATCCCTTTCTTAGTTGGGTTAGCACTAAGAATGAATAGTTAGGTATTAGCATAGCCAATGTCAAGTTAGGTTAGAACTTGAGTGAGAAAGGATTGGGTCAATCCTGTGAAATTGGTGTATGTAATACTGTTAACTATAGTGAAAATTCTTCCATAGTTGTGGAGGAGACTGGACGTAGGTTGCATAGCACAAGGCAACCGAACCAGGATACATGCTGGTGTTAGCTTTTCTCTTCTCTGCTGTGTTCTGTTTTCTGATAATCATGAGACAAAAATAAATTGTCTCATAAATTTCTGCTGCTGAGTACAAACAGAATCAGAATTGAAAGTTTATTTAAAAAGGGTCATAACAGCAACTTAAAAGGAAGGCATAGATTCAACCCGCTTCTCTAAGCCTACCACAACCTTCAATTGGTATCAGGAGTTAAGGTCTCAAGAATCAAGCTTAACCGCTTGGAGCAAAGATCCAATGGCAAACAACTTGGGCACAATCACAGTTGCCTACACCCTCACTGAAGGCCAGTCAAACAACCGGCCACCTTTCTTCAACGGAAAGAACTACTCCTACTGGAAAGAAAGGATAAGGATCTTCATCCAATTCATTGACTACAACATATGAAAGATTATTGTGAGCGGTCCCAAGATCCCAACAAAAACAAGTGCTGACGGAGTGGTGACTCCAAAAGAAGAAGCTGAATGGAATGAAGATGATAAGAAGGAGATAGAGCTGAATGCTTAAGCAATCAACCTTCTTCACTGTGCTATCAGATTTGAAGAGTACCGAAAGGTGTCTAGATGCAAGACAACCAAAGAAATATGGGAAAAACTCCAGGTTACACACGAAGGCACTAAACAAGTCAAAGAAACGAGGATTGATATGCTACAAAAAGAGTACGAGATGTTTAACATGAAGGATGGAGAAAGCATTGGTGAATCATTTGAGAGATTCTCAATCATAATCAACAACCTTATTGCTATGGGTACAAACTATGCAGAACAAACCTTGGTGAGAAAACTCCTTAGAAGCCTCACAAAAGAATGGGAAACTACTGCCACTGTCCTAACCGAGAGCAACAACCTAAGCCCCATAACCTATGATGAGCTGAGAGGAAAACTCCTTGCCTATGAAGCCATACATACAAACACAGAATAAAAAAAAGGGAATAGCCCTCAAGTCACAAATAGAACCAAAAGAGAGTGAGTGTAGTGATGGTATTTCAGATGATGAGCTTTTATTTTTTGCTAAGAGATTTAGAAGGATGATGAAGAACAAGGGCAAATACAAGGGTTCAAGCTCAAAGGAGCACAAGATCGACTTGAGCAAGGTGACGTGCCATCATTGCAAGGAGGCTGGACACTTCAAGCTAAACTGTCCAAAGCTCAAAAAGGAGGACAAAGGAAAGAAGGAAAGGAAGAGAGTGCTCATGGCAGCTTGGGAGGATCTTGAGAACGACTCAAATGAAGAAGAAGAATCTGAAGGTGAAGATAAAGACTGCTTCATGGCTGGAAACAACAATCTTGATGAGGTAAATTATTATGATTTGACTATTGAGGACTTATATGCTATTATTGATGATCTTACTTTAAACACCTCAAAACTGCTTGAAAAGTACAATGAATGCAGATCTGAAAGAGATGTGTTAAGAGCTGAAAATGATTTTTAAAAAAAAAAAGTGAAGGAAACTGAATGTGCTTTGGACATCATTGAAGAAAACAGATTTCTAAAATCTGAACTTGAAAAATTAAAAGGAAAGCACATTGTGGATCCTTCTCATGAGTTAATTGCTGAAAATGAAAGATTAAATGATATGATTAAATGGCTAAATGGTAACTTAGAAAAATTTGCTCAAGGTTCTAGTAACTTAGACAAATTACTTGCAAGTCAAAGATCATTGTTTGAAAAATATGGTTTAGGCTACATAGCCAAGGAAGATGCAGTTTTCAATATTTCCTCTGTATAGTTTGTGGCTTCTTCATCAAATACCAAATCCATACCAAACAAATCTGGTATTGGATATGTTTCAACATTTGAAGAAAAATTTGATGAAGTATATACAAGTGAAACTGAGCCTTCACCGAGAACCGAACTGAGTTCAAACAGGCCAGGTTTGGGATACAATTCGAAAAATGAGGTTGTTTTCAAGAAACCACTATTTTACAACAAAACCTCATATTCAAAAAGTCCAAATGTTCAAAGAAATTTTGGTGAAAATGCTTTTGCAAGGAGGAATAATTTTAATAAAAATCAGTTTATCAAAAGAAATGTATCTCCTCCAAAAACCAAAAAATTTCAACTCTTTAATCATTTCAAGTAATATAACTCACCTCAATTTCAACGACACACATCAGAAAATCATTGTGTTAATTACAAGAAATTTGGTCACTCATATGCACAATGTTTCATTGAAAAAAGAGTTGTAGGAAACAAAGTTTACAATGTTGTTTGTGATTTCAATGCACTTGGGCAACCAAGATGGATTAACTTCAAAGGATCCAAATTAATTTGGATACCTAAGGCTACTTGAAACTCTCCATGCAGATTTGCCTAGCATCCAAGAAAAAAAGGACATGTGGTACATGGATAGTAGATGTTCAAGGCACATGACTAGAAGGTCAACTTACTTCATCAAACTAAATAAGTATGATGGAGGTTTTGTGACCTTTGGAGATGATGGTAAAGATAAAATTATTGCTGTTGGAAAAGTAGGTAATGAGCAATCTACTTTCATTGATGATGTACTTTTGGTATGTGGTTTGAAGCACAATCTTTTGAGTATAAGTCAGTTGTGTGATTTAGGATATTTAGTAACTTTCAAAAGACTTGAATGATGTTTTGTTAATGAAAAGACAAATGAAGTGATTTTTGTTGCTAAGCATTTTAATAATATGTATGGACTTAGGGCTTGTTTGGATGAGCTTTTACGAAAAGATCTTTTTTCGAGTTATCTTTTTTTAAAAGATCTTATAGAGAAGTAAAAGTAATTTTATGTTTGGATATTTCATGTAAAAAGGTATTTTTATCTATCAATTATGTTTGGGTATAACAATATAAAAGTACTTTTTTGTTTATTTATTACATGAAAAACATCTTTTTTTAAAGAAAAAAGGTCTTTTAAAAAAAGATGTAAATTACAGCTTCTCAGAAAATATCTTTTTTTTATTTTACTAGTGCTTTTACTTTTACTACTAGAAATTTGCCAAACACGTTAAAAAATAAAAAAAGATATTTTTTCATTGAAAAAAGATCTTTTTTTAAAAAAATAATGGCGCCCAAACATGCACTTACTCTTGATGAACTAAAGGATTAAAATGTAGCTTGTCTTTACTCTAAAGAATCTGAAAAGTGGTTATGACACAAAAGATTGGGCCATGCAAGTATGTTTCAAATAAACAAACTTGTAAAGAAAGAATTAGTAAGAGGCCTTCCTTTGATAAAGTTTGACAAAGACATCACTTGTGATGCTTGCCAAATGGAAAAACAAATAAAAATTTTTTTAAACCAAAGGAAGACATCTCTACTAAAAGACCACTTGAATTGCTACACATTGATTTATTTGGTCCAACAAGAACTCAAAGCCTAGGTGGTAAACATTATGGTTTAGTAATTGTGGATGACTATACTAGGTTTGGTTGGGTTTTATTTCTTGCACACAAAAATGAAGCCTTTTCGGCTTTTGAACCTTTTTGCAAGAAAATTCAAAATAAAAAGGATTTAAAAATCTCTTCTATAAGAAGTGATCATGGAACTGAATTTGAAAATAATTTATTTGAATCCTTTTGTGAGGAATTTGGAATATCTCTGGTGCACGAAATCACAATCACACTTTTGCAATTCCGCACAACTAACCAGCAAGTGCAATGGGTCGTCCAAGTAATACCTTACGTGAGTAAGGGTCGATCCCATGGAGATTGTCGGCTTGAAGCAAGCTATGGTTATCTTGTAACTCTTAGTCAGGATATCAATAATTCTCAGATTTAATTGTAAAAAGTAAAAGAACATGAAATAAATACTTGTTTTGCAGTAATAGAGAACAGGTTGAGGTTTTGGAGATGCTCTATCTTCTGAATCTCTGCTTTCCTACTGTCTTCTTCTTCATGCACGCAAGGCTCCTTCCATGACAAGCTGTATGTTGGGGGATCACCGTTGTCAATGGCTACCATCCGTCCTCTCAGTGAAAATGGTCCAAATGCGCTGTCACCGCACGGCTAATCATCTGTCGGTTCTCACTCATGTTGGAATAGGATCCATTGATCCTTTTGTGTCTGTCACTACGCCCAGCACTCGTGAGTTTGAAGCTCGTCACAGTCATCCCTTCCCAGATCCTACTCGGAATACCATAGATAAGGTTTAGACTTTCCGGATCTCAAGAATGGCCACCAGTAATTCTAGCCTATACCACGAAGGTTCCAATCTTAGATTAGAAACCCAAGAGATACACATTCAAGCTTGATTGCATGTAGAACGGAGGTGATTGTTAGGCACGCGTTCATAGATGAGAATGATGATGAGTGTCACGGATCATCACATTCATCAGGTTGAAGTGTGAATGAATATCTTAGAATAGAAACAAGCGTGATAGAATGGAAAACAGTAGTAATTGCATTAATTCATCGAGACACAGCAGAGCTCCTCACCCCCCAACCATGGGGTTTAGAGACTCATGCCATCAGAAATACAATATAAAACGTGTAAAGTGTCATGAGGTACAAGATGAATCACTAAAAGTAGTTTTTATAATAAACTAGTGACCTAGGGTTACAAAAAATGAGTAAGCTAGAATAGTTTGTGTAGAAATCCACTTCTGGGGCCCACTTGGTGTGTGCTTGGGCTGAGCATTGAAGCTTTCACGTGTAGAGACCTTTCTTGGAGTTAAACGCCAGCTTTTGTGCCAGTTTGGGCGTTTAACTCCAGCTTTCATGCCAGTTCTGGCGTTTTGACGCCAGAATTTCTATGCTGACTTGGAACGCCGGTTTGGGCCATCAAATCTCGGGCAAAGTATAGACTATTATATATTGCTGGAAAGCCCAGGATGTCTACTTTCCAAATCAATTTAGGGCGCGCCAATTGGGCTTCTGAAGCTCCAGAAAATCCACTTCGAGTGCAGGGAGGTCAGAATCCAACAGCATCTGCAGTCCTTTTTCAGTCTCTGAATCAGATTTTTGCTCAGGTCCCTAAATTTCAGCCAAAAAATACCTGAAATCACAGAAAAATACACAAACTCATAGTAAAGTCCAGAATTGTGATTTTTGAATAAAAACTAATAAAAACATAATAAAAACTAACTAAAATATACTAAAAACATACTAAAAATAATGCCAAAAAGCGTATAAATTATCCGCTCATCACAACACCAAAATTAAATTGTTGTTTGTCCCCAAGCAACTAAAAATCAAATAGGATAAAAAGAAGAGAATATACAATGAATTCCAAAAAAATCTATGAAGATCAGTCTTAATTATATGAGCGGGGCTATTAGCTTTTTGCTTCTGAACAGTTTTGGCATCTCACTTTTTCCTTTGAAGTTCAGAATGATTGGCATCTATAGGAACTTAGAATTTAGATAGTGTTATTGATTCTCCTAGTACAGTATGTTGATTCTTGAATACAGTTACTTTATGAGTCTTGGCCGTGACCCTAAGCATTTTGTTTTCCTGTATTACCACCGGATACATATATCTCACAGACACATAACTGGGTGAACCTTTTCAGATTGTGACTCAGCTTTGCTAAAGTCCCCAATTAGAGGTGTCCAGAGCTCTTAATCACACTCTTTTTTCTTTAGACCACGACTTTAACCGCTCAGTCTCAAGTTTTTTACTTGACACCTTCACGCCACAAGCACATAGTTAGGGACAACTTGGTTTAGCCGCTTAGGCCAGGATTTTATTCCTTTAGGCCCTCCTATTCACTGATGCTCAAAGCCTTGGATCCTTTTTATTTTACCCTTGCCTTTTGGTTTAAAGGGCTATTGGCTTTTTCTGCTTGCTTTTTCTTTTTCTTTCTCTCTTTTTTTTTCGCATATATAATTTTTTTCTGCAAGCTTTTCACTGCTTTTTCTTGCTTCAAGAATCAATTATATGATTTTTCAGATTATCAATAATATTTCTCCTTTTCCATTATTCTTTCAAGAGCCAACAATTTTAACATTCATGGACAACAAATTAAAAAATATGCACTGTTCAAGCATTCATTTAGAAAAACAAAAAGTATTGCCACCACATCAAAATAATTAATCTGTTTTAAAATTTGAAATTCATGTACTTCTTTTTCTTTTGCAATTAAAAACACTTTTTATTTAAGAAAGGTGATGGATTCATAGGACATTCATAGCTTTAAGACATAAACTTTAAATTTTATTAATCATGGAATGAAAATAAAACTCAAAAATAAATATAAGAGCAAACCAATAATAATAGAAGACAGAAAATTAAAAACAGAAAAATAAATGACTCTTGAAATAGATTCCTAATAATAGAGGTTATCAAGAGTTAGGACTCAACAACCTTGATTTTGAGCAATGGATGCTCCTTCAGTCTGTGGGGTGTTTGGTCCTTCAAGAGAGAGCTTCTGGCACTTCAGCTCCTGTAGCTCACGCCCCTGCTTCTCCTGTTCCTTCAGCAGCTTGTAGAGCATGCAGTTTTGATTCTACTGTTCTTCCTTAAGTTGATTCACAGCTTCTTGTAGCTTAGTGACAGATGCTTCTAGGCGGGTCCAGTAGTCAATTTCAGGGATTTCTGGGAGGAACTCATGCGCCCTCCTTTTGATGGAGTTATCTTGCACTTGTTGTCCTTCCATTGACTTCTTGGTGATTGGGTGTTCGATTGGAATGAATTCATCTACTCCCATCCTCACCCCAGCATCTTTACATAGCAGAGAAATTAAGCTTTGGTATGCCATTTTGGCTTCAGTGGAGTTCTTGTTTGCAATTGTGTAAATCTCACAAGAAATCAGATGATGAATCTCCACTTTGTTTCCCCACATAATACAATGAATCATCACCGCTCTTTTGACAGTGACCTCAGAGCGGTTGCTAGTGGGCAGTATGGAACGCCCAATAAAGTCCAACTAGCCTCTTGCGACTGGTTTGAGATCTCCTATCTTGAGTTGGTTTGGGACACCTTTTGAATTGGTTATCCACTTAGTTTCAGGGAGGCATATGTCCTCTAGAACTTGGTCCAACCCCTTATCTACTCTCACCATTCTCCTATTAAAGGATTCTGGATCGTCTTGTAGTTGAGGCAGTTTGAAGACCTCTCTTATTTTATCCAGATGGAAGTAAATAATCCTCCCTCTGACCATGGTTTGGTAGGTATGAAAGGCGGTTCCAGTTATTCTCTGCTTATCTGTCAGCCACAGATTTGAATAGAATTCCTGAACCATGTTTCTTCCAACCCTTGTTTCAAGATTAGCTAGAATTTCCCATCCTCTGTTTCGAGTTTGCTCTTGGATCTCTGGATATTCGTCTTCTTTCAGATCGAATTTAACTTCCGGGATCAGTGATCTTAGACCCATTATTTTATGGTAATGGTCTGCATGTTCTTTGGTGAAGAACCTCTCTTGATTCCAAAGACTCTTTGGAGTATTCTCTTTCTTGCCTCTTGAATTGGTTTGTTTTCCCTTGGGATCCATGATCTTGATGAGTCTTAGCTCAGTGATCACGGAAAAACATACCAAACTTAGAGGTTTACTTGCCCTCAAGCAAAAGAAAGGAAAGGGGAGAGAGAGGAGGAGATGCAAATTCGAATGGTGGAGAGGAGGGGATGGCCGAATGTGTATTTATAAGTGGAGGGGAGGGATTTCAAAAATTTTGAAAAAGATATGTCATAAAGATATGATTGGTGGAAGAAAATAGAATCATGATATGAAAAAGATGAAATTTTTAATTGAAAAAGATATTAAGAGGTTAAATCTGAAAATTTGTTTATAAATCTAAGAAATAAGAGATGATATGATGAGTTTGAAAAGATTTGGAAAGAAATTGAAAAGATACTTGAGTTTTTGAAGAAGATTTGGGAAGGATTTGAAGGTAATTTGAAAAGAGATTTAGAAAAGTGTTGAATTTTTTAAAAATTGAGGGTGAATGATGAAAGTTTGAAACATGTTTATGCAGAAAATTATGAGTCAAAACATGAAAATTTGAAAAATTTTGAAGTGGAAAACAAAATCCTCTCCCCCTGTCTTTCTGGCGTTAAACGCCCAGAATGGTATCCATTCTGGCGTTTAACGCCCATAAGTTGGCCATTGTGGGCGTTTAACACCCAGCCAGGTACCCTGGCTGGCGTTAAATGCCAGAAATCCTTTGTTACTGGGCGTTTTTCTGAACGCCCAGGATGCTGCAATTCTGGCGTTAAACACCCAGAATGGTACCCATTCTGGTGTTTAACACCCAAAATGCTCCTTACTGGCATTTTCTTGCCAGTGAGCTCCTTTTCTCTACTTTTTGCGCTGAATCTTTTTGTAACTCTGTGAATTCCTTCAATTTTGATGGTTAATCTTGAAGAGAATTTATATTAAACTTCTCTAAGTATTAAGTAAAACAAATAACCTGCTAATGGCTTGGTTGCCTCCCAGCAAGCGCTTCTTTATTGTCTTTAGCTAGACCTTGAATGAGCTTTATTCAAGCCTCAGTTTTGAGCATTCTTGCTCAAAATTACTTTCAAGATAATGTTTGATTCTTTGTCCATTAACAATGAACTTTTTATCAGAGTCAATATCCTGAAGCTCAACATATCCATACGGTGATACACTTGTGATCACATATGGTCCCCTCCACCGAAATTTCAATTTCCCGGGAAATAGTCTGAGCCTAGAGTTAAATAGTAGAATCTTCTATCCTGGTTCAAAGACTCTAGATGACAGTTGCTTGTCATGCCACTTTTTTGCTTTCTCCTTATAAATTTTAGCATTTTCAAAAGCATTGAGTCTGAATTCCTCTAGCTCATTCAGCTGGAGCAATCTTTTCTCTCCAGCTAACTTGGCGTCCAGGTTTAGGAATCTGGTTGCCCAGTAGGCCTTATGTTTCAGTTTCATGGGCAGATGACAGGCCTTGCCATACACAAGCTGGTATGAAGAGGTTCCTATAGGAGTCTTGAATGCTGTTCTGTATGCCCACAGAGCATCATCCAAGCTTTTTGCCCAATCCTTTCTACGAGCAATTACAGTCCGTTCCAGGATTCTTTTTAGTTCTCTATTAGAGACTTCAGCCTGCCCATTTTTCTGTGGGTGATATGGAGTTGCTACTTTGTGGCTAATTCTATATCGGACCATAGCAGAGTAAAGCTATTTATTGCAGAAATGAGTGCCTCCGTCACTGATTAGTACTCTGGGAATGCCAAATCTGCTGAAAATGTTTCTGGAGGAATTTCAGTACGGTCTTAGTATCATTAGTGGGTGTGGCAATTGCCTCTACCCATTTAGATACATAGTCTACTGCCACCAGAATGTAAGTGTTTGAGTATGATGGTGGGAAGGGACCCATGAAGTCAATACCCCATACATCAAACAACTCAATCTCTAAGATTCCTTGTTGAGGCATGGCATAACCATGGGGCAAGTTGCCAGCTCTTTGGCAACTGTCACAGTTACGCACAAACTCTCAGGCATCTCTATAGAGAGTAGGCTAGTAGAAGCCACATTGGAGGACCTTAGTGGCTGTTCGCTCACCTCCGAAATGTCCTCCATACTGTGATCCGTGGCAGTGCCATAGGATCTTCTGTGCCTCTTCTCTGGGTACGCATCTGCGGATCATTCCATCTGCACATCTCTTAAAGAGATATGGTTCATCCCATAAGTAGTACTTTGCATCAGAAATTAGTTTTTTCGTTTGCACTCTACTGTACTCTTTGGGTATGAACCTCATAGCTTTATAATTCACAATGTCTGCAAACCATGGTGCTTCCTGAATGGCGAAGAGTTGCTCATCCAAAAAGGTTTCAGAGATCTCAGTAGGAGGGAGGGACGCCCCTGCTACTGGTTCTATCCGGGACAGGTGATCAGCTACCTGGTTCTCTGTCTCTTTTCTGTCTCTTATTTCTATATCAAACTCTTGCAGAAGCAACACCCATCTTATGAGCCTGGGTTTTAAATCCTACTTTGTGAGTAGGTATTTAAGAGTAGCATGGTCAGTATACACAATCACTTTTGAACCTACTAAATAGGATCTAAACTTGTCAATGGCATAAACCACTGCAAGTAACTCTTTTTCTGTGGTTGTGTAATTCTTCTGTGCATCATTTAAAACACGGCTAGCATAATAAATGACGTGCAGAAGCTTGTTATGCCTCTGTCCCAACACTGCACCAATGGCATGGTCACTGACATCACATATTAGTTCGAATGGTAATGTCCAGTCTGGTGCAGAGATAACTGGTGCTGTGACCAGCTTAGTTTTCAGGGTTTCAAACGCTTGCAGACACTCTGTGTCAAAGACAAATGGTGTATCAGCAGCTAGCAGATTGCTTAGAGGTTTTACAATTTTCGAAAAATCTTTTATAAACCTCCTGTAGAATCCTGCATGTCCCAGAAAGCTTCTGATTGCCTTTACATTGGCAGGTGGTGGTAATTTTTCAATTACCTCTACCTTGGCTTGATCCACCTCTATCCCCTTGTTTGAAATTTTATGCCCAAGGACAATTCCTTCAGTCACCATAAAGTGACATTTTTCCCAGTTTAAAACCAGGTTAGTCTCTTGGCACCTTTTCAGAACAAGTGCTAGATGATCAAGACAGGAGCTTAATGAGTCTCCAAATACTGAGAAGTCATCCATGAATATTTCCAGAAATTTTTCCACCATATCAGAGAAAATAGAGAGCATGCATCTCTGAAAGGTTGCAGGTGCATTGCACAGACCAAAAGGCATCCTTCTGTATGCGAATACTCCAGATGGACATGTGAATGCTGTTTTCTCTTGATCCTGAGGATCTACTGCAATTTGGTTGTAGCCTGAATAGCCATCCAAAAAGCAGTAATAGTCATGACCTGCTAGTCTCTCTAGCATTTGGTCTATGAATGGTAAAGGAAAATGATCCTTTCTGGTGGCTGTATTGAGCCTTCTGTAGTCAATACACATACGCCACCCTGTAACTGTTCTTGTAGGAACCAATTTATTCTTTTCATTGTGAACCACTGTCGTGCCTCCCTTTTTGGGTACAACTTGGACAGGGCTTACCCAGGGGCTATCAGAAATAGGATAAATAATCCCAGCCTCTAGTAACTTAGTGACCTCTTTCATGGCTGGATTTAGTCGCCTCTGTGGTTGAACCACTGGTTTAGCATCATCCTCCAATAGGATCTTGTGCATGCATCTTGCTGGGCTAATGCCCTTAAGATCACTTATGGACCACCCAAGAGCTGTCTTGTGTATCCTTACCACTTGAATTAGTGCTTTCTCTTCCTGTGGATTTAAAGCAGAGCTTATGATCACTGGAAAAGTGTTACCTTCTCCCAGAAATGCATATTTCAGGGATGGTGGTAGTGGTTTGAGCTAAGGTTTAGGAGGTTTCTCCTCTTCCAGAGGGATTTTCAGAGGTTCTTTTATTTCCTCTGATTCCTCCAGATCAGGCTGAACATCTTTAAAGATGTCCTCTAGCTCTGATTCAAGACTTTCAGTCATATTGATCTCTTCCACCAAAGAGTCAATGATATCAGCGCTCATGCAGTCATTTGATGTGTCTGGATGCTGCATAGCTTTGACAGCATTTAACTTGAACTCATCCTCATTGACTCTCAGGGTCACTTCTCCTTTTTGTACATCAATAAGAGTTCATCCAGTTGCTAGGAAAGGTCTTCCTAGAATGAGAGTTGCACTCTTGTGCTCCTCCATTTCCAGCACTACAAAGTCAGTGGGAAAGGCAAATGGCCCAACCTTGACAATCATGTCCTCAATTATGCCTGATGGATATTTAATGGAGCCATCATCAAGTTGAAAACATATCCGGGTTGGTTTGACTTCTTCAGTCAAGCCAAGCTTTCTGATAGTGGATGCAGGTATTAGGTTGATACTTGCTCCCAGATCACATAGAGCTGTCTTGGTACAAGCACCCTCTAATGTGCATGGTATCATAAAGCTTCCTGGATCTTGAAGCTTTTCTGGTAAGCTTTTCAGAATGACTGCACTGCATTCTTCAGTGAGAAACACCTTTTTAGTTTCTCTCCAATCCTTCTTATGACTTAAGATCTCTTTCATGAACTTAGCATAAGAGGGTATTTGCTCAAGTGCCTCTGCAAACGGGATCTTTATCTCAAGAGTCCTGAGATAGTCTGTAAAGCGGGCAAATTGTTTATCCTGTTCCGCTTGGCAGAGTTTCTGAGGATAAGGCATCTTGGCTTATATTCTTCAACCTTAGTTGCTGCAGGTTTATTCCCTACAGAGGTGGTTGGAGAAGCCTTCTTAGAGGGGTTACTATCAGCACTTGCAGGTGTCTGATCCCTCATTGGCGTTTGAACACCAGGATTGGGTGCTGGATGGGCGTTTAACGCCAGCTTCCCACCCTTTTCTGGCATTTGAATGCCAGAACTGAGCAAGGAATGGGCGTTTAACGCCAACTTTTCTCCCTTTTCTAGCGTTTGAATGCCAGAAGTGGGCATCTACTGGGCGTTTGACGCCAATTTTTCACCCTTTTCTGGTGTTTGAACGCCAGAATTATTCCTCTCTGGGATCTTGCTGTCCTCAGAGGGATTTTGGGCAGTGGTTTGGTCATCCTCTGTTAGTTGTTTCTTTCTTGGCTTTCTACTACTTTGAGCTGATTTATTCAATGTCTTCCCGTTCCTTAATTGAACAGCTTGGCATTCTTCTATTATCTGTTTAGATAGCTGCTGTCTTGTCTGATTCAATTGTGCGTCCATATTCTTGTTAGCATTTTTATTATCTTGGAGCATCTCTTTAAATTCTGCTAATTGTTTTATCATAAGGAATAATTATTGATTAAGCTCAATAATCTGTTCTTGAGGATTAGGATCAGTAGTTATTGCCCTGGCCTCTTCCTTTATGGAGGACTCACTGCTAGAGTACAAATGTTGATTTCTAGCAACTGTATCTATGAGTTCTTGAGCCTCTTCAATCGTCTTCCTCATGTGTATAGATCCACCAGCTGAGTGGTTTAGAGATATCTGAGCTTTTTCTGTAAGCCCATAGTAGAAGATGTCTAACTGTACCCATTCTGAAAATATTTCAGAGGGGCACTTCCTTAGCATCCCTCTGTACCTCTCCCAGGCATTATAAAGGGATTTATGATCCTCTTGTTTAAAGCCTTGGATGTCCAGCCTTAGCTGTGTCATCCTCTTTGGAGGGTAAAATTGATTCAGAAATTTGTCTGATAATTGTCTCCATGTTTTTATGCTTGCTGTGGGTTGGTTATT
This sequence comes from Arachis ipaensis, assembly GCF_059453495.1. Lineage (NCBI taxonomy): Eukaryota > Viridiplantae > Streptophyta > Magnoliopsida > Fabales > Fabaceae > Arachis > Arachis ipaensis. Next base: position 20,531,349 of record NC_142436.1, on the reverse strand, counting down.
CAACCACCTCTTAGCTTGATCTTTCACAGCAAATGAAAACAGTAATAATCTGTAGACATGCTGATCCACTTCTTTATCACGTACTCTGTCAGTAATTTGTAAGAACTGTGTCAGAAACTCAGTAGGTTCTTCTTGTGGAAGACCGGAATACTGGCAATTTTGCTACACAATGATAATGAGCTGAGGATTTAGCTCAAAATTGCTTGCTTTGATGGGAGGTATACAGATGCTACTCCCATATGCAGCTGTAGTGGGGTTAGCATATGACTCCATAGTCCTTCTGGACTGTTCATTTCCACTTATGTCCATGATGGAGAAAAGGGAATTGATATGAATTGCAAATAAATTATATATTTAAAATTTTTTTGATCTAATTAAAAGTAACGGAATAAAATAAAACAAAATAAATGGAAGATAAAATAAAAATTTCAAAAATTAGAAGAAAATGAAATAAAAGCAAATTGAAAACTAAATTAATTAATTAATTAAAAAGATTTTGAAAAAAATGCTTAATTAATTTCGAAATATGAAAGAGAAAAGTAGTTAAGTGCTTTTTTTGAAAAAGATTTTGAAATTAGAAATAAAAAAGATATGATTAAAAATTATTGAAAAAAGATATGATTGAAGAAATTAAAAAGATTTGATTTTTGAAAAAGATTTGAAAAGATCAATTTTTGAAATTAGAATTTTGACTTGACTAAAAAAAAGATATGATTTTGAAAATCTTTGACTAATTTAATGCAAAATTTCAAAATTTATGAGTAAAATAAGGAAAATATATTTTTTTAATTTTTGAATTTTAATGAGGAAAGAGAAAAACAACAAAATGACACTAAACTTAGAAATTTTAGATCAAAACAAAGAGAACAAACAAGAAAACTTTGAATGTTAAGATGAACACCAAGAATACTTAGAAGATCAAGATGAACACCAAGAACAAATTTTTGAAAATTTTTTAAGTAAATAAAATCACAAGGAACACCAAACTTAAAATTTTTAGAAAATAAAATACAAATTTTCGAAAATTTAAAGGAAAACACAAAGAAGACACCAAACTTAGAATTTTTAAAGATCAAGAAAGAACTAGGAACATGCAAATTCGAAAAATTGAAAGAAAATAAAAGCATGCAATTGATACCAAACTTAAAATATGAAACTAAACTCAAATAAAAGACTCTAAACCAACAAAAATAAATTATTCCTAATCTAAGCAACAAGATAAACCGTCAGTTGTCCAAACTCGAACAATCCCCGGCAACGGCGCCAAAAACTTGGTGCACGAAATCACAATCACACTTTTGCAATTCCGCACAACTAACCAGCAAGTGCACTGGGTCGTCCAAGTAATACCTTACGTGAGTAAGGGTCGATCCCATGGAGATTGTCGGCTTAAATCAAGCTATGGTTATCTTGTAACTCTTAGTCAGGATATCAATAATTCTCAGATTTAATTGTAAAAAGTAAAAGAACATGAAATAAATACTTGTTTTGCAGTAATGGAGAACAGGTTGAGGTTTTGGAGATGCTCTATCTTCAGAATCTCTGCTTTCCTACTGTCTTCTTCTTCATGCACGCAAGGCTCCTTCCATGGCAAGCTGTATGTTGGTGGATCACCGTTGTCAATGGCTACCATCCGTCCTCTCAGTGAAAATGGTCCAAATGCGCTATCACCGCACGGCTAATCATCTGTCGGTTCTCACTCATGTTGGAATAGGATCCATTGATCCTTTTGCGTCTGTCATTACGCCCAGCACTCGTGAGTTTGAAGCTCGTCACAGTCATCCCTTCCCAGATCCTACTCGGAATACCACAGACAAGGTTTAGACTTTTCGGATCTCAGGAATGGCCGCGAGTAATTCTAGCCTATACCACGAAGGTTCCAATCTTAGATTAGAAAACCAAGAGATACACATTCAAGCTTGATTGCATGTAGAACGCAGGTGATTGTCAGGCACGCGTTCATAGATGAGAATGATGATGAGTGTCACAGATCATCACATTCATCAGGTTGAAGTGCAAATGAATATCTTAGAATAGAAACAAGCGTGATAGAATGGAAAACAGTAGTAATTGCATTAATTCATCGAGACACAGCAGAGCTCCTCACCCCCAACTATGGGGTTTAGAGACTCATGCCATCAGAAATACAATATGAAACGTGTAAAGTGTCATTAGGTACAAGATGAATCACTAAAAGTAGTTTTTATAATAAACTAGTGACCTAGGGTTACAGAAAATGAGTAAGCTAGAATAGTTTGTGTAGAAATCCACTTCTGGGGCCCACTTGGTGTGTGCTTGGGCTGAAAATTAAAGCTTTCACGTGTAGAGACCTTTCTTGGAGTTAAACGCCAGCTTTTGTGCCAGTTTGGGCATTTAACTCCAGCTTTCATGCCAGTTCTAGCGTTTTGACGCCAGAATTTATATGCTGACTTGGAACGCCGGTTTGGGCCATCAAATCTCGGGCAAAGTATGGACTATTATATATTGCTGGAAAGCCCAGGATGTCAACTTTCCAACGCAATTGAGAGCGCACGAATTGGGTTTCTGTAGCTCCAAAAAATTCACTTTGAGTGCAGGAAGATCAGAATCCAACAACATCTGCAGTCTTTTTTCAGCCTCTGAATCAGATTTTTGCTCAGGTCCCTCAATTTCAGCCAGAAAATACCTGAAATCATAGAAAAATACACAAACTCATAGTAAATTCCAGAATTATGATTTTTGAATAAAAACTAATAAAAACATAATAAAAACTAACTAAAATATACAAAAAACATACTGAAAACAATGCCAAAAAGCGTATAAATTATCCGCTCATCAATCTCACAACTTCTCTTGTCCAAGAACACCACAACAAAGTGGTGTTATGGAAAGAAGAAATAGAAGCATACAAGAGATGACAAGAGCTATGCTTTGTGAGAGTAATGTTCCAAAATTCCTTTGGGCTGAAGCGGTTAATACTGCTTGCCACATTTTGAATAGAATAATCATAAGGAAATTTTTGAAGAAAACCCCTTATGAACTTTGGAAAGGTTACCCACCAAACTTAGACTACTTGCACATCTTTGGATGCAAATGTTTTATTTTAAATAACAAGGATAATTTGAAAAAATTTGATCCAAAGGCGTATGAGTGTTTGTTTGTAGGATATTCCACAACTAGTAAAGCATATAGGGTTTATCATCAAGATGCTAGGATTATTGAGGAGTCCATACATATTACATTTTGTGATACTAACTTGATACAAAGTATTTTGAAAGATTGTGATGCAGGAAATTAAGCTCAAAAGGCAGATGAAACTACTCAAAATCATGAAAAGGAAAATTCTGGTCAAGCTGAACTAGAAAATGCAAATGGTGAAAATTCAAGAGACAATTCCATTTTGTCTCATGAATCTGAAGGAAATCTTGAAGTCAGCAGCACCCAGAATCCCTTGGTACCTGAATCTGCCTCCAAATCCACTAGACCTCGTGAATGGAGATTCTTGAAGAATTATCCTGAGAAATTTGTCATTGGGGACGTCTCTCATGGAGTGCAAACACGGTCTTCCACTAGAAAGGCAAATGAAGGATCAAACATTGCCCTTCTTTCACAAATAGAGCCTTAAAACGTCAAGAAAGCCCTTAGTGACCCCTCTTGGGTTAAAGCTACGGAGGATGAGCTTATTGAGTTTGAAAAGAACCAAGTATGGACTTTGGTTCCTAGGCCAAGTGGAAAGAAAGTGACCGGCACCAAGTGGATATTTCGGAACAAGTTGGGAGAAGATGGTAGCATTGCAAGAAACAAGGCAAGGCTAGTGGCACAAGGATATGACCAAGAAGAAGGAATAGACTTTGATGAATCCTTTGCCCCTGTTGCCCGAATGGAAGCCATAAGACTTCTCTTAGCTTATGCTGCATTTTGTGATTTTAAATTATATCAAATGGATGTGAAATGTGCATTTTTGAATGGTGTGATAGATAGAGAAGTATATGTGGAGCAACCTCCTAGTTTTGAAAATAAAGAGCATTCTAATCATGTTTTCAAATTATCTAAAGCTCTCTATGGTTTAAGACAAGCTCCTAGAGCTTGGTATGAGAGACTTAGCTCTTTTCTTTTGAAACATAGTTTTCAAAGAGGCACCGCTGACACAACCCTATTTATCAAGAATTCTAATGATTCTTTTATTCTAGTCCAAATATATATTGATGACATTATTTTTGGATCAGCCAATGAATCCCTTTGTTCTGAATTTGGAAAACTCATGACAAGTGAATTTGACATGAGTATGATGGGTGAACTTAATTTTTTCCTTGGGCTACAAATTAAACAAACTGAAAATGGTATTTTCATTCATCAAGAGAAGTATGCCAAGTAATTATTTAAGAAATTTGGTATGGAAAATGCCAAACCTATGGGAACTCCCATGCACCCTAATTCAAAATTAGATAAGGGAGAAACTGAGAAAGATGTTGACGAGACTAGGTATAGAGGAATGATTGGTTCTCTTATGTACTTAACTTCCTCTAGACCCGATATTGTGCAAAGTGTTGGATTGTGTTCTAGGTTCCAATCCAAACCAAAAGAGTCACACCTTTCTGCAGTTAAGAGGATCATTAGATATGTTCATGGCACATCCAATTTTGGTCTTTGGTATCCTAAGATTGATGATTTTTCTGCAGTTGGTTATTGTGATGCAGATTTTGCTGGTGATAGAGTTGATAGAAGTAGCACTTCAGGCTTATGTTGCTTCCTTGGGAAGTCCTTAAATGTTTGGTCAAGTAAGAAACAGCCAACAGTGGCTCTATCCACTGCTGAGGCTGAGTATATAGCTGCTTGTTCATGTTGTTCTCATCTTTTATGGTTAAAAACACAGCTTGCCGATTACAAATTAAATGCTGAAATATTCCATTGATGTGTGATAATATGAGTGCCATTAATATTTCTAAAAATCCAGTTTTGCACTCTAGGACTAAACATATTGAAGTGAAATTTCACTCAATAAGAGAGCATGTCCAAAAGGGGGATATTAGCATTCAATTTGTTAAATCGGAGGAACAATTAGCAGATATTTTCACAAAATCACTTGCTGAGGACAGATTCTACAGGCTTAAGACTAGTCTAGGAATTTTGAGTTATGATTCTTTGTTTGGAGGTTGCTGATGTGCTTGTTGGAGCATTTTGTCTCATAAACAGGTATGAGACAATTCTGGGCAGATGAAGGACATTCCCTTCAATCAGCGTGTTCTGGGCTTGCTACAAGTGAAGATTGATCTGGGCCAATCTCAAAAAATCAGATCTAGAGTGGTCCAATGTGTTTTCTTAAATTCAACCATCTCTGGGACCAAATATGAATGTTACACTTTTTGTTTGGTTGATCATTTTTTGGTGCGTGTGTATTTACTTTTTTTGAAAGGCTTTCATTTAAATGTCTTCTGGTCCAAAATGGGGTTTTAGTTTAATTTTTTTCATTTGTTTTAAAATTTAAAATTAATTTCCTGTTTTAATTTTAAATAAAATAAAATATTTTCTTTAATGAGGTCATGTCTTTTCAAGTCAAATCAGTGGTGATGCAGTTGCATGTTTTGAAAAACTTTCTTTTGGGTATAATTACCAACACTCCCTCTCTTCTCTCCATAACTTCTCCTCAAACCCTTCAGTTTCTTCCCACTCTCTTTACTGCTTCTTTTCCCTCAAAAGCCTAAATATTACCAAATGAGGAAGAAAATAATTGCTAAAAGGCCTCCTCGTGAAAAAATCTTCAAGCCTCACACAAAGCCTTCAACCCGCTCTCACGACTGAACCTTCACTCCATCTCCTTCTCCTCCTACCTCTTCTCCTCGGTGTGATCCCATGGCTCGAACCAAAAATCTTTCTAGGGTTACTCCTTCCGCCAAGCAGACACCACCACCGAAAGAACCTCCATCCAAGCCAGGGTCATCGAAGCCGAGTTCATCCAAAGGGAAGCGACCAGCCCCACCTGAACCTCCACCTGAGCCCACACGACCAAAGTCTAGGTCTGTTCCTTTATGTTCTGGGAGAGGTAAAACTCGAGTTCCTCTTAAATCAGTTAGTGAACCAGAAATTAGGCCTTTTGAACACAAGTCGCATTTTTTGACCTCTCATTCAAACTACAATCCTTATAGATTCAAATCTGCCACGAATAATGATTTTTTTTGAAGGAGTAGTTAAGTACCGTACTCTGTATCCATCTTTTCTCGCTGAGTTACCATCCTTGAAAAGAAAAAGGCTTTCCTTTTGTTGAAAATCTAGAATTTTTAGATTGGAACCAACTCTTTAAAATCCAAAAACCTGTTTATCCTCTGTTGGTTCAAGAGTTTTATGCGAATCTGACATATCATGAAGCGACTGTTCATTCTTATGTAAAAGGCAAGGACATTGTCTTGAACAATGAAACAATCAGTGATGCCTTGAAGTATACTGATGTTGGGCCGTGCGCTTATACGTCTGTAAAATGGATGAAGGAGTTGGTATCTCTTACCATGATGCTTTGGCTCACATTTGTGAACATGTTTCCTTAATTGATGGCATTACACCCACTCACAAAGCCCTAGGATATGAACGTGCTCAGTTGCACCGAATGATCAACCACATCATTCTTCCTCAAAGTGGTTCATATCAACGGGTTTCCTACATTGATACTCTTATTTTATATGACATTCTCACCAAAACAGAAATTTCATTTGCATATCTGATGGTTAGATACATGTTTGACTCTATTAGGAGTGAAAAAGACAAAGCACTTCCATATGGCATGTTTCTAACCTGCATATTTGAGTATTTTGGTATTGACTTAAAAAATGAGGATTATCAAAATAGACATTCCTATCTAAAGGGAGGTGGTGCAGTGAAACAGCAAAAATGACCCACTAGATCTGAAAGGGTGGTCCTAGATGATGAAGATGATGACTTTGTCCCTGAGAAATCTCCTGCTCCTTCCATCGAGGGTACTTCCATCTCTACTGGGAAGAAATCCGCTCTGCTGGATGTGGTCAAGGATGTGGTTCAAGAGTTTGTCTCCCAATCCAATCATATGATTGCCATGAGTAAGGAACAAAGGAAGCTAGCAAGCAAGCATGAGAATTTCCTCCGAAAGTCAAGAGATAGAGTGGCTGTGTTCATGACTTTTATTGATAATATTCAAAAGAATGAAGACCCTGCCACTGATGTTGAAGAGGAAGCTGATTCAGAGGGGAATGGTTCTAATTCCTAAAAATTGTCTCATGAAAACTGCTGCTGCTGCTCTCTTTTTGTCTCATGAATTATGTTTTTTTTGCTACTGTTATACTGTTTTTTATTTTGGATGACTGTAATAACTCCAAATACTGTTGCACCTTTGATAGTTTAGTTAGAAATTTGCACTGTGATCTGATTCTTTCCTGCAGGATTCAAGACATCGCTTTTGTTGTTCATGCTTATTATCCACGCTTGATGACAAAAGGGGGAGTAATAGCAATAGGATACTAGATGGTAAATGTGTCCTATGATTTTTTGGCATTTCTTTTGGGATTTTTGTCTGATTGCTGCATTAAAACTTGATTTCACATATTGAATCTTTTGGCTACTGATATTAGCTTGATGTTGGGCTGATTATGTGGTGTTGTTTGTTTGATATCCCTTAGACCAGATAAATGTGTGTAGCTCTTTATTGTGTTCTCCTTAAGTACAATATAAAATAGAAACAAAGAGGAAAGCATAAATCCAGGGGGAGCTACTCTTGAAAAAGAAAGGGGGAGCAACTCAAAATCAAGTAACATCAATCAAAGGGAGTTCTCTATCTTTACTAAAATTCAAATCCTTTTGGTTATTGCTTGATTATGTTTGTCCTCAAGGGGGAGATTGTTGAGTTAAGAAATTAACTAAATTAATTAGTAATGACAAACATTATTTTTGGGCAAAATAAATAATTAGTGTTGATTATAAATTAGTATATATTACTAATTATTTATTATATGTTGCAGGCCAAAACTTAGTTCAGCAACTCAAATTGGTATGAAAATAATATAGCAAGGCTGGTGGGTTAATAAATAAACAAAGCCCATAAGGAAACAAGGCTGGAAAAATCAAACCGGGCAAAAAGAAGAGATCCAATCCAAGCCCGAGTTGATTTCACCAAATCCCTCCAACTTGCTCCTAAAGCAACGTTCTTCTCTCCTCTGTCTTAGTCAAATCACAAAACTCAGAAAAGTGAGAAAGAGAAAGAGAAAGCTTCTTCCCTAAGGTGATTATCAAAGAAGCAAGAAAGAGAAAGTCCAAGCTTGAAACGCAGAAGTCCAATCAGAAAATCCAAACCATATCAAGCTTAGGTTAAAGGTAACCCATTTCCTTTTACATGCAACACACCTTCTTCTCTTCATCTTCAACTCTTTGCCACTCTGTTTTGAGCTATATGGAAAAGAGAATTTCTGTTTCTCTCTGCTATAAATCCACGGTCTCAAACATGTCTTAAGGACCAAGTTGGTTTTCAAGGGCTCAAATCAAGTTGACCATTGGAAGACTCTTGTGGTTGCTGTTTTATGACTTTCGGTCAAGATGGAGGAGTCAGAAGCAAAGTTTCTACTCTGAGGTAAAAATAAAAAAAAGTGAGTTTGTGGGTTGGTGAAGCTCAAGGCTCAAGAAGTTGACCTAGAAAGATGAACTTAGCAACATGCAAGGAGATAAAAGAAGACTTTCTGCTCATTCAGAGCTAAGGAGAGGAAACCAGTGAACCTGAGGTGTATGTTCTGAGAAGAGCTCTTTGAAGAAGTTCATCTAGCTGGACAATGTTTCCTAGTCAAAGGTGCATTCCGCCAGTATGAAGAACTGAATAAGAGGCTTGCTAATCTGGTTTTTCGCATAGCACAAAGGCTGTTGATGAAGTCAATCTCCTTCATGTTCTATAGATTGTGATGTACTTTTCTATGTTTATCTTTCTGTAATTTCTTGTGAGAAAAGGCATTGTGAGAAAGCTCAAGTAAAAGCCATGAGTGGAAAAAGGCTGAGTGATACACTTGAGAGAAAACCCTAGAGTTATTTTCTGATTTCTTTAGGTATATCTATGTCTTGTATCTTGTACCTGTGAGGTATCCCTTTCTTAGTTGGGTTAGCACTAAGAGTGAATAGTTAGGTATTTGCATAGCCAATGTCAAGTTAGGTTAGAACTTGAGTGAGAAAGGATTGGGTCAATCCTGTGAAATTGGTGTATGTAATACTGTTAACTATAGTGAAAATTCTTCCATAGTTATGGAGGAGACTGGACGTAGGTTGCATAGCACAAGGCAACCGAACCAGGATACATGATGGTGTTGGCTTTTCTCTTCTCTGCTGGGTTCTGTTTTTTGATATTCATGAGACAAAAACAAATTGTCTCATAAATTTCTGCTGCTGAGTACAAATAGAATCAGAATTGAAAGTTTGTTTAAAAAGGGTCATAACAGCAACTTAAAAGGAAGGCATAGATTCAACCCCCTTCTCTAAGCCTACCACAACCTTCAATTGGTATCAGGAGCTAAGGTCTCAAGAATCAAGCTTAACCGCTTGGAGCAAAGATCCAATGGCAAACAACTTGGGCACAACCACAGTTGCCTACACCCTCACTGAAGGCCAGTCAAACAACCGGCCACCTTTCTTCAACGGGAAGAATGATAAACCCTGATTTCATGGTTCATCTTGTGCTTAATTTGGGGGATTTTATCACCTTTTTGCATATTTATTCAATGAAATAGCATGGTTTTGCAATTCTCCCTTGATTTGTATTTAAATGTGAAAACATGCTTTTTAGTCCCTAAAATTGGTGATTTTAATTCACTTTAATTCCATTCGATGTCTTGATGTATTTTTTTTAGTGATTTCAGGTTTAGAAGGCAAGTATTGGATGGAAGAAGTGAGGATAAAAGCATGCAAAGTGGGAGAACTCATGAAGAAATGAAGGAACCGTAAAGTTGTCAAGCCTGACCTCTTCACACTCAAACGACCATAACTTGAGCTACAGAAGTCAAAATGAGGCGGTTCCAGTTGCGTTGGAAAGCTAACATCCAGAACTTCAAAATGATATAAAATTTCCCATATTTTACTTCGCGTATAGGGGCGCCCACGCGCCATGTACGCGTGAGCGCCGATACTGCTCGTGGGTCCACTTTAGTGAAATCGCCCCCAGCGATTTCTAGCTCATTTTGGGCCCAATCCAACTCATTTCTGATGCTATTGAACCCAAGGATTGAAGGGGAAAAGAACAAAGTAGTCATAGTTTATTTTTCATCATGTTTTAGTGTAGAATTCTAGAGAGAGAGGCTCTCTCCTCTCTCTAGATTTAGGATAGAAATTAGGATGAAATTAGGTTAATCACTTTCAAATTTCTCTTTCAATTCTTGTTTTGATTTCAATTCTCTTTACATTTTAGTGTTCTATTGTCTTTGTTCTTCTAGTTTCTCTTGTTAATTTCTTATTCTACTCTCTTTTATGTTGATGAACATTGTTGGATCTAATTTTCTTTTAATGTAATTTAATGTTTGTTGTTCTTTTATTGTTAATTTGAGTTGTTGATCTTGTCTCCTTGCAATTTGTAGTTGATAGATTTTACTATTTCTTATCATTTATTATGCTTTCCTTTTATGCCTTCCAAGTGTTTAACAAAATGCTTGGTTGGATGTTAGAGTAGATTTTGAGCATTCTTGGCTTGGAGAGAGTAATTAGGCAATCTTGAGTCATGAAAACCCAACTTATGTTGGTGATCTAGAGTTGTTAGCTAATATTGTTTCTATTGATGCTAATCTTTTGCTAATTTAATTAGTAAGTTGATTAGGACTTTTGGATTGAGATTAGCTAGTCTTATTAGACTTTCTCTCATGGAAGATAATATAATACCTTCTTCCAATGTTGGAGATGACGTAATAAGATAAATTCTTGTTATTATTGTGGTATGATTGATTAGTCTTGTTTGACTTTCTCCCTATTTTTTGGAGTTGACTAAATAAGATAAATTAATCATTGCATGACTAGGATAGAAAGCCTATGATCTCAATCTTTGCCATGAATGTCTCTCTTTATTAATTACTTTATTTAATTGCTCTCTTTACTTTTCTTGTCATTTATTCTCTTGTCCTCATATCAAATGAAACCCCCCTTGTATTTTCATAGCCAATAATTGAACACTTCATTGTAATTCCTCGTGAGACGACCCGGAGTCCAAAATACTCCGGTTATTTCTTATTTGGGGTTTGTTACTTGTGACAACCAAATTTTTGCATGAAAGGACTATTGTTTGGTTTAGAAACTATACTTTACAACAAGAATTCATTCAATTAAGGGAATTCTAGACCACACAAAAGTTCGTTCATCAAAGAACTACTCCTACTGGAAAGAAAGGATAAGGATCTTCATCCAATCCATTGACTACAACATATGGAAGATTGTTATGAGCGGTCCCAAGATCTCAACAAAAATAAGTGCTAACGGAGTAGTGACTCCAAAAGAAGAAGCTGAATGGAATGAAGATGATAAGAAGAAGATAGAGCTGAATGCTAAAGCAATCAACCTTCCTCACTGTGCTATCAGCTTTGAAGAGTACCGGAAGGTGTCTAGATACAAGATAGCAAAAGAAATCTGGAAAAAACTCCAGGTTACACATGAAGGCACTAAACAAGTAAAAAAAAATGAGGATTGATATGCTACGAAAAGAGTACGAGATGTTTAACATGAAGGATGGAGAAAGCATTGATGAAGCATTTGAGAGATTCTCAATCATAATCAACAACTTTGATGCTATGGGTACAAACTATGCAGAACAAACTTTGGTGAGAAAACTCCTTAGAAGCCTCACAAAAGAATGGGAAACCACTGCCACTGTCCTAGCCGAGAGCAACAACCTAAGTCCCATAACCTATGATGAGCTGAGAGGAAAACTCCTTACCTATGAAGCCACACACACAAACACAGACTCAAAGAAAAAGGGAATAGCCCTCAAGTCACAAATAGAACCAAAAGAGAGTGAGTCTAGTGATGGTATTTCAGATGATGAACTTTTGTTTTTTGCTAGGAGATTTAGAAGGATGATAAAGAACAAGGGCAAATACAAGGGTTCAAGCTCAAAGGAGCACAAGATCGACTTGAGCAAGGTGACGTGCCATCATTGCAAAGAGGCTGGACACTTCAAGCTAAACTGTCCAAAGCTCAAAAAGGAGGACAGAGGAAAGAAGGAAAGGAAGAGAGTGCTCATGGCAGCTTGGGAGGATCTTGAGAATGACTCAAATGAAGAAGAAGAATCTGAAGGTGAAGATAAAGACTGCTTCATGGCTGGAAACAACAATCTTGATGAGGTAAATTATTATGATTTGACTATTGAGGACTTACATGCTATTATTGATGATCTCACTTTAAACACCTTAAAATTGCTTGACAAGTACAATGAATGCAGATCTGAAAGAGATGTGTTAAGAGCTGAAAATGATTTTTTAAAAGAAAAAGTGAAAGAAACTGAATGTGCTTTGGACATCATTGAAGAAAACAGATTTCTAAAATCTGAACTTGAAAAATTAAAAAGAAAACACATTGTGGATCCTTCTCATGAGTTAATTGCTGAAAATGAAAGATTAAATGATATGATTAAAAGGCTAAATGGTGACTTAGAAAAATTTGCTCAAGGTTCTAGTAACTTGGACAAATTACTTGCAAGTCAAAGACCATTGTTTGAAAAATCTGGTTTAGGCTACATAGCCAAGGAAGATGCAGTTTCCAATATTTCCTCTGTATAGTTTGTGGCTTCTTCATCAAATACCAAATCCATACCAAACAAATCTGGTATTGGATATGTTTCAACATTTGAAGAAAAATTTGATGAAGTATATACAAGTGAAACTGAGCCTTCACCAAGAACCGAACCGAGTTCAAACAGGCCAGGTTTGGGATACAATTCGAAAAATGAGGTTGTTTTCAAGAAACCACCATTTTACAACAAAACCTCATATTCGAAAAGTCCAAATGTTCAAAGAAATTCTGGTGAAAATGCTTTTGCAAGGAGGAATAATTTTAATAAAAATCAGTTTATCAAAAGAAATGCATCTCCTCCAAAAACCAAAAAATTTCAACTCTTTAATCATTTCAAGCAATATAACTCACCTCAATTTCAACGACACACATCAGAAAATCATTGTGTTAATTGTAAGAAATTTGGTCACTCATATGCACAATGTTTCATTGAAAAAAGAGTTGTAGGAAACAAAGTTTACAATGTTGTTTGTGATTTCAATGCACTTGGGCAACCAAGATGGATTAACTTCAAAGGATCCAAATTAATTTGGATATCTAAGGCTACTTGAAACTCTCCATGCAGATTTGCCTAGCATCCAAGAACAAAAAGGACATGTGGTACATGGATAGTGGATGTTCAAGGCACATGACTGGAAGGTCAACTTACTTCATCAAACTAAATAAGTATGATGGAGGTTTTGTGACCTATTGCTGTTAGAAAAGTAGGTAATGAGCAATCTACTTTCATTGATGATGTACTTTTGGTATGTGGTTTGAAGCACAATCTTTTGAGTATAAGTCACCTGTGTGATTTAGGATATTTAGTGACTTTCAAAAGACTTGAATGATGTTTTGTTAGTAAAAAGACAAATGAAGTGATTTTTGTTGCTAAGCATTTTAATAATATGTATGGACTTACTCTTGATGAACTAAAGGATCAAAATGTAGCTTGTCTTCACTCTAAAGAATCTGAAAAGTGGTTATGACACAAAAGATTGGGCCATGCAAGTATGTTTCAAGTAAACAAACTTGTAAAGAAAGAATTAGTAAGAGGCCTTCCTTTGATAAAGTTTGACAAAGACATCACTTGTGAAGCTTGCCAAATGAAAAAACAAACAAAAAGTTATTTTAAACCAAAGGAAGACATCTCTACTAAAAGACCACTTGAATTGCTACACATTGATTTATTTGGTCCAACAAGAACTCAAAGCCTAGGTGGTAAACATTATGGTTTAGTAATTGTGGATGACTATACTAGGTTTGGTTGGGTTTTATTTCTTGCACACAAAAATGAAGCCTTTTCGGCCTTTGAACCTTTTTGCAAGAAAATTCAAAATGAAAAGGATTTAAAAATCTCTTCTATAAGAAGTGATCATGGAACTGAATTTGAAAATAATTTATTTGAATCCTTTTGTGAGGAATTTGGAATATCTCACAACTTCTCTTGTCCAAGAACACCACAACAAAATGGTGTTGTGAAAAGAAGAAATAGAAACATACAAGAGATGACAAGAGCTATGCTTTGTGAGAGTAATGTTCCAAAATTCCTTTGGGCTGAAGCGGTTAACACTGCTTGCCACATTTTGAATAGAACAATCATAAGGAAATTTTTGAAGAAAATTCCTTATGAACTTTGGAAAGGTTACCCACAAAACTTAGACTACTTGCACATCTTTGGATGCAAATGTTTTGTTTTAAATAACAAGGATAATTTGGAAAATTTTGATCCAAAGGTGTATGAGTGTTTGTTTGTAGGATATTCCACAACTAGTAAAGCATATAGGGTTTATCATCAAGATGCTAGGATTATTGAGGAGTCCATACATGTTATATTTTGTGATACTAACTTGGTACAAAGCATTTTGGAAGATTGTGATGCAGGAAATCAAGCTCAAAAGGAAGATGAAACTACTCAAAATCATGAAAAAGAAAATTCTGGTCAAGATGAACCAGAAAATGCAAATGCTGAAAATTCAAGAGACAATTCCATTTTGTCTCATGAATCTAAAGGAAATCCTGAAGCCAGCAGCACCTAGAATCCCTTGGTATCTGAATATGCCTCCAAATCTACCAAACCTCGTGAATGGAGATTCTTGAAGAATTATCCTGAGGAATTTGTCATTGGGGACGTCTCTCATTGAGTGCAAACACGGTCTTCCACTAGAAAGGCAAATGAAGGATCAAACATTGCCCTTCTTTCACAAATAGAGTCTCAAAACGTCAAGGAATCCCTTAGTGACCCCTCTTGGGTTAAAGCTACGGAGGATGAGCTTATTGAGTTTGAAAAGAACCAAGTATGGACTTTGGTTCCTAGGCCAAGTGGAAAGAAAATGACCGGCACCAAGTGGATAGTTGAGAGAAGATGGTAGCATTGCAAGAAACAAGGCAAGGCTAGTGGCACAAGGATATGACCAAGAAGAAGGAATAGACTTTGATGAATTCTTTGCCCCTGTTGCCCGAATGGAAGCCATAAGACTTCTCTTAGCTTATGCTGCATTTTGTGGTTTTAAATTATATCAAATGGTTGTGAAGTATGCATTTTTAAATGGTGTGATAGATAGAGAAGTATATGTGGAGCAACCTCCTGGTTTTGAAAATAAAGAGCATTCTAATCTTGTTTTCAAATTATCTAAAGCTCTCTATGGTTTAAGACAAGCTCCTAGAGCTTGGTATGAGAGACTTAGCTATTTTCTTTTGAAAAATGGTTTTCAAAGAGACACCACTGACACAACTCTATTTGTCAAGAATTCTAATGATTCTTTTATTCTAGACCAAATATATGTTGATGATATTATTTTTGGATCAGCCAATGAATCCCTTTGTTCTAAATTTGGAAAACTCATGACAAGTGAATTTGACATAAGTATGATGGGTGAACTTAATTTTTTCCTTGGGCTACAAATTAAACAAACTGAAAATGATATTTTCATTCATCAAGAGAAGTATGCCAAGGAATTAGTTAAGAAATTTGGTATGGAAAATGCCAAACCTATGGGAACTCCTATGCACCCTAATTCAAAATTAGATAAGGGAGAAACTGAGAAAGATGTTGACGAGACTAGGTATAGAGGAATGATTGGTTCTCTTATGTACTTAACTTCCTCTAGACCCGATATTGTGCAAAGTGTTGGATTGTGTTCTAGGTTCCAATCCAAACCAAAAGAGTCACACCTTTCTGCAGTTAAGAGGATCATTAGATATGTTCATGGCACATCCAATTTTGGTCTTTAGTATCCTAAGATTGATGATTTTTCTGCAGTTGGTTATTGTGATGCAGATTTTGCTGGTGATAGAGTTGATAGAAGTAGCACTTCAGGCTTATGTTGCTTCCTTGGGAAGTCCTTAAATGTTAGGTCAAGTAAGAAACAGCCAACAGTGGCTCTATCCACTGCTGAGGCTGAGTATATAGCTACTTCTTCATGTTGTTCTCAGCTTTTATGGTTAAAAACACAACTTGCCGATTACAAATTAAATGTTAAAAATATTTTCTTGATGTGTGATAATATGAGTGTCATTAATATTTTTAAAAATCCATTTTTGCACTCTAGGACTAAACATATTGAAGTGAAATTTCAGTCAATAAGAGAGCATGTCCAAAAGGGGGATATTAGCATTCAATTTGTTAAATTGGAGGAGTAATTAGCAGATATTTTCAGAAAATTACTTGCTGAGGACATATTCTGCATACTTAGGACTAGTCTAGGAATTTTGAGTTATGATTCTTTGCTCGGAGGTTACTGATGTGCTTGTTGGAGAATTTTATCTCATAAACAGGTATGAGACAATTCTGGGCAGATGAAGGACATTCCTTTCAATCAGCGTGTTCTGGGCTTGCTACAAGTGAAGATTGATCTGGGCCAACCTCAAAAAATCAAATCTAGAGTGGTCCAATGTGTTTCCTTAAATCCAACCATCTCTGGGCCCAAATATGAATGTTACACTTTTTGTTTGGTTGATCATTTTTTGGTGCGTGTGAATTTATTTTTTTTTGAAAGGGCTTTCATTTAAATGTCTTCTGGTCCAAAAAGGGATTTTAGTTTAATTTTTTTTCGTTTGTTTTAAAATTTAAAATTAATTTTCTGTTTTAATTTAAAATCAAATAAAATCTTTTCTTTAATGAGGTCATGTCTTTTCAAGTCAAATCAGTGGTGATGCAGTTGCATGGTTTGAGAAACTTTCTTTTGGGTACGGTTACCAACACTCTCTCTCTTCCCTCCATAACTTCTCCTCAAACCCTTCAGTTTCTTCCCACTCTCTTTACTGCTTCTCTTCCCTCAAAAGCCTAAATATTACCAAATGAGGAAGAAAACCATTGCTAAAAGGCCTCTTCGTGAAAAATCTTCAAGCCTCACACAAAGCCTTCAACCCGCTCTCACGACCGAACCTTCACTCCATCTCCTTCTCCTCCTACCTCTTCTCCTCGGTGTGATCCCATGGCTCGAACCAAAAATCCTTCTAGGGTTACTCCTTCCGCCAAGCAGACACCACCGCCGAAAGAACCTCCATCCAAGCCAGGGTCATCGAAGCCGAGTACATCCAAAGGGAAGCGACCAGCCCCACCTGAACCTCCACCTGAGCCCACACAACCAAAGTCTAGGTCTGTTCCTTTACGTTCTCGGAGAGGTAAAACTCGAGTTCCTCTTAAATCAGTTAGTGAACCAGACATTGGGCCTTTTGATCACAAGTCGCATTTTTTGACCTCTCATTCAAACTACAATCCTTATAGATTCAAATCTACCATGAATAATGATTTTTTTGAAGGAGTAGTTAAGTACCGTACTCTGTCCATCTTTTCTCGCTGACTTACCATCTTTGAAAAGAAAAGGCTTTCCTTTTGTTGAAAATCTGGAATTTTTAGATTGGAACCATCTCTTTAAAATCCAAAAACCTGTTTATCCTCTGTTGGTTCAAGAGTTTTATGCGAATCTGACATATCGTGAAGGGACTGTTCATTCTTATGTAAAAGGCAGAGACATTGTCTTGAAAAATGAAACAATCAGTGATGCCTTGAAGTATACTGATGTTGGGCCGTGCGCTTATACGTCTGTAAAATGGGATGAAGGAGTTGGTATCTCTTACCATGATGCTTTGGCTCACATTTGTGAACATGTTTCCTTAATTGATGGCATTACACCCACTCACAAAGCCAAAGGATATGAACGTGCTCAGTTGCACCGAGTGATTAACCACATCATTCTTCCTCAAAGTGGTTCATATCAACGGGTTTCCTACATTGATACTCTTGTTTTATATGCCATTCTCACCAAAACAGAAATTTCATTTACATATCTGATGGTTAGATACATGTTTGACTCTATTAGGAGTGAAAAAGACAAAGCACTTCCATATGGCATGTTTCTAACCTGCATATTTGAGTATTTTGGTGTTGACTTAAAAAACGAGGATTATCAAAATAGACATTCCTATCTAAAGGGAGGTGGTGTAGTGAAACAGCAAAAAGGACCCACTAGATCTGAAAGGGTACTCCTAGATGATGAAGATGATGACTTTGTCCCTGAGAAATCTCCTACTCCTTCCACCGAGGGTACTTCCATCTCTAATGGGAAGAAATCCGATCTGCTGAATGTGGTCAAGGATGTGGTTCAAGAGTTTGTCTCCCAATCCAAACATATGATTGCCATGAGTAAGGAACAAAGGAAGCTAGCAAGCAAGCATGAGAATTTTCTCCGAAAGTCAAGAGATAGAGTGGCTGTGTTCATGACTTTCATTGATAATCTTCAAAAGGATGAAGACCCTGCCACTGATGTTGAAGAGGAAGCTGATTCGGAGGGGAATGGTTCTGATGCCTAGAAATTGTCTCATGAAAACTGCTGCTGCTGCTCTCTTTTTGTCTCATGAATTTTGTTTCTTTTGCTACTGTTATACTATTTTTTATTTTGGATAACTGTAATAACTCCAAATACTGTTGTACCTTTAATAGTTTAGTTAGAAATGTGCACTGTGATCTGACTCTTTCCTGCAGAATTCAAGACATTGCTTTTGTTGTTCATGCTTATTATCCACGCTTGATGACAAAAGGGGGAGTAATAGCAATAGGATACTAGATGGTAAATGTGTCCTATGATTTTTTGGAATTTCTTTTGGAATTTTTGTCTGATTGCTGCATTAAAACTTGATTTCACATGTTGAATCTTTTGGCTACTGATATTAGCTTGATGTTGGGCTGATTATGTGGTGTTGTTTGTTTGATATCCTTTATACAAGATAAATGTGTATAGATCTTTATTGTGTTCTCCTTAAGTACAATGTAAAACAGGAACAAAGAGGAAAGAATAAATCCAGGGAGAGCTACTCTTGAAAAAGAAAGGGGGAGCAACTCAAAATCAAGTAACATCAATCAAAGGGAGTTCTCTAACTTTACTAAAATTCAAATCGTTTTGGTTATTGCTTGATTATGTTTGTCATCAAGGGGGAGATTGTTGAGTTAAAAAATTAACTAAATTAATTAGTGATGACAAATATTATTTTTGGGCAAAATAAATAATTAGTGTTGATTATAAATTAGTATATGTTACTAATTATTTATTATATGTTGCAGGCCAAAACTTAGTTCAGCAGCACAAATTGGTATGAAAATAATATAGCAAGGTTGGTGGGTCAATAAATAAACAAAGCCCATAAGGAAACAAGGCTGAAAAAATCAAAACGGGCAAAAAGAAGTGATCCGATCCAAGCCCGAGTTGATTTCACCAAATCCCTCCAACTTGCTCCCAAAGCAGCGTTCTTCTCTCCTCTGTCTTAGTCAAATCACAAAACTCAAAAAAGTGAGAAAGAGAAAGAAAAAGTTTCTTCCCTAAGGTGATTATCAAAGAATCAAGAAAGAGAAAGTCCAAGCTTGAAACGCAGAAGTCCAATCAGAAAATCCAAACCATATCAAGCTTAGGTTGAAGGTAACCCATTTCCTTTTACATGCAACACACTTTCTTCTCTTCATCTTTAACTCTCTCCCACTCCGTTTTGAGCTATATGGAAAAGAGGATTTCTGTTTCTCTCTACTATAAATCCACGGTCTCAAACATGTCTTGGGGACCAAGTTGGTTTTCAAGGGCTCAGATCAAGTTGACCATTGGAAGACTCTTGTTGTTGCTGCTTTATGGCTTTCGGTCAAGATGGAGGAGTCAGAAGCAAAGTTTCTACTCTGAGGTAAAAATGAGAAACAGTGAGTTTGTGGGTTGGTGAAGCTCAAGGCTCAAGAAGTTGACCTAGGAAGATGAACTCAGCAACATGCAAGGAGATAAAAGAAGACTTTCTGCTCATTCAGAGCTAAGGAGAGAAAACCAGTAAACCTAAGGTGTATGTTCTGAGAATAGCTCTTTGAAGAAGTTCATCTAACTGGACAATGTTTCCTAGTCAAAGGTGCATTCTGCTAGTATGAAGAACTGAATAAGAGGCTTGCTAATCTGGTTTTTCGCATAGCACAGAGGCTGTTGATGAAGTCAATCTCCTTCATATTCTACAGATTGTGATGTACTTTTCTATGTTTATCTGTCTGTAATTTCTTGTAAGAAAAGGCATTGTGAGAAAGCTCAAGTAAAAGCCATGAGTGGAAAAAGGCTGAGTGATACACTTGAGAGAAAAGCCTAGAGTTATTTTCTGATTTCTTTAGGTATGTCTATGTCTTGTATCTTATACTTGTGAGGTATCCCTTTCTTAGTTGGGTTAGCACTAAGAGTGAATAGTTAGGTATTAGCATAGCCGATGTCAAGTTAGGTTAGAACTTGAGTGAGAAAGGATTGGGTCAATCCTATGAAATTGGTGTATGTAATACTGTTAACTATAGTGAAAATTCTTCCATAGTTGTGGAGGAGACTGGACGTAGGTTGCATAGCACAAGGCTACCGAACCAGGATACATGCTGGTGTTAGCTTTTCTCTTCTCTGCTGTGTTCTATTTTCTGATATTCATGAGACTAAAACAAATTGTCTCATAAATTTCTGCTGCTGAGTACAAACAGAATCAGAATTGAAAATTTATTTAAAAAGGGTCATAACAGCAACTTAAAAGGAAGGCATAGATTCAACCCCCTTCTCTAAGCCTACCACAACCTTCATAATATAATAAAGTAAATCTATTCAGAGTACTTAAAATATAATTAAAATCATGAACATATAAATATAATAGTAAATTTTGTACTCTAAACAAGTAAACATATGATTTATCATACATAAATTATTTTAAAAATTGAATAAATTGTTAAAATTAATAACACAAATTTAAAATAATAAAATCTAACTTTTTTACCGTATTTTTTATAACATTTTTATTCTTTTAATTTTTAATTTATTATTACTTTATTATTTAATAAATGATTAAACAAATTATTTTTATGAAAAATTATTTTTTGTATTATCTTAAAGAAAAGACCAATATAACAATTTAAAAAATAACGTAAAAATAATATTTTAAATAAAAAATATTTAATATTAATTTTTAAATACAAAAATAAATTGTATAAATATTTAAGAGATAAATATGAAATACATGCCTAAAATAAATAAAACATGTAAATAGGAGTACTCTTGAGAAATAGAAAAGTATCTTTCTCTGTTTTATTTATTTTAGGCATGTATTTTATATTTATCTCTTAAATATTTATACAATTTATTTTTTTATTTAAAAATTTTAATATTAACTATTTTTTTATTTAAAATATTATTTTTACGTTATTTTTTAAACTGTTATATTGGTCTCTTCTTTAAGATAATACAAAAAAATAATTTCTCATGAAAATAATTTGTTTAATTATTAAGTAAATAATAAAGTACTAATAAATTAAACTTTAAAAGAATAAAAATACTATAAAAATACTTGTAAAAAAGTTGAATTTTATCTTTTTAAATTTGTGTTATTAATTTTAACCATTTATTCATTTTTTCAAAATAATTTATGTATGATAAAAGATATGTTTACTTGTTTAAAATATAAATTTTATTATTATATTTGTATGTTCCTGATTTTAATTATAATTTTAAGTACTCTAGATAGATTTACTTTATTATATTATATTTTACATATGAATATACGTTCTATCATGTAATTAAATAAAGATACATTTTTTTAATTAAAAATTTAATAACTAAACTGACTATTACTTATGTTGATAAGGAGTGATCCACGGACCGAAAGAGGGATCGAGTAAGAAGACAGAAGATAGCGATGACGTGAAGGATGGCAAAGTTACGGACAACGAGAATTCAACGACGTCGTTAAGAGATGATGACTGGCGCTTCTTGTCATGACGGTGTGACGGCGATGCTTGGAAGGTCGGAGGAGTGGAAATGTGCTTCAATTAACAGGGGTGAGGTTTTGATATTTTAAAAAATTATACCATTATCCATCTCAATTAATAAATTACAAAATAACTCAACTATGGTTAAGATAATGACCAATTAAAATTTGACACATAATGAACAATTACATGTTATTTTAGAGGGAATTTGGTAGAAAGAAAAATTTAGGATGGTAGCAACTTTTCCAAATTCTGCCCAGCATATAACCAGCAAAGAAAAGTGAGCCATTAAATGAAATCTCACACCAATCTCATACTATTAAAATCATCATTGATGGCTATTTGATGATTACAAATCACAAAAATTACTAACTCCCTAACACTCTTCATAGTAAAATTCACCACATATATATATATATTCAGTTACTAAATTAATTATTCGTATAAAATATATATAAAAATATAAAATATATATTAAAAATAAAATAAATATTACATATATTTATACATAAATATATATTAACTGATTTAGTAGCTAATTTTTTCATATATACGTAATATATTTTAAAGACTTTACTGTTGAATAATTTCTCTCGTTATAATTTTTATAACTCTCGCAAATGTCTTCTAAACATAATTTATATCTTTAATAAATTGGCTAAGAAAGAAAACAATTCTTCTTTTTAAATTGCAAAAATAATTAGGATGAAAAACAAAGAATAATGAATACACATAATCTATACTATATACCATGAGAATATAGAAAGAATTAGTGTCTAATTTTTTTTAAGTATCTTTTGCTATATATAATTTATAAAAAAATATTTTTTTTATGTTTTCAAGATTTAAACTCAAAATCTCTTAATTTAGTTATAAATCGCTTATCATCTTATTTAATTTGATTTTTATTAATTTTTACACTTTAAATAGAAAATAAATTAATAAACACGTTAGTATCTGTTAATTCGTTAATAATTTAAACTCAAAATCTCTTAATTTAGTTATAAATCGCTTATCATCTTATTTAATTTGATTTTTATTAATTTTTACACTTTAAATAGAAAATAAATTAATAAACACGTTAGTATCTGTTAATTCGTTAATAACTGCAGCAACTAAAACTAAATATGGATCCAGAATTTCATATATTGGATGTATTAGTAGTTGGAATATTTCGATTCGGCATCTTCATCAAATTTAAATTTAAATATATCAACATTCCTTTTAGATTGGTTATGATTTTTTAAAAAAATAATTACTTGAGTTGGCTACTTGGCTTATTTGTGCCCACTCATCCACGCTCTTTTAAATGAATTAAATATAAATTTTTTTCTTTGTTACACATAAAATATGAATTTGTTTCCAAACAACAAAGTTGTTTATTTTATTAAAGCGGCAAATTAATTTTTAATACAGCAACACAAGTGTCCATGATGTCAACGATGGATGATATCTCTCACAATCTACGAATCTATCTATCAATCTATCCTATGGTTTTTTAGTTGGATTCAGCTGTGTCAGACACAAGTTAGACCCACGCGCATGGATCTGCACTGAAATGCACGATCATTTTTGTTTTACTTTGCAGTTATAAAATACTCGCATAGGTTTTTTTAAAGAGTAAAACCTCAAATCCCCCCCCCCCCAAACCCCAAAAACTATTTTATTTCGTTTTTTATTGATTAAAAAATGATATTACAATCTCTTACGATTAATTCTATAAGATGTTATGTCTTTTTTTATTATTTTCATTCAAAATTAACATATTTTATCTGTATATATCGTTAATTTATAATATAATGCTGTCATTCTTCTTTTTCTTTTTCTACTATTATACTTTACTGCTACTTCCAAAACTTCAACGCTGTCACTACCACCAACTCCATTCCATCATCTTTATCTTTCTCGAACCACACCTCCTCACTTTATTGTCACCACTTACTCTTTTTTCACAATGCTCATCTCTGTATGTTTCTACTCCTCAACTTTATCCCCGGTCCATTTTCATAATCTCATTCATCCCTACAACAATACAATATACCCATTAGATTCATATCTCACTTCACTTAAATTTTGTCATCTCCTATCTCTCTTTTTCTCTCTCCCATTCGTCCCTCTTGTTTTAGTAATTTTTTAAATTTAATTAATTTTGAATCTATGTTTTAATTTATTTAAAAGAAAAAAAAATTAATGTTGCAGCTGATGATTTTGCTATTGTTGGAATTGAGAAATGATAATATTGTGGACGAGAATAAAGAGTGAAAGGCAGAGTTAGACATAGTGAAGGTGGAGTGAGAGAGGTATGGTGAAAGAAGATGATATAGATGATGGAGGAGGAGGGGGTAAGTTTGTGGTGACGTTAAGAAGTGTTAGTGAGGTGCAATGGCAAAGGTTAGATGATGATGGAGGTGAGAGAGTAAGGTAGTGGCAGTTGGGGTGGAGTGAGGAGGTGTAATTGTGGTGGGATGAACAACGAAAGGAAGAAGAAGTAAAGTATTTTGAGATGTGCAAAACAGCAGCATTCTGCTAACTCACCAGGGGACGATTTGTCCTTTTAAATGGTTGCTTGACACGTTTTGAGTTAACGGTACATGTAAGAAATCCGTTAGCTCTAGACGGAAACATTAACAGAGAGGACATAATGTCCGACGGAGTTAATCGTGAAGGGCCGCGATGTCATTTTTCAATCAATGAGGGGGTGGAATGAGGATTTGTGAAATTGTTAAAGGACGGGTTGAAAGTTTATTTTTTTAATAATAAATAAATTTATTGTTAAAACAAACTTATTAGAAATGTTATTTTTACTAGGTTGTGGGATCTAACCTAGTAGAGTAGGAACCACCAGAAAGGATGGCAGCTGAATGACAACAAAAGTTGGACACCATAGAATTTGACCAGGTAATATTATGATTAATTTTGATAATAATTAATGTTGGATCTGGGCTGCAAGTTTTGTGCCTTGACTAGATGCAAAGCACACATCAGATCCATGCCTGGAGGTCAAGTGTGCTGCTAGTCTCTTTCAACCTTGTTGAGTTTCATGAAATCAACTATTGGGGTCAAATTAGCACATTTTTGAGAATCCGATCAAAGTAGACAAGTTCTTAAACACCACTTCTCAAGAGAGACAATGTATGGTGACATAATTTTTTGTAAGAGTGGTACAACAGATAAAGAGCTCCCACTAACCATATTACATGGTTACAAGCAAGAGTACTTTTGCTAGTGGATAGAACAACGTCAAATTTGGTACTTGTCAATTTATGATGTGCTGGACAATTCTAGACTCATAAAACTATTCAATGAGATGTGGACTATAGCCACACAACTTAGGAATGTTTTGTAGCTTCTCTCAGATGTACCAGGCATAGGTGTCAGGGGACTCATCCACACCTTGACAATAGAAAAATGGAGAAAAGAAAGATAGAGAAGGGAGAGAGGAGGACTAAATTGAGAGTCCATAGAGCACGACTGGATATGCAGACAAAGGAGGAGATAGAATACCAACTGCATCAGGATTTCGAGGACCTTGTCACCCTTGAAAATGTCTCCATTATATTCTAGTCGACAACCACCACTACAGATCTAATTCCATTCCATCTGCATGGTAGGATCATCCTCAGGTGCCTATTAGTAACCCCCGGTCAGCACATACGCTATTAGTACTATGGTAGGTCACTACTCTAGGATTGGATCTACTATTTAGGCCTAGTTTGGATAAACAACTTAAATAAGCTCTTTTGAAAAAAGAGTTTAAAATGTAAGGACTTTTATTAATAGCAGCTTATAAATAAGTTATTTTGTGTTTGGATTTTTAGTTATAGAAGTACTTGTTTTAAAGTTGTAGCGTTTAGATAAATGACTCAAAAAATACAATTTTTTTTATACAAGAGAATGGATATTAAAATAACGATGATAACAAATACCTTCTAATATTAAATGTTGATTTTACATAACCTAATCACTAAGATTACAATCGATTAGGCAATTAATTCTTTATTTGCCATTTTAATGAATTTGTTGAGGAAGAACATAAAAAACTATAAAAAAAACTACAAATTTTAATTGGGATAAAGAACTTGCTATAACAACTATAAAAAAATAGCAAGCTATATAAAAACAAAATCACATGTGAAAAAAATTGAATTGAAATTGAGATTTCATACCACACACAATGTTAAATACAAATTTAATAATAAAAATAGAGTGGTAGAATGATAAAAAAAATACATGAAAGATACATATACAACAGGTGGAACATTGTGAAAATGGTAGTGCATGGTCAATACTTCTAGCAGATAGAACATTGCGTGAAAATGGTGGTGGAGGGTCAGTATTTCTAGCAGAATCAGGAAACCAAGAATGAAAGTAGCACAATGGTCTCTTTCATTTTGAATTTATTTTTTTAATAGGAGTGATAAAATAACTTTTGAGAAGGAGAGAAGTCATATTTTTCTACTTCTCAAAAGCTCTGAATTAATTTCTCAAAAAGTTATAAGAATTTCTAAAAAATAGTACTAAACATACACACGTAATATGACTTTTCATAATTCAAAAGTAAAAAAAAATAGCTTTTGCTACTTCCCAAATGGGCTTTTAATAGACTAACCATATCGGCATTGGAATTTCACTTGAGAAGGCATATGACATCGTTCGAGCCTCAGAGATGTCACTAGGGAGATTGTCAAGTAGTATTGTGCTAGGAAAGAGCATGAGGCATATCATTTTCCACCATTGTTAGCACATAGTGGTACTCAACGTATGTGTCTCCACTATCAATGTATAGGTTTGGTGTCTTTGTCCCGTTGCAGATGCTGCATATGACGTTCATATCACATATCTGTTAGCTATGATTAGTACATGGTACCACTCCGTGTTGAGAAGCCACCACCACTTCCTCGTTAAAACTAGTTTGTCAATCTTTTAACAAGGACTAATTTGACTAAAAGAAAAATTGTTCATAACCAATTTAAAATGGTTCGTATTATTATTATGGTGGTTAAAATCAAGGTAGTTAAAATCACGACTCAACTCGTGGAATCGCATGATTCTATGATTTTGCCTCTCCATCCCATCTCGTTTATGCTTCTCATCTTCTAGGATGTAGATTCATGCAGAATCTCCTGAAAAAAAATGGTCAAACATTAGAATCGCGAGTTTTTGGCGAGGCTGCATTCTAGTTTGAAGAAAGTCTCTAGAAGCGGCTTTCTTGGCCCAAATTGCAATCAAATCCAACCCAATAGCCCAATCTGAAGTGAAGGAAGTAAATCCCTACAAATTCTCCCACTTTAATCGTTCACCTTAGCAATTTATCTTCAATCTATGACTACCTTTTTAGTTTGTCAAAATTTTCCTCATTCAATCTCTCACTTTCCCTCACTCTAATATCTGAACTCCGATTGAAGTCACTAAATTGGAGTGTTAGTTGTGTTATCATGACCAGTGAAGCCTGTTGCAGTGCCGCATGTGGATATTGCGTGATTGTGACTGCTTTTATCATGACTCCGTGAGTGTATCTCTAGCTCTCTTTGACTGTGACTGCGTGTAATACCCTACTACACAGAGCTTTACGCTTAAGTAATAAAACAGAGGTAGTGAGGTATTACGACCTCTAAAATAAAATATATACATAGTAATAGTTGAAAGAAATTCATAACGAGGAGTCTTGAAGGAAAGTTTAAACAAAAGTCACAAAACAAAAAGTGCAACACTCATGTAAACAGAAATTGAGAACGAGAAAAGGGGTAAAGAGTATAAACATAAAGAGTAGAATATCAAAGGTACAAAATATCAAGCTCCAGGCTCGACCTATGAAGCCAAGGCAGGACAGAGAATATATATATATACTGATAATAAATGATAGAAATATAAAAATAATTTCATATAAATACGGAGATTGCTTTCTTCGTTTTGCTTTTGCAGTTGAGTTTTGTTTTGCAAAAGTCAAGCAATTTAGGGGGCAAGTTATCAGTAAGAGAGAGTTTCTCAAGCCTTCCATTCCAATATATATATATATGATGCGAGATATTTTGTCGGTATAGAATTTTACCAATAAATTCGTCGTGAGTATAGTCTAAACCAACAAGCTATAACGCATCAAAGTTAGAAAATGTGTCACCACAATTCAAAATCAATAACCGGGAGTAGAATTCCGGGTCGTTCTCCCTAGGAGTTGCCCTAAGATGCACATCATTAGTTAGGAGATCTCTTGGTAGTTTGAAGTTGAGTACAAGAAAGGTAAATGAATATGAATTAAAGCAATGAGCAATTAACAATTGAAATAAAGAAAACAAGAACTTAAACTAGCAAGTGAATGACAATCAATCAATGTAAAATCCTTGGCTAGGGGTGAGAATTGGAATTCCTATCCTCATTGCCTCCATCCATTGTGATAACAATTGGTTATTGCTCCACTTCGTTAACCTTTAACTATGAAGAAAAGTCAAGTGGAGATAATCAATTTGAGTCCCCAAGTCCTAGTCAAATCCTAAGGAAAGACTAGAGTTAGTGTCATTCAAATCAATTATCAATTTTCAATTATCAATCAACAAAAGGCTTTGACAATTCAAGTGTCTCTAATTACCCAACCCCCAAGCCAAGAGTGAAAATCTACTCCATAGCTATAGTTGATATTTTCTCAAACATTTGGTGAGCAATAATGAAAGACATCATGGAATTGAGAAGAGAATTTGAATTAAAGCTATCTAATACAAGCAATCAACAACAATAAAGCAATTAACAACAATAAACATGAAATTCCTCAATGCATTAATAGAAATCAATGTAAACAAGATCCAAATCCAAGATCCAAATAACTAGAGTAACAAGAATACTAAAATGAGAGTAGAAGAATGAGATCTACAGATTAGAACAATGTAAAATTGAATTAAATTCAGATCTAACCAAAGGATCCAAGTGAAATTGAAATTGAGAAGGCCAAAACCTAGAGAGAAGTTAGAGTTTCTCTCTCTAGAACCATCAATTCAAAAACTAGCTAAAAACTTGTCTAATGTGTGAATCTCCCTTTCCTCCTTGTTCCCTTGGGTCTTTTCCCTCCAGAATTCAGCTCAAATTGGGCCTGGAGCTCTTCAGAAATCGCCAGCCACGATTTCACTAATGAAGTCACGTGCCGAGCGTCACGCGTGCGCGTGGTACACACGTACGCGTCGATTAGGTTTTTGCTAGCCACGTGTACGCGTCAAGCATGCGTACGCGTCGATGAGATTTCTACACAGCCGTGCGGATGCATCAACTTTTGCGCACCAATCCCAAAACAAAGCTCCCACGCGTGCGCGTCGGCCACGCTCGCGCGTCGATGCCAATGCTCCAAAGCTCCATTTTCCATGCTCCTTCTACTTATGCATGCTTCTTTCCTCTCTTCTAGACCATTCTTGCCCCCTATAAACTCTAAAATCACTTAACAAAAAGATCACGGTATCGAATGGTAATAGAGGAAGATAAAAATATAGCATATTTAAGGCCTAAAAAGCATGTTTTCAATCATCAAGTAAAATTAGGAAGGAGACACAAAACTACGCATTTTATATGGATAAGTGTGATAGAATATTGATAAAACCTCCCAAATTCTACACAAAATAAACCCTAAAATTGGGATTTATCAAATCTCCCCACACTTAAACCAAACATATCCTCATGCTAAAAGGGATTGAAAGACCAAAGAATCATAGGAGAATGGGGGTTTATTAAATGCAAATCACCTATATGGATGCAACTAATGCAAATGTATCTATCTACTTGGTCAAAGATAAATCAACTTCCAAGAATATATATGAGCACATGGAGCCAAAATGACAAAATAATTCATGACTCTACCAATTCAAATATCAAAGTGGAGTGTATATAACTTGCATGAGGAAAGCTCGTGAAAGCTGGGAACAAGGAATTGAGCATCAAACCCTCACCGGAAGTATTTGCACTCTATCCTCTCTAGTGTTTAGGGTTGATCACTCAATTCTCCTCTAATCATGCTTTCCGTAATTTGTTTTTCATCTAACAATCAACAATTATTCAATGCATGCATACACCTATCATGAGGTCTTTTCATAGGTTGTAACGGGGCTAGGGTCAAGGTAAGGTTATATATAGCTAAGTGAGCTCAAAATTTGAATCTTTGATTAACATAAGCTTCCCACCTAACCTATATAACAACCTATAAAAAGCTAATACAAGCCTAACTATCCATTCTCCTCTTTTTTCACACACTCATGCATTTCCTTTTCTTTATCACCTCCCATATGCATTGATTATTATTGAACCTTACTTTGGGGCGTTTTGTCCCCTTTTGATTTCTTCCTTTATATATATATATATATATATATATTTCTATTTTCCCTTTGTGTATTTTTTTCTTTTCAATCTACAAATATATACAAGAGCATCAATGTATATGGTTTAACATTTAATGCATGAGTATGTACCCAATTCCCAAGATCTTCAATGAAAATTCTAAATATACTTTTATCTCAACCAATGTCCCAAGTTTCTCCACACTTGAATGACACACACTCACTAGCCTAAGCTAATCAAAGATCCAAATAAAGGACATTTATTATTTTTCGCTTAAAGGCTTGTAATGTGCTGAAATTAAGAACAAAGGGGATAAAATAGGCTCAAAGTTGGCTAACAAAAGTTGATGAAAGGTAGGCTATTTGGGTGAGTGAGCTAAATGAAATGATGGCCTCAATCATATAAATGCATGTCTACATGGAGTAATGGACATAAAGAATCAAACAAATCAAAGATCACAATCATAGAAAGAGAATAATCACACAAGAAGGAAGATAGTGGTTATAAGATGTAACCACACAATTAGGCTCAAATCTCACATGCTTGTGTTCTTAGCTCAAAAACCATGTTCCAGAATAAATTCTTCAAGCAAGATTGACACAAATTTTTTTTTTCAGATTGGTAGGGTGGTGTGCGAAATCGTGATCGTTCCTTCCTTGGTAACGGCGCTAAAAACTCAATACGCACGTTCATGTTCTTAATACTGTTTCACAATTTCGTACAACTAACCAGCAAGTGCACTGGGTCATCCAAGTAATAAACCTTACGTGAGTAAGGGTCGATCCCACGGAGATTGTCGGCTTGAAGCAAGCTATGGTCACCTTGTAAATCTCAGTCAGGCGGATTCAACTGATTTTATGAATTGATAAGTAAAAGATAAATAAAATATAAAATAGGATAGTGGTACTTATGTAATTCATTGGTGAGAATTTCAGATAAGCATATAGAGATGCTTTCGTCCCTCTGAACCTCTGCTTTCCTGCTGTCTTCATCCAATCCTTCCTACTCCTTTCCATGGCAAGCTGTATGTTAGGCATCACCGTTGTCAATGGCCACCTGTCCTCTCAGTAAAAATGGTCCAATGCGCTGTCACTGCATGGCTAATCATCTGTCGGTTCTCGATCATACTGGAATAGGATTTATTATCCTTTTGCGTCTATCACTACGCCCAGCACTCGCGAGTTTGAAGCTCGTCACAGTCATTCAATCCCTGAATCCTACTCGGAATACCACAGACAAGGTTTAGACTTTCCGGATTCTTAAGAATGGCCGTCCATGGGTTCTAACTTATACCACGAAGACACTAATAACTCAGACTCGGTCCCCTGTATTAGATATCCAAGAGATATCCATTCAATCTAAGGTAGAACGGAAGTGGTTGTCAGGCACGCGTTCATAAGTTGAGAATGATGATGACTGTCACGATCATCACATCCATCATATTGAAGTGCGAATGAATATCTTAGAAGCAGAATAAGTTGAATTGAATAGAAAAACAGTAGTACTTTGCATTAATCTTTGAGGAATAGCAGAGCTCCACACCTTAATCTATGGTGTGTAAAAACTCTACTGTTGAAAATACACAAGTGATAAATGTTCAGGCATGGCCGAATGGCCAGCCCTCACAAAAGTCTAAGATAGCATAAAACTAATCAAAGATGATCCCAAGATAGTAAAAATTCCTATTTATACTAAACTAGTTACTAGGGTTTACAGAAATGAGTAAATGATGTAGAAATCCACTTCTGGGGCCCACTTGGTGTGTGCTTGGGCTGAGCATTGAGCTTTACACGTGAAGAGGCTTCTCTTGGAGTTGAACGCCAGTTTGTAACCTGTTTCTGGCGTTTAACTCCACTTTGCAACCTGTTTCTGGCGTTTAACTCCAAAATGCAGCATGGAACTGGTGTTGAACGCCAGTTTGCATCATCTAAACTCGGGCAAAGTATGGACTATTATATATTACTGAAAAGCCCTGGATGTCTACTTTCTAACGCAATTGAGAGTGCGCCATTTGGAGTTCTGTAGCTCCAGAAAATTCACTTTGAGTGCAGAGAGGTTAGAATCCAACAGAATCTGCAGTCCTTCTTCAACCTCTGAATCTGATTTTTGCTCAAGTCCCTCAATTTCAGCCAGAAAATACATGAAATCACAGAAAAATACACAAACTCATAGTAAAGTCCAGAAATGTGAATTTTAATTAAAAACTAATAAAAATATACTAAAAACTAACTAAATTATACTGAAAACTATGTAAAAATAATGCCAAAAAGCGTATAAATTATCCGCTCATCATAGGGTGCCCTAAAGATGATTTCTTGGAAGACAAGTCATCACCCTAACAAAGTAGTCCTAACATGAAAAAAGTGTTCAAATACAAAAACTGACCATGCAATTTATTCTAACTAATGAAAGAAAAATCAAAATCATGGGTGTTGAAAAGAAAAGGGTACCTACGGAAGTCGGTAACCGACCTCCCCATACTTAGAAGTTTGCACAGTCCTCCGTGCCAATGGTGATATGCAAAGGGGGATTTGGGTCGCCACTTCCAACATCTGTCTCTTGAGTGCTTGCTTCACTGTGGTCCGAAGTGGATGTGGAAATGTCTGGCTCTTCCATAGGCGGGTTGACAACCCCAAAGCTTCTTCATGTAAGAAATTGGCGTTTGTTTCGCCGCTCATATCGATCTATCTTCTCATGGATCTCCACAAGCAGTTGATAGGTTGACTTCGGTGGTGCGGATGAAGTGGTAGGAATGGCGGAGGGTGGGGCTATGTCCAGGCTTGTGGTGTCCAAGGGAGGCTGAAGATTGATGAGCGGATATTTTATACGCTTTTTGGGGTTAATTTCATGTAGTTTTTAGGATGTTTTAGTTAAGTTTTTAGTATATTTTCATTAGTTTCTAGGAAAAATTCATATTTCTGGAAGTTACTATGAGTTTGTGTGCTTTTCTGTAATTTCAGGTATTTTCTGGCTGAAACTGAGGGAGCTGAGCAAAAATCTGATTCGGGCTGAAAAAGGATTGCTGATGCTGTTGGATTCTGACCTCTCTGCACTCGGAATGGATTTTCTGGAGCTACAGGAGTCCAATTGGTGCGCTTCTAATTGCGTTGGAAAGTCGACATCCGGGGCTTTCCAGCAATATATAATAGTCCATACTTTGCTCAAGGATAGATGACGTAAACTGGCGTTCAACTCCAGTTTCATGCTGCAGTCTGGCGTCCAGCGCCAGAAACAGGTTACAAGTTGGAGTTCAACGCCAGAAACAGGTTACAACCTGGCGTTGAACGTCCAAAACAGCCCAGGCACATGAGAAGCTTTAGTCTCAGCCCCAGCACACACCAAGTGGGCCCCAGAAGTGGATTTCTGCACTATCTATCATAGTTTACTTATTTTCTGTAAACCTAGGTTACTAGTTTAGTATTTAAACAAGTTTTAGAGATTTATTTTGAATCTCATGACATTTTAGATCTGAAATTTGTACCTTTTGGCAGCATGAGTCTCTAAACCCCATTGTTGGGGGTGAGGAGCTCTGCAGCGTCTCGATGAATTAATGCAAGTACTTCTATTTTCCATTCAAACATGCGTGTTCCTATCTAAGATATTCATTCGCGCTTAATTATGGAGAAGGTGATGATCCGTGACACTCATCACCTTTCTCAACCCATGAATGTGTGCATGACAACCACCTCCGTTCTATATTAGATTGAATGAGTATCTCTTAGATTCCATAATCAGAATCTTCGTGGTATAAGCTAGAATTGATGGCGTCATTCAGAAGAATCCGAAAAGTCTAAACCTTGTCTGTGGTATTCCGAGTAGGATTCTGGGATTGGATGACTGTGACAGACTTCAAACTCGCGAGTGCTGGGCATAGTGACAGACGCAAAAGGATAGTAAATCCTATTCCAGTATGATCGAGAACCTCTAGATGATTAGCCGTGCTGTGACAGAGCATTTGGACCATTTTCACTGAGGAGATGGGAAGTAGCCATTGACAATGGTGACACCTTACATAGAGCTTGCCATGGAAGGAACTTTGCACTTTTGCATGCATGAGGAAAGAGGAATACAAGAGAAAAGCTGAAATTCAGAAGACAAAGCATCTCCAAAACCCCAACATATTCTCCATTACTGCATAATAAGTATTTATTTCATACTCTCTTATTTTTCGTAATTCAATTTGATAAGTGAATTGTTTTCCTGACTAAGAGTTACAAGATAACCATAGATTGCTTCAAGCCAACAATCTCCATGGGATTCGACCTTACTCACGTAAGGTATTACTTGGACGACCCAGTGCACTTGCTGGTTAGTTGTGCGGAATTACATAGTGTGAAGTAATTTTCGTGCACCAAGTTTTTGGCGCCGTTGCCGGGGATTGTTCGAGTTTAGACAACTAACGGTTTATTTTGTTGCTTAGATTAGGAAAAATTTTTCTTTTTGGTTTAGAATCTTCTATTATTGTTTTTGGTTGAAATTATTTTTTTTAAATCCTTATTTTCTTTTTTTTTAAATTTTTTGAAATTTTTTTTAACTAATAATTGAGTTTTTTTTTTAGTTATAAAAAATACTTCTTCAAAACAAGTGTTACATTTACTGCCCAATTGGCTAGAGCGTTGGTCTATGTTCTTGGTAATTGGGTATCTTCTTGTTAAAATCTTTTTTTTTCAAAAATAATTTTTCTTTGATTAAATCTTGTGCCAAACTTTAAGTTTGGTGTTTTCTTGTTAATCTTTCTATAATTTTTGAAAATTTTAGTTTGGTTTGCTAAAAATTTTAAGTTTGGTGTTCTACCTTCATGTTCTTGTGGTTCTTGTGATTTTTCAAAGTGTTCTTGAGTTTTCCTTGTGTCTTGATCTTAAAATTTTTAAGTTTGGTTTTCCTTGGTGTTTTTCCTCCAAAATTTTCGAAAACAAGGAGCATTAGATCTAAAAATTTTAAATCTTGTGCTATTTTATTGTTTTTTTCTTTCCTTATTAAATTCAAAAAAATATCTTTTCTAACTATTTTTAAGCTAATATGTCGAAATTCTTCATAAAAATTTAGATTTCAATTTCAAAAATTTTATCTTATCATATCTTAGTTGTCAAGTTTTTTTAAAAAAAAAATCATATCTTTTTCAAAATCTCCTAACCACTTATTCTCTCTCTTCATTTTTTTCGAAAATCCTCTTAAACTATTTTCAATTTTTTTATTATAGTTTTATTATTTCGAGTTTTTTTAATATAATAAAATAAATAAAATAAAGCCACATCATCTCCCTTTCTCCATCATGGATCTAAGTGGAAATGAACAGTCTAGAAGGACTCTGTGGTCATATGCTAACCCCACTACTGCTTCATATGGGAGTAGTATCTGTATACCCTCCATCGGAGTCAGTAGCTTTGAGTTGAATCCTCAGCTCATTATCATGGTGCAGCAAAGTTGCCAGTATTCCGGTCTTCCACAGGAAGAACCTACAGAGTTTCTGGCACAGTTTTTACAAATTGTTGACACAGTACATGATAAGGAAGTAGATCAGGATGTCTACAGATTATTACTGTTTCCATTTGCTGTAAAAGATCAAGCTAAGAGGTGGTTAAATAACCAACCTAAGGCTAGCATAAGGACATGGAAACAGCTGTCAGAAAAATTCATGAATCAATACTTTCCTCCAAAACGGATGACACAGCTATGGCTGGACATCCAAGGCTTTAAACAAGGAGATAATGAATCTCTTTATGATGCCTGGGAGAGATACAGAGAGATGCTAAGAAAATGCCCCTCTGAAATGTTTTCAGAGTGGGTTCAGCTAGACATCTATTATGGGCTTACAGAAAGAGCTCAGATGTCTCTAGACTACTCAGCTGGTGGATCTATCCACATGAGAAAGACAATTGAAGAAGCTCAAGAGCTCATTGATACAGTTGCCAGAAATCAGCATCTGTACCTAAGCAGTGAACCTTCCATGAAAGAAGAGGCTAAAACAGTGACTACTGAATTCAGTCCTGCTGAACAAGCTACTGAATTCAATCAGTAATTGGATTTTCTAACAAAACAGTTAGCCGAATTCAAAGAGAGACTACAAGAGACAAGGATGGCTAATATAAATATGGAAGAACAATTAAAGCAAACAAAGCAGCAGCTATCAAAAAAAATAACAGAAGAATGCCAAGCAGTTCAATTAAGAAGTGGGAAAACATTAAATACCCCACCTCAAGGCAGCATGATGAGCGGATAATTTATACGCTTTTTGGCATTGTTTTTAGTATGTTTTTAGTAGGATCTAGTTACTTTTAGGGATGTTTTCATTAGTTTTTATGTTAAATTCATATTTGTGGACTTTACTATGAGATTTTGTGTTTTTCTGTGATTTCAGGTATTTTCTGGCTGAAATTGAGGGACTTGAGCAAAAATCAGATTCAGAGGTTGAAGAAGGACTGCTGATGCTGTTGGACTCTGACCTCTCTGCACTCAGTGGATTTTCTGGAGCTACAAAACTCAAAATGGCGTGCTTCAAATTGCGTTGGAAAGTAGACATCCAGGGCTTTCTATAAATATATAATAGTCCATACTTTGGCCAAGTTTAGATGACGCGAAAGGGCGTTGAACGCCAGTTCTACACTGCAGTCTGGAGTTAAACGCCAGAAACACGTCACGAACCAGAGTTGAACGCCAAAAACACGTTACAACTTGGCGTTCAACTCCAAAAGAAGCCTCTGCACGTGGAAAGCTAAAGCTCAGCCCAAGCACACACCAAGTGGGCCCTGGAAGTGGATTTATGCATCAATTACTTACTTTTGTAAACCCTAGTAGCTAGTTTAGTATAAATAGGACTTTTTACTATTGTATTTTCATCTTTGGAAGATCCTGGATTGTATTTTTGATCCTGTGATCACGTTTGGGGGCTGGCCATTCGGCCATGCCTGAACCTTTCACTTATGTATTTTTCAACGGTAGAGTTTCTACACTCCATAGATTAAGGTGTGGAGCTCTGCTGTTCCTCATGATTTAATGCAAAGTACTACTGTTTTTCTATTCAATTCAACTTATTCCGCTTCTAAGATATCCATTCATTCCCAAGAACATGATGAATGTGATGATTATGTGACGCTCATCATCATTCTCACTTATGAACGTGTGCCTGACAAACACTTCCGTTCTACATGCAAACAAGCTAGAATGAATATCTCTTAGATATCTAATACAGGGGACCGAGTCCGAGTTATTAGTATCTTCGTGGTATAAGTTAGAACCCATGGATGGCCATTCCTGAGATCCAGAAAGTCTAAACCTTGTCTGTGGTATTCCGAGTAGGATCTGGGAAGAGATGGCTGTGACGAACTTCAAACTCGCGAGTGCTGGGCGTAGTGATAGACGCAAAAGGAGGGTGAATCCTGTTCCAGTATGATCGAGAACCTCAGATGATTAGCCGTGCCATGACAGAGCATTTGGACCTTTTTCATAAGAGGATGGGATGTAGCCATTGACAACGGTGATGCCCTTACAGAAAGCTTGCCATGGAAAGGAGTAGGACTGATTGGATGAAGATAGCAGGAAAACAGAAGTTCAGAAGAATGAAAGCATCTCTATACGCTTATCTGAAATTCCCACCAATGAATTACATAAGTGTTTCTATCTTTTCTATTTATCTATTATTATTTATTTTCGAAAACTCCATAACCATTTGATATCAGCCTGACTGAGATTTACAAGATGACCATAGCTTGCTTCATACCAACAATCTCCGTGGGATCGACCCTTACTCACGTAAGGTTTTATTACTTGGACGACCCAGTGCACTTGCTGGTTAGTTGTGCGAAGTTGTGAAGTTATGTCTGGACCATGGTATTGTGCACCAGTTGTGGTGCCATTGCCAGGGAGAGAACGAACAATAAATTTTACAACCTCAGA
This sequence comes from Arachis ipaensis, assembly GCF_059453495.1. Classification (NCBI taxonomy): domain Eukaryota; kingdom Viridiplantae; phylum Streptophyta; class Magnoliopsida; order Fabales; family Fabaceae; genus Arachis; species Arachis ipaensis. The sequence continues at coordinate 20,493,179 of NC_142436.1, read as the reverse complement.
GTAACAATTTCGCATGTATCAAGTTTTTGGCGCCGTTGCCAGAGATTGTTTGAGTTTGGACAACTGATGGTTCATCGTGTTGCTCGGATTAGGTAATTTTCTTTTTGTTTTATTTTCAAAAAAAATTTTCAAAAAAAAAAATCTTTCAAAAAGTTCTCATCTGTTTTCGAAAATTATTCTAAAATTTTTTTAAGAATGAATTCTAGTGTTTCATGAGGCATGTTGAAGCCTGACTGGCTGTAAAGCCATGTCTAAATTCATTTAGACTGGGGCTTCCAACCCAACATTATCAAGAGCAAGCTAGTTGTTGCTAATCCACCTGCTGCTGTTCCTGATCCACCTGATTTACATGCTAAAGCTTGACTGGCTATTAAGCCATGTCTAACCCTCAAATTGGAGCTTTAGACTAAGAGTGCATGATTCCTGGAATTCATATTAAAAATTTTGGAATCCTTATTTTTCTTTTTCACATTAATTTTCGAAAAATCCAAAAAAAAAAATCATAAAATCATAAAAATAAAAAAATATTTTGTGTTTCTTGTTTGAGTCTTGAGTCAATTTCAAGTTTGGTGTCAATTGCATTTTTTCTAAAAATTCTTTGCATTTTTTTCGAAAATTCATGCATTCATAGTGTTCTTCATGATCTTCAAGTTGTTCTTGGCCAGTCTTCTTGGCCAGTCTTCTTGTTTGATCTTCATATTTTCTTGTTTTGTGTCTTTTCTTGTTTTTCATATGCATTCTTGCATTCATAGTGTCTATACATGAAAAATTTCTAAGTTTGGTGTTTTGCATGTTTTCTTTTCTTGAAAATTTTTCAAAAATAAGTTCTTGATTTTCATCTTGACATTCATAGTGTTCTTGGTGTTCATCTTGACATTCATAGTGTTCTTGCATGCATCACATGTTTTGATCCAAAATTTTCATGCATTGCATCATTTTTCATGTTTTTCTCTCTCATCATTAAAAATTCAAAAATAAAAAAAATATCTTCCCCTTTTTCTTTTCATAAATTCAAAAATTTGAGTTGACTTTTTCAAAACTTTTTAAAATTCAATTGTTTCTTATGAGTCAAATCAAATTTTCAATTTAAAAATCTTATCTCTTTCAAAATCTTTTTCAAAAATCAAATCTTTTTCATTTCTCTTACTTATTTTTAAAAATTTGAAAAATATTTTTCAAAAATCTTTCTCTTAATTTTATTTCATAATTTTCGAAAATATCATCAAAAATTAATGTTTTGATTCAAAAATTTCAAGTTTGTTACTTGCTTGTTAAGAAAGATTCAAACTTTAAGTTCTAGAATCATATCTTGTGATTACTTGTGAGTCAAGTCATTAATTTTGATTTTCAAAAATCAAATCTTTTTCAAAACCAATTTCAATCATATCTTTTCAAAAATATCTTTTTATCTTATCTTTTTCAAAATCATATCTTTTTAATCATATCTTTTTAAAACATATCTTTTTCAAAAAGTTGATTTTAAAAATTATCTTTTCTAACTTCTTATCTTCTTATCTTTTCAAAATTGATTTTCAAATTTGTTTCAACTAACTAACTAACTTTTTGTTTGTTTCTCATCTCTTTCAAAACTGCCTAACTAACTATCCCTCTCTAATTTTCGAAAATCCCTCCCTCTTTTTCAAAAATTCTTTTTAATTAACTAATTGTTTCAAATTTTAATTTTAATTTATTTTTTCTTTTAATTTTCGAAAATCACTAACCATTTTTCAAAAATAATTTTCGAAAATCCTTCTCTCTCATCTCCTTCTATTTATTTATTCATCTACTAACACTTCTCTCCCATCCAAAATTTCGAACACTTCCTCCCTCTCTGTGTTCGAGTTTTTCCTCTTCTTCTTTTCTTCTACTCACATAAGGGAACCTCTATACTTGGGCAAAAAGGATCCCTATTATTATTATTATTATTATTATTATTATTATTATTATTATTATTATTATTATTATTATTATTATTCTGTCCCTCTTTTTTTTCATATGAGCAGGAGCAAGGACAAGAATATTCTTGTTGAAGCAGACCCTGAACCTGAAAGGACTCTGAAGAGGAAACTAAGAGAAGCTAAAATACAACAATCTAGAGATAACCTTACAGAAATTTTTGAACAGGAAGAAGAGATGGCAGCCGAAAATAATAATAATGCAAGGAGGATGCTTGGTGACTTTACTGCACCTAATTCCAATTTACATGGAAGAAGCATCTCCATCCCTACCATTGGAGCAAACAATTTTGAGCTTAAACCTTAACTAGTTTTTCTGATGCAGCAGAACTGCAAGTTTCATGTACTTCCATCTAAAGATCCTTTTCAGTTCTTAACTAAATTCTTGCAGATCTGTGATACTGTTAAGACTAATGGAGTAGATCCTGAAGTCTACAGGCTCATGCTTTTTCCTTTTGCTGTAAGAGACAGAGCTAGAATATGGTTGGACTCTCAACCTAAGGATAGCCTGAACTCTTGGGATAAGCTGGTCAAGGCTTTCTTAGCCAAGTTCTTTCCTCCTCAAAAGCTGAGTAAGCTTAGAGTGGATGTTCAAACCTTCAGACAGAAGGAAGGTGAATCCCTCTATGAAGCTTGGGAGAGATACAAGGAACTGACCAAAAAGTGTCCTTCTGACATGCTTTCAGAATGGACTATCCTGGATATATTCTATGATGGTCTGTCTGAATTAGCTAAGATGTCATTGGATACTTCTGCAGGTGGATCCATTCACCTAAAGAAAATGCCTGCAGAAGCTTAGGAACTCATTGACATGGTTGCTAATAACCAGTTTATGTACACTTCTGAGAGGAATCCTGTGAGTAATGGGATGCCTCAGAAGAAGGGAGTTCTTGAAATTGATACTCTGAATGCCATATTGGCCCAGAATAAAATATTGACTCAGCAAGCCAATATGATTTCTCAGAGTCTGAATGGAATGCAAGCTGCATCCAACTGTACTCAAGAGGCATCTTCTGAAGAAGAAGCTTATGATCCTGAAAACCCTGCAATAGCAGAGGTGAATTACATGGGTAAACCATATGAAAACACCTATAATCCCTCATGGAGAAATCACCCAAATCTCTCATGGAAGGATCAACAAAAGCCTCAACAAGGCTTTAATAATGGTGGAAGAAACAGGTTTAGCAATAGTAAACCTTTTCCATCATCCACTCAGCAACAGACAGAGAACTCTGAACAAAATACCTCTAATTTAGAAAACTTAGTCTCTGATCTATCTAAGGCCACTGTAAGTTTCATGAATGAAACAAGGTCCTCCATTAGAAATTTGGAGGCACAAGTGGGCCAGCTGAGTAAAAGGATCACTGAAATCCCCCCTAGTACTCTCCCAAGCAATACAGAAGAAAATCGAAAAGGAAAGTGCAAGGCCATTGAAATGACCATCATGGCCGAATCCAAGGAGGAAAGGAAGGACGTGAATCCCAAGGAGGAAAACCTCCTGGGACGTCCAGTGATCAACAAGGAGTTTCCCTCTGAGGAACCAAAGAAATATGAGGCTCATCTAGAGACCATAGAGATTCCATTAAACCTCCTTATGTCATTCATGAGCTCTGATGAGTATTCCTCATCTGAAGAGAATGAGAATGTTACTGAAGAGCAAGTTGCCAAGTTCCTTGGTGCTATCATGAAGCTGAATGCCAATTTATTTGGTAATGAGACTTGGGGAGATGAACCTCCCCTGTTCAGCAATGAACTAAATGCATTGGATCAACTGAGATTGCCTCAGAAGAAACAGGATCCTGGAAAGTTCCTGATACCTTGTACCATAGGCACCATGACCTTTGAGAAGGCTCTATGTGACCTGAGGTCAGGAATAAACCTCATGCCACTCTCTGTAATGGAGAAATCGGGAATCTTTAAGGTACAAGCTGCTAAAATCTCATTAGAGATGGCAGACAATTCCAGAAAACAGGCTTATGGACAAGTAGAGGACATATTAGTAAAGGTTGAAGGCCTTTACATCCCTGCTGATTTCATAATCTTAGATACTGGGAAGGATGAGGATGGATCCATCATCCTTGGAAGACCCTTCCTAGCCACAGCAAGAGCTGTGATTGATGTTAACAGAGGTGAGCTAGTCCTTCAATTGAATGAGGACTCCCTTGAGTTTAAAACTCAAGGACATCCTTCTGTAAACATGGAAAAGAGGCACAGTAAGCTTCTCTCAAAACAGAGTCAACCAGAGCCTCACAGTCAAACTCTAAGTTTGGTGTTGGGAGGCCACAACCAAACTCTAAGTTTGGTGTTGAACTCCTATATCCAAACTCTAAGTTTGGTGTTGGAAAGTCTCAACAATGCTCTGAACATCTGTGAGGCTCCATGAGAGTCCACTGTCAAGCTATTGACATTAAAGAAGCGCTTGTTGGGAGGCAACCCAATTTTTATTTATTTTTAATTTATTTTTATTGTTATTTCATGTTTTATTAGGTTCATGATCATATGGAGTCACAAAATAAATATAAAATTTGAAAACGGAATCAAAAACAGCAGAAGAAAAATCACACCCTGGAGGAGGATCTTACTGGCCTTTAAATGCCAGTAAGGAGCATCTGGCTGGCGTTCAATGCCAGAACAGAGCATGGATCTGACGTTGAATGCCAGAAACAAGCAGCATCCTGGCGTTCAGATGCCAGAAATGCACAGTGAAGAAGAGCTGGCGCTGAACGCCAGAAACAAGCATCTGGCTGGCGTTCAACGCCAGAAATATGCTGCATCTGGGTGCTGAACGCCCAGAACAAGCATCAATTCGGCGTTTAAACGCCAGAATTGCCTGCAAAGGCATTTTACATGCCTAATGGGTGCAGGGATGCAAATCCTTGACACCTCAGGATCTGTGGACCCTACAGGATCAACTCAGCATCTGTGGACCCCACAGGATCCCCACCTACCACCACTCACTCTCTTCCCTCTTCTCAATGTTCATCATCTCTTTCCAATAAACACTCTTCCCCAAAACTCTTCACCAATCACCTCAATCTCTCTTCCCTATCACCACTTCACCACTTACATCCATCCACTCTTCCCCATAAACCTACCTCATCAACCCCACCTACCTTCAAAATTCAAAATCAATTTCCCACCCAAAACCCACCCTTATGGCCGAACCTTACCCCCCTCCCCTCCCTATATAAAGCCCTCCATTCTTCTTCATTTTCACACAACACAACCCTCTCTTCCCCTTCTTGGCCGAAACACATCTCTCTCTCCCTCTTCTTCATCTCTTCTTCTTCTTCATCTATTCTTTCTTCTTTTGTTCGAGGGTAAGCAATATTCTAATTTTGGTGTGGTAAAAGCATAAGCTTTTTGTTTTTCCATTACCATTGATGGCACCCAAGACCGGAGAATCCTCTAGAAAAGGGAAAGGGAAGACAAAAGCTTCCACCTCCGAGTCATGGGAGATCAAAAGATTCATCTCCAAAGCTCATCAAGACCACTTCTATGATGTTGTGGCCAAGAAGAAGGTGATCCCCGAGGTCCCTTTCAAACTCAAGAAAAATGAGTATCCGGAGATCCGACATGAGATCCATAGAAGAGGTTGGGAAGTTCTAACAAACCCCATCCAACAAGTCAGAATTCTAATGGTTCAAGAGTTCTATGCTAATGCATGGATCACTAGGAACCATGATCAAAGTAAGAACCCAAACCCAAAGAATTATCTCACTATGGTTCGGGGGAATTACTTAGAATTTAGTCCGGAAAACGTGAGGTTGGCGTTCAACTTGCCAATGATGGAAGAGAACGCATGCCCCTACACAAGGAGAGTCAACTTTGATCAAAGGTTGGACCAAGTCCTCATGGACATATGTGTGGAAGGAGCTCAATGGAAGATTGACTCAAAAGGCAAACCGGTTTAACTGAGAAGACTGGACCTTAAGCCTGTAGCTAGAGGATGGTTGGAGTTCATTCAACGCTCAATCATTCCCACTAGCAACCGGTCTGAAGTTACTATAGACCGGGCCATCATGATCCATAGCATCATGATTGGAGAAGAGGTGGAGGTTCATGAGATTATACCTCAAGAATTCTACAAGGTGGCTGACAAGTCCTCCACTATGGCAAGGTTAGCCTTTCCTCACCTCATTTTCCATCTATGTTACTCAGTTGGAGCTTTAATAGAAGGAGACATTCCCGTTGAGGAAGAGAAACCTATCACTAAGAAAAGGATGGAGCAAGCAAGAGATCCCATTCATGGATCTCAAGAGACGCATGAAGCTCATCACCATGAGATCTCGGAGATGCCTCAAATGTATCTCCCTCCACAAAACTATTGGGAGCAAATCAACACCTCCCTAGGAGAATTAAGTTCCAACATGGGACAATTAAGGGTGGAACATCAAGAGCACTCCATCATCCTTCATGAAATTAGAGAAGATCAAAAAGCAATGAGGGAGGAGCAACAAAGACAAGGAAGAGACATAGAAGAGCTCAAAGACATCATTGGTTCCTCAAGAAGGAAACGCCACCATCACTAAGGTGGATTCATTCCTTGTTCTTAAATTCTCTGTCTTTCGTTTTCTTTATGTTAAGTGCTTATCCATGTTTGTGTCTTATTACATGATCATTAGTATTTAGTAACTTTGTCTTAAAGTTATGAATGTCCTATGAATCCCTCACCTCTCTTAAATGAAAAATGTTTTAATTCAAAAGAACAAGAAGTACATAAGTTTCGAATTTATCCTTGAACTTAGTTTAATTATATTGATGTGGTGACAATACTTTTCGTTTTCTGAATGAATGCTTGAACAGTGCATATGTCTTTTGAAGTTGTTGTTTAAGAATGTTAAATATGTTGGCTCTTGAAAGAACGATGACAAGGAGACATGTTATTTGATAATCTGAAAAATCATAAAAATGATTCTTGAAACAAGACAAAGCAGTGAATACAAAGCTTGCAGAAGAAAAAAAAATAGCGAAAAAAATAGAAAGAAAAAGAAAAAGCAAGCAGAAAAAGCCAAAGCTCTTAAAACCAAAAGGCAAGAGCAAAAAGCCAATAGCCCTTAAAACCAAAAGGCAAGGGTAATAAAAAGGATCCCAAGGCTTTGAGTATCAGTGGATAGGAGGGACTAAAGGAATAAAATCCTGGCCTAAGCGGCTAAACCAAGCTGTCCCTAACCATGTGCTTGTGGCGTGAAGGTGTCAAGTGAAAGCTTGAGACTGAGCGGTTAAAGTCAAGGTCCAAAGCAAAAAAAAGAGTGTGCTTAAGAACCCTGGACACCTCTAAATGGGGACTTTAGCAAAGCTGAGTCACAATCTGAAAAGGTTCACCCAGTTATGTGTCTGTGGCATTTATGTATCCAGTGGTAATACTGGAAAACAAAGTGTTTAGGGCCACGGCCAAGACTCATAAAGTAGCTGTGTTCAAGAATCAACATACTGAACTAGGAGAATCAATAACACTATCTGAACTCTGAGTTCCTGTAGATGCCAATCATTCTGGACTTCAATGGATAAAGTGAGATGCCAAAACTATTCAAGAGGCAAAAAGCTACAAGTCCCGCTCATCTGATTGGAGCTATGTTTCATTGATAGTTTGGAATTTATAGTATATTCTCTTCTTTTTATCCTATTTGATTTTTAGTTGCTTGGGGACAAGCAACAATTTAAGTTTGGTGTTGTGATGAGCGGATAATTTATACGCTTTTTGGCATTGTTTTTAGTATGTTTTTAGTAGGATCTAGTTACTTTTAGGGATGTTTTCATTAGTTTTTATGTTAAATTCATATTTGTGGACTTTACTATGATATTTTGTGTTTTTCTGTGATTTCAGGTATTTTCTGGCTGAAATTGAGGGACTTGAGCAAAAATCAGATTCAGAGGTTGAAGAAGGACTGCTGATGCTGTTGGACTCTGACCTCTCTGCACTCAAAGTGGATTTTCTGGAGCTAAAAAACTCAAAATGGCGTGCTTCAAATTGCGTTGGAAAGTAGACATCCAGGGATTTCTAGAAATATATAATAGTCCATACTTTGGCCAAGTTTAGATGACACAAAAGGGCGTTGAACGCCAGTTTTACGCTGCAGTCTGGAGTTAAACGCCAGAAACACGTCACGAACCAGAGTTGAACACCAAAAACACGTTACAACTTGGCGTTCAACTCCAAAAGAAGCCTCTACACGTGGAAAGCTAAAGCTCAGCCCAAGCACACACCAAGTGGGCCCTGGAAGTGGATTTATGCATCAATTACTTACTTCTGTAAACCCTAGTAGCTAGTTTAGTATAAATAGGACTTTTTACTATTGTATTTTCATCTTTGGAAGATCCTGGATTGTATTTTTGATCCTGTGATCACGTTTGGGGGCTGGCCATTCGGCCATGCCTGAACCTTTCACTTATGTATTTTTCAACGGTAGAGTTTCTACACTCCATAGATTAAGGTGTGGAGCTCTGCTGTTCCTCATGATTTAATGCAAAGTACTACTGTTTTTCTATTCAATTCAACTTATTCCGCTTCTAAGATATCCATTTGTTCCCAAGAACATGATGAATGTGATGATTATGTGACGCTCATCATCATTCTCACTTATGAACGCGTGCCTGACAAACACTTCCGTTCTACATGCAAACAAGCTAGAATGAATATCTCTTAGATATCTAATATAGGGGACCGAGTCCGAGTTATTAGTATCTTCGTGGTATAAGTTAGAATCCATGGATGGCCATTCCTGAGATCTGGAAAGTCTAAACCTTGTCTGTGGTATTTCGAGTAGGATCTGGGAAGGGATGGCTGTGACGAACTTCAAACTCGCGAGTGCTGGGCGTAGTGACAGACGCAAAAGGAGGGTGAATCCTGTTCCAGTATGATCGAGAACCTCAGATGATTAGCCGTGCCGTGACAGAGCATTTGGACCTTTTTCACAAGAGGATTGGATGTAGCCATTGACAACGGTGATGCCCTTACAGAAAGCTTGCCATGGAAAGGAGTAGGACTGATTGGATGAAGACAGCAGGAAAGCAGAAGTTCAGAAGAGCGAAAGCATCTCTATACGCTTATCTGAAATTCCCACCAATGAATTACATAAGTGTTTCTATCTTTTCTATTTATCTATTATTATTTATTTTCGAAAACTCCATAACCATTTGATATCAGCCTGACTGAGATTTACAAGATGACCATAGCTTGCTTCATACCAACACTACAAGAAAAATACCCATTCAGCCACACTTTTTTTAACCTACATTTGAAAAGCGTAGCCTATTCATAGAATAGGCTACGCTTTTCTCTATGTTGCCTTTTCATAAGAGAAAAGGATACACAATTGTGGCATCATTTAAAAAGTGTAGCCTTAGGTATTTTAGAAATCACTTATAAAACGTAGCCGTAGGTTGATATCTATAGGTTCACTTTTTGTATCAAAAGGAACGCTTTTAGAAAGTAGCCTATTTATTAAGTTTTGGGTACATTTTAAAAGTGATGCCTAATCTTTTTAGAGCAAAAAATTTGACACTTAGTAAATTTTTTAATTTCCCTATTAACTTTTTATCGGTGTAAGCACACACACTCTGTAAGCTCACACTTAGTAAAAATTTTCCCTCCAAAGCTCAGAATTCACCCAACTTGTCACCACCAACACTTTGTCGCCTATCTCATCAAACCCCAGATACGTTCTGCCGTCGCACTATCCACTCAAGAACCATCGGTGTCGCCAGAAATTAAACTCCAAATACGCTCTGCCGCCGTCGTCATCGAATGCCAGTGAGAGAGAGAAAGAGAGCTCAAGGAAGAGAGAAAACACAATGGAAGAGAGAAGAAAGGGGTGCTCTGTCGCCGCTGAAGCTCCACCGCCGCTGCTAGGGCTCCACCAACACAAATATGTTCTTTCAAGGGAGGCATTGACACAGCTCTCCAAAGCACACTTAGGGATTTTTTTACCCTTTCCTCCCAAAGCACACTGATCATATCGCACCCTCACCTTCGATTCCCCATCAGAGAAACCTTTCGTGCCCTCACCTCTCACCTTCGCCACTCACCGTCCCCACTCACCACTCACCACTCACGACTTCGCCACTCATGGTCAGCTGCGCCCTCCTGCATTGATCGTCAGCTGCGCCCTCCTGAATTGATCGTTAGCTGCGCCCTCACCATCGTCGTCTCTGCCCTCAGCTCATCCTCTCTGCGCTCAGCTCGTCTCTCTGCGCTCACATCGTCGAGAAGGTATCTATAGATTTCTGTATGGTTCTGAAATTTGGGTGGTTAGGGTTCCAATTTTAGGGTTTTTAATTTGGGGATTTTTTATCTGGTTTACATGCAATTGTGAATTGTGATTTGATGAACAACCCATGTATTGTTGATGAACATACATGCTATTTATTTATTTCCATCTGCGTCTACTCGTTCTTCTTGCCTCTGCGCATTCTGGTTCCATTTTCTCCTTTGAATCTGCCGCTGCTTGTGCAATCTGATGATGAACATTTTTTTTAATGGTTGAGTATATTGCTAAATTTATTGCTTTAATCACTAGGTGCTGTGTTAAAGAAGGAACAAATTTTTTCTGCAACCCAGCATGTTTAAGGAGAGTCGCAAGCTTCTGCTAGGTCCATACGTCTTTGTTGTATGCTATAATTGCTAGTGCTTCCTCTAATGAACTTGTATTCTATAGTTGGAAAATAATTAATTGCTAGTGCTTCTTCAGTGTCCTACAATTTGAAAGCCCAGGAGCCTCTGTCCTTTCTTTTCATTTGTTGTATAGTTTTGCATTTGACTTGTTTTTTATGTGCAGGATAAATACAAAGTATACAATCTTTGTTCTGAGCGGCTGTATGATGCATCATTGTTTGAGGGAAAGGTGAGTCCTAAATTTTACTGAGTCTTTGAGGAGAAGTGTGGAACCACAAAAGCGATGTGAATTTCATTTATACTCCATAAACTTTAAGTGTCTCATTAATGTATGCTTTAATTTCTTTGTCTACTTTGAATATATTAATTCATATCATCTATCATTAGTTTTGTTATGATGATAACTAGACAGCTTAGACTATATGTGTCAGCTTTCTGTTTCACTTGGGTTATAGTTTTTTTCAGCACTTAGATTTGTTTTTCAAACTTCATAGTTTCGTGAATTGAATGGATGCTTTGCTCTGTATTCTCTCTGGTTTTATTATTGCATTAGGGGCAAAGCTTTTTTGTTCTTCTATTGTGTACGATTGAATTTGTGCTATAGAGTTCATGTTCTTGTTATGTAATTTGTATTAATGGAATCCAAAATAGTGCAGGGGCATTTGAGTTTTGAAATACTTTCAATTCTTATTAATAGTCTTCAATATGTAATGCAAGATCACTTGGAGGATTTTAATTGGTGTTGCCACGGATTATGTAATCCGACAGCCCATTCCAGAGGTAAGCAGCACTGTATTTCTCAAAATTTGGAGGCAAAAAAGTTTCTGATTGATGCACTAATTTATGAAGTTTTATTCCTTAATTTGTCTTCAATTTTTTAAACCTTATGCTTCAATTTACTTGTGTAACTTGATGTATTCTTGAACTATGTGTTATGTGCATTGGTGGAGATTTTGCTACTTGTGTTCAGTGCAGTAAATTGCCGGTCCTACTTGTATTCAGTGCTGTGAGATTTTGCTAATAAACATGTTTGCTAGTAAATTTAGAAGTTCATATAGTTCTAATTTCTACTGTGTTGTGTGCCTGTCCTTTCTTGACATGCATTTGTTGACTTATTTTGGTGTTGCATGTTATTTGGGGGTGTTAGCTACTGGATATACCACTGATAGGAATTGGGGGTTTTAGCATTATACTGATTCGCGTTATACTGCATGATCAATGCCGAGCAGCAGACTTTCATTTTCTCTCAGTGACATTTAATCGGAAAAGAGGAGAAACTATTAGTAAGTGTAGCTTCTGCTAAAGAGCTTCTCTTCATGTGGTATTTCAGGGTAACTCAAGAGCTTCTCTTCATCTTTATATTCATGTTTGGACGGCAAGTACTAAACTTTACCATTACAGACTAACTGTGATGTGAAATGCATACTTCCATTTGGATTAAGTTAAAGGGTACTTCATTTTGTACCTTTATCTATATATGCTATACCTGCATGCAAATGGGCGTTGAATTCTTTGGATATGCATGGCTTAGTTAGCATTTAATTGGTTCAACTGTATGGACTCTTGAAATATATTAAAAATATATATGATTTTTTTCCTACCCAATTGCATAGGCAGTCAAATAATGCACACTTAGGAAATAGTTTCTTTTTGAGTATGTGCTCACATCGTTAAGTATGTATTTATTGATTTCTATTTGGTTCTGCAATTTCAGAGGTTTAGGGTTCCGATTTTAGGGGTTTTAATTTGGGGGTTTTAATCTGTGAAATATGGGTTTGTGAATAGTGATTTGATAACATGCATGCTGTTGTTGATGAAGATGCGTGGTTTAACTGATTATTTTTTTGCCTGTTTTGTACTTATAAATAACTAACTCATTTGGGGGAAATTGTTTCTGATATTCTGTTATTTATTAAGAATTAGAATGCTCATGATAAGACACAAGTAAAAACTGGAATAAGTTAGGGAAAATAGTATTGGCTTTCACAACAACGATAAAAATTTTTGTTCATTGAAATATTAATTCAATTGGACACAAGGGAAAACTTAAGAAAAATATTAATTCCCTTATGCTCATGATTACTGATTGTAGATCCTTCTTCACGGGGCATCTACCTGAGGGAGGCTACTGCTTTCCAACAATCTACTGAGGTGAGAGCATAATCAGCTTGTGCACCATTGATGATCAAAGCATATCTTTAGGTCAGATATTTGAAAAAACTATGATTTGAAAATGGATTAAAGATTGGAATGTGGGAAAAATTCTACTAGACATGCTACTTTTGCATTTGTCTTTACCAGCTAGGTCTCAGCTTGGACCAAGGGAAAGGAGCCGATGGAGCAGCAGCACCAGGAGTAGGCTTCTTGAAGCCACCGGAAGAGGCCTCCGGTAGCGGCAAGCGCTTTCGCGACGACGTCCTTGATGCCAGAGCTAAGAATGTAAACACCCTGTCCCTCTCTCTCTCTCTCTCGCTTTGCGTAACAGAAAATTAGCTCAAATGCATTCAATATTTGTTTTTTTTTTCAAGGCAGGGTTTTGAGTTCCGAACTGGAACTAAAATACAATTGCATGTGGCAGTTTTTTAACTAATTAGAATCACTTTCGAAATTCCTTGAAAATGATGTTGGGAAAGAAAGCATGTTGTAGTTTTGAAAAAATAAAGAGCAAGGCAGGGTTATTCCATGGCTGTTATGGAAACCAAATTATTGTTTCAGGATGGTCATCTTTGGTTTTTCTTTTCCCCTCTATTCGAGGTCAGACAGCAGGGGAAAAAACTTGTTGCAGTGTGTGCTTCAGTGCTTCTTGATTTGAGCAACTAGCTATTGATAAACTCTGCACTTGTGCTGACTATTATTGTTGAATCATTGTTGTAGGTATTGACTTATAGGTGTAAGTTGGTGTTACAAATTTTGATAAAATGGTTTGAACATTTCAGGATTACGATTTAGTGCAAGTTTATTTACACCTTCTCCATACTGCTGTGATCACTGAGAGGCAGAGGAGGAGTTGCTGTTTTAGTTTCCTCACCCCCCTTATTTTGGCCCCCCTGATCATCTGTAATCTTTTAACAGGTTTTTCATGGCCAACCAATGCCTACTACTATTCCGGCAGCTCCACATCCTCCAACAATGCGTCCTAGGGTGCGGGCTAGAAGAGGACAGGCTACAGACCCACACAGCATAGCTGAACGGGTGAGCTTTGGGATATTTGCACAAATATATGCTGTCTGCTGGTTATGGTGTTAAAATTTAAAGACGGGGTGTTTATTTTGTAGCTCAGTTCTTCACGTTACATTATGGTTACAGTTGCGCAAAGAAAGAATAGCAGAAAGAATCAGGGCTCTACAAGAACTGGTTCCAAGTGTCAACAAGGTATGTAACTGCTCTAATGCAGTTTGTGATCCTCTTTAATATTAGCAATAGTGAAATAGTATAAAAGGAAAGGAATATTGTCTTGTTTAGCCAAAAAAGTGAGAAAAGATGGTGTATTATGTTGACATTTATAGAGATATATCTATTATCATCCCCCACTTTCCTTTCTGGCTTGAAATTGTAAATGATAATGCCACACTTTAGTTTATTATCAACTTGTGAATAAGTGTATTCATGTCTTTCTCCTAAAACAAAAATAGGTCTTTTCATGGTGTGCATTTGGTCATTTTGTCCGCATTGTAGGTATCGTTCATTCACTACTTCTTTAGCTCATCAGATCTCCACTAACACTATTGCCTATCATAGGTCTTATCTTTCTTTTTACAATATAAATACTAAAATAGATGTTATTACTTATATCAAGGGGTTGGTTTGCTTTTCTATATATGGCCTAAGAAACAATATCTTTTACTTTTCCTCCAATTTTTTGTCTTTCAATAGGAAAATTTGATAGAAAATACAATAGAAGGAAGTAGCCATTTTCATAGAAATATGGAGGATCTGTATTCGTTTTAGTCTTCTGGTCTTTTCCCTGTCAATATATTGTTCCAATAGATATGATATTTGCAGATATATATATATAATGTAATTTATGTAGCGAATTGGCACCTTGAAAATTATTTTCATATAAATGAGTAAATGTGTTCTTTGGATTTAGAATATGGCATCTGCCTCTGGACCTATTGAGTTGTCAAATCAGTTTAAGATTGTGCTTGTCCGCAACTCCACATATAGATTAAATCTCCTGATCCACTTTTCATGCAATTGTTTCATTGAGCATAAATAACAAAAACATGCTTGAAAAGGATAAAAAGAGGGATACCATGCCCACATATTTTGACTTGATGTGTACTAAATTTTTTATACTTCTTGAAGCTTGAAATTAATCTACTGGTTTCAGGGGATATTTCTTTTAATAATTTCTTTGAAGGTAGTTTTGCTCTGTTTGCATGACCGCCCTCTGTTTCATTAAAAAGACAATAACACTGAATTGTTCTAACATTTTTAATATTATTGTGCTTTTTCTCTTGATCAGACGGATAGAACTGTAATGTTAGATGAAATAATTGATCTGCATTTGTTTATTTCAGGTACTGCACTTATTTAATTGATCTGTCCTGTTTCTATCCAAGGAACAAGCTTTTGCCTTCTTCGATTCCGCCTGCTCTGCTCTTCTGCCCTGTGCTATCCAGTTCTGCCCTAATTTTCACCTTCTTCTAGGTTGTCTTTTTAAGTAACGAAGATTAAGCAATGGAGATTAAGCTGATTATTATTGTGGTTTATTGGCTAAGATAGAGTACTGTTTAAAATGTTTACATGTATAGTTGACTAATGACTTTTATTAGAAGATACTTATATATGTAGGATATGTTTTTTTGTAGAGTATTAGTAGTAAATTCAAAGTAATATTATGGTTATTTTGATATGGCTATGCTTACTTTAGTGTGAGATGTATGAATTTTTACAATTAACTTCATTCTAGTACTTTTGGATTATTATTATAAATATATTTTGGTTAGAGATAATTTTTATTATTTAAAAAAATTATTTAGTATAATTATGTATTTATTTTTATTTTATAATATTCAACTCATTTAAATAAAAATGCAGAATTATTATACATGTAATCATATTAACTATTATGTTGTATTAATATATATATATATATATATATATACAGAAAAAAAAGAGACCTAAGGCTACACTTATAAACAGTAGCTATAGTATACAAAAAAAAAAAAACGAGGGACCTAAGGCTACACTTATAAAAAGTAGCCATGGTATACAATGTGGCTACGCTTTATAGGTGATGCAGTAGGTATTAAAAAGCGTAGCCTATTCTGGCAAAAATGGAAGCTGAAAAGCGTAGCCTTTGGTCCTGGACAGCATCACTTGAAAAGCGTAGCCTATTCCCAAACGCCAAAAGCGTAGCCCTTGGTGCAGAAAAGCGTAGCCTTTGAGAATAGGCAACGGCCGAATAGGAATCACCCCAAAAAGCGTAGCCGTAGCCCAAAAAGCGTAGCCGTAGCCTAAGGCATCATTTTTTTTCACTTTTGGCTACACTTTTCAAGTGTACCTGAATGGGTGTTTTTCTTGTAGTGCAACAATCTCCGTGGGATCGACCCTTACTCACGTAAGGTTTTATTACTTGGACGACCCAGTGCACTTGCTGGTTAGTTGTGCGAAGTTGTGAAGTTATGTTTGGACCATGGTATTGTGCACCAGTTGTGGTGCCATTGCCAGGGAGAGAACGAACAATAAATTTTACAACCTCAGAGTAACAATTTCGCATGTATCACAGCAGGAAGCCAAGAAATGAGCAAACTACCCAAATTCCATCTGAGGACAGTAAGAGCCCGGGGAAAAATAATTCTGGCGCTAAAACGCCAGAAATTGGGTGGAAGGCTGGCGTTGAACGCCCAAACCATGCTCAGGACTGGTGTTCAACGCCAGAAACAAGCAAGGAACTGGCGTTGAACGCCCAAAGGAAGAACAGTTCTGGCGTTCAGACGCCAGGAACACCTGAGGAGTTGGCATCTAACGTCACTCCAGCTTCCAACCCTGGCACTCAATTGCCAGTGAGGGATTAAACACACACACAAGTGCTGATGACAACCCCTCTAAAAGGGCTTCTTCAACCACTTCTGTAGGAAATAAACCTGCAGTAACCAAAGTTGAGGAATATAAAGCCAAGATACCTTATCCTCAAAAACTCTGCCAAGAGGAGCAGGATAAGCAATTTGCTCGCTTTGCAGACTATTTCAGGACTCTTGAAATAAAGATTCCATTTGCAGAAGCACTTGAGCAAATACCTTCTTATGCCAAGTTCATGAAAGAGATCTTAAGTCATAAGAAGGATTGGAGAGAAACTGAAAAAGTTCTCCTCACTGAAGAATACAGTGCAGTCATTCTGAAAAGCTTCCCTGAAAAGCTTAAAGATCCCGAAAGCTTTCTGATACCATGCATATTAGAGGGTAATTGCACCAAGACAGCCTTATGTGATCTTGGGGCAAGCATCAACCTAATACCTGCATCCACTATCAGAAAGCTTGGTTTAACTGAAGAAGTTAAACCAACCCGGATATGTCTCCAACTTGCTGATGGCTCCATTAAATACCCATTAGGCGTGATTGAGGACATGATTGTCAGGGTTGGGCCATTCGCCTTTCCCACTGACTTCGTAGTGCTGGAGATGGAGGATCACAAGAGTGCTACTCTCATTCTAGGAAGACCTTTCCTAGCAACTGGACGAACTCTCATTGATGTTCAAAAGGGGGAATTCACCCTGAGAGTCAATGAGGATGAGTTTAAGTTGAATGCTGTCAATGCCATGCAGCATCCAGACACACCAAAAGACTGTATGAAAGTTGATCTTATTGACTCTTTGGTGGAGGAGATCAACATGGCTGAGAGTCTCGAATCAGAGCTGGAAAACATCTTTAAAGATGTTCTGCCTGATCTAGAGGATTAAGAAGAATTGAAAGAGTCTTTGAAATTTCCTCAGGAAGAGGGAAAACCTCCTAAACCCGAGCTCAAACCATTACCACCATCCCTGAAATATGCATTTCTGGGAGAAGGTGATACTTTTCCAGTGATCATAAGCTCTGCTTTAAATCCACAGGAAGAGGAAGCACTAATTCAAGTGCTAAAGACACACAAGACAACTCTTGGGTGGTCCATAAGTGACCTTAAGGGTATAAGCCCAGCTAGATGCATGCACAAGATCTTATTGGAGGACAATGCTAAGCCAGTGGTTCAACCACAGAGGCGGCTAAATCCTGCAATGAAGGAAGTGGTGCAGAAAGAGGTCACCAAATTAATGGAGGCTGGGATTATTTATCCTATTTCAGATAGCCCCTGGGTGAGCCCTGTTCAAGTTGTCCCCAAAAAGGGAGGGATGACAGTGGTTCATAATGAAAAAAATGAACTGGTTCCTACAAGAACAGTTACAGGGTGGCGCATGTGTATTGACTACAGAAGGCTCAATACAACCACCAGAAAGGATCATTTTCCTTTACCATTCATAGACCAGATGCTAGAGAGACTAGCAGGTCATGATTATTACTGCTTTTTGGACGGCTATTCAGGCTACAACCAAATTGCAGTAGATCCCCAGGATCAAGAGAAAACAGCATTCACATGTCCATCTGGAGTATTTGCTTACAGAAGGATGCCATTTGGGCTGTGTAATGCACCTGCAACCTTTCAGAGATGCATGCTCTCTATTTTCTCTGATATGGTGAAAAATTTTTTGAAAGTCTTCATAGATGACTTCTCAATATATGGAGACTCATTCAGCTCCTGTCTTGATCACCTGACACTGGTTTTGAAAAGATGCCAAGAGACCAACCTGGTTTTAAACGGGGAAAAATGTCACTTTATGGTGACTGAAGGGATTGTCCTTGGGCATAAAATTTCAAACAAGGGAATAGAGGTGGATCAAGCTAAAATAGAGGTAATTGAAAAATTACCACCACCTGCCAATGTTAAGGCAATCAGAAGCTTTCTGGGGCATGCAGGATTCTATAGGAGGTTTATAAAGGATTTTTCAAAAATTACAAAACCTCTAAGCAACCTGCTAGCTGCTGACACGCCATTTTTGTTTGACACAGAGTGCCTGCAGGCGTTTGAAACTCTGAAAGCTAAGCTGGTCACAGCACCAGTTATCTCTGCACCAGGCTGGACTTTACCATTCGAATTAATGTGTGATGCCAGTGATCACGCCATTGGTGCAGTACTGGGGCAGAGGCATGACAAACTTCTACATGTCATTTATTATGCTAGCCGTGTTTTAAATGATGCCCAGAAAAATTACACAACCACAGAAAAGGAATTGCTTGCAGTGGTCTATGCCATTGACAAGTTTAGATCATACTTAGTAGGATCAAAAGTGATTGTATACACTGACCATGCTGCTCTTAAATATCTACTTACAAAGCAGGATTCAAAACCCAGGCTTATAAGATGGGTATTGCTTCTGCAAAAGTTTGATATAGAAATAAGAGACAGAAAAGGGACAGAAAACTAAGTGGCTGATCATCTGTCCCGAATAGAGCCAGTAGAAGGGGCGCCCTCTCCCTCTATTGAGATCTCTGAAACCTTTCTGGATGAGCATTTGTTCGCCATTCAGGAAACACCATGGTTTGCAGACATTGCAAACTATAAAGCTGCAAGGTTCATACCCAAGGCATACAGCATGCAACAAAAGAAAAAATTAATTTCTGATGCAAAGTACTACTTGTGGGATGAACCCTATCTCTTTAAGAGATGTGCAGACGGAATAATCCGTAGGTGTGTGCCTAGAGAAGAAGCACAGAGCATCTTATGGCATTTCCATGTGTCACAATATGGAGGTCATTTCGGAGGTGAGCGAACAGCCACCAAGGTCCTCCAATGTGGTTTCTACTAGCCTACACTCTACAGATATTCCCAAGAGTTTGTACGTAACTGTGACAGTTGCCAGAGAGCTGGTAATTTGCCTCATAGTTACGCCATGCCTCAACAAGGAATCTTGGAGATTGAGTTGTTTGATGTATGGGGAATTGATTTCATGGGGCCTTTCCCACCATCATACTCAAACACTTATATTCTGGTGGCAGTTGACTATGTATCAAAATGGGTAGAGGCCATTGCCACACCCACCAATGATACTAAAACAGTGCTGAAGTTCCTCCAGAAACATATATTCAGCAGGTTTGGTGTTCCTAGGGTACTAATCAGTGATGGGGGCACTCACTTCTACAACAAACAGCTTTACTCTGCCATGGTCCGGTATGGAATTCGCCACAAGGTGGCAACTCCATATCATCCACAGACAAATGGGCAAGCTGAAGTTTCTAACAGAGAACTGAAAAGAATCCTGGAACGGACTGTAAGTACCCGTAGAAAGGATTGGACACGAAACTTGGATGATTATCTGTGGGCTTACAGAACAGCATTCAAGACTCCTATATGGACCTCTCCGTACCAACTTGTGTATGGTAGGCTTGTCACCTGCCCGTGGAACTGGAACATAAGGCCTACTGGGAAACCAGATTCCTAAACTTTGATGCCAAATTAGCTGGAGAAAAAAGATTGCTTCAGCTGAATGAGCTAGAGGAATTCAGATTCACTGCTTTCGAAAATGCCAAGCTTTATAAAGAGAAATCTAAAAGGTGGCATGACAGAAAGCTGTCATCTAGAATCTTTGAACCAGGACAAAAGGTTCTGTTGTTTAACTCTAGGCTCAGGCTATTCCCAAGAAAACTGAAATCCCGGTGGAGGGGACCATATATACTTACAAGTGTATCACCATATGGTTATGTGGAGCTTCAAGACATTGATTCTGATAAGAAGTTCATTGTTAATGGACAGAGAATCAAGCACTATCTTGAAGGCAATGTTGAGAAAGAGTGCTCAAGGCTGAAGCTAGATTAAAAGCTCAGCAAGGTCCAGCTAAAGACAATAAAGAAGCGCTTGCTGGGAGGCAACCCAACCATTGGGAAGACTTTTTCTGTTAATTTGCCCTATTCTTGATTTTATTTGTTTATATAAAGTTCATTGCTACTAAGGTAAAGAGTCAATTGGATAAGTTCACAGGGTTACAGAAGGATTCAGCACACAAAACAGAGAAAGAGAGCTCACTGGCAAGAAAACGCCAGTAAAAGTCTGTTTTGGGCGTTCAACGCCCAAAAGAAGCATCCACTGGGCGTTGAACACCAGTAAGGATAGCTATCTGGGCGTTTAACGCCAGATTTACAGTGTCCTGGGCGTTCAGAAAAACGCCCAGTGACAAAGGAGTTCCTGGCGTTCAACGCCAGAAAGAAGCAACAGCTGGGCGTTGAACGCCCAGGAGAAGCAGCAATTGGGCGTTAAACGCCCAAAACATGCAGCGTTTGGGTGTTTAACGCCAGGATGGTGGGGAGGTGGTAAATTCGTTTTTACTTCATATTTTTCATTTTAATTTTAATTTTTATGTTTCAATTCATGATTTCTTACATAAACATGTTACAAACCCTGATTTCTAAAATCCCTAATTTCTAAAAAGCCTACTTTAAAAATATCAAATGTATCTTAATCCATAAACACAAATTCTTTTTCAATCCAATCCAACTCTTTTTCAAAAATTTCCAAAACAAATCTATCTCTTTTCCTTCTAAAATCCTTTCAACTCATCAATATCTTTTTCAAATCTCCACATTATCTTTTTCAAAATCCAAATTTATCTTTTTCAAATATCTTTCATACCTTTTTAATTTTAAATCACATCTTTTCATATCATACTTATTTTTTTAATCATATCTTCTATCTTATCTTTTTTTTTAAAAAAAAATTTTCGAAAACCCACCCCCTCCCTTTTAAATCCACATTTGGCCTCCCTCCTCTCATCCACCATTTGACACTAGCTCTCCTTCTATCCCTCTCCTTTCTTTTCTTTTGTTTGAGGACAAGCAAACCTCTAAGTTTGGTGTGTTTATCCGTGATCACTAAATTATACCCACTAAGATCATGGCTCCTAAAGGAAAATAAACCACTCCAAGAGGCAAGAAAGAGAGTATTCCAAAACCACTTTGGAATCAAGGGAAGTTCTTAACCAAAGAACATTCAGACCATTACTACAAAATAATGGGTCTAAGATCAGTGATCCCGGAAGTCAAGTTCGATCTGAAGGAAGATGAATATCCGGAGATCCAAGAGCAGATTCGAAACAGGAACTGGGAAGTCCTAGCTAATCCTGAAACAAAAGTGGAAAGGAATATGGTTCAGGAGTTCTACGCTAATCTGTGGCAAACAGACAGGTAGAGAATATCTGGAACTGCCCTCTATGACTATCGGACTATGGTCAGAGGAAAGATTGTTCACATCCACCCTGACATAATCAGGGATATCTTTAAGCTACCTCAGCTGAAAGATGACCCAGACTCCTTCAATAGGAGAATGATGAGAACAAACAAGGGCCTGGATAAGATTCTAGAGGATATATGCATCCCTGGAGCCAGGTGGACCACCAGTAGTAAGGGTGTCCCAAATCAACTCAAGAGAGAAGATCTCAAACCAGTCGCCAAAGGATGGCTGGACTTCATTGGGTGTTCTATATTTCCCACTAGCAACCGTTCTGAAGTCACCGTCAAAAGAGCAGTGATGATCCATTGCATTATGTTGGGAAAAGAAGTGGAAGTTCATCAACTGATTCCATCTGAATTTTACATACTTGCAAACAAGAACTCCAAAGATGCCAAGTTGGCTTATCCAAGCCTAATCTCTATGCTATGCAAAGATGCTGGAGTAAGGATGGGAATAACGGAGTACATCTCAGTGGAGCAACCAATCACTAAAACCACAATGGAAAAACAACAAATGCAGGATGACCCCATCAAGAGGAGGGCGCAAGAATTCCTCCCGGAAGTCCCTCAATTTGAATATTGGGAACAGCTTGAAGCATCTGTCACCAAGTTGCAAGAATCTATGGACCAAATAAAGGAAGAACAGCAAAATCAAAACAGTATGCTCTGCAAACTGCTCAGGGAACAAGAAGAGCATGGGCGTGACTTAAAGGAACTGAAGCGTCAGAAGTTATCTCTTGAAGGACCAAGCACTCCACAGACTAGAGGAACATCCACATCCCAAACTCAAGGTTGTTGAGCTCTAATCTTAACCTTAACTCTATGATAATTGTTCTTATTTTTAGTTTTACCTTAGAAGATATAGTGGTAATTAGTAGTTATTTTATCTCCAATTAAGCTATAATTTATTTTTTTCATCATCATTAAACATGAATAAAATAGAAGATTTTCTTTAGAATAAGGAGGCAATATTTTTCGAATTTTAAATAAAACAAATTCTAATTGTTTACATGTGGTGGCAATGCTTTCTGCCTTCTGAATGAATACCTGAACAGAGCATATGTCTTTGGAAGTTGATGTTCTTGAATGTTAAATATGTTGGCTCTTGAAAGAATAATGAACATGATACATGTTATTGAGAATCTGAAAAATCATAAAAATGATTCTTGAAGCAAGAAAAAGCAGTGAATACAAAGCTTGCAAAAAAAAAAAAAAAAGCAAGCAGAAAAAGCCAATAGCCCTTAAAACCAAAAGGCAAGGGTAGTAAAAAGGATCCAAGGCTTTGAGCATCAGTGGATAGGAGGGCCTAAGGGAATCAAATCCTGGTCTAAGCGGCTAAACCAAGCTATCCCTAACCATGTGCTTGTGGCGTGAAGGTGTCAAGTGAAAACTTGAGACTGAGCGGTTAAAGTCAAGGTCCAAAGCAAAAAGAAGAGTGTGCTTAAGAACCCTGGACACCTCTAATTGGGGACTCTAGCAAAGCTGAGTCACAATCTGAAAAGGTTCACCCAGTTATGTGTCTGTGGCATTTATGTATCCGGTGGTAATACTGGAAAATAAAGTTCTTAGGGCCACGGCCAAGATTCATAAAGTAGTTGTGTTCAAGAATCAACATACTTAACTAGGAGAATCAATAACACTATCTGGATTCTGAGTTCCTATAGATGCCAATCATTCTGAACTTCAAGGGATAAAGTGATATGCCAAAACTGTTTAGAAGCAAAAAGCTAAAAGCCCCGCTCATCTAATTAATACTGATCTTCATAGATGTTTTTGGAATTCATTGTACATTCTCTTCTTTTTATCCTAATTGATTTTCAGTTGCTTGGGGACAAGCAACAATTTAAGTTTGGTGTTGTAATTTCAGGTATTTTCTGGCTGAAATTGAGGGAGCTGAGCAAAAATCTGATTCGGGCTGAAAAAGGATTGCTGATGCTGTTGGATTCTGACCTCTCTGCACTCGGAATGAATTTTCTGGAGCTACAGGAGTCCAATTGGCGCGCTTCCAATTGCATTGGAAAGTAGACATCCGGGGCTTTCCAGCAATATATAATAGTCCATACTTTGCTCAAGGATAGACGATATAAACTGGCGTTCAACTCCAGTTTCATGCTGCAGTCTGGCGTCCAGCGCCAGAAACAAGTTACAAGTTGGAGTTCAACACCAGAAACAGGTTACAACCTGACGTTGAACGCCCAAAACAGCCCAGGCACGTGAGAAGCTTTAGTCTCAGTCCCATCACATACCAAGTGGGCCCCAGAAGTGGATTTCTGCACTATCTATCATAGTTTACTCATTTTCTGTAAACCTAGGTTACTAGTTTAGTATTTAAACAACTTTTAGAGATTTATTTTGAATCTCATGACATTTTAGATCTGAAATTTATACCTTTTGGCAGCATGAGTCTCTAAACTCCATTGTTGGGGGTGAGGAGCTCTACAGCGTCTCGATGAATTAATGCAAGTACTTCTATTTTCCATTCAAACATGCGTGTTCCTATCTAAGATATTCATTCGCGCTTAATTATGGAGAAGGTGATGATCCGTGACACTCATCACCTTCCTCAACCCATGAACGTGTGCATGACAGCCACCTCCGTTCTATATTAGATTGAATGAGTATCTCTTAGACTCCATAATCAGAATCTTCGTAGTATAAGCTAGAATTGATGGCGTCATTTAGGAGAATCCGGAAAGTCTAAACCTTGTCTGTGGTATTCCGAGTAGGATTCTGGGATTGGATGACTGTGATGGGCTTCAAACTCGCGAGTGCTGAGCGTAGTGACAGACGCAAAAGGATAGTAAATCCTATTCCAGTATGATCGAGAACCTCTAGATGATTAGCCGTGCTGTGACAGAGCATTTGGACCATTTTCACTGAGGAGATGGGAAGTAGCCATTGACAACGGTGACACCTTACATCGAGCTTGCCATGGAAGGAACTTTGCACTTTTGCATGCATGAGGGAAGAGGAATACAAGAGAAAAGCTGAAATTCAGAAGACAAAGCATCTCCAAAACCCCAACATATTCTCCATTACTGCATAATAAGTATTTATTTCATACTCTCTTATTTTTCGTAATTCAATTTGATAAGTGAATTGTTTTCCTGACTAAGAGTTACAAGATAACCATAGATTGCTTCAAGCCAACAATCTCCGTGGGATTCGACCCTTACTCACGTAAGGTATTACTTGGACGACCCAGTGCACTTGCTGGTTAGTTGTGCGGAATTACATAGTGTGAAGTAATTTTCGTGCACCAAGTTTTTGGCGCCGTTGCCGGGGATTGTTCGAGTTTGGACAACTGACGGTTTATTTTGTTGCTTAGATTAGGAAAAATTTTTCTTTTTGGTTTAGAATCTTCTATTATTGTTTTTGGTTGAAATTATTTTTTCTAAATCCTTATTTTCTTTTTTTTTTTAAATTTTTTGAATTTTTTTTAACTAATAATTGAGTTTTTTTTTAGTTATAAAAAATACTTCTTCAAAACAAGTGTTACATTTACTGCCCAATTGGCTAGAGCGTTGGTTTATGTTCTTGGTAATTGGGTATCTTCTTGTTAAAATCTTTTTTTTTTCAAAAATAATTTTTCTTTGATTAAATCTTGTGCCAAACTTTAAGTTTGGTGTTTTCTTGTTAATCTTTCTTTAATTTTCGAAAATTTTAGTTTGGTTTGCTAAAAATTTTAAGTTTGGTGTTCTACCTTCATGTTCTTGTGGTTCTTGTGATTCTTCAAAGTGTTCTTGAGTTTTCCTTGTGTCTTGATCTTAAAATTTTTAAGTTTGGTGTTCCTTGGTATTTTCCCTCCAAAATTTTCGAAAACAACGAGCATTAGATCTAAAAATTTTAAATCTTGTGCTATTTTATTATTTTTCTCTTTCCTTATTAAATCTTGTGCTATTTTATTGTTTTTCTCTTTTTGGCGTAAAACACCCAAACTGGCACCAGAATTGGAGTTAAACGCCCAAACTGGCACCCAAGCTGGCGTTTAACTCCAAGAACAGCCTATGCACGTGAAAGCTTCAATGCTCAGCCCAAGCACACACCAAGTGGGCCCCGGAAGTGGATTTCTGCACTATCTGCACTTAGTTACTCATTTTCTGTAAACCTAAGTTACTAGTTTAGTATAAATAGCACTTTTTACTATTGTATTCGCATGCTATCGTAGACTATTGTTCACGTTTGGAGGCTGGCCTTACGGCCATGCCTAAACTATTTTCACTTATGTATTTTCTACGGTGGAGTTTCTACACCCCATAGATTAAGGTGTGGATCTCTGCTGTTCTTCATAAATTAATGCAAGTACTATTATTTTTCTTTCAATTCACGCCTACTTCTTCTCCAAGATATACTCTCGTTCTTAATTCAGTTAAGTCAGAATGAAGGGATGACCCGTGATAATCACAAAATCTTCGTTACTCACTTAGCCAAGATCCGCGTGCCTGACAACCACAAAGCGGTCTACATGATGTTCAACGTAGTCATTGGACGACAGCCGGAGTATATTCTCTTGGGTATCTAATACACGGACCGAGTCCGTGAGATTAGTATCTTCATGGTATAGGCTAGAATCATTGGCAGCATTCCTGGGATCCGAAAAGTCTATACCTTGTCTGTGGTATTCCGAGTAGGATCTGGGAAGGGATGACTGTGACGAGCTTCAAACCTACGAATGTTGGGCGTAGTGACAGTGTGCAAAAGGATCAATGGATTCTATTCCGACGCTAGTGGGAACCGACAGATGATTAGCCATGCGGTAGCTGTACCTGGTATTTTTCATCCGAGACGAGAAATCTGACAGTTGATTAGATGTGCAGAAATCGTAGAGGACCATTTTCACTGAGAGGATCTTATAGCTTGCCATGGAAGGGAGCATGCATGATTGGAAGAAGGCAATAGGAAAGCAGAGGTTCAGAAGCAGCAAAGCATCTCCAAACGCTTATCTGAAACTCCCACCAATGAATCATATAAGTATCTTTATTTTATTTTATGTTTTATTTATATTTTAATTATCAAAACCTCATAAGCAATTGAATCCGCCTGACTGAGATTTACAAGATGACCATAGCTTGCTTCAAGCCGACAATCTCCGTGGGATCGACCCTTACTCACGTAAGGCATTACTTGGACGACCCAGTGCACTTGCTGAGTAGTTGTGCGGAGTTGTGAAAAGTGTGAATCACGATTTTCCACACCAAGTTTTTGGCGCACTTGCCGGGGATTGTTCGAGTTTGGACAACTGACGGTTCATCTTGTTGTTTAGATTGGGTAATTTTATTTTATGTTTAAGTTTTTATTATTTTTATTTTCAAAATATATATATATATAATACAAAAAAAAATTAATAAAATCATAAAAACCAAAAAAATTTTGTGTTTCTTGTTTGAGTCTTGTGTCAAATTTTAAGTTTGGTCTCAATTGCATGTTTTAATTCTTCTTAAATTTTTGAAAATATATGCATTGTGTTCTTCTTGATCTTCAAGTTGTTCTTGATGATTTTTCTTGTTTGATCTTTAAATTTTCTTGTTTTGTGTCTTTTCTTATTTTTCTTGTTCATTTTCGAATTCATGGTGTCTAAACATTAAAAATTTTTAAGTTTGGTGTCTTGCATGTGTTTCTTTTTCTTAAAAATTTTCAAAAATATGTTCTTGATGTTCATCATGATCTTCAAGGTGTTTTTGGTGTTCATCTTGACATTCAAAGTGTTCTTGCATGTATTAGTTGTTTTGATCTTAATTTCTTATGTTTTGTGTCTTTTTGTTATTTTTCTCTCTCTTCACTAATTCAAAAATAAAAAAATAATATATTTCCCTTATTTTACTCATAAATTTTGAAATTTTGGATTGACTTAGTAAAAAAATTTTAAAATTTAGTTGTTTCTTGTTAGTCAAGTCAAAATTTTAATTTAAAAATTCTATCTTTTCAAATCTTTTTCAAAATCAAATCTTTTTCATTTTTCTTTCCTGTTTTTCAAAAATTCTTCAAAATAAATTTTTCAAAATCTTTTTCTTATTTTTATTTCATAATTTTCGAAATCATTGCTAACATTTAATGTTTTGATTCAAAAATTTCAAGTTTGTTACTTTCCTGTTAAGAAATGTTCAATCTTTAAATTCTAGAATCATATCTTTTAGTTTCTTGTTAGTCAAGTCATCAACTTTAATTTTCAAAATCAAATTTTTTTAAATTTTTTTTTCAAATCTTTTCAAAATAAATTTCAATCATATCTTTTTCAAAACTTAATTTCAAAATCTTTTTCTAACTTCTTATCTTTTCAAAATTTTCAAATCTTTTTCAATTAACTACTTGACCTTTTGTTTGATTTTAAAAGTTTACTATTTCTTATCTTTTTCAAAACTACCTAACTACTTTTCTCTCTCTAATTTTCGAAAACCACTAACCACTTTTTCAAAAACCTTTTTAATTAACTAATTGTTTTAAATTCTAATTTTATTTTATTTCTTTTAATAATTTCGAATACTAACCAATAATTAAAATAAAAACAAAAATATTTTTCTTTTCTTTTAATTAATATTCAAATTCCCTCTCTCTCTCATCTCTTTCTATTTATTTTATTTAATTACTAACACTTCTCTTCTACTAATAATTCGAACCCTCTCCCTCTCTCTGTGTTCGAATTCTTCTCATTCTTCTATTCTTCCATTCTTCTACTCACATAAAGGAATCTCTATATTGTGACATAGAGGATTTTTTTTCTTTTCTGTTCTCTTCTTTTTCATATGAGCAGGAACAGGGATAAAGACATCCTTGTTAAAGGTGATCCTAAACTTGAAAGGACTCTGAAGAGGAAGCTAAAATAAGCTAAAGCACAACACTCTGGAGAGGACCTGACAGAAATCTTCGAAAAAGAAGTAGACATGCCAGCCGAACCCAACAACAATGGTGGAGTTGCAAGGAAAGTTCTTCGTGACTTTACTGCACCAACTTCCAACTTCAATATAAGAAGTGAATTACATGGGAGAATCCTATGGAAACACTTACAATCTTTCATGGAGGAATCATCCTAATTTCTTAGCAGAAGCCTAATCAAAGCTTCAATAATAATAATAATGGTGGGAGAAATAGGTTTAGCAATAGCAAGCCTTCTCCATCATCTTCTGAACAACAGATAGAGAATTCTAAGCAGAGCCTCTCTGACTTAGCAACCATAGTCTCTGATCTATCTAAGACCACTCTCAGTTTCATGACTGAACCAAGGTCCTCCATCAGAAATTTAGAGGCACAAGTGGGTCAACTAAGTAAAAGAGTGACTGAAACTCCTCCTAGTACTCTCCCAAGCAATACAGAAGAGAATCTAAAAAGAGAGTGCAAGGCCATCAATATACCCAACATGGCTGAACTTGGAGAGAGTCAAAGGGCAGTAATTTCCAGTGAGGAAGACCTCAATGGACGTCCACTGACCACTAAGGAGTTCCCTCCTGAGGAACCAAAGGAATCTGAGGCTCATACAGAGACCATAGAGATTCCACTGAACTTACTGTTGCCATTCATAAGCTCTGATGAGTATTCTTCCTCTGAAGAAGATGAAGATATTTTTGAAGAACAAGTTGCTCAGTATCTAGGAGCAATCATGAAGCTGAATGCCAAGTTATTTGGTAATACGACTTGGGAGGATGAACCTCCATTACTCATCAATGAACTGAATGTCTTGGTTCAACTAAAATTACCTCAGAAGAAATCGGATCCCCGAAAGTTCTTAATACCTTGTACCATAGGAACCATGACCTTTGAGAAGGCTCTGTGTGACCTGGTGTCAGGAATAAACCTCATACCACTCTCTGTAATGGAGAAACTAGGGATCTTTGAGGTACAAGCTGCAAGAATCTCACCAGAGATGGCAGACAAATCAATGAAACAGGCTTATGGACTTGTAGAGGATGTCTTAGTGAAGGTTAAAGGCCTATACATCCTTGCTGACTTCATAATCCTAGACACTGGGAAGGATGAGGATGAATCCATCATCCTTGGAAGACCCTTCTTAGCCACAGCAAGAGATGTGATTGATGTAGACAGAGGAGAGTTAGTCCTTCAATTGAATAAGGACTACCTTGTGTTTAAGGCTCAAGGATCTTCTTCTGTAACCATGGAGAGGAAGCATGAAAAGCTTCTCTCAATACAGAGTTAAACAGAGCCCCCACACTCAACTTCTAAGTTTGGTGTTGGGAGGCCACCATTAAGCTCTGAGTCTCTGTGATGCCCTCTAAGAGCTCACTGTCAAGCTATTGACATTAAAGAAGCGCTTATTGGGAGGCAACCCAATGTTATTTAATTATATTTATTTTAGACATTTGTTTTCCATTGTTATTTTATGTTTTCTTTAGGTTGATGATCATGTGAAGTCATAAAAACAGTTGCAGAAATAAAGCAAAATAAAAAATAGCACACCCTGGAGGACAGGCTTACTGGCGTTTAAACGCCAGTAAGGATAGCATTCTAGGCGTTCAGAAAAACGCCCAGTAAAGAAGGAATCCTGGCATTTAACGCCAGCCAGGGTATCTGGCTGGGTGTTAAACGCCCAAAATGGCAGTCAAGTGGGCGTTAAACGCCAGAATAGATAGCATTCTGGGCGTTTAACGCCAGGATGACACAATGGTGGTAATTTTGTTTCCAATTCGATTTTTTTTCAATTTTTCATGTTTTAATTCATAATTTTTTGCATCAAACATATTTTAAAATTTCATCTTTCAATTTTTATTTTCAAAAATTAATAATCTTTCCAATTCTTTTTAATTCTCTTTTTAATTCTTTTCAATTCCTTCCAAAACGTTTTCAAAACTTACATATCTTTTCAAATTCTTTTCAACTCTTTTTCTTGTATACATTAATATGTTTTCAAAAATTAATTGCATCACTCTTCTTCTACTCCCTTCTATCTTATTTTGCTCGAGGACGAGCAAAGCTTTTAAGTTTGGTGTGGAAAAGCTCAGTTTTTTTGTTTTTCCATAACCATTAATGACACCTAAGGCCAAAGAAACCTCTAGGAAGAGGAAAGGGAAGGCAGTTGCTTCCAACTCTGAGTCATGGGAGATGGAGAAATTAATCTCAAAAGCCCATCACTAGAAAGAAGATGGAGCAAACAAGAGAGCCCACTCATGGACCTCAACAAGAGCACTCCATTATCCTCAATGAAATCAGAGAGGACCAAAAGGCCATGAGAGAGGAGAAACAAAGGCAAGGAAGAGACATAGAGGAGCTCAAGCACTCCATAAGATCTTCCAGAGGAAGAACTAGCCGCCATCACTGAGGTGGACCCGTTCTTTAATTTTCATGTTTTTATTTTTCTATTTTTTTCGAATTATATGCTTTATGTTTTGTCTATGTTTGTGTCTTTATTACTGATCATTAGTGTTTAAGTGTCTTTGTCTTAAAGCTATGAATGTCCTATGAATCCTTCATCTTTCTTAAATGAAAAATGTTTTTAATTGCAAAAGAACAAGAAGAAGTACATGAATTTTGAATTTTATCTTGAAATTAGTTTAATTATTTTGATGTGGTGGCAATACTTTTTGTTTTCTGAATGAATGCTTGAACAATACATATTTTTTATGTTGTTTATGAATGTTAAAATTGTTGGCTCTTGAAAGAATAAAGAAAAAGGAGAAATGTTATTGATAATCTGAAAAATCATAAAAGTGATTCTTGAAGAAAGAAAAAGCAGTGAATAGAAAAAGCTTGCGAAAAAAAAGAAAAAAAAAAGAGAGAAAAAAAAGGGCGAAAAATAAAGAAGAAAAGAAAGAAAAAGAAAAAGCAAGCAGAAAAAGCCAATAACCCTTTAAACCAAAAGGAAAGGGTAAAGAGGATCCAAGGCTTTGAGCATTAATGGATAGGAGGGCCCAAAGAAATAAAATCCTGGCCTAAGCGGCTAAATCAAGCTGTCCCTAACCATGTGTTTGTGGCGTGAAGGTGTCAAGTGAAAAGCTTGAGACTGAGCAGTTAAAGTCATGGTCCAAAGCAAAAAGAGTGTGCTTAAGAGCTCTAGACACCTCTAACTGGGGATTCTAGCAAAGCTGAGTCACAATCTGAAAAGGTTCACCCAGTTATGTGTCTGTGGCATTTATGTATCTGGTGGTAATACTGGAAAACAAAATGCTTAGGGTCACGGCCAAGACTCATAAAGTAGCTGTGTTCAAGAATCAACATACTGAACTAAAAAAATCAATAACACTATCTGAATTCTGAGTTCCTATGGATGCCAATCATTATGAACTTCAAAGGATAAAGTGAGATACCAAAACTGTTCAGAAGCAAAAAGGCTACAAGTCCCGCTCATCTAATCAAAACTAATCTTCATTGATATTTTTGAGATTTATTGTATTTTCTCTTCTTTTTATCCTATTTTGTTTTTAGTTGCTTGGGGACAAGCAACAATTTAAGTTTGATGTTGTGATGAGCGGATAATTTATACCCTTTTTGGCATTATTTTTACATAGTTTTTAGTATGTTTTAGTTACTTTTTATTATATTTTTATTAGTTTTTATGCAAAAATCACATTTCTGGACTTTACTATGAGTTTGTGTATTTTTCTGTAATTTCAAGTATTTTCTGGCTGAAATTGAGGGACCTGAGCAAAAATCTGATTCAGAGGCTAAAAAAGGACTGCAGATGCTGTTGGATTCTGACCCTCCTGCACTCTAAGTGGATTTTCTGAAGCTACAGAAGCCTAATTGGCACGCTCTCAATTGATTTGGAAAGTAGACATTCTGGGCTTTCCAACAATATATAATAGTCCATACTTTTTTCAAGATTTGATGGCCCAAACTGGCATCCAAAGCCAGCCTAAAACTTTCTGGCGTAAAACGCCCAAACTGGCACTAGAATTGGAGTTAAACGCCGAAACTGGCACCCAAGCTGGCGTTTAACTCCAAGAACAGTCTATGCACGTGAAAGCTTCAATGCTCAGAACAAGCACACACCAAGTGGGCCCCGAAAGTGGATTTCTGCAATATCTGCACTTAGTTACTCATTTTCTGTAAACCTAAGTTACTAGTTTAGTATAAATAGCACTTTTTACTATTGTATTCGCATGCTATCATAGACCATTATTGTTCACGTTTGGAGGCTAGCTTCATGGCCATGCCTAAACTATTTTAACTTATGTATTTTCTATGGTAGAGTTTCTACACCCCATAAATTAAGATGTGGAGCTCTACTGTTCTTCATGAATTAATGCAAGTACTATTGTTTTTCTTTCTATTCACGCCTACTTCTTCTCCAAGATATACTCTCGTTCTTAATTCAGTTAAGTTAGAATGAAGGGGTGACCCGTCGCAATCACCCAATCTTCGTTACTCACTTAGCCAAGATCCGCGTGCCTGACAACCACAAAGCGGTCTACATGATGTTCAACGTAGTCATTGGACGACAGCCGGAGTATATTCTCTTGGGTATCTAATAAACGGACCGAGTTCATGTGATTAGTATCTTCGTGGTATAGGCTAGAATCATTGGCATCATTCCTGGGATCTGAAAAGTCTAAACCTTGTCTGTGGTATTCCGAGTAGGATCCGGGAAGGGATGACTGTGACGAGCTTCAAACCTGCGAATGTTGGGCGCAGTGACAGTGTACAAAAGGATCAATGGATTCTATTCCGACGCTAGCGGGAACCGACATATGATTAGCCATGCGGTAGCTGTACCTGGTATTTTTCATCCGAGACGAGAAATCCGACAGTTGATTAGCCGTGCAGAAACCGTAGAGGACCATTTTCACTGAGAGGATCTTGCAGCTTGCCGTGGAAGGGAGCACGCATGATTGGAAGAAGGCAATAGGAAATCAGAGGTTCAGAAGCAATAAAGCATCTCCAAACGCTTATCTGAAACTCCCACCAATGAATCACATAAGTATCTTTATTTTATTTTATGTTTTATTTATATTTTAATTATCAAAACCTCATAACTAATTGAATCTGCCTGACTGAGATTTACAAGATGACCATAGCTTGCTTCAAGCCGACAATCTTCGTGGGATCGACCCTTACTCACGTAAGGTATTACTTGGACGACCCAGTGCACTTGCTGATTAGTTGTGCGGAGTTGTGAAAAGTGTGAATCACGATTTCCCACATCAGCCTCTCCGTGAGTATGCACCAGACAAGGAGAGCTAGGTCCGCTGTGATGGATGACTCATGGGTGCTTGGAAGCACGTAGTAAGATAAGATCTGGGCCTACGCTTGAGCCTCCATAGTAAGCGAGCGTGCGTCAATGAAGGAAGGAAAAGAGGAACATTAAACCCAAAGAGTCAACACATGGAGGATAACATGCAAGTGAAAAGTAAAGCCCAAAAGGAATAATGCATCTTGAGGACATGACAGCTGCAACATGTGACAAAACAACAATATAATCATAGGGTATATCACTAGCATGAGATGCAAGAGTATGAGAGGCATGCAAGTATAAGCCATGAGAAGAATAAACCCAAGCATCAAGAATTATACAAGGTAGCATATGCAAGAAAGATAATGGGCACAAGAGAGTCTTGCACCTAGTCTAACTCCAAGACTACGAAGCATTGAATGGGATAAGTTGGAGTTAGAGAGGGTGGACTCACAAATCTTGCAATATGCAATAAGGAAGCAAGTCAAGGGTAATGAGCATAGGAAAAGTAAACATGAAGCAAAGTATGCTCAATGCACATAAAGGAAAGGCAAGTGTATGAAAAAGAGGCATCGAGTTGAGAGCATAAAGTCAAATTGAACCAAAATGGTGTAGGTACCTTTCAACAAACACTTGGTGTGCAATATTCAAACAACGAGCAAGTAGGAAAAATTCAAAAAAATAAACCCCAAATGGAATATCGACTATCACAACCACACTACATAATCAAAAAGGAATCAAGAGATATCAAAATGACCCATCAAAGCAAGAGAGAACTCAAAGTTCAACACCCATGGAAAATATGAAATGAAAGAAAACAAACAAGCAATAATCAATTAATAAAAATGCAACCAAGAAGAAAAGAAAGAGAGAGACTAAATGCAACTTAGAAGAGAAAAATTTAAAATGAGAAGAAAGAGGAAGGGGTGGTGGTAAAACCTTGAGAAGAAGAGGAAGAAAGCAAGGTGGAGTGTAGGTGGAAAATAGGAGAGGAGAGGGAAAAGAAAGAGAGGAGAGAGAAAATGTGGGACCGCTGGAGTTGCTGGTCGCCGGAGGCGGTGGTCGCCGGTGGTTGTAGGTGGAGACAAGGTGGTATGAAGATGGGGGAAGAGAGGAAGAAGCAATGGACGAAGAAAGTGAAATAATTTGTTCAAAACAGGGTGCGCTGCATTTCAGGTGCGTCTGGGATGTGACGCGTGCGTGCCATCCACGCGTACGCATGGATGGTGGAAACAGAAAAGTGACGCGTAGGCGTCCCCCACGCATACGCGTGGGTAGCAGAAAAGGGAGAGGACGCATACGCGTCAGTTGACGTGCACGCGTGGATAGAATTGTGCCTTGCGCACAAAGTTGGCATGAAGTACGCACAACTCTCTGGTTTTTGTACCAGGAGTTGGCTGCAGTAAAAGCGACGCGTGCACGTGCCTTACGCACACGCGTGGATGGCGGCATTGGCGACCGACGAGTAAGCGTCTCCCACGCATACGCGTGGGTCGCAGTTGTGTCGCTCGCACAATTCACGTACAAGGTAGGCATAACTCTCTGGTTTTTACACAAGAGATTCCAAAATTCGCAATCGATGCGTGCGCGTTGCCCACGCTTACGCGTGGGTGTGCAAAATGACAAGGGACGCATAAGTTTCAGTGACGCGTGCGCGTGGAGAGCAGTTGTGCTCCCAGCACCAAACGCGCACAAAAGTCACACAACTCTCTGGTTTTAGTACTAGAAGTTGTGGAAGCGCGTCGATGCGCACGCGTAGAGCACGCTTGCGCGTGGATAGACCCCCCTTTTTTTTCATACACATGAGGAGGGGCAATTATAGCACAAATTGGTAGTAATGCATGCCAAAAGGTTCAAAAACACTCAAAATTTCATGTAACACTCAAGATTAAGCATTTCTTCAACATTCCAATTCAATCAAACCACTATCAATGAACTCCTCATGAGTAATTCAACAAAAACCAAATTCAAGCAATCACCAAATTCACAAAGACTCAAAAGGCTATATGCAAGAAACTATGTACAAAGGAAGATCATACCATGGTGGGGTGTCTCCCACCTGGCACTTTTCTTTAACGTCCTAAAGTTGGACGGTCATGAGCTCAGATCTCTTCGCCCTTGGGTGCGTCCTCAAGAAGGAACACCTCAACCTCTTTATTGCTTTTCATCTTCTCTCCATGATAAAGTTTCAAACGATGACCATTAACTTTGAGAATTGTGGGGCTTGAAGAGTGACTCAAGTGGAAGACTCCATATGGCTCAGCTTTCTCCACCCTATAAGGTCCTTCCCACCTTGATCTTAACTTGCCTAGCATCAACCTCAATCTTGAGTTATAGAGGAGGACTAGGTCCCCAGCTCTAAACTCTCTCCTTTTGATATTTCTATCATGCACCACTTTCATCCTCTCTTTGTAGAGTCTTGAATTCTCATAGGCTTCCAACTGAAGATACTCAAGCTCCACCAACTGTAACTTCCTTTCGATTTTGGCCCCCTAAATCTTGAGTTTCATTCTTTTATGGCCCAATAAGCCTTATGTTCTACCTCCACCGGGAGATGGCAAGCTTTTCCATAGACCAACCGGAACGGACTCATACCAATTGGTGTCTTATAGGCCGTCCGGTAGGCCCAAAGCGCATCTCCGAGCTTAGAACTCCAATCCCTCCTATGAGGCTTCACAATATTTTCCAATATGCGCTTGATTTCTCGGTTGGAGATTTCGGCTTGGCCATTTGTTTGGGGGTGATATGCCATGGCCACCTTGTGAATGATACCATACTTCTTCATCAACCCTGTCATCCTTTTGTTGCAAAAATGAGAGCCTTGATCACTCACGATTGCTCGTGGTGATTCAAAGCGACAAATAATATTATTCCGAGTAAAAGAAAAAACCACATTAGCATCATCAGTTCAGGTGGGAATCGCCTCCACCCACTTGGAAACATAGTCAACAGCTAGCAGAATATATATGAAACCATTAGAGTTTGGAAAAGCGCCCATGAAGTCAATACCCCAAACATAAAAAATTTCACAAAACAACATAGTTTGATAGGGTATCTCATTCTTCTTGGAAATATTTCCAAACCTAAGGCATTGTGGACAAGAGCTACAAAAGAGAGATGCATCTTTAAAGAGTATAGACCACCAAAATCCACAGTCTAGGACCTTTCTAGCAGTTCTTTGAGGACCAAAGTGGCCACCACCCTCAGAAGAGTGGCAAGCCTCCAAGATAGACTGAAATTCGGATTGTGGTATACACATCCTAATTATTTGATCAGCACCACATCTCCACAAGTATGGGTCATCCCATATATAATATTTGTATTCGCTTTTGAGTTTATCCTTTTGATGTTGAGAAAAATTGGGAGGAAAGGTGCGAGCAACCAAGTAATTGGCAATAGGTGCATACCAAGGGATCACCTCGGATATTGCTAGCAAGCCCTCAAGAGGAAATGAATCATTGATAGGAGTGGAATTGCCCTTTGTGTGCTCAAGGCGACTCAAGTGATCCGCCAGTAAATTTTGGGAACCACTCCTATCTTTGATCTCTAGATCAAACTCTTGCAAAAGCAATACCCATCGGATTAACTTGGTTTCAATTCTTTCTTGGCCAACAAATACTTCAAAGCCGCATGGTCTGAGTAGACTACCACCTTAGAGCTAAGTAAATAAGCCCATAATTTATCCAAGGCAAAGACAATTGCTAACAATTCCTTCTCGGTGGTAGTTTAGTTGGACTGGGCTCCATCTAAAGTCTTAGAGGCATAGGTAATGACATAAGGATTTTTACCCTCGCATTGAGCTAGTGCCACTCCTACCGCATAGTTTGAGGCGTCACACATGATCTCAAACGGCCTAGTCCAGTCAGGCCCTCTCACAATAGGAGCTTGGGTCAAAACAATCTTCAAATTGTCAAATGCTTCCATGCACTCTTCACTCAAATCAAATTCCACATCCTTGTGCAACAACCGAGATTTATGCCTTTGATGAGCGATATAAACAGACAAAGGCATAATGCTCACGCAAGCGACTAGTCACTTGTATCCCATCTATAGGGCAAGTGACTAGGCAAGGGCCGGGGTCACCACATTTTTCCGGTATATCGCTCATCAAAGCCAAAATTGAGATTTCCAATGGAATAGTTTCTAAATCATGGATTTTCTCCTTGTTCATGCACAAATTCTTTAGAAACTTTGCATATTTAGGGACTTGGTGGATAGCATCAAAAAGAGGAATGGTTACCTTAACCTTTTTAAATATCTCCACCATCTTAGGATCTAGCTCAACTTTCTTCTTGGTTTTCCTTGCCAACGTGGGAAATAGAATTGGAGTAGTTTCTTGCAAGACATTTCCATCCTTAAGAACTCTGCTCCTTGGTTGAGCAATCACGTCCTCAACTACCTCTTGTACCTCATCCTCTTTTTCAATGCCTTCTACCTCAACAACATCCTCGTTTTGAGTGACTTCTCTTGGGCTTGACTCATCGGGACTCCTCTCTTGCAATTTAGTGCCGGACCTCAAGGTGATGGCATTGATGCCACCCTTGGGGTTGGGTAAAGGTTGAGAAGGTAGTGCACTAGAGTTTGAGGGTTGAACGTTAGAGGTAGAAGTTGGTTCTATACAGGAAAGAAGGGCTTGGATGGTAGAGGTAAGACCGTTGATGCTAGAGTTAAACGAGGCTTGAAACTCTTTTTGTCCTTGAAGAATAGAACGGAGTGTCTCATCTTGGTTGGAGGAAGGAGGGCAGGTGGTTTGGGGCACTTATGGTTGGTTGAATTGAGGTGCTTGCCTTTGATGAGGTGGTTGGTAGCTTTGGTAGGTCCTTCCTTGGTTTTGGTGTTGGTATGGAGGGTTTTGTTGATACCGGTTTTATTGGTTGTTGTTGTTCCACCTTTGGTTCCCACCATTGTCCCTTCATCCTTGATTATAGTTGTCCCTCCATCCTTGGTTGGAATTGTCTTGCCAACTTTGATTATAGTTACTCCCTTGATTATAGTTGCCTCCTTGTTGGTAATAACCTTGGTTTGGACGATTGTAGTAGGCATTAGTAGCCGCCAAGGTATTGTCCTCTTGGAGACTTGGGCATTCATCGGTGTAATGGGAGTAACAAGAGCAAATTTCGCACACTCGTTGAGGGACCAACTGTTGACATTGTTGTTGCTGAGGAGGTGGAGGTTGTTGTTGATTGAGTTGGAGTTGCTTGAGAATATTGGTCATCTCTCCCAAGGTTTTGGTAAGAGCGGCGGTCTCACCACTAGAAGAAACTTCATTTATGGTTCTTGGATGTGTTTCTTTGTCTAGCATGTTGGATGGACTCGACCAAATCGGTGATTAGTTGCCATGCTTCCTCTGCCGTTCTATACTTTGTCAAGGAACCATTACTTGAAGCATCTAAGAGGATCTTGTCTTGAGGTTTCATTCCTTGGCAAAAATAGCTAATCAACACTAGAGTGTCAATCATGCCGTGAGGGCATGAGTCGAGAAGCTTCTGAAACCGTTCCCAATACTCATAAAGTGTTTCCAATTCACCTTGGACAATGCATAAAATTTCTTTCCTCAACCTATCCATCACCTCCGGAGGAAAGAATTTATCTAAAAACTCCCTTCTAAGAAAATCCCAATCACCAACAATCTCATCGGCAAAATGTAGAACCACTTTTTAGCTCTTCCTTCTAGAGAGAATGGGAAGGCAAACAACCAAATAGCAACCTCATCGGAACCCTCCCGCCTAGTTGTTGAGCACACACCTTGAAAGTATCTAAGGTGTCTAATAGGATCTTGAGCGGGAAGTCCATGGAACTTGGGTAGAAGATTGATCAAGGCGGTTTTGAGCTCAAAATTAGCATTCAACTCCGGATGACGCACTTGAAGCAGTTGAAGAACAAAGTCCGAAGCACCGGCTTCCTTAAGATTGACTCTTCTTGGAGCGGCCATAGTATTGATACCTAAATCAATGGAAGAGGTATTAGTAGTATCAATGGAAGAGTATACGGTTTCTTCCTCAAATGACGCTTCGGATTCCACCTCGGGTACAATTGGTGAATTGGTAGGAACCCTTTCACTACCTCCAAAGGCTAACCATCTCCGAGCTTGCCTAAGATGTGATATAGTTCTCTCAATTTCCGGATCAAAAGAGGCTAAGCTCGGATCCGGTAGTGAACGCGTCATTCAATGAAAGAAGCATAGAGCTCATGACAACAAAATGTACTAAACAAAGATTAATCCTAACTAACAATTGAACTAGCAAATAATCAAGAAAAAATGCAAGTGTTCACATATCAACATATTTACACTAACCAACAACATGGCACACATATGCAACTTCCCCGGCAATGGCGCCATTTTGATGCGAGATATTTTGTCGGTATATAATTTTACCAATAAATTCGTCGTGAGTATAGTCTAAACCAACAAGCTATAATGCATCAAACTTAGAAAATGTGTCACCATAATTCAATATCAATAACCGGGAGTAGAATCCTAGGTCGTTCTCCCTAGGAGTTGTCCTAAGATGCACATCATTGGTTAGGAGACCTCTTGGTAGTTTAAAGTTGAGTACAAGAAAGGTAAATGAAAATGAATTAAAGCAATGAGACATTAACAACTAAACTAAGGAAAACAAGAACTTAAACTAGCAAGTGAATGACAATCAATCAATGTAAAATCCTTGGCTAGGGGTGAGAATTGAAATTCCTATCCTCATTGCCTCCATCCATTGTGATAACAATTAGTTATTGCTCCACTTCGTTAACCTCTAACTATGAAGGAAAGTCAAGTAGAGATAATCAATTTGAGTCCACAAGTCCTAGTCAAATACTAAGGAAAGACTAGAGTTAGTGTCATTCAAATTAATTAGCAATTTCCAATTATCAATCAACAAAAGGCTTTGACAATTCAAGTGTCTCCAATTACCCAACCCCTAAGCCAAGAGTGAAAATCTACTCCATAGCTATAGTTGACATTTTCTCAAACATTTGGTGAGCAATAATGAAAGAAATCATGGAATTGAGAAGAGAATTTGAATTAAAGCTATCTAATACAAGCAATCAACAACAATAAAGCAATTAACAACAATGAACATGAAATTCCTCAATGCATTAATAGAAATCAATGTAAACAAGATCCAAATCCAAGATCCAAATAACTAGAGTAACAAGAACACTAAAATGAGAGTAGAAGAATGAGATCTACAGATTAGAACAATGTAAAATTGAATTAAATTCAGATCTAACCAAAGGATCCAAGTGAAATTGAAATTGAGAAGGCCAAAACCTCGAGAGAAGTTAGAATTTCTCTCTCTAGAATCATCAATTCAAAAACTAGCTAAAAACTTGTCTAATGTGTGAATCCCCCTTTCCTCCTTGTTCCTTTAGGTCTTTTCCCTCTAGAATTCAGCTCAAATTGGACCTGGAGCTCTTCAGAAATCACCAGCCACGATTTCACTAATGAAGTCACGTGCCGAGCGTCATGCGTGCGTGTGGTACATGCGTACGCGTCGATTGGGATTTTGCTAGCAACACGCGTCAAGCACGTGTACACGTCAAAGAGATTCCTACATAGCCGCGTGGATGCGTCAACTTTTGCGCGCCAATCCCAAATCGAAGCTCCTACGCGTGCGCGTCGGCCACGCTCGCGCGTCGATGCCAATGCTCCAAAGCTCCATTTTTCATGCTCCTTCTACTGATGCATGCTTCCTTCCTCTCTTCTAGACCATTCTTGCCCTATAAACTCTGAAATTACTTAGCAAACAGATCACGGCATCGAATGGTAATAGAAGAAGATAAAAATATAGCATATTTAAGGCCTAAAAAGCATGTTTTCAATCGTCAAGCAAAATTAGGAAGGAGACACAAAATTATGCATTTTATATGGATAAGTGTGATAGAATATTGATAAAACCCCCCAAATTCTACACAAAATAAACCCTAAAATTGGGGTTTATTAATACATTCCCTAGAGCAACTCAAAATACATGACTCAAACTCCTATTTCTCCATGAAACCTCTAGGAGGAACAAAAGTGAAGCATATGCAGAGGAGAAGTCTATACATATATATATACATACCAAAATACAAAAGATAACATCCCAACTTTGCTTGCGACAGGAAACTCCAGACGCTTAATGAGGTGCCTCTCGACCTGTTTCTGAAAAATGACAACATATGTATGGAATGAGAACCGGAGGTTCTCAGCTTGGTAAAGGTGCCAACGTACATAATATATAAGGTCCCAGAATAGTCAGAGGCAATCCTAGATCTCCAACATTCAGATTGAAAACGTAGAGTTATAAATTAAACCAGAAACCAGGTAAACTATCTAAGGTACTTAGGTTCTAATCCAAATATGACTTAATACCTCAATCTCACTCTCCTCCAACCCTCCAAAACTCTGGTGGAATAACCCTCCTCACTCTTCTGCCAGACAAGGGATCTCTCAATTGTATAGACAAACAATACAGACAAAGAAATCATAGATAGAATGCAGTTACAGTAGGTAGAATATATAGCAATTAGGCATAGTTAATCAAATAGGCAATTCCAACGTGTCGGTTACTTTGCCAGAACCTGACACACCCGGTAGCTAACCCAGATATCGTCTCTCTGACATGCCTATCACACTCTTAGGATATAGTGCCTGCCACGCTCTTGGGATATAATGCCCGCCACACTCATGGGATATAGTGCTTGACACACTTTACAACAGAGAGAAAAAGGATGCAACATAGTGGAACAGATTATACACAATTAATATGCCCATCTTTAATATACTCAATAATTCAACATCAGTTAATCATCATCAGTATAGCTCTCATTCATTTCATATTCAGCATTCCGCACTTCTTAAACATAAATCACCACTTCACAATCTATCTTCACTTCCACGTTAACTCCTTCTCTAAGTTTACCCCTTTCTTTATGATCTTAGAACTAAATTTGGGACTTTAGAAGGTAAATGTAGAGGTTTGGAAGTTAGAAAAATAGGTTAAAATCACAAAAAATCCACTTTTTTCTAAAATCAGGGGTTCCGCGTATACATGCCATGTTTTGCGTATGTGGAGATATCATTTGCCATGCTCGTGTACGCGATTCTTGTCTGCGTACGCGAGCCCCTTGGGCAGGGAAAATTTCTCGCGTACGCGAGCCTGTAAATTCTCCCATTCCGCGTACGCATGCACACTCTCACATACGCGGGACATCTGGGCAGAGTTCAGGGTCTGCGTTGCGTGTGTGTTCACGTACGCATGCCCCTCAAAAGAGTTAAAAAGCTGTTAAGTCCTGCAGAATTTACTTTTACACACCAAACTTTTGGCGCGCATAACGATTTTGTAAAAAATCATTTTTAGTCTGTTCTTCGAACGACATAAACTTCACGAACCCAATTTTCATTTGAAATAAGTTTGACACAAGTTGAGGATCTGAAAGCCGAGTTATGCCTTGCCGAAATTTGGTCAAAAATTAAGTTTTTACCAAAAATCTCCAAACCTCTATTTTAGCAAAACCACAATCTTAAACCATGGTTTCGCACTTCAAACAACATTAAATACACTCAAAGCCATTCCACATCCACTCCACCCTTTCTACAACATTCCAATACTCAATTTTTATCAATTTAAACTCAACAATTAATAGCAAAAAACAACTCAATTCATCAATAAATCATACCACAACTCATAATCATTCATCAATCCTCATAAATTACCATAATCATCAATTATCAAACATTTACATATTTAAACTCAACATATCCACCAAATCACTAAACCTCAACATGTTCACATAGTTCAACCTATCCTATGGTCATCTAGCCTAATTTTTCACGTTACATTATATATTATCTACGAGAAACCAAAACCACACCTTGGCTGATTCCTCCCTAAAGTCCAAGACACTTTAATTCACCGTTCCTCAAGCTTCAACGCTTCAGCTCCTCACCAAATGTAAACTCCCAGCCACCAAGACTCAAATTCCATCTTTCCAACATCACCAATTTGATCTAAAGACTCACAATTTAATATAAAGACTCACAATTTAATCTAATACCAGTAATATTACTCAAAATCAAATTAGGGTTCATAGTTATTAATGGTTCACAAGAGT
Organism: Arachis ipaensis; assembly: GCF_059453495.1. Lineage (NCBI taxonomy): Eukaryota > Viridiplantae > Streptophyta > Magnoliopsida > Fabales > Fabaceae > Arachis > Arachis ipaensis. Next base: position 20,449,145 of record NC_142436.1, on the reverse strand, counting down.
TAGATATTTTTCACTATATCAACAAAAATTCGGGATAAGACCCGACAAGTCCACAAAGCTAGTTTTATTCTACACACCAAGATTCAACAAAATATCAACACAATTGCTCAAGATTTTTGAAAATGAAGGGGTAAGAAGCTGGAAAAGAAACTGAGACTTACCTACCAAATTGTTCAGTGGATTTTGTAGAGCTCGCCGTGGTGGTCGCGTGGCCGCAGATGGTGTGGCGATCGGAGTTCCGGATTGAAAGTTAAAAGGATTTGAAATTTACTTTTGAGGGTTAGGGCTTTCTTCGGCACTCTCCCTTCTCTTCAGCGTGCTTCCATGAAATGAGAGGGAAGAGAGCTTGCTTTGGGTGTTTTATATGTTGGACCAAGGGCCCGGTCAAACCGGTTTGGCCCGACAGCCTAATTTTGGGCCAAAATCTTTAAAATTAGTGTTAAAATTTGTATTTTAATTATTTCTACTTCTTTAAACTATAAAATTTAGTTTTTTCTAATTTATTTAATTAATAATTAATTTATTATCTAATTATTTATTAATTTTTAGGGTTTTACATCTTACCCCACTAACAAAAATTTTTTCCCTTGAAAATATCGTTCACCATAAGAGTTCACAAGAGTAGTCCTCCTTTTTAACTTAACATGTAGCAGTCCTAAGGTCTTCCTAATCTCTGTGCTTCTGCTGCTGCACTCCAATTCATTTATCTCTAAGAATTTAAATATTTGCCCCACGTCAATCCAAAATCTCCTTAAGCTTTATAATGCCCTAAGGGAAATATCTCAAGCGGCACAATTAGGTTTGGTTCTAAGTTTGACACTTCCATCTTAATTCATCATTTTTTTCTTTGGTATGAATAAACACAATGTCTTAATGTCCTATAATGTAATCAAAATTTAGTTACCAGTTCCATGATTACCTCCACCTCGTTGTGACCGATCGGCATTCTGAGTACTTCCACGTGGACAATATCGAGAGATATGCTCTAATATCCACAATGGTAACATGGACCTGGCCCATTCCTGTAAGACTTGTTGAGACAGTAGCTCCCATTCCTCTTGAAGTCATGGCCCCTTGGTGCTATATTCTGATTGTGCTCCTTTCGATGGAACTTCTGGCTATCATTCTCTGTTATATCAGCCTTTCTCGAACATTCCTCCATAACTCTACTCTTGTTCACCAATTCAGAGAAAACTCTAATCTCCATCGGCCCCACTGTGCTCAAAATATCACTCCAGAGTCCTCCTTTGTATTTAACACACTTCCACTCCTCAAAGTCTCCCGGAGCTCCCTGACAAATCCTGGAGAATTGGCACAATTCCTCAAACTTGTTTGTATACTCAGCTACCGACATTAAAACCTGCTTCAATTGTAGTAACTCAAGCTTCTTAGCCGTTCTGACAAAGTTCGGGAAATACGTTTTGGAGAATTCAGATTCAAAAGCATCCCAAGTTATCACAGTGTTGTCTCACTGCAGAAAGCGTCGTGTTCCTTGCCACTAATTCTGGGCTTCCCCCATTAACTAATACGTAACTCGATGCATTAATCTTCAGGTACCTGTTGTGCTTGTAAAGCTTGCTCGATTGCCTGAAACCAGTTGTTAGCCTCTGTGGGGTTCGTAGTTCCTCTGAAGGTTGGTGGATTTATCTTTAGGAAAATCGACAATGTCATTGGCCCATTATCTCAATTACTACCATTTCCATTATTAACTTGGTTTTCTAACGCCTGGGCTGTTGCCTGCATAGCCACAATCATGTTTTCCAAGACAGCCATAAAGTTTTTGAGGTTAGTTCTCGTTGTTTCAGGTTCCACATACTAGTTCTACCTCTCCCCCAGCCGAGTACGCGTTCACGAGTCGCCATCTGGTCCATGTTCACACCAAACAATTGATATCAGGTGATCAGTCTCAATATCTCAAGTCTAGTGCTTCGAAGTTCCAAATGTATGCTCATGAACAATTATGCCACATATATCAATTAGATATTCTAAATAGCACATACAGACACCCAGAGTATGCCCAGAAGCATAGTCAGTCTGTCCCTCAGGCTCTACAGGAATGAACTGCTCTGATACCATGATGTAACACTCTACCTGTTCCGAGGGTTACCTGAAAATGAAGGTCAATCTCGAATGAGATCTACTGTGGTGGCCGGAGCTGTTATGTCCGACTTGTTGGATCTGGTGAAGCTGTTGATCCTTAATCATCGGAGGGTGATGGTACCTGCAAGAGACTCTGATACTTAAGTTAGCACGTAGTTTAGGCAGATTTTTAGTAGAATCAGAGTATGAGTTATACCTGGGTGTTCCATTGTATTTATAGTAGTGTGGGGTGACCTCCCTTTGAGATAAGTTAGTTATCTTATCTTATCTTTGAGTGAAGTCATCTTATCTTTAAGGGGAACTGCCTTTATCTTTTTAGGCTTTGGCTGCCTTTAGATTGGGCTGTGTCCCTTCGTTTGGGCTTGCTTGGGCTTCTTATGGCGATTTGGCCGAACTCTTTAAAGGAGAGGTCAGGGAACCTGTCCTGAGGAGGTCGGTCGCTTTTGTCTTCAGTCAGCCCGGGTCGCATAGCTCGACTCAGGGTATGAACAGTGCCCCTGCTTGAGCTCGGTCTTTCCTTTGAGGTCGTATTTTTTCGACCTTTTGAGGAAGTCGAGTTTGAGCATTTTGCTTTGAGTCGATCTCCTATTGGGATTCTTTGAATGCGAAGTGTTTCTCTTCCTTTTTTAATTGTAGTGCACGTTTGTGTTTTTATTGGAAACGTGCGAGGGTTTAAAGTCCATTAACTCCTCTTTGCCGTTTCTTTCTTTCCCTCTTCTACATTTCATTTTTGAATTTCAAAGCATCATCTTTCAGTTTCATTTCTCTTCGCTCTTAGCTTCTTTATCCGCCGAGGTGCTTCTTTCATCTGTTTTCTCACGCCCTAAAGCTCTCTGTCTTCTCTGCTTGAGAGTGTTTTACTGGTGCAGATTTTGATTGTTGCCTCTTCCTTCGCGCTTGTTCCCTCTTTCTTTATAGGTTGGTATTTCTTCCTTCATTTTTCATTTCGATGGTAGCCTTTATACTGCATGTCTGCGAAATTTTGGTTTTCACCAAGTCTGTTTTTGAAAAGCTTGATCCTTTCTGCCAAAGATTGCATCTTTTTATTTTTTATCAATGCTGTGATTCCCTTTACTTGCTTCTGTTTGAGGAAAATGCGTTCTTTTTGGTGATCTTGCTTTCCGTAGGATTTTTATTTGTCGCTGTTTCTGTCTCTTTTCATCCTTCCATGACATCTTCTTGTACAAAGTTTTAGCCTTTGTTGAACTGTTGGTAGGAAAGAGATTGTAGCTTTGATGATTTTTGCATGGTCTATTGATGATGGTGGTTTTCTTGCTATTTATATGGAGTGACGTTACCAGAAAAGAGTTGAACTTTTTGTATTTTCCGTTGAGGGTGTTTAGGGTGTTGACTGCCGTCCTCCCTTTCCTGAATTCTTGCCTTGTTATTGCCTCCAAAGGGTGCCCCTGGACTTCAGCGTGAGTCCTGGGGTTTCCTTTTTACTGCCTATACTTGCTGATTTTTGTTGTCCAAGTTGTTTCGTTATTTGCCTCAGTTGTTTGGTAGTAATCCTTTTTCTTCTTTTTTTCTTAATGTAGAGATAGTTGGCCTATGTCTTCATGAAAAAATATTGTTGAAATGTCTACCAAGGTCCCTGAAGGCATGTCTGACTGGCTGGACTCTATAGTCCTAATGTGTGTTACAGTGGCTGACCCTGAATAATGTGTGAGACTTAGGAGGTCTTATAGGGTTTGTAGTAATAGGGACGAGGAGAAGAAGTATGAATTGGTGTCGCCTGATCCTGAGGAGAGGGTTAGCTTTCCATCCTTAACTCAGGGAGAACGACCCTTTTTCTATGCCTATGACTATTTCTTTAGTTTGTTAAATATCATCATCCCTTTTACTGCTTTTAAAACTGACCTGTTGTGGTCTTGTAACGTAGCCCCTTCCCAGCTTCATCCGAATTCCTGGGCCTTCATTAAGATTTTTCAACTGCTGTATCAAGAGTTGGGTGTCCGACCTTCCATATCTCTCTTCCTTTATCTGTTCGTGTTGACCAAACCTGGAGTAGCGAAGAAAAAGGCTTCTTGGGTCTCGTTCCGAGCTACCCATGGAATGAAGGTGTTTTCTATGTATGATGAATGTTTTCGGGACTTTAAGAATTACTACTTTAAAGTCCGAGCTATTGAAGACGTCCACCCTTTCTTTTTAGATGAAAATAATGAGCCAACTTTTCCTTTGTGTTAGCAAAAAGATGTAGTTGCTACTAAGTATTCTTGGGAGAGCCTGGATGAGGTTGAACAGGCTTTTGTGAGTGTGTTAGAGGAGAATTGGGGAGAGCCTCCTCATCTCGATACGAAGAAGTTTCTAGGAGATCCTTCCCTCCTTCGTGCTGAACTAGGTAGTGGCCGACCTCTTTTTTGTTGTTTTACTTTGTGGTTGAATTTTACCCCTTTCTGTTTGTGACTTGTTTTCTTAGTTTTTGTTTTGCAGAGATGGTGAAATCTACAGACTCTATGAAATACTTTTGTAGGGCTAAGAAAGCAACAGCTGCTCAAAACATCTTGGCAAAGGCTTATGGAGAAGGATCTTCTCAAGTTCCCCGAAGAAGCCGACTTCGGACACTTCTAGACCGAGGAAGATCATTTCGACTCCCCAGGTTCACATGGTTCCTTCCGACCCTCTCCAGCCAACTTCTGGTGCTGCCTCTACTCCTACTTCTGGTCCTCCTCCAAAAAACCAAAAGACTGTTGATCCTTATGACTTGAATGCCCCTGATTTTGACGCCGTGGGGTTTGTTGACAATCAGATTGCTCCTTATGGCCATCTTCCAATGGACGATGTGTCCATCCTTCACCACTTGGATTTCATTACCAGCAATAGTGTTCGGATGGTCCATATGGGTGCAGCCTTGTTCCGTACTATCCAGGGTTCCCCGGTCTATGCGACTAAGGATTTTATGGAGGATGCTAAATCGGAATTTGATAGAATCAAGGGGTTAAAGGATGAGCTTGATACTAAGGTAATTAAGCTGGAGTTGGATCTAGAGAAGGAAAAGTTTCGAGCTACCAGGGCTGAGGTAGCTGTAAACTTGGCAGAGGAAACGAAAAAAAAAACACAAGGAGAGCTACACCCGCACATATGGCGAGCTACTAGAGATTAGGGAAAGGCTTCAATCCGCCCATGCTGATTATGCCGAGCTTCAGGGTCACTTGGTGGGTAGTGTGACTGATGCTTATGAGAACTTGAAGGCTCAAGTCTAGGTCCTTGCCCCTGAACTCGACCTAACTCTCTTCTGTTTGGATAATGTAGTGGAGGACGGCAAGATTGTGCCTGTCCTGGACGATGAAGATGACAGACCTCCCGCTGCGCCGCCAGCCAAAGCTTCTGCCGCCATGACTTCTTCAACTCCTTCAGCTGAGGTCGACCATCCCGAATCTGATCCTGATGTTGAAATTCTCAATCGGTAGGATGGGACTATGGATGTCAATCCTTTGAAGACCATTCCTCCTCCTTCAGCCACGGATGCTGCTACTGGGGAGACTTTAGATCCTTTGTGATTTTCTCTGCTTGTGTGATAGTTCGGTCTGTGGACTTTTGAACTTTTATTATTTTTTTGTAAATTTTCGTGGTGGATGACTTTTCTGATACTTTGGTTGCTTCTAAGCAACCTTATTTTGGAAAAACAAAACACTTTTAAACTTTGAGGCTGCCCCTTGGGTAGCCTTTTGAGTCTTTAATATTTTTTGATGGATATGTTTCTCTGATAAGTTGATCATATATTTTGCAACCTTTGCAAATCTTTATAGAGGGTTGATACTTTACTGTCCAACCTCTTTTTGATCATTTCTTGTTTTGTCCACTTTCTGTGTGGTCGAGGTGATCCTTGGGGCTAACTTGTCCGACAACTTTTTAGTGTTGTCATAGAACCTTTTTAGTTAGTCTGAACAATTTTGATAGCCTTGTCGTGGAGTCGTGGCTTTTTGGGCGAAGCTATGTCCCTTTTAGCGCACGCTTTTTGAGCCTTTGCGAGGTGTCTTTGTCCCTTTTTAGTGATCCTTTCGTTGGTCCAACTTCTCCTATTGGTCCTTCTTAAGTTAGTTTTAGTAGTCCATTTTTAGTCAAACCTCGTCAGGCCGCTTTTTATGGATTAATTTTTATAACTTCTTGCATTAATCTGTTTTTATCGCTTTCACCTTGCCGACTTTTTGTAATCGGGTGATGAATTTGGTTTTCACCTTGCCGACCTCTTTGTAATCGGTCGATGAATTTGGTTTTTACCATGCCGACTTCTTCGTAATCGGGTGATAAAATTGGTTTTCACATTGCCGACTTCTTTGTAATCGGTCGATGAATTTGGTTTTCACCTTGCCGACTTCTTCGTAATCGGGCGATGAAATTGGTTTTCACCTTGCCGACCTCTTTGTAATCGGGCGACAAATTTTATGCTCAGATTAATGCGTCTTGGTAGGAAACTTTTTAGGGAATCTAAAAAACTTTATTCAAATGGAAAATAAGAATATAGATAAGAATATATACATATGAGCGCTTACCCTTCTAAGTCGGTTAATTTTGTAGATCTTGGCCTGGTGCCTCATTAAAAAACCCTATCAGGAAAAAGAGTGCACCTTGGCCTAGGATCTTTATTACTTTCTAACTATAATACCTTCTTAGGTTACAGGCGTGCCATGACCTTGGTAGCTCTCGCCCCTCGAGGTCGGACACTTTGTAGTAGCCTTTTCCCAGTACTTCTATAATTCGGTAAGGTCCTTTCCAGTTAGCTGATAGTTTCCCTTCTCCTGATCGACCTGCTTCGATATCATTTCAGATCAAGATAAGATCGTTGTTAGCAAAACTTCGCTGGACTACCTTCTGATTATACCTTAAAGCCATTTGACGATTTAATGCTTCTTCTCTAATCCGAGCTCTTTCTCGGACTTCTGGAAGTAGGTCGAGCTCTTCCTTTTGCCTTTGGGAGTTGGCCTCTTTGTTGTAGAGGATCATTTTGGGAGATCCCTCTTCCATCTCCATTGGGATCATTGCCTCCATTCCGTAAGCGAGTCGGAAGGGTGATTCTCCTATGGTGGAGTGCGCAGTTGTCCGATATGCCCATAGGACTTGTGGGTGCTCTTCGACCCAAGCTCCCTTTGCATCCTGTAGTCTCCATTTTAATCCAGCTAGTATGACTTTGTTGGCAGGTTCTGTCTGTCTGTTGGCTTGTGGGTGTTCTACGAATGTGAATTAGTGCTTTATTTTCAAGTCAGCTACCAAGTTCCTAAAACCTGTGTCAGTGAATTGGGTGCCGTTATCTGTGGTGATGGAGTAAGGGACCTCGAACCTTGTAATAATGTTCCTGTATAGAAATTTCCGACTTCTTTGAGCGGTGGCATTAGCTAGGGGCTCTGCCTCAATCCATTTTGTGAGATAGTCTACCCCTACAATGAGGAACTTGACTTGTCCCGACCCCTGGGGAAAGGGTCCGAGGAGGTTGATAAACCCCATATTTAAGGTTTATCTTGTGTTAAATTTAGAGGGTTTTGTCAACCTTTCTCCCATTTATCCAATGAAATAGCATGGTTTTGTAAATTCTCCTTTAATTGTGCTTAAGAGTGAAAACATGCTTTTTAGGTCCTTAATTGTTTAATCTTGATTTACCTTTGATTTCATTAGATGCCTTGATATGTTTGTTAAGTGATTTAAGATTTAGGAGGAAAAGATTGGATCAAGGAAATGAAGGAAAAGCATGTAAAAATGGAGAATTCATGAAGAAATGAAGGAATCGCTAAAGCTGTCAAGCCGACCTCTTCGCACTTAAATGACCATAACTTGAGCTACAGAGGTCCAAATGATGCGGTTCTAGTTGCGTTGGAAAGCTAACATCTGGGGCTTCAAAATGATATAAGATTTGCCATAGTTGCATTCGCGCATAGGGACGCGCACGCGCACGGTGCACGGACGCGCCGATGGTGGCACATGCTTCACTTAATGCAACCCTTGGCCAGCGATTTTAGAAGCCTTGTGGGCCCAATCCAACTCATTTCTGATGCTATTTAAGCCAAGGATTGAAGGGGAATCAACATACTTTAGATACTTTACATACTTTCACACATTAGTTTAGTTTAGTTAAATTTTTGGAGGGAAAGTTAGTTTTTAGAAAGAGAAGCTCTCACTTCTCTCTAGGATTAGGATTAGGTTAGATCTAGTTTAGAATTTCATAGATCTAGGTTTAATTCATGCTTTGATTTATTTTTCTCTTTGTAATTCTTCTCCTTCTAGCTTTCCTCTCTCTAGTTTTGCTTTTAATTATGGTAATCCCTTACTTTTATGTTGATGCACTTTTGTTTCTTCTATTTTCCTTTAATGCAATTTATGATTCATGTTCATTTATTGTTCATTTGATTTGTTATTGTTTAATTCCTTGCAATTGAGTAGTGTAGATTTAATTTCCTTGCACTTTTTACTATACTTTCCTTTTATGCCTTTCAAGTATTTGATGAAATGCTCGGTTGGATTTTAGAGTAGATTTTAGTGCTCTTGGCTTTGGTGGAGTAATTAGTGACGCTTGAGTTATCTAATTCCTTTGTTGATTGATAATTAGAAGTTGCTAATTGATTTGGATACCACTAAAGCTAGTCTTTCCCTTGAGAGTTGGCTAGGACTTGTGGAATCAAGTTGATTCATCCACTTGACTTTCCTCCATGGTTAGAGGTTAACTAAGTGGTAGCAATGGATAATTGTGGTCACAATTGAGGAAGATAATTAGGATAGGACTTCTAATTCTCACAACCTTGCCAAGAGCTTTCTAGTTGTTAGTTTATTTTCATTGCCATTTACTTTTCATGTCTAATATCTCAAAAACTCCAAACATAGCTCCATAACCAATAACAAGAACACTTTATTGTAATTCCTAGGGAGAACGACCCGAGGTTCAAATACTTCGGTTTATAGATTTTAGGGGGTTGTACTTGTGACAAACACAACTTTTGTATGAAAGGACTATTGTTGGTTTAGAAACTATATTGCAACAAGATTTCATTTGTGAACTTCTAAACCACACAAAAGTCCTTTCATCAGAGGTCAAGCCTCCATTTTGCGAATGGCCAGAGTGATGTAACACTGGTGAGCTCCTCTGGTGGAGTGATATGAAAATTAGCATGCTTCTCACATGGTGGGCATGCTTTAACGAACTCGGTTGTTTCTTTTTGCAAAGTTGGCCAGAAAAATCCTGCTCGGAGTACCTTTTTGGAAAGAGCTCGTGCTCCCAAGTGGTTGCCACACATGCCGTTGTGTACTACCACCATCATATGCCTATGACTCTTATCCTCAACATGAACCTCAACCATTCTCACAAGCCTCTCATTACCAAACACCTTCCTATGATCCATATCCATCACATGACCAATCAACCATACCATATTCTTATGACCATTATGAGCAAGAACCTTTAGAACCTCCACAATCATATCATGACTACTACCAAGAACCACCTCAATGCACACCATCTCCATACCCTTACCAAGAAGAACCGCCTTCCTACTATGAACCCTCTCTCCAAAATGATGAACCCTCCTATCCACCCCAAGCCCCAATAGATGACTCTCTCACCTTGCTACTTCAAGGCCAAGCGGATATGCAAAGGAACACCTTAGAGTTTGTAACTAACTTGACCAAGGTAGTGCATACTTTAGCCCACCAATGCTTGAACACTCAAGGTGCTTCCATGGCCACATGTGAAGAATCAATTGAAGATCATAGCATGAAGGAGAGATTGGAGACTCTGGTGGGAAATGAGGAATGTTATTTTGTATTAGAACAATTGGAGGAGCCTATGGTTATTGAAGAAAAGGAAGAAGTGGTTGAAGATCTAGGAGATGTTGAAAGTCTATGGGAATGTAGCATCATGGAGCACTCTTCCAAGAAGCTTGATATTGATGTTGAGGAGGGTGCGCAACCTCCAAGGCATATCTTAGTTGGAGACTTGAAAGAGGTTTATCAAGAGATGGATTCAATTATGGATAAATTTTTATCTACAATTGAATCTTTTCCCATTGGACATGAAGTTGAAATTATAGAAGAATGTGCACAATCTCCCATACCCTTGGTGAGCAATAAAGAAGAGAGTGAATCGAAAGAGAGCTACCAAAGGGAAAAAGTTAGCATGGTGTATATCAAGATTGAAAAATATGAAGTGGTTAATCAAGAGATGAATTCATTCATCAAGGAATTCCTATCCAAAATTGAATCACCTCCTATTGGGCAAGAAATTGAAGTTCTTGAAGACAACACCAAGCCAAGTGATAAAAGGAAAAATGTTGAAATTGAAGAAGCTTGCGAAGAGGTGGAGATAGTCAAGGAAGAGCACAAGGGAGTGGAGCTTGCAAGATCATTGGGACCACCCCTTCCTAAGACACCATCCAACACAACATTCAAGTGGGTAAAATTCTTATCCCTAAGCTTTACTTTCTCACTTGAATATGGTTTGATTGAAAATGATGGTCAACTTAGAGCTCTTTGTGGAGTTAAAAGTAGAAGAGAGTTGTGTAATGGTTGGAAACATTGCTCTAAGTTCATGATGGTTGCATGCTCAAAGTTGTATAGTAATGATTGGTGGAAAACCAAATTGCATGGGTCTAGGAAGTTATTTGGAACCTTCTATGAGAATTCTAAGGTCATGCCACCCGGATGGAATGATGATGACCAATTTGGGGACGGGTGTCAAAACAAAGTGTGGGATCCCGAATCTCACAAAGAAAATCAATTTTGGGAGCTCATGGTTTGTGAAGAACTCCATCCAAGCTTGAAGATATTAACTTTGAAGAATGAAGCTTATTGGAGATTCAAGTATTGGTAGATGTTCAAAGATAGTTTCAAGCACAAGCCTCCTTGATAAGAAGCTCCCAATAAGTCCAACTTAAGGACAATAAATAAAAGTGCTAGGTGGGAGACACCCTACCATGGTAAACCCTTTCCATTCTCTTGTAGCTTTGATTAATAAGTGATTTGGGTTGCCATCATAGGCAATTTCTTCTTCTCATATAGTTGTCTTAATAATTTGGTTGTTAGTTACTTGTGATGCAAGTTTCCTTGTTTATATTTGAAAACTCTTCAACAACCAAAAAGAATTTTATAATTTTTGTATTTGTAGTTGATTTTGGAGGTGTAGGTAGTGTTAGGGAGATTTTAGGCTATTTTTAGTATTTAAAAAAAAGTGTCAAGGACGCATACGCACGCTGTGCGCGTACGCGTCCATACGTATATACAGGCCCATACTCTTTCCAGAGAGTTGGGCCAATCTCGCGCAAAAGCTGGGCCAATTGCACAACTGTGCGTACGTGTGCGCGCACTGCGCACATATACGTCGATATCCATATTTTCTATATGCGCGCACTCGCGCACAAGCCGCGTACGCGTCCATGATCCCAACTGCGCAAGGAACGCGTAAGCACGCATGGCGCTTATGCGCGGATTTGCACCCTGTTTTTCTCCTTTCTCCTTTCTTCTTCTTTCTTCTTTTCTTCTTATTTCTTTCTACCTTTCTTCTTCCTCTCTTGAAAAAAAATTTATAAAATAAAATAAAAAAATTAAAATAAATAAATAAATAAATTTTAATAAATAAATAAATAAATAAAATACTAAAAAGAAAAATTTTTTTCTTTTCTTCCATTTTCTTTTATTGCAATTGCTTACTTTCATTCATTGCATTTTAATTTTATTTTTATAGCTTATTGTAATTTTTTTTAAGTTTCTTATTTTAATAATGGTGTTGAATTTTCCTAGTCAATTGTTGAGAATTTCTTGCATTATTTTGGTGCTTCTTGACTTGTTTGATATTGTTGGGTGATGAAACTTCTAAATCAATGCTTCATCTTGTATGACTCTCGTGTCTTTGTGCATTGATTTGACCTCATTTTGTCTTTCATAACCCACTCTTTCTTATGTGAACTTGATGCTCAATATGCTCTTCATGCTTTGATTTTACTCTTGCATCAAGTATTAATTGATATGCCCTTTGCCTATATTGCTTTCTCACTTATATGTGTAGCTAACATGTAGTGAGAACCTTACCCTTATTTGGCATTAGCCCCCGTCTATGTTCTATTTGGTTTGATATTTTTGTTGTAGGCTTAATTTTCTTTCTTTTTCTCTCCCTTTAGGTTGTCCACCAAGAAAGGAGGAAAAGGAAAAGCTTTGAAATGGGGCAACAAATAAGTCATCCGCACAACCTTTTGAAGGAGCTCATCAATTGTAACAACCCATCCACCTTGCTCTCCTTTGCATGCACCGAGGACGGTGCAATCTTCAAGTGTGGGGAGGTCGTCCGACCGATCTCCATGGGTAACAATTTCTTTTTTAACACCAAAGTTAGCTAGATGTTGCATTGCATGATAGGTTGCATGTTAGTTAGAATCTTTATATATTTTATCACTTCTTTTTATGCTAGGACTACTTGGTTATGGTGATGATTTCTTTTTCAAGAAATTGTTTTAGGGCACCCTACCAATTTGAAAAATTTTTGTTGAACTTGCTTGAAAGAATTTATTTTGGAACATGGTTTTTGAGCTAAGAACACAAGCTTGTGAGATTTGAGCCTAATTGTGTGGTTACATCTTATAACCACTTATTTTTCCTTCTTGTGTGCAATTATTCTCTTTCTATGATTGTAATCTTTGATTTGTTTGATTCTTTATGTCCATTATTTTGTGTATTCATGCATTTATATGATTGAGGCCATCATTTCATTTAGCTCACTTACCCAAATAGCCTACCTTTTATCTTCCATTGTTAGCCAATTTGAGCCTATGATTAACCCACTTGTTCTTAATTTAGCACATTACAAGCCTTAAAGCGAAAAATAATAAATATCCTTTATTTGGATCTTTGATTAGCTTAGGCTAGTGAGTGTGAGTATCATTCAAGTGTGGGAATCTTGGGACATTAGGAGAATAAAAGGGTAGTTTTGTATTTTTATTGAAATTATTGGGAATTGGGTAAATGCTCATGTATTGATAAAATGTATAAACCTTATGTATTGATGTTCTTGTATATAGTTTGAAAGAAAGAAAAAATGATAAAAACAAAAGAAAAAGAAAAAGAAACAAAAAGGAGAGCATGGAAAAGAAAAGAAAAAAATAGAAAAAAGAAAGAAACAAATAAAAAGAAAGAAATAAAAAGGGGAAAAAATGCCCCAAAACAAAGTAAAGCTCAATAAAATCAATGTATAAGTGTTGTAAAATGAAAAGGAATGCATAAGTATGTGTGATGAGCGGATAATTTATACGCTTTTTGGCATTATTTTTACATAGTTTTCAGTATGATTTAGTTAGTTTTTAGTATATTTTTATTAGTTTTTAATTAAAAATCACATTTCTGGATTTTACTATGAGTTTGTGTGTTTTTCTATGATTTCAGGTATTTTCTAGCTGAAATTGAGGGACCTGAGCAAAAATCAGATTCAGAGGTTGAAGAAGGACTGCAGATGCTGTTGGATTCTGACCTCCCTACACTCAAAGTGGATTTTCTGAAGCTAAAGAACTCCAAATGGTGCGCTTCCAATTGCGTTGGAAAGTAGACATCCAGGGATTTCCAGCAATATATAATAGTCCATACTTTGCTCGAGTTCAGATGACGCAAACTGGCGTTGAACGCCAGTTCCATGTTGCAGTCTGGCGTTCAGCGCCAGAAACAAGTTGCAAAGTGGAGTTCAACGCCAGAAACACGTTACAAACTGGCGTTCAACTCCAAGAATGACCTCTCCATGTGTAAACTTCAAGCTCAGCCCAAGCACATACCAAGTGGGCCCCGGAAGTGGATTTCTGCATCATTTACTCATTTCTGTAAATCCTAGTAACTAGCTTAGTATAAATAGGACTTTATGCTATCTTTGTAAGGGATCTTTTGATTAGTTTTATGCTATCTTAGACTTTCATGGGGGCTGGCCATTCGGCCATGCCTGGACCATTATCACTTATGTATTTTCAAACGGTAGAGTTTCTACACTCCATAGATTAAGGTGTGGAGCTCTGCTGTTCCTCATGAATTAATACAAAGTACTACTGTTTTTCTATTCAATTCAAGCTTATTCCTATTCTAAGATATCCATTCGCACCCAAGAACATGATGAATGTGATGATTATGTGACGCTCATCATCATTCTCACCTATGAACGCGTGCCTGACAAACACTTCCGTTCTACATGCAAACAAGCTAGAATGAATATCTCTTGGATATCTAATACAGAGGACCGAGTCCGAGATATTGGAATCTTCGTGGTATAAGTTAGAACCCATGGATGGCCATTCCTGAGATCCGGAAAGTCTAAACCTTGGCTGTGGTATTCCGAGTAGGATCCGGGAAGGGATGGCTGTGACGAACTTCAAACTCGCAAGTACTGGGCGTAGTGACAGACGCAAAAGGAGGGTGAATCCTATTCCAGTATGATCGAGAACCTCCAGATGATTAGCCATGCAGTGACAGCGCATCGGACCATTTTCACAGAGAGGATGGGAAGTAGCCATTGACAACGGTGTTGCCCTACATACAGCTTGCCATGGAAAGGAGTAGGAAGGATTGGATGAAGACAGCAGAAAAGCAGAGGTTCAGAGGGACGAAAGCATCTCTATACGCTTATCTGAAATTCTCACCAATGAATTACATAAGTATCTCTATCTCTATTTTATGTTTTATTTATCTTTTAATTATTAAAACTCTGCAACCATTTAATCCGCCTGACTGAGATTTACAAGATGACCATAGCTTGCTTCATACCAACAATCTCCGTGGGATTCGACCCTTACTCACGTAAGGTATTACTTGGACAACCCAGTGCACTTGCTGGTTAGTTGTGCGAAGTTGTGAAGTTATGTTTGGATCATGGTATTGTGCACACGTTTTTGGAGCCATTGTCAGGGAATCAATTTCGAACAACAATTTCACATCTAGATCACAATTTCGCACACCAAGTTTTTGGCGCCGTTGCCGGGGATTGTTCGAGTTTGGACAACTGACGGTTCATCTTGTTGCTCAGATTAGGTAATTTTCTTTTTCGTTTTATTTTAAAAAAATTGTTTTCAAAAATCTTTCAAAAAAAAATTTTTTTTCCTTTTGTTTTCGAAAATTATTCTAAATTTTTAAGAATGAATTCTAGAGTTTCAAAATAATATGCTGAAGCTTGTCTGGCCATCAAGCTTTAGACTAACCTGGTATGATTCATGGGATTTTGATTGAGGACTTTGAATTCATTACTTCCTTTTTCCTATATGTTTTCGAAAAAAGTAAAAAAAAAATTTATGCATTTTTCGAAAATTCATGCATTCATAGTGTTCTTCATGATCTTCAAGTTGTTCTTGGTAAGTCTTCTTGTTTGATCTTTAAAATTTCTTATTTTGTGTCTTTTGTTGTTTTTCATATGCATTTTCAATTTCTTGTTTGAGTCTTTTGTTGGTGTCTTGCATGTTTTCTTTTCTTGAAAATTTTTCAAAAATAAGTTCTTGGAGTTCATCTTGACATTCAAAGTGTTCTTGGTGTTCATCTTGAAATTCATAGTGTTCTTGCATGCATCACATGTTTTGATCCAAAATTTTCATGCATTGAGTCTTTTTGATGTTTTTCTCTTTCATCATTAAAAATTCAAAAATAAAAAAAATATCTTTCCCTTTTTCACTCATAAGTTTTTGAAAATTTGAGTTGACTTTTTCAAAACTTTTTAAAATTTAGTTGTTTCTTATGAGTCAAATCAAATTTTCAATTTAAAAATCTTATCTTTTCAAAATCTTTTTCAAAAAATAAAATCTTTTTCATTTTTCTTATTTATTTTTGAAAATTTTAAAAATATTTTTCAAAAATTTTTTTCTTAATTTTATCTCATAATTTTCGAAAATATTATCAACAATTAATGTTTTGATTCAAAAATTTCAAATTTGTTACTTTCTTGTTAAGAAAGATTCAAACTTTAAGTTCTAGAATCATATCTTGTGATTACTTGTGAGTCAAGTCATAAATTTTGATTTTAAAATTCAAATCTTTTTCAAAACTAATTTTAATCATATCTTTCTATCATATCTTTTTAAATCATATCTTTTTCAAAATTTTTTTTTTAAATTATCTTTTCTAACTTCTTATCTTCTTATCTTTTCAAAATTGATTTTCAAATCTTTTTCAACTAACTAATTGACTTTTTGTTTGTTTCTTATCTTTTTCAAAACCACCTAACTACTCTTCCCTCTCTAATTTTCGAAAATACCTCCCTCTTTTTCAAAAATTCTTTTTAATTAATTAATTGTTTTAAATTTTAATTTTAATTTTATTTTCCCTTTAATCTTCGAAAATCATCAACTCCTTTTCAAAAATTATTTTCAAAAATTTCTCTCTCTCATCTTCTTCTATTTATTTAATTACTTACTAACACTTTTCTTCATCTCATATCTCTGCTCCTATCCTCACCCTTGTGTTTGGATTATCCATTCTTCTTCACTCTTATTGCCTTTCTTCTTCTACTAACAATAAGGAACCTCTTTACTGTAACATAGAGGATTCCTCTTCTTTTCTTGTTCTCTTCTCTTTCATATGAGCAGGGACAAGGAAAAGGGCATTCTTGTTGAAGCTGATCCAGAACCTGAAAGGACTCTGAAGAGGAAACTAAGAGAAGCTAAAATACAACAATCCAGAGACAACCTTACAGAAATTTTCGAAAAGGAAGAGGAGATGGCAGCCAAAAATAATAATAATGCAAGAAGGATGCTTGGTGATTATACTACACCTACCAGTTTTTAACTGAGTTCCTGCAGATCTGTGAGACTGTTAAGACTAATGGAGTAGATCCTGAAGTCTACAGGCTCATGCTTTTCCCTTTTGCTGTAAGAGACAGAGCTAGAACATGGTTGGACTCACAACCTAAAGATAGCCTGAACTCTTGGGATAAGCTGGTCACGACCTTCTTGGCTAAGTTCTTTCCTCCTCAAAAGCTGAGCAAGCTTAGAGTGGATGTTCAGACCTTCAAGCAAAAAGATGGTGAATCCCTCAATGAAGCTTGGGAAAGATACAAGCAGATGACCAAAAGGTGTCCTCCTGATATGCTTTCAGAATGGACCATTCTGGATATATTCTATTATGGTCTGTCTGAGTTCTCCAAGATGTCACTGGACCATTCTGCAGGTGGATCCATTCACCTAAAGAAAACGCCTGCAGAAGCTCAAGAACTCATTGACATGGTTGCTAATAACCAGTTCATGTACACTTCTGAGAGGAATCCTGTAAGTAATGGGACGCCTCAGAAGAAGGGAGTTCTTGAAATTGATGCTCTGAATGCCATATTGGCTCAGAACAAACTATTGACTCAGCAAGTCAATATGATTTCTCAGAGTCTGAATGGAATGCAAGCTGCATCCAACAGTACTCAAGAGGCATCTTCTGAAGAAGAAGCTTATGATCCTAAGAACCCTGCAATAGCAGAGGTAAATTATATGGGTGAACCTTATGGAAACACCTATAACCCCTCATGGAGAAATCACCCAAATTTCTCATAGAAGGATCAACAAAAGCCTCAACAAGGCTTTACTAATGGTGGAAGAAACAGGTTTAACAATAGTAAACCTTTTCCATCATCCACTCAGCAACAGACAGAGAATTCTGAGCAGAATCCATCTAGCTTAGCAAATTTAGTCTCTGATTTATCTAAGGCCACTCTGAGTTTCATGAATAAAACAAGGTCCTCCATTAGAAATTTGGAGGCACAAGTGGGCCAGCTGAGTAAGAAGATCACTGAAATTCCTCCTAGTACTCTCCCAAGCAATACAGAAGAGAATCCAAAGAGAGAGTGCAAGGCCATTGATATAACCATCATGGCCGAACCTACAGGGGAGGAAAAGAACGTGAATCCCAGTGAGGAAGACCTCCTGGGACGTCCAGTGATCAACAAGGAGTTTTCCTTTGAGGAACCAAAGGAATCTGAGGCTCATCTAGAGACCATAGAAATTCCATTGAACCTCCTTATGCCCTTCATGAGCTCTGATGAGTATTCTTCTTCTGAAGAGAATGAGGATGTTACTGAAGAGCAAGTTTCCAAGTACCTTGGTGCAATTATGAAGCTGAATGCCAAATTATTTGGTAATGAGACTTGGGAAGATGAACCTCCCTTGCTCATCAATGAACTGAGTGATCTGGATCAACTGACATTACCTCAGAAGAAACAGGATCCTGGAAAGTTCCTAATACCTTGTACCATAGGCACCATGACCTTTGAGAAGGCTCTATGCGACCTTGGGTCAGGGATAAACCTCATGCCACTCTTTGTAATGCAGAAACTGGGAATCCTTGAGGTACAGGCTGCCAATTTCTCATTAGAGATGGCAGACAAATCTATGAAGATGGCTTATGGACTAGTAGAGGACGTGCTAGTAAGGGTTGAAGGCCTTTACATCCCTGCTGATTTCATAATCCTAGACACTGGAAAGGATGAGGATGAATCCATCATCCTTGGAAGACCCTTCCTAGCCACAGCAAGAGCTATGATTGATGTGGACAGAGGAGAGTTGGTCCTTCAACTGAATGAGGACAACCTTATGTTTAAAACTCAAGGATCTCCTTCTATAACAATGGAGAGGAAGCATGAAAAGCTTATCTCAGTACAGAGTCAACTAAAGCCCCCACAGTCAAACTCTAAGTTTGGTGTTGAGAGGCCTCAGCCAAACTCTAAGTTTGGTGTTGAACTCCCATATCCAAACTCTAAGTTTGGTGTTGGGAGTCTATAAAATTGACCTGATCACCTGTGTGGCTCCGTGAGAGCCCACTATCAAGCTATTGACATTAAAGAAGTGCTTGTTGGGAGGCAACCCAATTTTTATTTATTTAATTCTATTCTAATTTTTGTTGTTCTTTTATGTTTTATTAGGTTCATAATCATGTGGAGTCACAAAATAAATACAAAAATTAAAAACAGAAGCAAAAACAGCAGAAGAAAAATCACACCCTGGAGGAAGGACTTACTGGCGTTTAAACGCCAGTAAGGAGCATCTGGCTGGCATTCAACGCCAGAACAGAGCATGGATCTGGCATTGAATGCCAGAAACAAGCAACATTCTGGCGTTTAAACGCCAGGAATACACCCTGAGAAGAGCTGGCGCTGAACGCCAGAAACAAGCATGAAGCTGGCGTTCAACGCCAGAAATATGCTGCATATAGGCGTTGAACGCCCAGAACAAGCATCACTTTGGTGTTTAAACGCCAGAAATGCATGCAAAGGCATTTTACATGCCTAATTGGTGCAGGGATGTAAATCCTTGACACCTCAGGATCTGTGGACCCCACAGGATCCCCACCTACCTCCACTCATACTCTCTCCTCTTCTCATTCATCCTCTCTTCCCAATAAACACCCTTCCCCAAAACTCTTCACCAATCACCTCAATCTCTCTTCCCTATTACCACCTACCACCACTCACATCCATCCACTCTTCCCCATAAACCTCACCTACCTTCAAAATTCAAAATCACTTTCCCACCCAAACCCACCCAAAATGGCCGAACCTACCCCCTCTCCCCTTACTATATAAACCCCTCCATCCCTCCTTCATTTCCACACAACACAACCCTCTCTTCTACACCTTGGCCGAATACACCTCCCCCCACTCTCCTCCATATTTTCTCTTCTTCTTCTTCTTTTCTTTCTTCTCTTGCTCGAGGGCGAGCAATATTCTAAGTTTGGTGTGGTAAAAGCATAAGCTTTTTGTTTTTCCGTTACCATTGATGGTACCTAAGACCGGAGAAACCTCTAAAAAAGGGAAAGGGAAGACAAAAGCTTCCACCTCCAAGTCATAGGAGATGGAAAGATTCATCTCCAAAACCCATCAAGACCACTTCTATGATGTTGTGGCCAAGAAGAAGGTGATCCCCGAGGTCCCTTTCAAACTCAAGAAAATGAGTATCCGGAAATCCGACATGAGATCCAAAGAAGAGGTTGGGAAGTTCTAACCAACCCCATTGATGAGAGGAACTTTTGCGTGATCTAGAAATTTGCGGATAAATCCTCGTTGCAAGTATAGTTTCTAAACCTTCAAAAGTCCTTTCATACAAACGTTTTGGTTGTCACAAGTAACAAACCCCTTAAAATTGATAACCGAGTATTTAAACCTCGGGTTGTCTTCTCAAGGAATTGCAGGGAGGTGTTCTTATTATTGGTTATGAAAAAGTGTGTTTTGGGGTTTTGGATTAAGGTAAAAAGTTAGTTGAATGACAAGTAAAATAAAATAATAATAACTATAAAATAAACTCTTGGCAAAGTACGAAAATTCGGAAGTCCTATCCTAGTTATCCTTATCAATTGTGATGAGAATTGAATTTTTCTCCCACTTTGTTAACCTCTAACTATGAAGGTAAGTTAAATGGATGAATTAATTCTGATTCCTCAAGTCCTAGTCTTTCCTTAGGAAAAGTTAGAGTTAGTGGAACTCGAATTAATTCTTGAAGAATTCTAATTTTCAATCAACAATGAGTTTGATAACTCAAGAGTCTCCAATGACTCAACCAAAGCCAAAAGGGAAAATATCTAAATTAAATTAAAAACATTTATAAATGAAGCAAAGCAAAATTAAATCTGAAAATACCTCAAATTGCATTAACAAAAGAAATTAAATCTGGCATAGATGTTCATAAATTGAATTGGAAAAATAAATAAAAATAAAGAACCTGGGATTGAGAGCCACTCCTAAAACTAAGAGAAATCCTAAATCCTAATCCTAAGAGAGAGGAGAGAACCTCTCTCTCTAAAAACTACATCTACTCCTAAAATTGTGAATTATGAAAGCCTCTTGATGAATGGATACATTTCCCCACTTTATAGCCTCTAATCTGTGTTTTCTGGGCCGCAAACTGGGTCAGAAACAGCCCAGAATTTGCTGGTTGCGAATTCAAACACGCTGATTTTTGCGACTGCGACGCGGCCGCGTAGGGCACGCGTTCGCGTCACCTAGCATCAGGACAAATCTAGCGTATTATATATCAAATCGAAGCTCCGGACGTTAGCTTTCCAACGCAACTAGAACTGCGTTGTTTGGACCTCTGTAGCTAAAGTTATAGCCGTTTGAGTACGAAGAGGTCAGGCTGGGCAGCTTAGCAATTTCTCCAACGTCTTGTATTCCTTCCAATTTTGCATGCTTCCTTTCCATCCTCCAAGCCATTCCTGCCCTGTAATCTCTGAAAACACTTAACACATATATCAAGGCATCTAATGGTAATAAGAGATGATTAATATTAGCAAATATAAGGTCAAAGAAGCATGTTTTCAATCATAGCACAAAATCAGGAAGGCAATTGTAAAACCATGCAAATAGTATGAATAAGTGGGTAAAGAGTTGAAAAAAACCACTCAATTGAGCACAAGATAAACCATGAAATAGTGGTTTATCACCCATTCAACAAGTCAGAATCCTAATGGTTCAAGAGTTCTATGCCAATGCATGGATCACTAGGAACCATGATCAAAGTAAGAACCCGAACCCAAAGAATTATCTTACCATGGTTCGGGGGAACTACTTAGATTTCAGTCCGGAAAATGTAAGGCTGGCGTTCAACTTGCCAATGATGGAAGAAAACGCATGCCCCTACACAAGAAGAGTCAACTTTGATCAAAGGTTGGACCAAGTCCTCATGGACATATGTGTGGAAGGAGCTCAATGGAAGATTGACTCAAAAGGCAAACCGGTTCAACTGAGAAGATTGGACCTTAAGCCAGTATCTAGATGATGGTTGGAGTTTATTCAACGCTCAATCATTCCCACTAGCAACCGGTCTGAAGTTACTATAGACCGGGTCATCATGATCCATAGTATCATGATTGGGGGGGAAGTGGAGGTTCATGAGATTATACCTCAAGAACTCTACAAAGTGGCTGACAAGTCCTCCACTGTTGCAAGGTTAGCCTTTCCTCACCTCATTTGCCATCTATGCAACTCGGCTGGGATTGACATAGAGGGAGATATCCTCATTGATGAGGACAAGCCCATCACTAAGAAAAGGATGGAGCCAACAAGAGAGCCTATTCATGGATCTCAAGGGACGCATGAAGAAGCTCATCACCAAGAAATCCCTAAGATGCCTCAAGGGATACACTTTCCTCCACAGAATTTTTGGGAGCAAATCAACACCTCCCTAGGAGAATTGAGTTCCAACATGGGACAACTAAGGGTGGAACACCAAGAGCACTCCATCATCCTCCATGAAATTAGAGAAGATCAAAAAGCAATGAGGGAGGAGCAACAAAGACAAGGAAGAGACATAGAAGAGCTCAAGGACATCATTGGTTCCTCAAGAAGAAAACGCCACCATCACTAAGGTGGACGTATTCCTTGTTCTTAAATTTTCTGTTTTTCATTTTTTTTTATGTTAAATGTTTATTTATGTTTGTGTCTTATTACATGATCATTAGTATCTAAGTGTCTATGCCTTAAAGTAGTGAATATGAATCCATCACCTCTCTTAAATGAAAAATGTTTTAAAAACAAAAGAACAAGAAGTACAGGGTTTCGAATTCATCCTTGAAACTAGTTTAATTATTTTGATGTGCTGACAATACTTTTTGTTTTCTGAATGAATGCTTGAACAGTACATATGTCTTTTGAATTTGATGTTTAAGAATGTTAAATATGTTGGCTCTTGAAAGAATGATGACAAGGAGACATGTTATTTGATAATCTGAAAAATCATAAAAATGATTCTTGAAGCAAGAAAAAGCAGTGAATACAAAGCTTGCAGAAAAAAAAAGAGAGAAAAAGAAAAAGCAAGCAGAAAAAGCCAATAGCCCTTAAAACCAAAAGTCAAGGGTAAATAAAAAGGATCCAAGGCTTTGAGCATTAGTGGATAGGAGGGCCTAAAGGAATAAAATCCTGGCCTAAGCGGCTAAACTAAGCTGTCCCTAACCATGTGCTTGTGGCGTGAAGGTGTCAAGTAAAAACTTGAGACTGAGCGGTTAAAGTCAAGGTCCAAAGCAAAAGCCGAGTGTGCTTAAGAACCCTGGACACCTCTAATTGGAGACTTTAGCAAAGCTGAGTCATAATCTGAAAAGGTTCACCCAGTTATGTGTCTGTGGCATTTATGTATCCGGTGGTAATACTGGAAAACAAAGTGCTTAGGGTCACGGCCAAGACTCATAAAGTAGCTGTGTTCAAGAATTAACATACTGAACAAGGAGAATCAATAACACTATCTGAACTCTGAGTTCCTATAGATGCCAATCATTCTAAACTTCAATTGATAAAGTGAGATGCCAAAACTATTCAAGAAGCAAGAAGCTACAAGTCCTGCTCATCTGATTGGAGCTATGTTTTATTGATAGTTGGGAATTTATAGTATATTCTCTTCTTTTTATCCTATTTGATTTTCAGTTGCTTGGGGACAAGCAACAGTTTAAGTTTGGTGTTGTGATGAGCGGATAATTTATACGCTTTTTAGCATTGTTTTTACATAGTTTTCAGTATGATTTAGTTAGTTTTTAGTATATTTTTATTAATTTTTATATAAAAATCACATTTCTGGACTTTACAATGAGTTTGTGTGTTTTTCCGTGATTTCAGGTATTTTCTGGCTGAAATTGAGGGACCTGAGCAAAAATCAGATTCAGAGGTTGAAGAAGGACTGCAGATGCTGTTGGATTCTGACCTCCCTGCACTCAAAGTGGATTTTCTGGAGCTACAGAACTCCAAATGGCGCGCTTTTAATTGCGTTGGAAAGTAAACATCTAGGGCTTTCCAGAAATATATAATAGTCCACACTTTGCCTGAGTTTAGATGACGCAAACTGGTGTTGAACGCCAGTTCCATGTTGCAGTCTGGCGTTCAGCGCCAGAAACAAGTTGCAAAGTGGAGTTCAACGCCAGAAACACGTTACAAACTGGCGTTCAACTCCAAGAATGACCTCTCCACGTGTAAACTTTAAGCTCAGCCTAAGCACACACCAAGTGGGCCCCGGAAGTGGATTTATGCATCATTTACTCATTTCTGTAAACCCTAGTAACTAGCTTAGTATAAATAGGACTTTATGCTATCTTTGTAAGGGATCTTTTGATTAGTTTTATGCTATCTTAGACTTTCATGGGAGCTGGCCATTCGGCCATGCCTGGACCATTATCACTTATGTATTTTCAAACGGTAGAGTTTCTACACTCTATAGATTAAGGTGTGGAGCTCTGCTGTTCCTCATGAATTAATACAAAGTACTACTGTTTTTCTATTCAATTCAAGCTTATTCCTATTCTAAGATATCCATTCTCACCCAAGAACATGATGAATGTGATGATTATGTGACGCTCATCATCATTCTCACCTATGAACGCTTGCCTGACAAACACTTCCGTTCTACATGCAAACAAGCTAGAATGAATATCTCTTGGATATCTAATACAGAGGACCGAGTCCGAGATATTGGAATCTTCGTGGTATAAGTTAGAACCCATGGATAGCCATTCCTGAGATCCGGAAAGTCTAAACCTTGTCTGTGGTATTCCGAGTAGGATCCGGGAAGGGATGGCTGTGACGAACTTCAAACTCGCAAGTACTGGGCGTAGTGACAGACGCAAAAGGAGGGTGAATCCTATTCCAGTATGATCGAGAACCTCCAGATGATTAGCCATGCAGTGACAGCGCATCGGACCATTTTCACAGAGAGGATGGGAAGTAGCCATTGACAACGGTGATGCCCTACATACAGCTTGCCATGGAAAGGAGTAGGAAGGATTGGATGAAGACAGCAGGAAAGCAGAGGTTCAGAGGGACGAAAGCATATCTATACGCTTATCTGAAATTCTCACTAATGAATTACATAAGTATCTCTATCTCTATTTTATGTTTTATTTATCTTTTAATTATTAAAACTCTGCAACCATTTAATCCGCCTGACTGAGATTTACAAGATGACCATAGCTTGCTTCATACCAACAATCTCCGTGGGATTCGACCCTTACTCACGTAAGGTATTACTTAGACGACCCAGTGCACTTGCTGGTTAGTTGCGCGAAGTTGTGAAGTTATGTTTGGACCATGGTATTGTGCACACATTTTTGGAGCCATTGCCAGGGAATCAATTTCGAACAACAATTTCACATCTAGATCACAATTTCGCACACCAATGTGAAAAAGTGAAAAATGGGTAGTTAGGTTAGCTTTGAAATTGTATAGGATGTCATAGGTTAGGTGGGAAGTTTAATCTTATCAAAGATTCAAATTTCAAGCTCACTTAACCATATATGCATCCTACCTTGACCCGAGCCCCATTACAACCTATGAAAAGACCTCATGATACTTGTATGCATGCATTGAATAAATGTTGATTGTTAGAAGAAAAACAAATCTTAGAAAGCATGATTAGGGGAGAATTGAGAGAATCAACCCTACACACTTGAGCGACTAGAGTGCAAACACTTCCGGTGAGGGTTCGGTGCTCAATTCCTTGATTACCGGCTTTCATGAGCATTCTTCTTGCAAGTCTACTTGAACTTCATTTTTATACTTGAATTGGTAGAATTCATGAGTCGTCATAGGACCTTAGCCCTACTTGTGCATGTATGTCTTGGAGATTGATTTATTTTTGACCAAGTAGGTAGAATCATTTTGCATTTAGTTGCATTCATGTAGATAGATGCATTTAGGTTATTTACATTGAATAAATGTTGATATCCTTTGCTTTCTCTTGGTTTAAGCATGAGGACATGCTTGGTTTAAGTGTGGGGAGGTTGATAAACCCCATATTTAAGGTTTATCTTGTGTTGAATTTAGAGGGTTTTGTCAACCTTTCTCCCATTTATCCAAAGAAATAGCATGGTTTTGTAAATTCTCCTTTAATTGTGCTTAAGAGTGAAAACATGCTTTTTAGGTCCTTAATTGTTTAATCTTGATTTACCTTTGATTCTATTAGATGCCTTGATATGTTTGTTAAGTGATTTCAGATTTAGGAGGCTAAGATTGGATCAAGAGAATGAAGGAAAAGCGTGTAAAAATGGAGAAAACTCATGAAGAAATGAAGGAATCGCAAAAGCTGTCAAGCCGACCTCTTCGCACTTAAACGACCATAACTTGAGCTACAGAGGTCCAAATGATGCGGTTTCAGTTGCGTTGGAAAGCTAACATCTGGGGCTTCGAAATGATATAAGATTGGTCATAGTTGCATTTGCGCATAGGGGCGCGCACGTGCACAGTGCGCGGACGCGCCGATGGCACATGCTTCACTTAATGCAACCCGTGGCCAGCGATTTTAGAAGCCTTGTGGGCTCAATCCAACTCATTTCTGATGCTATTTAAGCCAAGGATTGAAGGGAAATCAACATACTTTAGATACTTTACATACTTTCACACATTAGTTTAGTTTAGTTAAATTTTTTGAGGGAAAGTTAGTTTTTAGAGAGAGAAGCTCTCACTTCTCTCTAGGATTAGGATTAGGTTAGATCTAGTTTAGAATTTCTTAGATATAGGTTTAATTCATGCTTTGATTTACTTTTCTCTTTGTAATTCTTCTCCTTCTACCTTTCCTCTCTCTAGTTTTGCTTTTAATTCTTGTAATCCCTTACTTTTATGTTGATGCATTTTTGTTTCTTCTATTTTCCTTTAATGCAATTTATGATTCATGTTTCTTTATTGTTCATTTGATTTGTTATTGTTTAATTCCTTGCAATTGAGTAGTGTAGATTTACTTTCCTTGCACTTTTTACTATGCTTTCCTTTTATGCCTTCCAAGTGTTTGATGAAATGCTCGGTTGGATTTTAGAGTAGATTTTAGTGCTCTTGGCTTTGGTAGAGTAATTAGTGACGCTTGAGTTATCTAATTCCTTTGTTGATTGATAATTAGAAGTTGCTAATTAATTTGGATACCACTAAAGCTAGTCTTTCCCTTGGGAGTTGGCTAGGACTTGTGGAATCAAGTTGATTCATCCACTTGACTTTCCTCCATGGTTAGAGGTTAACTAAGTGGTAGCAATGGATAATTATGGTCACAATTGAGGAGGATAATTAGGATAGGACTTCTAATTCTCACAACCTTGCCAAGAGCTTTCTAGTTGTTAGTTTATTTTCATTGCCATTTACTTTTCATGTCTAATATCTCAAAAACCCTAAACATAGCTCCATAACCAATAACAAGAACACTTTATTGTAATTCCTAGGGAGAACCCGAGGTTCAAATACTTCGGTTTATAGATTTTAGGGGTTTGTACTTGTGACAAACACAACTTTTGTATGAAAGGACTATTGTTGGTTTAGAACTATATTGCAACGAGATTTCATTTGTGAACTTCTAAACCACACAAAAGTCCTCTCATCAGAGGTCAAGCCCCCATTTTGTGAATGGCCAAGGTGATGTAACACTGGTGAGCTCCTCTGGTGAAGTGATATGGAAATTATTATGCTTCTGACATGGTGGGCACACTTTAACGAACTCGGTTGCTTCTTTTTGCAAAGTTGGCCAGAAAAACTCTGCTCGGAGTACCTTTTTGGAAAAAGCTCGTGCTCCCAAGTGGTTGCCACACATGCCGCTGTGTACTTCCTCCAGGACTTCCCTTGTATTGGAAGTCGGTACGCATTTTAGGAGGGGTGTTGAAATCCCTCTCCTATATAAGATGTCTCCCACTATAGTGTAGTACTGTGCTTCTCGTATTAGCTTCTTTGCCTCCTTATCTGTAGGGAGTGTCTCTGACTTGAGGTAGTTTCTTATGGGGGCCTCTGATGAGCGGATATTTTATACGCTTTTTGGGGTTAATTTCGTATAGTTTTGAGTATGTTCTAGTTAGTTTTTAGTCTATTTTCATTAGTTTTTAGGAAAAATTCATATTTCTGGACTTTACTATGAGTTGTGTGTTTTTCTGTAATTTCAGGTATTTTTCTGGCTGAAATTGAAGGAGCTGAGCAAAAATCTGATTCAGGCTGAGAAAGGACTGCTTATGCTGTTGGATTCAGACCTCCCTGTACTCAAAGTTGATTTTCTGGAGCTACGGAATTCGAAATGGCATGGTTCCAATTGCGTTGGAAAGTAGACATCTAGGGCTTTCCAGCAATGTATAATAGTCCATACTTTGCACAAGGATAGACGACGTAAACTGGCGTTTAACGCCAGTTCTCTGCCCAATTCTGGCGTCCAGCGCCAGAAAAGGATCAAAAGCTGGAGTTGAACGCCCAAACTGGCACAAAAACTGGCGTTCAACTCCACAAATGGCCTCTGCACGTGAATTGCTTAAATCTCAGCCCCAGCACACACCAAGTGGGCCCCAGAAGTGGATCTCTGCATCATCCATCATAATTTACTCATTTTTTGTAAACCTAGGCTACTAGTTTAGTATTTAAACAACTTTTAGAGACTTATTTTGCATCTCATGACATTTTAGATCTGAACTTTGTACTCTTTGACGGCATGAGTCTCTAAACTCCATTGTTGGGGGTGAGGAGCTCTGCTGTGTTTCGATGAAGTAATGCAAGTATTTCTGTTTTCCATTCAAACACTCTTGTTCCTATCTATGATGTTCATTCGCGCTTAACTGTGATGAAGGTGATGATCCGTGACATTCATCACCTTTTTCAAACCATGAACGTGTGCCTGACAACCACCTCCGTTCTATATCCGATTGAATGAGTGTCTCTTAGATTCCTTAATCAGAATCTCCGTGGTATAAGCTAGAACTGATGGCGGCATTCATGAGAATCCGGAAAGTTTAAACCTTGTCTGTGGTATTCCGAGTAGGATTCAATGATCGAATGACTGTGACGATCTTCAAACTCGCGAGTGCTGGGCGTTAGTGACAGACGCAAAAGGATGAAGAATCCTATTCCAGTATGATCGAGAACCGACAGATGATTAGCCGTGCTGTGACAGAGCATGTGAGCATATTCTTCACTGAGAGGATGGGATGTAGCCATTGACGACGGTGATCCCCTACATACAGCTTGCCATAGGAGGACGTGCGTGCGTGAATTAGAAGATAGAGGAAAGCAGAGATTCAGAAGACAAAGCATCTCCAAAACTCCAACATATTCTCCATTACTGCATAACAAGTAACCTTTAATTTATGCTCTCTTGGTTATTCGCAATTCAACTGATAAAAATATTTGACTTCCTGACTAAGATTTACAAGATAACCATAGATTGCTTCAAACCAACAATCTCCGTGGGATTCGACCCTTACTCACGTAAGGTATTACTTGGACGACCCAGTGCACTTGCTGGTTAGTGGTACGAGTTGGGAAAAGTGTGATTCACAATTCGTGCACCAAGTTTTTGGTGCCGTTGCCGGGGATTGTTCGTGTTTGGACAACTAACGGTTTATTTTGTTGCTTAGATTAGGAAAAATTTCTCTTTTTTGGTTTAGAGTCTTTTATTATTTATCCCTTGTTAAAACACTTTAAATTTATAGCTCAATTAGTTAGAACGTGGTGTTTATGTTCATGGTAATTGGCTATCATATCTTTAAAACCTTTTTCAAAAATAATTTTTCTATTAAATCCTGTGCCAAACTTTAAGTTTGGTGTTTTTCCTTGTTGATTTTTCTTAAAATTTTCGAAAATTTTCATAACTCATTTAGCTAGAGCGTTAATCTGTGTTCTTGGTAATTGGGTTAGAATCTTTTATATTCTTTTCAAAACCTTCTTTTTCATAAATAATAATTTCTCTATTAAATTGTGTGCCAAACTCTAAGTTTGGTGTTTTCTTGTTGATTTCCCTTTGGTTTTCAAAAATTTTATTTTGGTTTTCAAAAAATTTTAAGTTTGGTGTTCTTCCTTCATGTTCTTGTGTTCTTGTGAGTCTTCAAAGTGTTCTTGAGTTTTCCTTGTGTCTTGATCTTAAAATTTTTAAGTTTGGTGTTCCTTGGTGTTTTCCCTCCAAAATTTTCGAAAATAAGGAGCATTAGATCTAAAAATTTTAAATCTTGTGCCATCTTATTGTTTTTCTCTTTCCTCTTAAAAATCAAAAATATTTTCTCTCTCTATTTTAAAAGTAAATTTTTGAAATCTATTTCTAAAATTCAGATTTTTTTTTCAAAATTTAAAATCTTTTTCAAAAATCATCATATCCTTTTCAAAACCTTCTAACCACTTTCTCTCTCCTCAATTTTTTTCGAAAATCTTTCACTCATTTTTATTTATTTTATTTTGATTTATTTTGTTTTCGAAATAAATAAATAAATAAAAAATATTTTTCCTATTTTACATCATCTCCCTTTCTCCATCATGGACCTAAGCGGAAATGAACAGTCCAAGAGGACTCTGGGGTCATATTCTAACCCCTCTACTGCTTCATATGGGAGTAGTATCTGCATACCCTCCATTGGAGTCAGTAGCTTTGAGTTGAATCCTCAGCTCATTATCATGGTGCAGCAAAGTTGCCAGTATTCCGGTCTTCCACAGGAAGAACCTACAGAGTTTCTGGCACAGTTTTTACAAATTGCTGACACAGTACATGATAAAGAAATAGATCAGGATGTCTACAGACTATTACTGTTTCCATTTGCTGTAAAAGATCAAGCTAAGAGGTGGTTGAATAACCAACCTAAGGCCAGCATAAGGACATGAAAACAGCTGACAGAAAAATTCCTGAATCAATATTTCCCTCCAAAAAGGATGACACAGCTAAGGCTGGACATCCAAGGCTTTAAACAAGGAGATAATGAATCTCTTTATGATGCCTGGGAGAGATACAGAGAGATGCTACGAAAATGCCCCTCTGAAATGTTTTCAGAGTGGGTTCAGTTAGACATCTTCTACTATGGGCTTGCAGAAGGAGCTCAGATGTCTCTAGATTACTCAGCTGGTGGATCTATCCACATGAGAAAGACAATCGAAGAGGCTCAAGAGCTCATTGATACAGTTGCCAGGAATAAGCATCTGTACCTAAGCAGCAACCCTTCCATGAATGAAGAGGTTAAAACAGTAACTGCTGAACTCAGTCCTGTGAAACAAGCTGCTGAATTCAATCAGCAATTGGACTTTCTAACAAAGCTGCTAGCCGAATTTAAAGACAGGTTACAAGAGACAAGGATGGCTAATATACATATGGACGAACAGTTTAAGCAAACAAAGCAGCAGTTGTCAAGGCAAATAGCAGAAGAATGCCAAGCAGTTCAACTAAGAAGTGGGAAAACATCAAATACCCCACCTCAAGGTAGCAAAAAGCTAAGAAATGAGCAAACCATCCAAAATTCACCTGAGGACAATAAGAGCCCAGGGAAAAGTAATTCTGGAACTAAAACGTCAGAAAATTGGTGGAAGGCTGGCGCTGAACGCCCAGACCATGCTCAAGATTGGCGTTCAACACTAGAAACAAGGCAGGACTGGCATTCAACGCCAGAAATGGGCAAGGATCTGGCGTTGAACGCCCAAAATGGGCAAGATCTGGCGCTGAACGCCCAAAATGGGCACAGTTCTGGCGTTCAGACGCTAGAAGCAGACAAGGAGCTGGGGTCCAGTTTCACTCCAGCTTCTAACTCTGGCACTCAATTGCCAGTGAAGGATCAGACACACACAAATGCTGATAACAACCCCTCTAAAAAGGCTTCTTCAACCACTTCTGTAGGCAATTGGTGCACGAAATTGTGATGTCCAGGCTCAAACAATCCCTGGCAACGTGAGCAACTTGGTACGCGCAATCGTGATTACACTTTGATTATGTAAAATTCATGGCTCTTTCTTTCCCTGGCAATGGCGCCAAGAACATGGTGCCAATACCATGGTTCACAACTTCGATACAACTAACCAGCAAGTGCACTGGGTCGTCCAAGTAATACCTTACGTGAGTAAGGGTCGAATCCCACGGAGAT
This sequence comes from Arachis ipaensis, assembly GCF_059453495.1. Taxonomy (NCBI): domain Eukaryota; kingdom Viridiplantae; phylum Streptophyta; class Magnoliopsida; order Fabales; family Fabaceae; genus Arachis; species Arachis ipaensis. Next base: position 20,417,333 of record NC_142436.1, on the reverse strand, counting down.
TGTTAGTATGAAGCAAGCTATGGTCACCTTGCAATTCTCAGTTAGGCAGATATAAATTGATAATGGTGTTTTCGAATTTAATATAATAAAATAGGGATAGAAATACTTATGTAATTCATTGGTGAGAATTTCAGATAAGCGAATGGAGATGCTTTCGTTCCTCTGAACCTCTGCTTTCCTGCTATCTTCATCCAATCAGTCTTACTCCTTTCCATGGCTGGCTTTATGCAAGGGCATCACCATTGTCAGTGGCTACATCCCCTCCTCTCAGTGAAAAATATGCTCACATGCTCTGTCACAGCACGGCTAATCATCTGTCGGTTCTCGATCATGCTGGAATAGGATTCACCCTCCTTTTGCGTCTGTCACTAACGCCCAGCACTCGCGAGTTTGAAGCTCGTCACAGTCATTCAATCATTGAATCCTACTCGGAATACCACAGACAAGGTTTAGACTTTCCGGATTCTCTTGAATGCCGCCATCATTCTAGCGTACGCCACGAAGATTCTGATTAAGAGATCTAAGAGATATTCATTCTAGCTTATTTCATGTAGAACAGAAGTGTTTGTCAGGCACGCGTTCATAAGGGAGAAGGATGATGAGCGTCACACATAATCATCACCTTCATCACGTTCTTGGGTGCGAATGGACATCTTAGAAGCGAAATAAGATGAATTGAATGGAAAACAGTAGTACTTTGCATTAATCTTTGAGGAACAGCAGAGCTTCACACCTTAATCTATGGGGTGTAGAAACTCTACCGTATGAAAATACATAAGTGAAGGTCCAGGCATGGCCGAGATGGCCAGCCCTCAAAACGTGATCACAGGATCAAAATACAATCCAGGATGTCAAATACAATAGTAAGAGGTCCTATTTATAATAAACTAGCTACTAGGGTTTACATGAGTAAGTAATTGATGCATAAATCCACTTCCGGGGCCCACTTAGTGTGTGCTTGGGCTGGACTTGAGTGTTGCACGTGTAGAGGTCCTTCTTGGAGTTGAACGCCAGTTTTTGTGCCAGTTTGGGCGTTCAACTCTAGTTTTGGCTCCTTTTCTGGCGCTGGACGCCAGATTTGGGCAGAAAGCTGGCGTTGAACGCCAGTTTACGTCGTCTATTCTTGGCCAAAGTATGGACTATTATATATTGCTGGAAATCCCTGGATGTCTACTTTCCAAAGCAATTGGAAGCGCGCCATTTCGAGTTCTGTAGCTCAAGAAAATCCACTTTGAGTGCAGGGAGGTCAGAATCCAACAGCATCAGCAGTCCTTCTTCAATCCTCTGAATCTGATTTCTGCTCAAGTCCCTCAATTTCAGCCAGAAAATACCTGAAATCACAGAAAAACACACAAACTCATAGTAAAGTCCAGAAATGTGAATTTAACATAAAAACTAATGAAAATATCCCTAAAAGTAACTAGATCCTACTAAAAACATACTAAAAATAATGTCAAAAAGCGTATAAATTATCCGCTCATCACAACACCAAACTTAAATTGTTGCTTGTCCCCAAGAAACTGAAAATCAAATAGGATGAAAAGAAGAGAATATACTATAAATTCCAAACTATCAATGAAACATAGCTTCAATCATATGAGCGGGACTTATAGCTTTTTGCCTCTTGAATAGTTTTGGCATCTCACTTTATCCATTGAGGTTCAGAATGATTGGCATCTATAGGAACTTCAGATTTTGAATAGTGTTATTGACTCTCCTAGTTCAGTATGATGATTCTTGAACACAACTTCTTTATGAATCTTGGCCGTGGCCCTAAGCACTTTATTTTCCAGTATTACCACCGGATACATAAATGCCACAGACACATAATTGGGTGAACCTTTTCAGATTGTGACTCAGCTTTGCTAAAGTCCCCAATTAGAGGTGTCCAGGGTTCTTAAGCACACTCTTTGTTTTTGCTTTGGACCTTGACTTTAACCGCTCAGTCTCAAGTTTTCACTTGACACCTACACGCCACAAGCACATGGTTAGGGACAACTTGGTTTAGCCGCTTAGACCAGGATTTTATTCCTTTAGGCCCTCCTATCCACTGATGCTCAAAGCCTTGGGATCCTTTTTATTTGCCCTTGCCTCTTGGTTTTAAGGGTTATTGGCTTTTTCTGCTTGCTTTTTCTTTTTCTTTCTATATATTTTTTTTCGCCTATTTTTTTTTCTTTTTTTCTTTTTTTTTTCTGCAAGCTTTGTTCTTTGCTGCTTTTTCTTGCTTCAAGAATCATTTTTATGATTTTTTAGATTATCAAATAACTTGTCTCCTAGTCATCATTCTTTCAAGAGCCAACATATTTAACATTCTTAAACAACAACTTCAAAAGATATATGCACTGTTTAAGCATTCATTCAGAAAACAAGAAGCATTGTCACCACATCAATATAATTAAACTAAGTTCAAGGATAAATTCGAAACTCATGTACTTCTTGTTCTTTTGAATTAAAACATTTTTCATTTAAGAGAGGTGATGGATTCATAGGACATTCATAACTTTAAGACAAAGTTACTAACTACTAATGATCATGTAATGAAGACACAAACATATATAAGCACATAACATAGAAAAACGAAAAACAGAAGAAATAAGAACAAGGAATGAATCCACCTTAGTGATGGTGGCGTTTCCTTCTTGAGGAACAAATGATGTCCTTGAGCTCTTCTATGTCTCTTCCTTGCCTTTGTTGCTCCTCCTTCATTGCTTTTTGATCTTCTCTTATTTCATGAAGCATGATGGAATGCTCTTGATGTTCCACCCTTAGTTGTCCCATATTGGAACTCAATTCTCCTAGGGAGGTGTTGATTTGCTCCCAATAGTTTTGTGGAGGAAAATGCATTTGAGGCATCTCCGGGATCTCATGGAAATGAGCTTCTTGCGCCTCTTGAGCTCCATGACTGGGCTCTCTTGCTTGCTCCATCTTTTTCTTAGTGATGGGCTTGTCCTCTTTAATGAGGATATCTCCCTCTATGTCAATCCCAGCCGAATTGCATAGGTGGCAGATGAGGTGAGGAAAGGCTAACCTTGCCATAGTGGAAGACTTGTCAGCCACCTTGTAGAGTTCTTGAGGTATAATCTCATGAACTTCCACCTCTTCTCCAATCATGATGCTATGGATCACGATGGCCCGGTCTATAGTAACTTCAGACCGGTTGCTAGTGGGAATGATTGAGCATTGAATGAACTCCAACCATCCTCTAGCTACAGGCTTGAGGTCCAATCTTCTTAGTTGAACCGGCTTGCTTTTGGAGTCAATCTTCCATTGAGCTCCTTCCACGCATATGTCCATAAGGACTTGGTCCAACCTTTGATTAAAGTTGACCCTTCTAGTGTAGGGGCGTTCATCTCCTTGCATCATGGGCAAGTTAAACGCCAACCTCACATTCTCCGGACTAAAATCTAAGTATTTTCCCCGAACCATTGTAACATAGTTCTTTGGATCCGGGTTCTTACTTTGATCATGGTTCTTGGTGATCCATGCATTGGCATAGAACTCTTGAACCATTAGGATGCCGACTTGTTGGATGGGATTTGTTAGAACTTCCCAACCTCTTCTTTGAATTTCATGTCGGATCTCCGGATACTCATTTCTTTTGAGTTTTAAAGGGACCTCAGGGATCACCTTCTTCTTGGCCACAACATCATAGAAGTGGTCTTGATGGGCTTTGGAGATGAACCTTTCCATCTCCCATGACTCAGATGTGGAAGCTTTTATCTTCCTTTTCCCTCTTCTAGAGGATTCTCCGGTCTTAGATGCCATCAATGGTAATGGAAAAACAAAAAAAGCTATGCTTTTACCACACCAAACTTAGAATATTGCTCGCCCTCGAGCAATAAACAAAAGAATAGAAGAAGAAGAAGAAATATGGAGAGGGAGAGGGAGATGTGGTTTCGTCTAAGAGGGGTGTAGAGGGGTGTGTGGTGTGAATTTGATGAAGAATGGAGGGCTTTATATAGGGAAGGGAGGGGGGGTTAAGGTTTCGGCCATATGGGTGGGTTTGGGTGGGAAATTGGTTTTGAATTTTGAAGGTAGGTGGATTTTATGAGGTAGGTTTATGGGGAAGAGTGGATGGATGTGAGTGGTGAAGAGGTGATGGGGAAAAGAGTTTGAGGTGATTGGTGAAGGGTTTTTGGGAAAGAGTGTTTATGGGGTTGTGTGAAAGGGAGTGGTGAGAAGAAGTGAGTGGAGGTAGGTGGGGATCCTGTGGGGTCCACAGATCCGGAGTGGATCCTGTAGGGTCCACAGATCCTGAGGTGTTCAAGGATTTACATCCCTGCACCCATTAGGCATGTAAAAATGCCTTTGCACACAACTCTGGGCGTTCAGCGCCAGGTTGGTGGCCATTTTGGGCGTTCAGCGCCCATTTGTGTGCCATTTCTGGCGTTGAACGCCAGAACCATGCCTGTTCTGGCGTTCAGTGCCCAGAAGTTGCCCATTTTGGGCGTTCAGCGCCAGAACCATGCTCTGTTCTGGCGCTGAACGCCAGACAGATGCTCCTCCAGGGTGTGATTTTTCTTCTGCTGTTTTTGATTCCGTTTTCAATTTTTATATTTATTTTGTGACTCCACATGATCATGAACCTACAAAGACATATAACTAAGAAAAATATAGTTAGATAAATAAAAATTGGGTTGCCTCCCAACAAGCGCTTCTTTAATGTCAATAGCTCGACAGTGGGCTCTCATGGAGCCTCACAGATGTGCACAGCTTTGTTGAGACTCTCCAACACCAAACTTAGAGTTTGGATATGGGAGTTCAACACCAAACTTAGAGTTTGACTGTGGGGGCTCTGGTTGACTCTGCTTTGAGAGAAGCTTTTTCTGCTTCCTCTCCATGGTTGTAGAGGGAGATCCTTGAGTTTTAAACACAAGGGAGTCCTTATTCCATTGAAGGACTCTGTCAACATCAATCACAGCTCTTGCTGTGGCCAGGAAAGGTCTTCCTAGGATGATGGACTCATCCTCTTCCTTTCCAGTATCCAGGACTATGAAATCAGCAGGGATGTAAAGGCCTTCAACCTTTACTAACACGTCCTCTACTTGTCCATAAGCCTGTTTTCTTGAACTGTCTGCCATCTCTAATGAAATTTTAGCAGCTTGCACCCCATAGATTCCCAGTTTCTCTATTACAGAGAGGGGCATGAGGTTTATTCCTGAACCAAAGTCACACAGAGCCTTAAAGATCATAGTGCCTATGGTACAGGGTATTATGAACTTTCCAGGATCCTGTCTCTTTTGAGGCAATGTCAGTTGATCCAGATCACTTAGTTCATTGATGAACAAGGGAGGTTCAACTTCCCAAGTATCAATGCCAAATAATTTGGCATTCAGCTTCATGATTGCACCAAGGAACTTGGCAGTTTGCTCTTCAGTAACATCCTCATTCTCTTCAGAAGAGGAATACTCATCAGAGCTCATGAAGGGCATAAGGAGGTTCAATGGAATCTCTATGGTCTCTAGATGAGTCTCAGATTCCTTTGGTTCCTCAGAGGGAAGCTCCTTATTGGTCACTGGACGTCCCAGGAGGTCTTCCTCCTTGGGATTCACGTCCTCCTCTCCCTCATTGGGTTCGGCCATTTTGCTTATGTCAATGGCCTTGCACTCTCCTTTTGGATTCTCTTCTGTATTGCTTGGGAGAGTACTGGGAGGGATTTCAGTGATCCTTTTACTCAGCTGGCCCACTTGTGCTTCCAAATTTCTAATGGAAGACCTTGTTTCATTCATGAAACTTACAGTGGCCTTGGATAGATCAGAGACTAAGTTTGCTAAATTAGAAGTATTTTGTTCAGAGTTCTCTGTCTGTTGCTGAGTCGATGATGGAAAAGGTTTATTATTGTTAAACCTGTTTCTTCCACCATTATTAAAGCCTTGTTGAGGCTTTTGATCCTTCCATGAGAAATTTGGATGATTTCTCCATGATGAGTTATAGGTGTTTCCATAAGGTTCACCTAAGTAATTCACCTCTGCTATTGCAGGGTTCTCAGGATCATAAGCTTCTTCTGCATAAGAAGCCTCTTGAGTACTGTTGGATGCAGCTTGCATTCCATGCAGACTCTGAGAGATCATATTGACTTGCTGAGTCAATATTTTATTCTGAGCCAATATGGCATTCAGAGTATCAACTTCAAGAACTCCCTTCTTCATAGGCGTCCCATTACTCACAGGATTCCTTTCAGAAGTGTACATGAACTGGTTATTAGCAACCATGTCAATGAGTTCTTGAGCTTCTGCAGGCGTTTTCTTTAGGTGAATGGATCCACCTGCAGAAGTGTCTAGTGACATCTTTGATAGCTCAGATAAACCATCATAGAATATATCCAGGATGGTCCATTCTGAAAGCATGTCAGAAGGACACTTTTTGGTCAGCTGTTTGTATCTTTCCCAAGCTTCATAGAGGGATTCACCATCTTTCTGTCTGAAGGTTTGAACATCAGCTCTAAGCTTGCTCAGCTTTTGAGGAGGAAAGTACTTGGCTAAGAAAGCCGTGACCAGCTTATCCCAAGAGTTCAGGCTGTCTTTTGGTTGAGAATCCAACCATAATCTAGCTCTGTCTCTTACAGCAAAAGGGAAAAGCATGAGCCTGTAGACTTCAAGATCTACTCCATTAGTCTTAATAGTATCACATATCTGCAAGAATTCAGTTAAGAACTGAAAAGGATCTTCAGATGGAAGTCCATGAAACTTGCAGTTCTGCTGCATCAGAGAAACTAATTGAGGTTTCAGCTCAAAGTTGTTTGCTCCAATGGCAGGAATGGAGATGCTTCTTCCATGTAAATTGGAATTAGGTGCAGTAAAGTCACCATGCATCTTCCTTACATTATTATTATTTTCGGCTGCCATCTCCTCTTCCTGTTCGAAAATTTCTGAAAGGTTATCTCTGGATTGTTGTAATTTAGCTTCTCTTAATTTTCTCTTCAGAGTCCTTTCAGGTTCTGGATCTGCTTCCACAAGAATGTTCTTATCCTTGCTCCTGCTCATATGACAAAGAAGAGGGCACAGAAAAAATAATAATAATAATATGGATCCTTTATACCACAGTATAAGGATCCTTTTGTGAGTGGAAGAAAAGAGAGGGAGAAAGAGTGTGATGTAAAGAAAGAAACACAACTGTGAGGATGGCAGAGATGTGAGATGAGATGTTAGTAGATGAATAAATAAATAGAATAGGATGGGAGAGGGAGATTTTTCAAAAATAATTTTTGAAAAAGAGTTAGTGATTTTTGAAAATAGTTTTTGAAAAATGTTAGTAATTTTCGAAAATTAAGATTTAAAAATTAAAATAATTAATAAATTAAAAAGAAATTTTTAAAAAGGGGGAAGATATTTTCGAAAATGAGAGAGAGAGAGTTAGTTAGGTAGTTTTGAAAAAGTTAAGAGACAAACAAAAAAGTTAGTTAGTTAGTTGAAACAAATTTGAAAATCAATTTTGAAAAGATAAGAAGTTAGGAAGTTAGAGAAGATATTTTGAAATCAAATTTTTGAAAAAGATAAGATAAGAAGATATTTTGAAAAAGATTTGATTTTTTTTTTAAATCTCAATTAATGACTTGATTCATAAGAAATCACAAGATATGATTCTAGAACTTTAAAGTTTGAATCTTTCTTAACAAGCAAGTAACAAACTTCAAATTTTTGAATCAAAACATTAATTGATTATGTTATTTTCGAAAATTTGATATAAAAATAAGAAAAAGATTTTTGAAAAATATTTTTTGGAATTTTCGAAAATAACTAAGAATTTTGAAAAAGATTTGATTTTTGAAAAAGATTTTGAAAAAGATAAGATTTTCAAATTGAAAATTTGATTTGACTCATAAGAAACAACTTGATTTTAAAAATTTTTGAAAAAGTCAACTCAAATTTTCGAATTTGATGGGAAAAAAAGGGAAAGATATTTTTTTATTTTTGAGATTTTTTTTTTGATGAGAGAGAAAAACAACAAAAAGACTCAATGCATGAAAATTTTGAATCAAAACAATGAATGCATGCATGAATGATATGAATGTCAAGATGAACACCAAGAACACTTTGAATGTCAAGATGAACATCAAGAACATATTTTTGAAAAATTTTTTATGCAAAGAAAACATGTAAGACACCAAACTTAGAAATCTTTCATGTTTAGACTCTAAGAAACGAAAAATGCACATGTAAAACAAGAAAAGACACAAAACATGAAAACATCAAGATCAAACAAGAAGACTTACCAAGAACAACTTGAAGATCATGAAGAACATTATGAATGCATGATATTTTCGAAAAATGCAAGATGCATATGCAATTGACACCAAACTTATAACATGACTTAAGACTCAAACAAGAAATACAAAAATATTTTTGCTTTTTATGATTTTCTAATTTTTTTGGAATTTTTTTTCGAAAATTATGAAGAAAAAATAAGGATTCCAAAATTTTTAACATGAATTCCAGGAATCTTGCATTCTTAGTCTAAAGCTTCAGTCCAGGAATTAGACATGGCTCACTAGCCAGCCAAACTTTCAATGAAAGCTCCGGTCCAAAACACTAGACATGGCCAATGGCCAGCCAATCTTCAGCATGTAATTCAGACATGACACGCCTGACATACTCATTCCCAAAGGAATTAGACATGGCTTTACAGCCAGCCAGGCTTCAACATACTTCATGAAACACTAGAATTCATTCTTAAAAATTTTGAATCAAAATTTTTTTGAAAACATTTTTTTTTATTTTTTTTTTCGAAAACAAAGGAGAAATTTTTGAAAGATTTTTGAAAAATTTTTGAAAAGAAAACAAAAAGAAAATTACCTAACCTGAGCAACAAGATGAATCGTCAGTTGTCCAAACTCGAACAATCCCCGGCAACGGCGCCAAAAACTTGGTGCACGAAATTGTGATGTCCAGGCTCAAACAATCCCTGGCAACGTGAGCAACTTGGTACGCGCAATCGTGATTACACTTTGATTATGTAAAATTCATGGCTCTTTCTTTCCCTGGCAATGGCGCCAAGAACATGGTGCCAATACCATGGTTCACAACTTCGATACAACTAACCAGCAAGTGCACTGGGTCGTCCAAGTAATACCTTATGTGAGTAAGGGTCGAATCCCACGGAGATTGTTGGTATGAAGCAAGCTATGGTCACCTTGCAATTCTCAGTTAGGCAGATATAAATTGATAATGGTGTTTTCGAATTTAATATAATAAAATAGGGATAGAAATACTTATGTAATTCATTGGTGAGAATTTCAGATAAGCGCATGGAGATGCTTTCGTTCCTCTGAACCTCTGCTTTCCTGCTATCTTCATCCAATCAGTCTTACTCCTTTCCATGGCTGGCTTTATGCAAGGGCATCACCGTTGTCACAGTCATTCAATCATTGAATCCTACTCGGAATACCACAGACAAGGTTTAGACTTTCCGGATTCTCTTGAATACCGCCATCATTCTAGCGTACGCCACGAAGATTCTGATTAAGAGATCTAAGAGATATTCATTCTAGCTTATTTCATGTAGAACAGAAGTGTTTGTCAGGCACACGTTCATAAGGGAGAAGGATGATGAGCGTCACACATAATCATCACCTTCATCACGTTCTTGGGTGCGAATGGACATCTTAGAAGCGAAATAAGATGAATTGAATGGAAAACAGTAGTACTTTGCATTAATCTTTGAGGAACAGCAGAGCTTCACACCTTAATCTATGGGGTGTAGAAACTCTACCGTATGAAAATACATAAGTGAAGGTCCAGGCATGGCCGAGATGGCCAGCCCCCAAAACGTGATCACAGGATCAAAATACAATCCAGGATGTCAAATACAATAGTAAGAGGTCCTATTTATAATAAACTAGCTACTAGGGTTTACATGAGTAAGTAATTGATGCATAAATCCACTTCCGGGGCCCACTTAGTGTGTTCTTGGGCTGGGCTTGAGTGTTGCACGTGTAGAGGTCCTTCTTGGAGTTGAACGCCAGTTTTTGTGCCAGTTTGGGCGTTCAACTCTGGTTTTGGCTCCTTTTCTGGCGCTGGACGCCAGATTTGGGCAAAAAGCTGGCGTTGAACGCCAGTTTATGTCATCTATTCTTGGCCAAAGTATGGACTATTATATATTGCTGAAAAGCCCTGGATGTCTACTTTCCAACGCAATTGAAATCGCGCCATTTCGAGTTCTGTAGCTTCAGAAAATCCACTTTGAGTGAAAGGAGGTCAGAATCCAACAGCATCAGCAGTCCTTCTTGAATCCTCTGAATCTGATTTCTGCTCAAGTCCCTCAATTTCAGCCAGAAAATACCTGAAATCACAGAAAAACACACAAACTCATAGTAAAGTCCAGAAATGTGAATTTAACATAAAAACTAATGAAAACATCCCTAAAATAACTAGATCCTACTAAAATCATACTAAAAACAATGTCAAAAAGCGTATAAATTATCCGCTCATCAGCAATAAACCTGCAGCAACTAAGGTTGAAGAATACAAAGCCAAGATACCTTATCCTCAAAAACTCCAGAAAGAGGAGCAGGATAAGCAATTTGCTCGCTTTGCAGATTATCTCAGGACTCTTGAAATAAAGATTCCATTTGCAGAAGCACTTGAGCAAATACCTTCTTATGCCAAGTTCATGAAAGAGATCTTGAGTCATAAAAAGGATTGGAGAGAAACAGAAAGAGTTCTCCTCACTGAAGAATGCAGTGCAGTCATTCTGAAGAGCTTTCTTGAAAAGCTTAAAGACCCTGGGAGTTTTCTGATACCATGCATATTAGAAGGTAATTGCACCAAGATAGCTTTATGCGATCTTGGGGCAAGCATCAACCTAATACCTGCATCCACTATCAGGAAGCTTGGCTTAACTGAAGAAGTTAAACCAACCCGGATATGTCTCCAACTTGCTGATGGTTCCACTAAATACCCATCAGGCGTGATTGAAGACATGATTGTCAGAGTTGGGCCATTCGCCTTTCCCACTGACTTTGTTGTGCTGGAAATGGAGGAGCACAAGAGTGCTACTCTCATTCTAGGAAGACCCTTCCTAGCAACTGGACGATCCCTTATTGACGTCCAACAGGGGGAAATAACACTGAGAGTCAATGATGATGAGTTCAAGTTGAACGCTGTCAAAGCCATGCAGCATCCAGACACATCAACAGACTGCATGAAAGTTGATCTTATTGACTCTTTGGTAGAAGAGATCAACATGGCTGAGAGTCTCGAATCAGAGTTGGAACATATCTTTAAGGATGTTCAGCCTGATTTGGAGGACTCAGAGGACATGAAAGAGCCTCTGAAATTTCTTCTAGAAGAGGAAAAACCTCCTAAACCCGAGCTCAAGCCATTACCACCATCCTTGAAATATGCATTTCTAGGAGAAGGTGATACTTTTCCAGTGATCATAAGCTCTGCTTTAAATTCACAGGAAGAGGAAGCACTTATTCAAGTGCTAAGGACTCACAAGACAGCTCTTGGGTGGTCCATAGGTGACCTTAAGGGCATAAGCCCAGCTAGATGCATGCACAAAATTCTATTGGAGGATAATGCCAAACCAGTGGTTCAACCACAGAGGCGGCTAAATCCAGCCATGAAGGAAGTGATGCAGAAAGAGGTCACCAAATTACTAGAGGCTGGAATTATTTATCCTATTTCTGATAGCCCCTGGGTGAGCCCTGTCCAAGTCGTTCCAAAAAAGGGAGGCATGACAGTGATTCATAATGAAAAGAATGAACTGGTTCCTACGAGAACAGTTACAGGATGGCGCATGTGTATTGACTACAGAAGGCTTAATACAGCCACCAGAAAGGATCATTTTCCTTTACCATTCATAGACCAGATGCTAGAAAGACTGGCAGGTCATGATTATTACTGTTTTTTGGATGGCTACTCAGGCTATAACCAGATTGCAGTAGATCCCCAGGATCAAGAGAAAACAGCATTCACATGTCCATCTGGAGTGTTTGCTTATAGAAGGATGCCATTTGGGTTGTGTAATGCGCCTGCAACCTTCCAGAGATGCATGCTCTCTATTTTCTCTGATATGGTGGAAAAATTTCTGGAAGTCTTCATGGATGACTTCTCAGTATATGGAGACTCATTCAGCTCCTGTCTTGATCACCTGAAACTTGTTCTGAAAAGATGCCAAGAGACCAACCTAGTTTTAAACTGGGAAAAGTGTCACTTCATGGTGACTGAAGGAATTGTTCTTGGGCATAATCTCAAACAAGGGAATAGAGGTGGATCAAGCAAAAATAGAGGTAATTGAAAAATTACCACCACCTGCCAATGTTAAGGCAATCAGAAGCTTTCTGGGGCATGCAGGATTCTATAGGAGGTTTATAAAGGATTTTTCAAAGATCGCAAAACCTCTAAGCAATCTGCTAGCTGCTGACACGCCATTTGTGTTTGACACAGGGTGTCTGCAGGCATTTGAAACGCTGAAAGCTAAGATGGTCACAGCACCAGTCATTTCTGCACCAGACTGGACATTACCATTTGAGCTAATGTGTGATGCCAGTGATCACGCCGTTGGTGCAGTACTGGGACAGAGGCATGACAAGCTTCTGCACGTCATTTGTTATGCTAGTCGCGTTTTAAATGATGCTCAGGAAAATTACACAACCACAGAGAAGGAATTACTTGCAGTGGTTTATGCCATTGACAAGTTCAGATCATACTTAGTAGGATCAAAAGTGATTGTGTATACTGACCATGCTGCTCTTAAATATCTACTCACAAAGCAGGATTCAAAACCCAGGCTTATCAGATGGGTGTTGCTTTTGCAAGAGTTTGATATAGAAATAAGAGACAGAAAAGGGACAGAGAACCAAGTGGCTGATCATCTGTCCCGGATAGAGCCAGTAGAAGGGACGTCCCTCCCCTCTCTTGAGATCACTGAAACTTTTCCGGATGAGCATTTATTCGCCATTCAGGAAACCCCATGGTTTGCCGATATTGCAAACTATAAAGCTGGAAGGTTCATACCCAAGGAGTACAACAGTGTACAAAAGAAGAAATTAATCACTGATACAAAGTACTACTTGTGGGATGAACCTTATCTCTTTAAGAGATATGCAGACAGAATAATCCATAGGTGTGTGCCTAAAGAAGAAGCACAGAGGATCCTATGACACTGCCATGGATCTCAATATGGAGGCCATTTCGGAGGTGAGCGAACAGCCACCAAGGTCCTCCAATGTGGCTTCTATTGGCCCACACTCTATAGAGATTCCCGAGAGTTCGTACGTAACTGTGACAGTTGCCAAAGAGCTGGTAATCTGCCTCATGGTTACGCCATGCCTCAACAAGGAATCTTGGAGATTGAGTTGTTTGACGTATGGGGAATTGACTTCATGTGACCTTTTCCACCATCATACTCAAACACTTATATCCTGGTGGCAGTTGACTATGTATCAAAATGGGTTGAGGCCATTGCCACACCCAACAATGATACTAAAATAGTGCTGAAGTTCCTCCAGAAACATATCTTTAGCAGGTTTGGCATCCCTAGAGTACTAATTAGTGATGGGGGGCACTCACTTCTGCAATAAACAGCTTTACTCTGCCATGGTTCTGTATGGAATTCGCCATAAAGTGGCAACTCCATATCATCCACAAATTAATGGGCAAGCTGAAGTCTCTAACAGAGAATTAAAGAGAATCCTAGAACGGACAGTAAGTACCCGTAGAAAGGATTGGGCACGGAGCTTGGATGATGCTCTGTGGGCTTACAGAACAGCATTCAAGACCCCGATAGGGACCTCTCCATACCAACTTGTGTATGGTAAGGCATGTCACCTGCCCGTGGAACTGGAACATAAAGCCTACTGGGCAACCAGATTCCTAAACTTTGATGCCAAATTAGCAGGAGAAAAACGATTGTTCCAGCTAAATGAGCTAGAGGAATTCAGATTCACAGCTTTCGAAAATGCCAAGCTTTATAAAGAAAAATCAAAAAAATGGCATGACAGAAAGCTGTCATCTAGAATCTTTGAACCAGGACAGAAGGTCTTGTTGTTTAACTCTAGACTCAGGCTATTCCCCGGGAAACTGAAATCATGGTGGAGGGGACCATACGTGATTACAAGTGTATCACCATATGGTTATGTGGAGCTTCAAGATATTGATTCTGATAAGAAGTTCATTGTCAATGGACAGAGAATCAAGCATTATCTTGAAGGCAACATTGAGCAAGAATGCTCAAAGCTGAAGCTAGATTAAAAGCTCAGCAAGGTCCAGCTAAAGACAATAAAGAAGCGCTTGCTGGGAGGCAACCCAGCCATGGGGCAACAATCCTCTAAGCATTTTGCCCTATCTTTATTTTTATTTTTATTTGTTTATATAAAGTTCACTGACACTAAAGTGAGGAATCATTTACAGAAGACCTCGGCACACAAAATAGAGAAAACAAGCTCACTGGCAAGAAAACGCCAGTAATGGTAGCAATCTGAGCGTTCAACGCCAGAAATGGGCACCCACTGGGCGTTGAACGCCAGTAATGGCAGCAGCTGGGCGTTGAACGCCCAGGAGAGCAGCATTTGGGCGCTGAACGCCCAAAACAGGCAGTGTTTGGGCGTTCAAACGCCAGGATGGCAAGGAGGAGCCAAATTCATTTTTCCACACGTTTTTCCATTCTAATTTCAAATTTTATGTTTCAATACATGATTTTTACATAAACATGTTAAGAACCCTGATTTCTAAAATCCTTAATTTCTAAAAATCCCTCTTTCCAAATTCAATCCAACTCTTTTCAAATCTTTTCTAAAAACAAATATATCTTTTTCACTCTAAAATCTTTTCAACTAATCAATATCTTTTTCAAATCTCCATATTATCTTTTTCAAAATCTAGATTTATCTTTTTCAAAAATCTATCATATCTTCTCAATTTTAAACTATATCCTCTATCTTATCTTTTCCAAATCAATCTTTTTATCCTATCTTTCCCAATTTTTCGAAAACCCACCCCCATCCCTTTAAATATGGGTTCGGCCTCCCTCCTCCTCCATCAACAATTGCACCTAGCTCTCCTTCTATCCCTCTCCTTTCTTTTCTTTTGCTTGAGGACAAGCAAATCTCTAAGTTTGGTGTGTTTATCCGCGATCACTAAGATCATGGCCCCCAAAGGAAAATAACCCACTCCAAGAGGCAAGAAAGAGAGTGTTCCAAAACCACTTTGGAATCAAGGGAAGTTCTTATCTAAAGAACATTCGGACCATTATAACAAAATAATGGGTCTGAGATCAGTGATCCCGGAAGTTAGATTCGATCTGAAAGAAGATGAATACCCGGAGATCTAGGAGCAAATTCAAATCAGGAGCTGGGAAGTCCTAGCTAATCCTGAAACGAAAGTGGGAAGGAACATGGTCCAGGAGTTCTATGCTAATATGTGGCAAACTGAGAAGCAGAAACTATCTGGGACTGCTCTCTATGACTATCGGACCGTGGTCAGAGGGAAGATTGTTCATACCCACCCTGACAGGATCAGGGAGATCTTAAAGCTACCTCAGCTGAAGGATGATCTAGACTCCTTCAACAGGAGGATGATGAGAGCAGACAAGGGCCTGGATAAGATTCTAGAGGACATATATATCCCTGGAGCCAGGTGGACCACCAACACAAAGGGTGTCCCAAATCAACTCAAGAGAGAGGATCTCAAACCAGTCACCAGAGGATGGCTAGACTTCATTGGGCATTCTCTGTTGCCTACTAGCAACCGTTCTGAAGTCACAGTTAAAAGAGCAGTGATGATCCATTGCATCATGATGGGAAAGGAAGTGGAGGTTCATCAGCTGATTTCAGCTGAACTCTACAAAATTGCTAACAAAAATTCTAAAGAGGCCAGGTTGGCTTATCCAAGCGTGATTTCTCTGCTCTGCAAGGACGCTGGAGTAAGGATGGGAATAACTGAGTATATCTCAGTTGAGAAGCCAATCACCAAAGCATCAATGGAAAAACAACAAGCACAGGATGATCCTATCAAGAAGAGAGCACAGGAATTCCTCCCAGAGATCCCTCAATCTGAATACTGGGAGTATCTTGAGACGTCTGTTACCAAGATACGGGAAGCTATGGAGCAAATAATAAAAGAACAGAAGGAACACAGTCAAATGCCGACCTATATGTTTAAAGAACAAGAGGAGCAAGGGCGTGACTTAAGGGAATTGAAGCGCCAAAAGTCTTCTCTTGCAGGACCAAGCACCCCAAGGATCAGAGGAACCCTCGTTCCCCCAGAATAAAGGTTGTTAATTTCCAATTTCTGCCTTAACTCTGTGACAGTGTCCTTATAGAAGTTTACCTTAGGAGTCATATAGTAGTAATTAGTATCTATTTTGATTTTATCTCCAATTAAGCTATAGTTTATTTTTCTCATCATCAGCAAACATGAATAAAGTAGTAGATCTTTTGAATAAGAGGCAATAAAATTTTGAGTTTTAATAAGAAAAATTCTAATTAGTTAAATGTGGTGGCAATGCTTTCTGTCTTCGAATGAATGCTTGAACAGTGCATATGTCTTTTGAATTTGTTGTTTAAGACTGTTAAATATGTTGGCTCTTGAAAGAATGATGAACATGAGACATGTTATTGATAATCTGAAAAATCATAAAAATGATTCTTGAAGCAAGAAAAAGCAACAAAGAAAAAAGCTTGCAGAAAAAAAAAAGAAAAAAAATATATATAGAAAGAAAAAGAAAAAGCAAGCAGAAAAAGCCAATAACCCTTAAAACCAAAAGGCAAGGGCAAATAAAAAGGATCCCAAGGCTTTGAGCATCAGTGGATAGGAGGGCCTAAAGGAATAAAATCCTGGTCTAAGCGGCTAAACCAAGCTGTCCCTAACCATGTGCTTGTGGCGTGAAGGTGTCAAGTGAAAACTTGAGACTGAGCGGTTAAAGTCAAGGTCCAAGGCAAAAAGAAGAGTATGCTTAAGAACTCTGGACACCTCTAATTGGGGACTTTAGCAAAGCTGAGTCACAATCTAAAAGGTTCACCCAATTATGTGTCTGTGGCATTTATGTATCCGGTGGTAATACTGGAAAATAAAGTGCTTAGGGCCACAACCAAGACTCATAAAATAGTTGTGTTCAAGAATCATTACACTTAAATAGAAAAATCAATAACACTATCTGAATTCTAAGTTCCTATAGATGCCAATCACTCTGAGCTTCAATGGATAAAGTGAGATGCCAAAACTGTTCAGAAGCAAAAAGCTACTAGTCCCGCTCATCTAATTAGAATCTGAGCTTCACTCAAAAACTCTGAGATATTATTGCTTTTCAACCTACTAGTCTTCTATTTTATTTGTCTAGTTGCTTGAGGACAAGCAACAATTTAAGTTTGGTGTTGTGATGAGCGGATATTTTATACGCTTTTTGGGGTTAATTTCATATAGTTTTGAGTATGTTCTAGTTAGTTTTTAGTCTATTTTCATTAGTTTTTAGGAAAAATTTATATTTCTGGACTTTACTATGAGTTGTGTGTTTTTCTATAATTTCAGATATTTTTCTGGCTGAAATTGAAGGAGCTGAGCAAAAATCTGATTCAGGCTGAGAAAGGACTGCTTATGCTGTTGGATTCTGACCTCCCTGCACTCAAAGTGGATTTTCTGGAGCTAAAGAACTCGAAATGGCATGCTTCCGATTGCGTTGGGAAGTAGACATCCAGGGCTTTCCAGCAACATATAATAGTCCATACTTTTCATAAGGATAGACGATGTAAATTGGCGTTTAACGCCAGTTCTCTGCCCAATTCTGGCGTCCAGCGCCAGAAAAGGATCAAAAGCTGGAGTTGAACGCCCAAACTGGCACAAAAACTGGCGTTCAACTCCACAAATGGCCTCTGCACGTGAATTGCTTAAATCTCAGCCCCAGCACACACCAAGTGGGCCCCAGAAGTGGATCTCTGCATCATCCATCATAGTTTACTCATTTTTTGTAAACCTAGGCTACTAGTTTAGTATTTAAACAACTTTTAGAGACTTATTTTGCATCTCATGACATTTTAGATCTGAACTTTGTACTCTTTGACGGCATGAGTCTCTAAACTCCATTGTTGGGGTGAGGAGCTCTGCTGTGTTTCGATGAAGTAATGCAAGTATTTCTGTTTTCCATTCAAACACGCTTGTTCCTATCTAAGATGTTCATTCGCGCTTAACTGTGATGAAGGTGATGATCTGTGACATTCATCACCTTTCTCAAACCATGAACGTGTGCCTAACAACCACCTCCATTCTATATCCGATTGAATGAGTGTCTCTTAGATTCCTTAATCAGAATCTCCGTGGTATAAGCTAGAACTGATGGCAGCATTCATGAGAATCCGGAAAGTCTAAACCTTGTCTGTGGTATTCCGAGTAGGATTCAATGATCGAATGACTGTGACGAGCTTCAAACTCACGAGTGCTGGGCGTTAGTGACAGACGCAAAAGGATGAAGAATCTTATTCCAGTATGATCGAGAACCGACAGATGATTAGCCGTGCTGTGACAGAGCATGTGAGCATATTCTTCACTGAGAGGATGGGATGTAGCCATTGACGACGGTGATCCCCTACATACAGCTTGCCATAGGAGGACGTGCGTGCGTGAATTAGAAGACAGAGGAAAGCAGAGATTCAGAAGACAAAGCATCTCCAAAACTCCAACATATTCTCCATTACTGCATAACAAGTAACCTTTAATTTATGCTCTCTTGGTTATTCACAATTCAACTGATAAACATATTTGACTTCCTGACTAAGATTTACAAGATAACCATAGATTGCTTCAAACCAACAATCTCCGTGGGATTCGATCCTTACTCACGTAAGGTATTACTTGGACGACCCAGTGCACTTGCTGGTTAGTGGTACGAGTTGGGAAAAGTGTGATTCACAATTCGTGCACCAGGCTCCATCCTTGATCCTGATCTGATATGGTTAGGACCTTTTCTTCCTCCGAGATCGATGGGCTTTGCAATGTTTCCTGGATGAGGCTTCTGTTATTTCCCCTTGGTTTGGTGCTGGCTAGTTTTGAGAGTGCATCCACCCGAGCATTCTGTTCTCGAGGTATATGTTGGACCTCATATTTCCTGAATTGTTCGAGCTGTTCTCTAGTTTTGTCCAGATATTTCTTCATGGTAGGATCCTTGGCTTGGTAGCTCCCTTCTATTTGTGAGGTAACTACTTGTGAATCGCTGAAGATTGTAAGCTTTTGAACTCATACCTCCTTAGCCATCCTCAAACCAGCCAGTAATGCCTCATATTCGGCCTGATTATTTGGCGCAGGGAATTCGAACTTTAGCGAGAGTTCGATTTGGGTTCCCTGATCGCTTTCTATTATCACACCTACGCCACTCCCGATTTTGTTTGAAGAGCCATCCACGTAGAGATTCTATTTTATGGGAGTTCCTAGGGCATCAGTGTACTCGGCAATGAAGTCGGCTAGATGCTGTGATTTGATGGTTGTCCGAGCTTCATATTAAGGATCAAACTTGGATAACTCGACTGCCCACTGCAGGATTCTTCCAGCTAAGTCTGTCTTCTGTAAGATGCCTTTTATGGGCTGGTTGGTCCGAACCTTGATAGTGTGAGCTTGAAAGTACGGGCGAAGTCGTCGAGAAGTGAGTATGAGAGCGTAGGCGAGCTTTTCTATCTTTTGATAGTTTAGCTTGGCCCCTTGTAGAGCTTTGCTGATGAAGTAGATGGGTTGTTTCCCACTTTCGTCTTCTCTGACTAGTGCTGAAGCTATTGCCCAATTTCCTACTGTGAGGTATAATATGAGTGCTTCTCCTTCCCGTAGTCGGGTAAGAATGGGTGGTTGCCCCAAGAATTTTTTGAAATCTTGGAAGGCATGCTCGCACTCTGTGGTCCATTCGAACCTCTTTGACACAGGGTTGCCAGACTAGAAACCTGGACAGGGTTGCCAGTCTTCCGTTGAGCTGTTGTACCTCTTTGACACAGGTCAGATTTTTCATGTCGAGTATAGCCCGTCATTTATCCGGGTTCGCCTTAATTCCTCTTTGCGTGAGCATGAAGCCCAAGAATTTGCCAGCTTTTATCGCAAAGGTGCATTTTACGGGATTGAGTCGCATACCATGCTTTCTGATGGTGTCGAACACTTTGGTGAGGTCGGGCAACAAGGATTCATCACTTTGTGTTTTTACCAGCATATTGTCTACGTAAACCTCCATTAGTTTCCTAATGTGGTCTGCAAAGACTTTGTTCATCAATCTTTGGTAGGTAGCTCCTGCGTTTTTGAGCCCGAATGGCATGACGATATAGCAGTAATTTGCTTTTGGGGTTAGGAACGAGGTCTTTTCTTGGTCAGGTGGATACATCGAGATTTGATTATATCCTGAATAAGCATCCATGAAGGAGAGGTACTTGTATCCAGAAGAGGAATCCACTAAATTGTCTATACTTGGGAGTGGGTAGGGATCTTTTGGGCAGGCTTTATTGAGATCGGTGTAGTCAGTGCACATCCGCCACTTCCCATTTGACTTTTTTACCAAGACAACGTTGGCTAGCCATAGTGGATATTTGACCTCCCTTATGAATCCTGCCTCCAGTAAGGCTTGTACCTGCTCTTCCACAGCTTGGGACCTTTCTGGTATGAGCTTCCTACGCTTCTGCTGCACTGGCCGAGATCCTGGGTATACCTCCAGTTTGTGGCACATTAGCTTGGGATCTATGCCCGGCATGTCTGTGGCCTTCGATGCAAAGAGGTCGGTGTTATCCTTTAGGAACTGTATCAGAGGCTCCTTTAAGTCTTCCTTTAAGGTTGTGCCAACATTTGTTGTCTTATCCTGGGTATCGCCGATTTGGACTTCTTCAGTCTCGCCTTCAAGTTGTGGACGAAGTTCGTCGTGAACTCGAACTCCCCCGAGTTCAATAGTGTTGATTTCCTCTCCTTTGGGGTTGCCTTTAAGGTTCAGACTTTCATTGTAACAGTGTCGCGTAATTTTTTGGTCTCATTTTATCGTGGCGATCCCTTCTGGAGTTGGAAACTTATGCACAGATGTAGAGTTGAGACCACTGCAGCGAGCTAGTTCAATGTTGTCCGACCTATTAGGGCGTTGTAAGCTGAGCTCACGTCGACTACGATGTAGTCTATGTTGAGTGTCCTTGATCGGGTTCCGTTTCCAAAGCTTGTGTGTAGTGAGATATATCCAAGTGGTTGGATTGGAGTGCCTCCCAGTCCGAACAAGCTATATGCTTTGAGTTCTTTATCTTGCAAACCGAGTTTGTCGAAGGCAGATTTAAACAAGATATCCGCGGAGCTTCCTTGGTCTATCAGTGTTCTGTGGAGATTAGCGTTGTCCAATATGATAGTAATGACAATGGGATCATCATGCCCTGGGATGATGCCTGTTGCATCTTCTCGGGTAAAGGTAATAGTAGGGAGGTCGGATGACCTCTCTCCTTCCCCGACATGATATGCCTCTTTAAGGTGTCTTTTGCGACATGATTTAGAGATCCATCCTCCTGCAAATCCTCCATTTATCATATGAACATGTCTCTCAGGAGTGTGGGGGTGGTCGTTCAACCCGTCCGACCTCTTCATCCCTTCTTCTTTTTCTTGGTTCATCCGCTTTGTTGGCTAAGTACCGATCTAGTCGCCCTTCTCTTGCCAATTTCTCTATTACATTCTTTAGGTCGAAGCACTCGTTAGTAGGATGTCCGTAAATTCAGTGGTATTCGCAGTACTCTGTCTGACTTCCCCCTTCTCTTTTGTTTTTGATTGGTTAGGGTGGTGGGATCTTCTCAGTGTTTCATATTTCTCGATAAACATCGACAAGAGACACCCGAAGAGGGATGTAATTGTGGTATTTTCTAGGCTTCTCACTAGGTTGATCTTCTTTTTTTTTGGACTCTTTATCCTTGTCCCGAGAGGGGTAGGAAAATACAGATTTTGAGGTTTCTCGTAGTCGAGAATTCTCCTCCATGTTAATATACTTTTCTGCCTGCTCTTGTACCTCGTTTAGAGATGTTGGATGCTTTTTTGATATGGAGTGGCTAAAGGGTCCCTCTCGCAGCCCATTGATGAGACCCATGATGACTGCTTCTGTTGGCAGACTTTGTATGTCCAGACACGCTTTTTTGAATCTTTCCATGTAGTTGCGAAGACTTTTCCGATCTCCTTGCTTGATCCCTAATATGTTCGGGGCATGTTTGGCTTTGTCCTTCTAGATGGAGAATATGGCAAGGGATTTTTTGGCTAAGTCGTCAAAACTTGTGATGGATCTAGGAGGCAAACTGTCAAACTATTTTATTGCTGTCTTTGTTAGGGTAGTCGGAAAGGCTTTGCATCGAATGGCGTCCGATGCGTCAATGAGATACATTCTGCTTCTGAAATTGCTGAGATGATGGCTTGGATCGGAGGTACCGTCGTATGGGATCATGTCGGGAGCTTTAAAATCCTTTGGAACTTTATCTTTCATGATCTCTTTGGTGAAGGGATCTTGGTCCTTGTGGGAGCTGTCATTGTGACTGGACTGAACGGTTTTAGCTTTGAGATCAGCCTCGAGCTTTAGGAGCTTGTCTTCTAGCTCTCAGCGTCGCCTAGTTTCTCTCCAGAGGTCCCTCTCGGCTTCTCGTTGATGCTCGGCCTCTTTTTCGAGCTGTTTGAGACGATCCTGTTGAGCTTGTAGGGCATCCAGGATTTCGGCGTTTGGAGATTGCTTGTCTCTCTTGGTTTAGGGCACATCCTTTGATGTGGCATCCATATTTTTAAGCGGGATTCTTTCTTCCAAACCGGAGTTGTGATCGTTTTCAAGGTTGTCCGCCATGATGATGGGATGACTTCCAGGTCCCCGGCAACGGCGCCAATGTTCCGAGGGTTGCCTAAAACTGAAGGTCGATCTCGGATGAGATCTACTGTGGTGGCCGGAGCTGTTGTGTCCGACTTGTTGGATCTGGTGAAGCTGCTGATGCTTGATCATCGGAGGGTGATGGTACTTGCAAGAGACTCCGATGCTTAAGTTAGCACGTGCTTTAGGCAAGTTTTTAGTAGAATCAGAGTATGAGTTATACCTGGGTGCTCCAGTGTATTTATAATAGTGTGGGGTGACCTCCCTTTGAGATAAGTTAGTTATCTTATCTTTGAGTGAAGTCATCTTATCTTTAAGGAGAACCGCCTTTATCTTTCTAGGCTTTGGCTGCCTTTAGATTGGGCTGTGTCCTTTCGTTTGGGCCTACTTGGGCTTCTTATGGCGATTTGGACGAACTCTTTAAAGGAGAGGTCGGGGGACTGGAGCATGAAATTGTGATTCACACTTTTCACAACTCCGCACAACTAACCAGCAAGTGCACTGGGTCGTCCAAGTAATACCTTACGTGAGTAAGGGTCGATCCCACGGAGATTGTCGGCTTGAAGCAAACTATGGTTATTTTGTAAATCTCAGTCAGGCGGATTCAAATGGTTATGAGTATTGATAATTAAAAGATAAATAAACATAAAATAAAATAAAGTTACTTATGTAATTCATTGGTGGGAATTTCAGATAAGCGTTTGGAGATGCTTTGTTGCTTCTGAACCTCGGCTTTCCTATTATCTTCTTCCAATCATGCGTGCTCCCTTCCATGGCAAGCTGTATGATCCTCTCGGATGAAAAATACCAGGTACGATCTCTGCACGGCTAATCAACTGTCGAATTTCTCATCTCGGATGAAAAATACCAGGTACAGCTACCGCACGGCTAATCATCCGTCGGTTCTCACTAGCGTCGGAATAGGATCTTTATCCTTTTGCACACTGTCACTGTGCCCAACATTCGCATGTTTGAAGCTCGTCACAGTCATGCCTTCCCAGATCCTACTCGGAATACCACAGACAAGGTTTAGACTTTTTGGATCTCAGGAATGTTGCCAATGATTCTAGCCTATACCACGAAGGTTCTAATCATGAACTCGAATGCTCTGTTGTCAGGAGAGGCGATGCAAATCGTGGGTTAGAGACCCAAGAGAATATACTCCGGCAGTCGTTCAATGAATATGTTGAACATCATGTAGATCGCTTTGTGGTTGTCGGGCACGTGGATCTTGGCTAAGCAAGTAACGAAGATAGTGGTGATTGTCACGGGTCACCCCTTCATTCTGACTTAACTGAATTAAGTACGAGAGTATATCTTGGAGAAGAAGTAGGCGTGAATTGAAAGAAAAATAATAGTACTTGTATTAATTCATGAAGAACAGCAGAGCTCCACACCTTAATCTATGGGATGTAGAAACTCCATCGTAGAAAATACATAAGAGAAAAAGGTCTAGGCATGGCCGAATGGCCAGCCTCTAAGTCCAAGGTTTCATAAACTAAAAAGAAACTCTCAATACAATAGTAAAAGGTTCTATTTATACTAAACTAGTTACTAGGGATTACAGAAATTAAGTAACTAAGTGCAGATAGTGCAGAAATCCACTTCCGGGACCACTTGGTGTGTGCTTAGGCTGAGCATTGAGCTTGACACGTGCATAGGCCATTTCTAGAGTTAAACGCCAGCTTGGATGCCAGTTTGGCCGTTTAACTCTAGTTTTGGTGCCAGTTCTGGCGTTTTACGCCAGGAAAGGATCTCTGCCCGGCGTTTAGACGCCAGTTTGGGCCATCAAATCTCTGGCAAAGTATAAACTATTATATATTGCTGGAAAGACCAAGATGTCTACTGTCCAACGCAATTAAGAGCGCATCAATTGGGCTTCTGTAGCTCCAGAAAATCCACTTCGAGTGCAGGAGGGTCAGAATCCAACAGCATCTGCGTCCTTTTTTAGCCTTTGAATCATATTTTTGCTCAGGTCCCTCAATTTCAGCCAGAAAATACCTGAAATTACAGAAAAATACACAAACTCATAGTAAAGTCCAGAAATGTGATTTTTGCATAAAAACTAATAAAAATATAATAAAAAGTAACTAAAACATGCTAAAAACTACCTAAAAACAATGCCAAAAAGGGTATAAATTATCCGCGCATCACAACACCAAACTTAAATTGTTGCTTGTCCCCAAGCAACTAAAAACAAAATAGGATAAAAAGAAGAGAAAATACAATAAATTTCAAAAATATCAATGATGATTAGTTTTAATTAGATGAGCGGGACTAGTAGTTTTTTGCTTCTGAACAGTTTTGTTATCTCACTTTATCCTTTGAAGTTCAGAATGATTGGCATCCATAGGAACTCAGAATTCAGATAGTGTTATTGATTCTCCTAGTTCAGTATGTTGATTCTTGAACACAGCTACTTTATGAGTCTTGGCCGTGACCCTAAGCATTTTGTTTTCCAGTATTACCACCGGATACATAAATGCCACACACACATAACTGGGTGAACCTTTTTCAGATTGTGACTCAGCTTTGCTAAAGTCCCCAGTTAGAGGTGCCCAGAGCTCTTAAGAATACTCTTTTTGCTTTGGACCATGACTTTAACCGCTCAGTCTCAAGCTTTTCACTTGACACCTTCACGCCACAAGCACATGGTTAGGGACAGCTTGATTTAACCGCTTAGGCCAGGATTTTATTCCTTTGGGCCCTCCTATCCATTAATGCTCAAAGCCTTAGATCCTTTTTACCCTTGCCTTTTGGTTTAAAGGGTTATTGGCTTTTCGCTTCGGGAAGGAATGACTGTGACGAGCTTCAAACCTGCGAATGTTGGACGTAAGTGACAGTGTGCAAAAGGATCAATGGATTCTATTCCGACACTAGCGGGAATCGACAGATGATTAGCCATGCGGTAGCTGTACCTGGTATTTTTATCCGAGACGAGAAATCTGACAGTTGATTTGGCCGTGTAGAAACCTAGAGGACCATTTTCACTGAGAGGATCTTACAGCTTGCCATGGAAGGAGGTAACGCATGGTTGGAAGGAGGCAGTAGGAAAGCAGAGGTTCAGAAGCAACAAAGCATCTCCATACGCTTATCTGAAATTCCCACCAATGAATTACATAAGTAACTCATAACCATTTGAATCCGCCTGACTGAGATTTAGAAGAATGACCATAGCTTGCTTCAAGTCGACAATCTCCGTGGGATCGACCCTTACTCACGTAAGGTTTATTACTTGGACGACCCAGTGCACTTGCTGGTCAGTTACGCAGAATTGTGAAGAAGTGTTGAGATCACGATTCCGTGTACCAAGTTTTTTGGCGCCGTTGCCGGGGATTGTTCGAGTTTGGACAACTAACGGTTCATCTTGTTGCTTAGATTAGATAATTTTATTTTATGTTTCAGCTTTTTATTTTAATTTTCAAAAAATTTCAAAAAAAATATATTTGTTCTTCAGAATTTTTAAGAATGAATTCTAGAGTTTCAGATGATATGTGAAGCCTGGCTAGCTGCTAAGTCATGTCTAAATTTTTTTGGACTGAGGCTTCCACTTATCATGGCAAGAGCCTTTGGATTCCCATCTATTTGGCTGTTATCTATCTGAATTTGTATGCTGAAGCTTGGCTAGCCATTTGGCCATGTCTAATCTTTTGGACTGAAGCTTTCACATAAAGCTTGGCTAGCTATTTAGCCATGTCTAAATTTTTGGACCGAAACTTTAGACTAACATTGCATGATTCCTAGAATTCTTATTAAAAATTTTGAATTTCTTATTTTTCTCTTTCCAAAATAATTCTCGAAAAATACAAAAAATTAATAAAACCATAAAAAACCAAAAATTTTATGTTTATTGTTTGAGTCTTGTGTCAAGTTTTAAGTTTGGTGTCAATTGCATCTTTTTAATTTTCTTAAAATTTTCGAAAATTCATGCATGTGTCCTTCATTGATCTTCAAGTTGTTCTTGATAATTGTCTTTGTTTGATCTTTACATTTTCTTGTTTTGTGTCTTTCCTTGTTTTTCATATGCATTTTCGAATTCATAGTGTCTAAACATTAAAAATTTTTAAGTTTGGTGTCTTGCATGTCTTTCTTTTCTTAAAAACTTTCAAAAATATGTTCTTGATGTTCATCATGATCTTCAAAGTGTTGTTGGTGTTCATCTTGACATTCAAAGTATTCTTGCATGCATTTTTGGTTTTGATCTTGAATTTTTATGTTTTGTTTCATTTTTGTGTTTTTCTCTTTTCTCATTAATTCAAAAATAAAAAATAATATCCTTCTCTTGTTTTACTCATAAAATTCAAAATTTTGAGTTGACTTAGTAAAAAATTTTCAAAATTTGGTTGTTTCTTGTTAGTCAAGTCAAAATTTCAATTTTAAAATTCTATCTTTTCAATTTTTTTTAAAATCACATCTTTTTCAATTTTCTTTCATGTTTTTCAAAAATTCTAAAATTGATTTTCAAAATCTTTTTCTTACTTTTTATTTCATATTTTCGAATTTATTACTAACATTAAATGTTTTGATTCAAAAATTTTTAAGTTGTTACTTGCCTATTAAGAAAGGATCAATCTTTAAATTCTAGAATCATATCTTTTAGTTTCTTGTTAGTCAAGTAATCAACTTCAATTTAAAAAATCAAATCTTTTTAATTTCCTTTTCAAATCTTCTTCAAAATGAATTTCAATAATATCTTTTTCAAAATTTAATTTCAAAATCCTTTTTTAACTTCGTATCTTTTCAAAATTGATTTTCAAATCTTTTTCAATTAACTACTTAACTTTTTGTTTGATTTTAAAAGTTTACTATTTCAATCATATCTTTTTCAAAACCACCTAACTACTTTTCTTTCTCCAATTTTCGAAAATCACTAACCACTTTTTCAAAATTCTTTTTAATTAACTAATTGTTTTGACTTCTAATTTTATTTTATTTTCCTTCTTAATTTTCGAATACTAACCAATAATTAAAATAAAAACAAAAATAATTTTCTTTTCTTTTAAATTAATTTTCGAATACTCTCTCTGTCTCATCTCTCTCTATTTATTTATTTATTTACTAACACTTCTCTTCTTCTTATAATTCGAACCCTCTCCCTCTCTCTGTGTTCGAATTCTTCTTCTCCCTTCTTCATTCTATTCTTTTATTCTTCTACTCACATAAAGGAATCTCTATACTGTGACATAGAGGATTCCTCTTCTTTTCTGTTCTCTTATTTTTTATATGAGCAGGAGCATGGATAAGAACATTCTTGTTGAAGCTGATCTGGAACCTGAAAGGACTCTAAAGAGGAAGCTAAGAGAAGCTAAAGCACAACACTCTGGAGAGGACCTGACAGAATTTTTCGAAAAAGAAGAAGAGATGGCCGAACCTAATAACAATTGTGGAGATGCAAGAAAGATGCTTGGTGACTTTATTGCACCCTCTTCTGACTTCTATAGAAGGAGCATCTCAATTCCTGCAATTGGAGCAAACAACTTTGAGCTTAAGCCTCAATTAGTTTCTCTAATGCAGCAAAATTGCAAGTTTCATGGACTTTCATTGGAAGATCCTCATCAGTTCTTAGCTGAATTCTTGCAAATCTGTGACACTGTTAAGACCAATGGGGTTAATTCTGAGGTCTACAGACTTATGCTTTTTCCCTTTGCTGTAAGAGACAGAGCTAGGACATGGTTGGACTCACAACCTAAAGATAGCCTGAACTCTAGGGAAAAGTTAGTCAGTGCTTTCTTGGCAAAATTCTTTCCACCTCAAAAGTTGAGCAAGCTTAGAGTGGAAGTCCAAACCTTCAAACAGAAAGAAGGTGAATCCCTCTATGAAGCTTGGGAAAGATACAAGAAATTGATCAGACGGTGTCCTTCTGACATATTTTCAGAATGGAGCATCATATGTATATTCTATGATGGTCTGTCTGAATTATCCAAGATGTCATTGAACCACTCTATTGGAGGATCTCTTCATCTGAAGAAGATGCCTGCAGAAGCCCAGGAACTCATTGAAATGGTTGCAAATAACCAGTTCATGTACACTTTTGAAAGAAATCCTATGAATAATGGGACAACTCAGAAGAAAGGAGTTCTTGAGATTGATACTCTGAATGCCATATTGGCTCAGAATAAAATATTGACTTAGCAAGTCAATATGATTTCTCAGAGTCTGACTGGAATGCAAGCTGCATCCGACAGTACTAAAGAAGCTTCCTCTGAAGGAGAAGCTTATGACCCTGAGAATCCTGCAATGGATGAGGTGAATTACATGGGAGAATCCTATGGAAACACCTATAATCCTTCATGGAGGAATCATCCTAATTTCTCATGGAAGGATCAGCAGAAGCCTAATCAAGGCTTCAATAATAATAATGGTGGGAGAAATAGGTTTGGCAATAGCAAGCCTTTTCCATCATCTTCTGAGTAATAGACAGAGAATTCTAAGCAGAGTCACTCTGACTTAGCAACCATAGTCTCTGATCTATCTAAGACCACTCTCAGTTTGAAACAAGGTCCTCCATTAGAAATTTGGAGGCACAAGTAGGTCAACTGAGTAAAAGATTGCCAAAACTCCTCCAAGTACTCTCCCAAGGAATACAAAAGAGAATCCAAAGAGATAATGTAAGGCCATAAATACAACCAACATGGCCAAACCTGGAGAGAAAGAAAAAGCAGTGATTTCTAATGAGGAAGACCTCAATGGACGTCCACTGTCCACCAAGGAGTTCCAGATTGAGAAACCAAAAGAATCTAAGGCTCATATAGAGACCATAGAGATTCCACTAAACTTACTGTTGCCATTCATGAGCTCTGATGAGTATTCTTCCTCTGAAGAGGATGAAGACATTGTTGAAGAGCAAGTTGCTCAATATCTAGGAGCAATCATTAAGCTGAATGCCAAGTTGTTTGGTAATGAGACTTGGGAGGATGAACCTCCATTGGTCATCAATGAACTGAATACCTTGGTTCAACAGAAATTACCTCAGAAGAAACTGGATCTCGGAAAATTCTTAATACCCTGTATCATAGGCACCATGACCTTTAAGAAGGCTCTGTGTGACCTTGGGTCAAGTATAAACCTCATGCCACTCTCTGTAATGGAGAAACTAGGGATCTTTGAGGTACAAGCTGTAAGAATCTCACTAGAGATGGCAGACAATTCAAGGAAACAGGCTTATAGACTTGTAGAGGATGTTTTAGTGAAGGTTGAAGGTTATTACATCCCTGCTGACTTCATAATCCTAGACACTGGGAAGGATGAAGATGAATCCATCATCCTTGGAAGACCCTTCCTAGCCACAGCAAGAGCTGTGATTGATGTGGACAGAGGAGACTTAGTCCTTCAGTTGAATGAGGACTACCTTGTGTTTAAGGCTCAAGGATCTTCTTCTGTAACCATGGAGAGGAAACATGAAAGGCTTCTCTCAATACAGAGTCAAACAGAGCCCCACACTCAACTTCTAAGTTTGGTGTTGGGAGGCCACCATTAAGCTCTGAGTTTCTGTGAAGCTCTCTAAAAGCTCACTGTCAAGCTATTGACATTAAAGAAGCACTTGTTGAGAGGCAACCCAATGTTGTTTAATTATATTTATTTATTTTCCATTGCTATTTTATGTTTTCTTTAGGTTGATGATCATGTGAAGTCACAAAAATAACTGAAAAATCAAAAATAGAATGAAAAATAGCATAAAAAATAGCACACCCTGAAGGACAGACTTACTGGCATTTAAACGCTAGTAAGGATAGCAGAATGGGCATTTAACGCCCAGCCTGGCAGCATTATGGGCATTAAACACCAGAATGGGCAGCACTCTGGGCGTTTTAACGCTAGAAAGGGCTGTCTGGCATCTGGATGGCGTTAAACGCCAGGAATGGGCATCTGGCTGGCGTTTAACGCCAGAAATGGACAGCAGAATGGCGTTTAATGCCAGGAAAGGTAGCAAAGCTGGCGTTAAACGCTAGAATTGGCATAGAATGGGCGTTTGAATGCCAGATTTGTGCAGGGAGCAGAATTCCTTAACACCTCAGGATCTGTGGACCCCACAGGATCTCCACCTACCCCACCTCTTTTTCTTTCCTCTTCACACCTTTCCATAACACTCTTCCCTAAATACCCTTGACCAATCCCATCAATAACTCTTCCCCAAATACCCTTCACCAATCAAATCTTACCCTCTTCTCCATAATCTCTTCACCACTCACATCCGTCCGTCATAAAATCCCACCTACCTCACCATTCAAATTCAAACCATTTCCCTCCCAAACCCACCCCCACATGACCGAATTTCCTCTCTCCCTTACCCTATAAATACCCCTCCTTACAACCTTCAATTTCACACCTCATACACACTTAACCCCCCTTGGCCGAACCCACTCCTCACCTCCATCTTTTCCATTTCTTCTTCTTATACTCATTTCTTTCTTCTTTTGCTCGAGGACGAGCAACAATTCTAAGTTTGATGTGGGAAAAGCTAAGATTTTTTTGTTTTTCCATAACCATCAATGGCACCTAAGGCCGAAGAAACCTCTAGAAAGAGGAAAGGGAAGGTAATTGCTTCCACATCTGAGTCATGGGAGATGGAGAAATTCATCTCAAAGGTCCATCAAGACCACTTCTATGAAGTTGTGGCCAAGAAGAAGGTGATCTCTGAGGTCCCCTTCAAGCTCAAAAAGAGTGAATATCCAAAGATTCGACATAAAATTCAAAGAAGAGGTTGGAAAACTCTCACCAACCCCATTCAACAAGTCGGAATCTTAATGGTTCAAGAGTTCTATGCCAATGCATGGATCACTAAGAACCATGATCAAAGTATGAACCCGAACCCAAAGAATTGGCTCACAATGGTTCGGAGAAATTACTTGGATTTCAGTCCGGAAAATATGAGGTTGGCATTCAACTTGCCAATGATGCAAGGAGATCCTCACCCTTTCACTAGAAGGGTCAACTTTGACCAAAGGTTGGACTAAGTCCTCATGGACATCTATGTAGAAGGAGCTCAATGGAAGAGAGACTCAAGAGGCAAGCCAGTTTAACTAAGAAGGCTTGACCTCAAGCCCGTGGCTAAGGGATGGTTGGAGTTCATCCAATACTCTATCATTCCTACTAGCAACCGGTCTGAAGTTACAATAGACCGGGCTATCATGATCCATAGTATCATGATTGGAGAGGAAGTAGAAGATCATGAGATCATATCTCTAGAACTCTACAAGGTGGCGGATAAGCCCTCTACTTTGGCAAGGTTAGCCTTCCCTCATCTCATATGTACCCTATGCAATTCAGCTGGGATTGTCATAGAGGGAGACATCCTCATTGAAGGAGATAAGCCCATCACTAAGAAGAGGATGGAGCAAACAAGAGAGCCCACTCATGGACCTCAACAAGAGCATGAGGAAATTCCTCATCAAGAAATTCCTGAGATACCTCAAGGGATTCACTTTCCTCCACACAACTATTAGGAGCAAATTAACACTTCCTTAGGAGAACTGAGTTCTAACATGGGACAACTAAGGATGGAGCACCAAGAGTATTCTATCCTCCTCCATGAAATTAGAGAGGACCAAAGAGCCATGAGGGAGGAGCAACAAAGGCAAGGAAGAGACATAGAGGAGCTCAAGCACTCCATAAGATCTTCAAAAGGAAGAACTAGCCGCCATCACTAAGGTGGACCCGTTCTTTAATTTCCTTGTTCTTATTTTTCTGTTTTTCGAATTCTATGATTTATGTTTTGCCTATGTTTGTGTCTTTATTACATGATCATTAGTGTCTAGTGTCTATGTCTTAAAGCTAGGAATGTCCTATGAATCCTTCACCTTTCTTAAATGAAAAATGTTTTTAATTGCAAAAGAACAAGAAATACATGGTTTCGAATTCTATCTTGAAATTAGTTTAATTATTTTGATGTGGTGGCAATACCTTTTGTTTTCTGAATGAATGCTTGAACATTGCATTTTTTTGAATTTGTTGTTTATGAATGTTAAAATTGTTGGCTCTTGAAAGAATAATGAAAAAAGAGAAATGTTATTGATAATCTGAAAAATCATAAAATTGATTCTTAAAGCAAGAAAAAGTAGTGAAAAGCTTGCAGAAAAAAAAAGAGAAAAGAAAAAAGTGGCGAAAAAAAGATAAAGACAAAGAAAAAGCAAGCAGAAAAAGCCAATAACCCTTTAAACCAAAAGGCAAGGGTAAAGAGGATCCAAGGCTTTGAGCATTAATGGATAGGAGGGCCCACAAGAATAAAATCCTGGCCTAAGCGGCTAAATCAAGTTGTCCCTAACCATGTGCTTGTGGCGTGAAGGTGTCAAGTGAAAAGCTTGAGACTGAGCGGTTAAAGTCGTGGTCCAAAGCAAAAAGAGTGTGCTTAAGAGCTCTGGGCACCTCTAACTGGGGACTTTAGCAAAGCTGAGTCACAATCTGAAACGGTTCACCCAGTTATGTGTCTGTGGCATTTATGTATCCGGTGGTAATACTGGAAAATAAAATGCTTAGGGTCACGGCCAAGACTCATAAAGTAGCCGTGTTCAAGAATCAACATACTGAACTAGGAGAATCAATAACACTATCTGAATTCTAAGTTCCTATGGATGCCAATCATTCTGAACTTCAAAGGATAAAGTGAGATAACAAAACTGTTCAGAAGCAAAAAGCTACTAGTCCTGCTCATCTAATTAAAACTAATCATCATTGATATTTTTAAAATTTATTGTATTTTCTCTTCTTTTTATTCTATTTTGTTATTAGTTGCTTGGGGACAAGCAATAATTTAAGTTTGGTGTTGTGATGAGCGGGTAATTTATACCCTTTTTGGCATTATTTTTACATAGTTTTTAGTATGATTTAATTACTTTTTATTATATTTTTATTAGTTTTTATTTAAAAATCACATTTCTGGACTTTACTATGAGTTTGTGTATTTTTCCATGATTTCAGGTATTTTCTGGCTGAAATTGAGGGACCTGAGCGAAAATTTGATTCAGAGGCTGAAAAAGGACTGTAGATGCTGTTGGATTCTGACCCTCTTGCACTCGAAGTGGATTTTCTGGAGCTACAGAAGCCCAATTGGCACGCTCCCAATTGCTTTGGAAATTAGACATCCTGGGATTTCTAGAAATATATAATAATCTATATATTTCCTGAGATTTGATGGCCCAAACTGGCGTTCAAAGAAAGCCTAAAACATCTTGGCGTAAAACACCTAAACTGGCACAAGAATTGGAGTTAAACGCCCAAACTGGCACCAAAGCTGGCGTTTAACTCCAGGAACAACCTATGCACGTGTAAATCTCAATGCTCAGCCCAAGCACATACCAAGTGGGCCCTGGAAGTAGATTTCTGCACTATCTGCATTTAGTTACTCATTTTCTGTAACCCTAGGCTACTAGTTTAGTATAAAAACCACTTTTAGAGATTTATTTTACGTCTTTTTATCTTTGGAATATCTTTTGATCACTTTGATTTTAGAGACCATTGTACACATTTGGAGGCTGGCCATTCGGCCATGCCTAGACTTTTTTCACTTATGTATTTTCAACGGTGGAGTTTCTCTACCCCATAGATTAAGGTGTGGAGCTCTGCTGTTCTTCATGAATTAATGCAATTACTACTATTTTCTATTCAATTCATGCATACTTCTTCTCCAAGATATACTCTCGTACTTAATTCAGTTAGGTCAGAATGAAGGGGTGACCCGTGACAATCACCCAATCTTTGTTACTCGCTTAGCCAAGATCGCATGCCTGACAACCACAAAGCGGTCTACATGATGTTCAATGTAGTCATTGGACGACAGCCGGAGTATACTCTCTTGGATATCTAATACACGGACCGAGTCCGTGAGATTAGTATCTTCGTGGTATAAGCTAGAATTATTGGTAGACATCCTGGGATTCAAAACGTCTAAACCTTGTCTGTGGTATTTCGAGTAGGATTCAGGAAGGAATGACTGTGACGAGCTTCAAACCTGCGAATGTTGGGCGCAAGTGACAGTGTGCAAAAGGATCAATGGATTCTATTCCGACGCTAGCGGAAACCGACAGATGATTAGCCATGCGGTAGCTGTACTTGGTATTTTTCATCCGAGACGAGAAATCTGACAGTTGATTAGCCGTGCAGAAACCGTAGAGGACCATTTTCACTGAGAGGATCTTACAGCTTGCCATGGAAGGAGGTAACGCATGGTTGGTAGGAGGCAGTAGGAAAGCAGAGGTTCAGAAGCAACAAAGCATCTCCATACGCTTATCTGAAATTCCCACCAATAAATTACATAAGTAACTCTATCTTATTTTATGTTTTAATTATATTTTAATTATCAAAACTCATAACCATTTGAATCCGCCTGAATGAGATTTACAAGGATGACCATAGCTTGCTTCAAGCCGACAATCTCCGTGGGATCAACCCTTACTCACGTAAGGTTTATTACTTGGATGACCTAGTGCACTTGCTGGTCAGTTACGCAGAATTGTAAAGAAGTGTTGAGATCACGATTCCGTGTACCAGTGGTCCAATGACATCTTGGACAATTCAGACAGACCATCATAGAATATACATAAGATGATCCATTATGAAAGCATGTCAGAAGGACACCTTCTGATCAATTGCTTGTATCTTTCCCAAGCTTCATAGAGGAATTCACCTTCCTTTTGTCTGAAGGTTTAGACTTCCACTCTAAGCTTGCTCAACTTTTGAGGTGGGAAGAATTTGGCCAAGAAATCATTGACCAACTTTTTCCAAGAGTTCAGGCTTTCTTTAGGTTGTGAGTCCTGCCATATCCTAGCTTTGTCTTTTACAGCAAAGGGGAAAAACATAAGTCTGTAGACCTCAGGATTAACCCCATTGGTCTTAACAATGTCACAGATTTGCAAGAATTCAGCTAAGAACTGTTGAGGATCTTCTAATGGAAGTCCATGAAACTTGCAATTCTGCTGCATTAGAGAAACTAATTGAGACTTAAGTTCAAAGTTGTTTGCTCCAATTGCAGGAATTGAGATGCTTCTTCCATAGAAGTCGGAAGTTGGTGCAGTAAAGTCACCAAGCATCTTCCTTGCATCTCCACCATTGTTGTTATTTTCGGCTTCCATATCTTCTTCTTTTTCGAAAATTTCTGTAAGGTCCTCTCCAGAGTATTGTGCTTTAGCTTCTCTTAGCTTCCTCTTCAGAGTCCTTTCAGGTTCAGGATCAGCTTTAACAAGAATGTCTTTATCCCTGTTCCTTCTCATATAAAAAAGAAGAGAACAGAAAAGAAGAGGAATCCTCTATGTCACAGTATAGAGATTCCTTTATGTGAGTAGAATAATGGAAGAATAGAAGAATGAGGTAAAGATGGAATAAGAGGAATTCAAACACAGGGAAAGGGAGGGGGTTCGAATTATGATTAGAAGAGAAGTGTTAGTAATTAAATAAATAAATAGAAAGAGATGAGGGAGAGAGTATTCGAATATTACTTAAAAGAAAAGAAAAATATTTTTGTTTTTATTTTAATTATAAGTTAGAATTAGAAATTTAAGAAAAGAAATAAAGGTAAATTGAAAACTAAATTAATTAATTAATTAAAAAAATTTTTGAAAAAAATATTAGTTAGTTTTCAAAATTAATGAGAGAGAAAAGTAGTGAGGTGGTTTTGAAAAAGATAAGAAATAGTAAACTTTTTAAAATTAAAACAAACAAGTCAAGTGGTTAATTGAAAAAGATTTGAAATTAAATTTTGAAAAGATAGGAAGTTAGAAAAAGATTTTGAAATTAGTTTTGAAAAAGATATGATTGAAATTTATTTTGAAAAAGATTTGAAAAAGAAATTTAAAAAGATTTATTTTTAAAATTAAAGTTGATGACTTGACTAACAAGAAACTAAAAGATATGATTCTAGAATTTAAAGATTGAACCTTTCTTAACAGAAAAGTAACAAACTTGAAATTTTTGTATCAAAACATTAATTGTTAGTAAAGTTTTCGAAAATGTGAAATAAAAATAAGAAAAAGATTTTGAAAATTTATTGTGAAGAATTTTTGAAAAATAGGAAAGAAAAATGAAAAAGATTTGATTTTTGAAAAAGATTTGAAAAGATAGAGTTTTTAAATTGAAATTTTGACTTGACTAACAAGAAACAACTAAATTTTGAAAATTTTTTACTAAGTCAACCCAAACTTTCGAAATTTATGAGTAAAATAAGGGAAAGATATTATTTTTTATTTTTTTTGAATTAATGAAGAAAGAGAAAAATAACAAAATGACACAAAACATAAGAAATTAAGATTAAAACAAATAATACATGCAAGAACACTTTGAATGTCAAGATGAACACCAAGAACACTTTGAAGATCATGATGAACATCAAGAACACATTTTTAAAAATTTTTAAGAAAAGAAAGATATGCAAGACACCAAACTTAGAAATTTTTAATGTTCAGACACTATGAATTCGAAAATGCATATGAAAAATAACAAAAAGCACAAAACAAGAAAAATTAAAGATCAAACAAGGAAAATCATCAAGAACAACTTGAAGATCAAAGAAGAACACAACGCATATATTTTCGAAAATTTAAGAAAAATTAAAACATGCAATTGACACCAAACTTAAAATTTGACACTAGACTCAAACAAGAAACACAAATTTTTTTTTGTTTTATGATTTTATTAAAAAAATTTTTATATTTTTTGAAATTATTTTGGAAAAAGAGAAATAAGAAATTCAAAATTTTTAATAAGAATTCCAGGATTCATGCAATGTTAGTCTAAAGCTTCGGTCCAATAGAATTAGACATGGCCAAGTGGCCAGCTAAGCTTTAGCATATCAATTACAAACATGTCCTTTCTACAATGGAAAGTGGAAACCTCGGTCCAAAAGATTAGACATGGCTTAACAGCCAGCCAGGCTTCAACATATCTCATGAAACTCTAGAATTCATTCTTAAAAACTCTGAAGAACGGAATTTCTTTTTTGAATTTTTCGAAAATAAAAATAAAAAGCTTAAACATAAAATAAAATTACCTAATCTAAGCAACAAGATGAACCGTCAGTTGTCCAAACTCAAACAATCCTTGGCAACGGCGCCAAAAACTTGGTGCACGAAATTGTGATTCACACTTTTCACAACTTCGCACAACTAACCAGCAAGTGCACTGGGTCGTCCAAGTAATACCTTACGTGAGTAAGGGTCGATCCCACAGAGATTGTCAGCTTGAAGCAAGCTATGGTTATCTTGTAAATCTCAGTCAGGTAGATTCAAATGGTTATGAGTATTGATAATTAAAAGATAAATAAACATAAAATAAAATAAAATTACTTATGTAATTCATTGGTGGGAATTTCAGATAAGCGTTTGGAGATGCTTTGTTGCTTCTGAACCTCTGCTTTCTAATTGTCTTCTTCCAATCATGCGTGCTCCCTTCCATGACAAGCTGTATGATCCTCTCAGATGAAAAATACCAGGTACAATCACTGCACGGCTAATCAACTGTCGAATTTCTCGTCTTGGATGAAAAATACCAGGTACAGCTACCGCACAGCTAATCATCTGTCGGTTTTCACTAAAGTCGAAATAGGATCATTATCCTTTTGCACATTGTCACTGTGCCCAACATTCGCAAGTTTGAAGCTCATCACATTCATCCCTTCTTAGATCCTACTCGAAATACCACAGACTAGGTTTAGACTTTTCGGATCTCATGAATGCTGCCAATGGTTCTAGCCTATACCACGAAGATTCTAATCACGAACTCGGATGCTCTGTTGTCAGGAGAGGCGATGCAAATCGTGGGTTAGAGACCCAAGAGAATATACTCCAGCTGTCGTCCAATGACTACGTTGAACATCATGTAGACCGCTTTGTGGTTGTCAGGCACGCGGATCTTGGCTAAGCAAGTAACGAAGATAGTGGGTGATTGTCACGGGTCACCCCTTCATTCTGACTTAACTGAATTAAGTACGAGAGTATATCTTGGAGAAGAAGTAGGCGTCAATTGAAAGAAAAACAATAGTACTTGCATTAATTCATGAAGAATAGCAGAGCTCCACACCTTATTCTATAGGGTGTAGAAACTCCACCGTAGAAAATAAATAAGAGAAAAAGGTCTAGGCATGGCCGAATGGCCAGCCTCTAAGTCCAAGGTTTCATAAACTGAAAAGAAGCTCTCAATACAATAGTAAAAAGTGCTATTTATACTAAACTAGTTACTAGGAATTACAGAAAATAAGTAACTAAGTGCAGATAGTGCAGAAATCCACTTCCGGGGCCCACTTGGTGTGTGCTTGGACTGAGAATTGAGCTTTACACGTGAATAGGCCATTTCTAGAGTTAAACACCAGCTTGGATGCTAGTTTGGGCGTTTAACTCCAGTTTTGGTGCCAGTTCTGGCGTTTTACGCCAGAAAAAGGGTCTCTACCCGGCCTTTAGATGCCAGTTTAGGCCATCAAATCTCAGGCAAAGTATGGACTATTATATATTGTTGGAAAGCCCAAGATGTCTACTTTCTAACGCAATTGAGAGCGCGCCAATTGAGCTTCTGTAGATCTAGAAAATCCACTTCGAGTTTAGGAGGGTCAGAATCCAACAGCATCTGCAGTCCTTTTTCAGCCTCTGAATCAGATTTTTGCTCAAGTCCCTCAATTTCAGCCAGAAAATACCTGAAATTACAGAAAAATACAAAAACTCATAGTAAAGTCCAAAAATGTGATTTTTGCATAAAAACTAACCAAAATATAATAAAAAGTAACTAAAACATGCTAAAAACTACCTAAAAACATTACCAAAAGGGTATAAATTATCCGCTCATTAGGGACCTGTCCTGAGGAGGTCGGTCACTTTTGTCTTTAATCAGCCCGGGTCACATAGCTCGACCCAGGGTATGAACACTACCACACAGAGCTTTACACTTAAGTCGTAAAATAGAGGTGGTAAAGCATTACGACTTCTAAAATAAAATATATACATAGTAATAGTTGAAAGGAATTCATAACGAGGAGCCTTGAAGTAAAGTTTAAACAGAAGTCGCAAAACGAAAAGTGCAACACTCACGTAAACGGAAATGGAGAACGAGAAAAGGGGTAAAAAGTATAAACATAAAGAGTAGAATATCAAAGGTACAAAATATCAAGCTCCAGGCTCGATCTGAAAAGCCAAGACCGGCCGGAGAATATCATAAACATATATATATATATATATATATATATATATATATATATATATATATATATATATATATATATATATATATATATATATATAATATACACACACACTTTCCCCAAAACAACTCAAAATACATGACTTAAACTCTTATTTCTCCATGAAGCCTCTAGGAGGAACAAAAGTGAAGCATATGCAGAGGAGAAGTCTATACATATACATAGAGAAATACAAAAGATAACATCCCAACTTCGCTTGCGACAGGAAACTCCAGACGCTTAGCGAGGTGCCTCTCGACCTGTATTTGAAAAATAACAACATATGTACGGAATGAGAACCCCAGAGGTTCTCAACATGGTAAAGGTGCCAACATACATAATATATAAGGTCCCGGAAAAGCCAGAGGAGATCCTAGAACTCTGACACTCAGATTGAAAACTTAGAGTTATAAATTAAACCAGAAACCAGGTAAACTATCTAAGGTACTTAGGTTCTAATCCAAATATGACTTAACACCTCAATCTCACTCTCCTCCAACCCTCCAAAACTTCGGTGAAACAACCCTCGTCACTCCTCTTCTAGACAAGGGATCTCTCAGTTGCATAGACAAACAATACAGATAAAGAAAGCACAGATAGAATGCAGTTACAACAGGTAGAACATATAGCAATTAGGCATAGTTAATCAAACAGGCAATCCCAAGTAATGCAAACTCAAACAAAATAGACAAATGCATATGATGTATGCCTTTCCTACAGGCCGTGAGCTCATGTGTCGGTAATTTTGCTAGAACCCGACACACCTAGTAGCTAACTCGGATATCGTCTCTCTGACATACCTCCATACTCATGGGATATAGTGCCGTCACACTATTGGAATATAGTGTCCGCCATACTCATGGGATATAGTGCCCATCGCATTTCCCGAGATAAAGTGTTCCCACACTCTTGGGGTATAGCGCGTGCCACGCTCTTGGGATATAGTGCCCGTCACACTCATGGGATATAGTGCCTGACACACTTCCTGGGATAAAGTACTTGATAAACGCCAATTTTGTGGTTTATCTTGTGTTGAATTCAGGGGATTTTATCAACTTATCTTACATTTATTTAATGAAATAGCATGATTTTGTAATTCTTCCTAATTTATGCTTAAGAGTGAAAACATGCTTTTTAGGCCTTAAAATTGCTAAATTTAATTCACTTTAATTCCATTTGATGCCTTGATATGTTTGTTGAGTGATTTCAGGCTTATGAGGCAAGGATTGGATGGAAGAAGTGAAGAGAAAAGCATGCAAAGTGGAGAATTCATGAAGAAATGAGGATTTGCTGAATTCAAGGTCACGCGCATGCATCACCCACGCATACGCATGAGAGGGAATTTTGTCAAGCGACGCGTACGCGTGACCCACGCGTACGCATGACAAGCAGAACGTGACCTCATTTAAGGCAACGCGCTGGGGGTGATTTCTGAGCCATCCAGGGCCAAATCCAACTAATTTCTGAAGCTATTTGATGCAAAATTCAAGAGGGAACAAGGGGAGAGCAATTAGATTAGTTTTGCAACATGTTGTAGGGTAGTTTTCTAGAGAGAGAATCTCCCTCTTCTCTCTAGAATTAGAGTTCTTAGTTTAATTTCCTTCTAGATTTAAGTTTTGATTCTTGTTTTGATATAGTTTTCCTTGCTTTTTATTATTCTAGCACTTTGATTCTCTTAGTTTCTCTTGTTAATTTCACTTTCCTTTAATGCAATTTTATGTTTTATGTTCTTTTAATGCTTAATTGAGTTATTGTTATTATTTTTTTGTATTGGGTAGTTTTATATTTTATATTTCTTGCAATTTTACCATACTTTTCTTTTATGCCTTCCAAGTGTTTGACAAAATACTTTGCTTAGGTTTAGAGTAGAATTTTGAACATTGTTGGCTTGGAAAGAGAAATTAGGTGCTCTTGAGTCATTAATACCTAACTTATGTTGGTGATCTAGAGTTGTTAGTTAATATTGTTTCTATTGATTCTAATCTCTTGCTAATTCAATTAGTAAGTTGATTAGGACTTATGGATTGAA
Organism: Arachis ipaensis; assembly: GCF_059453495.1. Taxonomy (NCBI): domain Eukaryota; kingdom Viridiplantae; phylum Streptophyta; class Magnoliopsida; order Fabales; family Fabaceae; genus Arachis; species Arachis ipaensis. The sequence continues at coordinate 20,375,397 of NC_142436.1, read as the reverse complement.
ATTAGCTAGTTTTATTTAATTTTCTCCCGATATTGGAGATAACGTAATAGACTTAACTCTTGATAATTATTGTCCTATGATTAATGACTAGGATAGAAAATCTTGGTTCTCAATCCTTGCCATGAATGCCTCTTTTGGGTGACAAATTTCTAATCCCAACACTTTCACATTTTATTTTCTTTTATTATTAGGTCTTTTAGAATTCTTAGTTATATTTTTCTTAGTTATTGCATTTCCTTGCATATATATAATAAGCTTAGTCAAAATAATAAAATTTTCCAAGGATTTTATCTATAGGCCACTCTAATTGATTTGAGTTAAAAAATTTTCATTGAACTTTCTTGAATTATATATTGTGGAACATGTTTTTGAGCTAAGAACACATAAGCATGTGAGATTTGAGCCTAACTGCGTGGTTGCATTATATAACCACTATTTTCCTTCTTGTGTGTATTATTCTATTTCTATGATTGTAATCTTTTATTTGTTTGATTCTTTATATCCATTGTTTGATGTATATATACATTTATATGATTGAGGACTTGATTTCATTGAGCTCACTTACCCAAATGGTCTTACCCTTTTATCCACCTTTGTTAGCCACTTTTGAGCCTATGGTAATCTCCTTTTGTTCTTTAATTTATCACATCATTACCCCTAAGTGAAAAATAATAAATGTCCTTCATTTGGATCTTTGATTAGCTTAGGCTAGTGAGAGTATGTATCATTCAAGTGTGGGAAAATTTATGAACATTGGTTGAGGTAAAAGTGTATTTTGTATTGTTGTTGATGATCTTGGAAATTGGGCACATACTCAAGCATTAAATGTTTAAACCATATGCATTGATGTTCTTGTATATATCTTAGTTTGAAAAAAAATAAAAATAAATAAATAAATAAATAAATAAATAAATAAATAAATAAAATAATATAAAAATAGAAAAAGAAAAGAAAAGAAAAAGAAAGCAATAAAAAAGGGACAAAATGCCCCAAAGTAACTCAATAATAATCAATGCATATGTGTTATGATCAAAAGGAGAATGCATGAGTGTGTGAAAAAGTGAAGAATGGGTAGTTAGGTTTGCATTTGAATTGTATAGGTTGTAGGTTAGGTGAGAGCTTAAGATAGTCAAAGATTCAAATTTTAAGCTCACTTGACCAAATACAATCCTACTTTGACCCTAGCCCCATTACAACCTATGGATAAGTCCTCATGATATTTGTATGCATGCATTGAATAATTGTTGATTGTTAGATGAATAACAAATCTTGAAAAACATGATTAGAGAAGAATTGAGTGAATCAACCCTATACACTTGAGTGACTAGAGCGGATACACATCCGGTGAAGGTTCGATTGCTCAATTGCATGTTTTCACCGGTTACTATCTCTTATCTTGCAAGTTTAAAATTCTTTTCAATAACTCAATTCAATTGTGGATTTGATTTGATTGTGATTGCTTTAGCCCTCATGTTCATATATGTATTCTTGGAAGTTGATTTATTTTGACCAAGTAGTTCCATGCATTTAAATAGATTGCATTTAGATAGAGTGCATATAGATAGTTCGCATTGAATAAATGTTGATATCCCTTGTTTCTTTCTTGAGTTTAGCAAGAGGACATGCTTAGTTTAAGTGTGGGGAGGTTTGATAAACCCTAATTTTTTGGTTTATCGTGTGTTGAATTTAGGGAATTTTATCAACTTATCTCACATTTAGTCAATGAAATAGCATGGTTTTGTAATTCTCCTTAATTTGTGCTTAAGAGTGAAAACATACTCTTTAGGCCTTAAAATTGTTAAATTTAATTCACTTTAATTTCATTCGATGCCTTGATATACTTGTTGAGTGATTTCAGGCATATGAGGCAAGGATTGGATAGAAGAAGTGAAGAGAAAAGCATGAAAAATGGAGAATTCATGAAGAAATGAGGATTTGCTGAATTCAAGGCCACGCACACGCATCACCCACGCAACGCATGAGAGGGAATTTTGCCAAGCGACGCGTATGTGTGACCCACGCGTACGCGTGACAAGCAGCACGTGATCTCATTAAAGGCAACACGCTGGGGCGATTTCTGAGCCATCCAGGCCCAAATCCAACTCATTTCTGAAGCTATTTGAAGGGGGGAGGGGAGCAATTAGATTAGTTTAGCAACATGTTGTAGGGTAGTTTTCTAGAGAGAGAAGCTCCCTATTCTCTCTAGAATTAGGGTTGTTAGTTTAATTTCCTTCTAGATTTAGGTTTTGATTCTAGTTTTGATCTAGTTTTCCTTGCTTTTTATTATTCTAGCACTTTGATTCTCTTAGTTTCTCGTTATTTCCTTTATTTTACCAATTTTTATGTTATATAAACTCTTGTTAATTTCACTTTCCTTTAATACAATTTTATGTTTTATGTTCTTTTAATACTTAATTGAGTTATTGTTATTATTTTCTTGCATTTGGTAGTTTTAGATTTTATATTTCTTGCAATTTTATCATGCTTTTCTTTTATGCCTTCCAAGTATTTGACAAAATGCTTGGTTTAGGTTTAGAGTATAATTTTGAGCATTCTTGGCTTGGAAAGAGAAATTAAGTGCTTTTGAGTCATTAATACCCAACTTATACTAGTGATCTAGAGTTGTTAGTTAATATTGTTTCCATTGACTCGAATCTCTTGCTAATTCAATTAGCTAGTAAGTTGATTAGGACTTATGGATTGAGATTAGCTAGTTTTATTTGATTTTCTCCCGATGTTGGAGATAACGTAATAGACTTAACTCTTGATAATTATTGTCCTATGATTAATGACTAGGATAGAAAACCTTGATTCTCAATCCTTGCCATGAATGCCTCTTTTTAGTACTTGTTATCTTTAGCTGTTTGGTTTACTTTTATTGCCATTTAAATTTCTTGTTATTTAGATTGTAGTCTTCTCATATGCAAACTCCCTTGAACCTCATAACCAATAACACATATCTCACTGCAATTCCTTTGAGAGACGACCCGAGATCTAATACTCTCTGTATTTTTATTGGTTTGCACTCATGACAAACAAAATTAAACTCTGATTGAGGGTTAATTGTCGGTTTAGGACTATACTTGCAACGAAGCGATTTCTTTTATTGAGAAGAAATTCTAGACCGACGATAACCTTCACATCAAGTTTTTGGCGCCGTTGCCGGGAATTGCAATGTGTGCTTATTGTTGGTTACTGTACATATGGTAATATTGTGAATAGTTTGCTCTTTGTTTGTTTGCTTGTTTGAGTTAGTAGTTAAGATTTTATTTCTTTGTTTCTTATTAGTTCTTGTTTTTATTTTCTTTTGCTACTATGAATTCTCATCCCTTTGGCTATAAGTTTAGCTATAATTATATTGTAGGGAATGAAAGCTTCAATGAAGGATCACATTATGAGAATGGAAATCAAGTTAGGGGGGAGCCCTACGCTTACGAGCAATCTTTATGGCAACAACCTCCTCCGGTCTCTTATGGTAACAATCTACCCCATAATGTGCACAATTATGAACTAATCCCTCAACATTGTTGTCAACTTTGCTCACAAGCCACATACCACCATTCCCCTCCATATGATCCTAACCCATATCTACCATACCAACTACCATGTGAGCCATATTTAGAACCACCACCATTCCAACACCAATACTCCCAAGAATCACCATCTCCATATACACCACCTCAAGACTCTCACTAATATGAACCATCTTCCAACTATGATACTTTCCTCCCAAACAATGAATCCTCTTTCTCACCATTGCCTTCAGTGAATGAAGCTTTCCGACTCTCCATGCAAGGACAAAAAGATCTCTATTCTAGCCTTCAAAGGCAAGAAGAGGAGGATCAAAAGGAGCTAGAGAAGTTGGGAACCATGGGGGCTACCATGACTGAAGCGGTTAACCATATAGCCTCCTACCTAAACTCGTGCAATCAAGACACTCCCATTGATGAATGCGGAGGTTCAACCAAAGAGTGTAGGAAGGAGAAGAACTTGGAGCTTCAAGGTGAAGAAGAGGAGTTGAAGCAAGAATTGCAAGAAGAGGAGGAAGTAGAGATAATTGAACCGGAAGAAGTGGTTGAAGATTTAGGAGATGTTGAATGTAAAGAGGAATCTAAAGTTGTAGAACCCTCTTCCATGGAGTTTAAAAGTGATGTTGGGGAGGATAGTGCACAACCTCCAAGGCATATTGCGAGTGAAGAATTGGAAGAAATGGTACGAGCAACAAGTCCTCCCATCTATGTTGATTTCGCATCAACATATGATCCTTTTGAGCTTGATGAACCCTTCCCTATTGAAGTTGAAGTTGAGGTATATTTCACTCAACCTCCAAGATATGATTTGAGTGATGGGGAAGAGCTAGAAGATATTGGTGAGGGAGCATTTGAATTTGAAGAGGCTTGGCAAGAAGTGGAAGTCCTTCGAAAAGGATGGACGGGAGTAGAGATCACCCTGTCAAGACCGTTAGAAGCATCTCTCCCTAAGTCACCATCATCCATTACATCATTCAAGTGAGTAAAATTTACATCTCTTAGCTTTCTTATTCCGCTTGAATATGGTTTACTAGAAACGGATGGTCAACTTAGGATGCTTTGTGGGTTAAAGAGTAGAAGAGAGATGATTAGTGGTTGGTATCATAATTCTCGGTTTATTATGGTTGGAAACTCCAAGTTTAGGAGCAAGGATTGGTGTACCACTCAATTGATAGGGTCTAGGAAGGTGTTTGGATGCTTGTATGAGAATTCTACAACCTTGTCACCCGATTAGAAGCATGAAAATCAAGAATAAAGGGTGTTGAACAAGGTTTGGGGCCCCAGAATACACATAAACCTTCATCAATTTTGAGGTCTTGTTACTTGCTTAAGATCTGTTGGGAGCTTTGTGCACCTAGTGGGATCCTGATGGACATTGGATATGCAAGTATTGGTGGGGATTCAAGGATGAATTCAAGCACAAGCCACCTTGACAAGTACCCCATTTATGGTCCAATTTAAGGACAATAAATAAAAGTGCTAGGTGGGAGACACCCTACCATGGTAAATTCTTTCCATTCTCTTGTATATATAATCAATGAATGAATTGAATTGCCATTGTTAGGTATTTTTCTTCCTTTTATACTCTTGTATATATTGCTTAGTTGCATGTTAAAATCGGTTTAATTTCATGTTTAGTTTTGTTTGTTTGGTTTATTTGGTAGTCTAGGGTGTTAAAATAAGGTTTGGTGGTGTTTAGATGACTGTTTGGATATTTGGAATGCTTGCTTTGGTGCAAAAACTTGTAAAATTTTGAAAAACAGAGCACCCAGCCACGCGTACGTGTCACCCACGCGTACGCGTGACCCCAAGATTCCAACCACCCATGCGTACGCATCACCCACACGTACGCGTCACTCCCAAAAACCACCATGCGAGAATGGTGTAGGGAGGGTGCTACTGCATGGGTGCCAAACAGAGTTGTGCACGAAGGGTGCAGGAATTGTGCATCTAGCACAAAGTCCTCCCACGCGTACGCGTCACCCTCCGTTTTTCCCATTCCATGCCTACGCGTCCCCGACGCGTACACGTCACATCCATTTCTTCCACCCCACGCTTACACGTCACCCACGCGTACGCGTGGGATCCCCTATCTCACCCACCTTGTTTTCTTCTCTTCTTTCCATTTCTTTCCTTCTTCTCTCTTCTCTTCTTTTCTTTCCATTCTTCAACCATCATCTACCACTAGCATTGACCATAATCTTCTTTAGTTAATTAGTTAGCTGGTTAGTTATTTAGTTAGTTAGTTTAATTTTCTATTTAATTTTTTGTTTTAGTGGAAAAGTGTTGGATTATTGATTTGATTTGCTGTTTCTTGATGCTGAAATTGTTTATTGTTAGATTTCTTTTATTGAGATTATATTTTGTTGCTTGGTATTATATTATTCATGCTTAATTTTATGCATACCAAGTACCCATACCATTGCCTTCAAGATGTTCTAAATCTTTTGAATTGCATGTTTTGGCTAGCATGTAATTTGAATTCATTATCTGTTATGGCAATTGTGTATCATTAATGCATTTTTTTGTTAGGTGATGCTTGCTTATGATTGATCTTTATTTACATCACCTATTTCATGCATTGAGATTTTAGAATTGTGAAATTGGATCGTAAGCTTACCTAATTGCATATTTTTTAGCTTTTCAAGCTTTGTGGACCATGCTTGCTATGTGATTGATTTTAACTTATATCTCTTTTTCTAAGTTGCATAGCACCCATATCTTCCACTTCTATGTTAATTAGGTGATGCGAACTAAAATTCAAAATGTGTCATTGATTGGTGTGTGAGTTCTATATTTTCTTTGTTGCATTGAATTCTCTTGCACATCAACCAAGGCCTATTCAACATCCATTTCATAATTGCTTGATTTTTGCTTGAGTAATTTTATGCTTCTTTATTTCTTGTTGTTTGCCTTAACCAATAAGTTTACTTTAAAGTATTTCAAGCACACTAAAATGAGTGAAGTACATATTCCTTTTGTGTAGTTGTGACACACTTGTTTGTATCCATGTCACACATTGATTCACTCACTTCATTTTAGTGATCATCACCACATTCCAACAACCTATGCTTCCATGCTTTTGCATTTACTTGTCTTCCTATCCTCTTTTCTATCTTACAGGATGATTTTCCCATAAGCAAAAACGGAAGCAGAAGAAAGAATACGCAGCAGCCGGTTGATCCACCAGGTGAAGGCGGCAATCTGGAAAGTTGCCGTACCCCTTGCTCATCTTTAAATGCACCGATGATGGTGCAAACTTTTAAGTGTGGGGAGGTCGCCCGACCGATCGGCTATTTTTGGGTGACAAATTTCTAATCTCAACACTTTCACATTTTATTTTCTTTTATTATTAGGTCTTTTAGAATTCTTAGTTGCATTTTTCTTAGTTATTGCATTTCCTTGCATATATATAATAAGCTTAGTCAAAATAATGAAAATTTCCAAGAATTTTATCTATAGGGCACTCTAATTGATTTGAGCTAAAAAAACTTTCATTGAACTTGCTTGAATTATATATTGTGGAACATGTTTTTGAGCTAAGACCGCATAAGCATGTGAGATTTGAGCCTAACTGTGTGGTTGCATCATATAATCACTATTTTCCTTCTTGTGTGTATTATTCTCTTTCTATGATTGTAATCTTTGATTTGTTTGATTCTTTATGTCCATTTTTTGATGTATATATGCATTTATATGATTGAGGCCTTGATTTCATTAAGCTCACTTACCCAAATGGCCTTACCCTTTTATCCACCTTTGTTAGCCACTTTTGAGCCTATGTTAATCCCCTTTTATTCTTTAATTTAGCACATCACTTCCCCTAAGTGAAAAATAATAAATATCCTTCATTTGGATCTTTGATTAGCTTAGGCTAGCGAGAGTGTGTATCATTCAAGTGTGGGAAAATTTGGGAACATTGGTTGAGGTAAAAGTGTGTTTTGTATTGTTGTTGAAGATCTTAATAATTGGGCACTAAAGAACTGAAGATTGATGGTTTAGAGGTTATAGTAAACTCTCGTTGCAAGTATAGTTACTAAACCAAGCAATCAACCTTTCTTATAAACGTTATGGTTGTCACAAGTAACAAACCCCTTTGAAATTGATAACCGAGTATTCAAACCTCGGGTCGTCTTCTCAAGGAATTGCGGGGAGGTATGTTCTTATTATTGGTTATGAGTCTTGTAAGGTAGGGGTTTTAGAAAGTAGGAAAGCAGTATGTTGAATGATAAGAAAAATAAAATAATAATAATAAAATAAACTTTTGGCAAGGTATCAAAACTGGAGGTCCTATCCTTATCAGTTGTGATGAAATTTGGATTTTAATCTCACTTTGTTAACCTCTAACTATGAAGGTAGATCAAGTGGATTAATTAGCTTAATCCTCAGGTCCTAGTCAATTCCTGTGGAAAGACTAGAGTTATTGGAGCAACTCCCAATTTCAATCACTGCTTTATTGACAGCTCAAGCGTTACCAATTACTTAACCAAAGCCAAAAGGAAGAAAATATCTAAATTAAAAAGCATCAATATAAATAAAGCAAAGCAAAATTAAATCTGAAAATATCTCAAATTGCATTAACAAAAGAAATTAAATCTGACATAGATGTTCATAAATTGAATTGGGAAAACAAATAAAAATAAAGAACCTGGGATTGAGAGCCACTCCTAAAACTAAGAGAAATCCTAAATCCTAATCCTAAGAGAAAGGAGAGAACCTCTCTCTCTAAAAACTACATCTACTCCTGAAATTGTGAATATGAAAGCTTGTTTATGAATGGATGCATTTTCCCACTTTATAGTCTCTAATATGTGTTTTCTGGGCCGCAAACTGGGTCGAAAACAGCCCAGAAATTGCTGGAGAAGAAATCTGCCACGCTGGTTTTTCGTCACTGCGATGTGGCCGCATGGAGCACGCAGTCGCGTCACTTAGCTTCAGGGAAACTATGACATATTATATATCAAATCGAAGCCCCAGACGTTAGCTTTCCAACGCAACCAGAACCGCATCGTTTGGACCTCTGTAGCTAAAGTTATAGCAGTTTGAGTGCGAAGAGGTCAGGCTGGACAGCTTAGCAATTTCTCCAACTTCTTGTATTCCTTCCATTTTTGCATGCTTCCTTTCCATCCTCCAAGCCATTCCTGCCCTGTAATCTCTGAAAACACTTAACACACATATCAAGGCATCTAATGGTAATAAGAGAGGATTAATCATAGGGAATTTAAGGCCAAAGAAGCATGTTTTCAATCAAAGGACATAATTAGGAAGGCAAATGTAAAACCATGCAAATAGCATGAATAAGTGGGTAAAGAGTTGATAAAATCCACTCAATTGAGCACAAGATAAACCATAAAATAGTGGTTTATCAACCTCCCCACACTTAAACATTAGCATGTCCTCATTCTAAGCTCAAGAGAAGCTATAAAGATGAAGAGGAATGGTAGAATGCATGAAATGCAACCTATCTGTATGAATGCAACTATATGCAGAATGTTTCTACCTACTTGGTTAAAAGTAAACAAATCTTTTAAGAACATACATGAACTGGATTTCACTAATTCAAATCATAAAAATGAAGTACAAATAGACTTGCAGAAGAAAATAGCTCATGAAAGCCGGGAACAAAGAATCGAGCATCGAGCCCTCACTGGTAGTGTAGACACTCTAATCACTCAAGTGTTTAAGGTTCGATTCTCTCAATTCTCTACTAACCTTACTTTCTAAGGCTTGCTCTTCATCTAACAATCAACATAAATTTAATACACAAATACACAAATCAAGAGGTCTTTTAAGGGTTGTAATGGGGTTAAGGTCAGGTAGGATTGTATTTGGCCAAGTGGACTAAAATCTGAATCCTTAATTAACTTAAACTTTCCATCTAACTTTAGACAATCCATGTAATTATAATACCACATCTAACTATCCATTAACCATTTTTTCCACATATTCATGCATTCTAATTTCAAGTACAGTACATATGCATTGCTTTCACTACTTACTTTGGGGCATTTTGTCCCCTTTTACTTATTTGCTCTTTTTCTTTCTTTTTCTCTCTCTCTCTCTCTTTTATATATATATATATATATATATATATATATATATATATATATATATATATATATATAATTTTTTTCTTTTATTTTTCTCAATGCATATGATTAAATTATTGAATGCATGAACATATCCTAAACATTTCTTTCACATTTTCATAAAGATATATAACACCCAATTCTCAAACCAAATGTTTCGAAACCCACTTTTCCCATACTTAAATCATAAGCACCCTCACTAGTCTAAGCTAACCAAGGATTCAAATTAAGGACATTATTGTTTTTCGCTTAGAGTTAGTGATGAGCTAAAATAAAGAATAAAAGGGGTAAAATAGGCTCAAATTGGTTTGCAAAGGATAATGAAAGGTAAGGCCATATGGGTATGTAAGATCAGTGAAATAAAGGCCTCAATCATATAAGTGCATGTATACATCAAACCATGGAAATATAGAATTAATCAAGACAAAGGTCACAATTTTAGAGAGAAAAACACACACCAAAAATAAAATATTGGTTGGTAAAATGCAACCAATTCAAATAGGCTAAAAAATCTCACTGGTTTTGTATGTTCGAGCTCTAAACCATGTTCCAATATAATATTTCTTCAAATAAGTGTAACAAAAAATTTTATTAGTGAAATGCTCTTAAAAAGGTTTCTTGAAAAAGAAAATATTACTTCAACCAAGTGGTAAAATATGCAAAAAAATCAAACAAACATGCAAATGCAACAACTAATCTACAAAGAAAATTTAAACATTGGTGTTAAGACAAGAAAGTACTAACCCATGGAGATCGGTATCGACCTCCCCACACTTAAAGATTGCACCGTCCTCGGTGCATGCTAAGATGTGCAGGTGGACGGGCTGTTCCAACTGGTGCTTTTCTTCAAGGATTGTGCAGATGAACTTGTCTTGTCTCCCCTTAAGAAGTTTTTTCGCTCCCTTCGTGGTGGCCATCCTGAAAGAAGAGGGAAAAGAAAAAGTAACCCAAAAATAAAGATAGAACATAAATAAAATATGGGTGTTAATGCCAGATAATAAGGGTCTCAATTACATGGTAGCTACAACATGCAAATGAGAAAACAATAGAAGTACATGGCAAATCAGGAATGCAAAAATTTGCAAAAATAGGGAAGAGAGTGTGAGTAAGGAGAGATAATAAAAATTCATGTCAATGTAAAAGTAATACAGGTATAAAAGAATGGCATTGATATAAATAATATTACCTATCCAGAATAAAACAAGTCACTAAGCACCCAAAATAATTCAAGAGAAGATGCAACAGTTAAATAAGAAAATTTTAACACCAAAGGAAAAATAATGAATTTAGAGAAGAAAACAAAAATATGCACAAAATTAAGATGCAATGAATGAAATATGCAAATAAATTAAGTAAAATAAAATAAAAGATAAGAAGAATGAGAAGGGAAAGAAGGGAAGAAGAAGTAAGGAAGATATAAGGAGGGAAAAGAGAAAATAGGATTTGGGGAAGAGAAAGATAAGATATTTTGGCAATTTAGGTTGAGCTGTGCGGCGCAATCGACGCGGACGCGTGGGGCACGCGGTCGCGTGACTTGCGCTTTTAAGTTAATCGACGCGGTCGCGTCGGTCACACGGTCGCGTGACACGTTTTGTGCTACTGGCGCGAGGGCAGCCTCGCGCTCGCACAACTCTCTGTTCAAAAATCATTAATTGCCAAATATTGGGTGACGTGATCGCATGGGGCATGTGATCGCGCGAGTGGCCACTTAGTAGGATGTGATACGGCCGCGTGGGGCACGCGGTCGCGTGAGATGGACTACGCGTCCAGCACCAGTCCAGCACCACTCTAGCACAACTTTCGGCTGTGCACCATTATTACGTCGAAATCCTGGTCACGCGGCCGCGTGGGGCACGCGGTCGCGTGGGAGGCCATTATTCCCATATGACGCGATCGCATCAGCGATGCGGTTGCGTGGGAAGATTTGTGCCATTGGCACGCCTCCAGCCACGCTCTCGCGTGACTTTCTGTTTGTTTTCTTTTCTTCCCATTGCACTGGTGACGCGGATGCGTCAGCGATGCTGCCGCGTCGCGTGCGTGCTTTTTTTTTTTAATGCAATATGCAGAATGCAATGCTTAATGTGAATGCTATGAAAACTTCCAGGTTCAATATAATAAAATAAAATAAAACTCGAAAACAAATAAAACTAAATAAGAATAAAAAAGGAACGATCATACCATGGTGGGTTATCTCCCACCTAGCACTTTTAGTTAAAGTCCTTAAGTTGGACATTTGTTGAGCTTCCTGTTATGGTGGCTTGTGCTTGAACTCATCCAGGAATCTCCACAAATGTTTGTGATTCCAATGGCCTCCGGGATCCCAAACTAGGCACGTAAAGCCTTTGAGCAGCTTCAAACAGATTCTTATGCTCCCGGGGTGTTGGATGTCAGAACAGATTCCAGGATCCCAAACCTTGCTTTTGCACCCGTCTTCTTGTTGATCATCATGATTCCATCTGGGTGGCAAGCAATCTGAATTCTCACTAAAGTGGCCAACCAACTTCCTAGACCCATTCAGTTGAGCTTTACACCAACCTTTGCATTTAAACTTAAAGCTTCCAACCATAATGAACCTTGCAAGACAATTCTTACCACTGACCATCTTCCTCTTACTCTTAATGTCACAAAGAGCTCTAAGTTGACCATCCGTCTCCAGTAGCCCATATTCAAGTGGAATTAGAAAGCTAAGGGATATGAATTTTACCCACTTGAATGTTGTGAAGGATGATGGCAACTTAGGGGGAGGTATTTTTAATGAAATTGCAAGCTCCACTCCCTTGTGCTCTTCTCTGATAATTACCACCTCTTTGCAAGCTTCTTCAATTTCAACCTCTTCCTCTTGGTAGCTTTCTTCTAATTCAATCACCTCTTCATTGTTTTCCAAGGTCATGGGAGGTTGTGCTTCTTCTTCTTGAATCTCCATCTCTTGATCAACCTCTTCCAAGTCTTCAATTGTGATATGCCTTGGAGGTTGTACACCCTCCTCAGCATCAATTTCAATCGCCTTGGAAGGAGGTTTTATAACCTGACTTTCCCATGGAGGTTCAGCATCTCCTAAGTCTTCAACCACTTCTTCCTCTGCAACTATTATGGCTTCCTCCACTTGTTCCAATACAAAGCCATGTTCCTCATTGTCCACCAAAGTTTCTAGTGTCTCCTTCATGCTTTGCTCCTCTTTTGATTCTCCACATGTAGCCATGGGAGTTCCTTGAGTGTTCAGATATTGGGAAGCTATTTTATTCACTAACTCGCCAAAGGTGGCCGCGAAATTTTGCACACTCTTATTCATCCTTTCTTGCCTTTGAAGAATAACACGAAGTCTGTCATCCATTGGAGGTTGGGGTGGATATGAGGATTCATTGGTTGGGAGAGAGGGTTCATAATAGGAAGATGGTTCATCTTGATAATGATATGGAGATGGTGATTATTGAGGTGGTGGTTCATGAGAGTAGTTGTGTTGGAATGGGGTGGTTCTATATATGGTTCATATGGCTCATAAGGTGATTGGTGTGGTGGATGTGGGTTAGGTTCATATGGAGGTGAATGGTGGAAAGGGGCTTGTGAGTTTGGTGGTCCAAAGTTATGTTGAGGAGGGGGTTCATAGGCGTATGGTGGTGGTTGTTGATAATCAAAAGAGCGCTCACCATTGCCTTGATATGCATCACGGAATGGTAGTTGATAGTCCATTGGAGGTGGTTGTTGCCATGAGGGTTGATTAAATCCTTGTGGCTCCTCCCATCTTTGATTCTTCCAACCTTGATGCCTGTTCTCATAATAGTTTCCATTCCTAACAACAACATTGGAATCAAACTTGAAGCCAGAGGGGTGAGAATTCATAGTAGTAGGAGAAAATAAAAATAAAAACTAACAAAAAGAAAATATTTTGAAAAAGAGATGATTTTTAAAAAAATTGAATTTTTGAAAAATAAGATAAGATAAGATAAAAAAATTTTAAAATAAAAATCTGAAATTCTTTTTTAAATATTTACAATAACCAATAATAAGGCACACGTTTGCAATTTCCCGGCAACGGCGCCATTTTGAAGAACTGAAGATTGATGGTTTAGAGGTTATAGTAAACTCTCGTTGCAAGTATAGTTACTAAACCAAGCAATCAACCTTTCTTACAAACGTTATGGTTGTCACAAGTAACAAACCCCTTTGAAATTAATAACCGAGTATTCAAACCTCGGGTCGTCTTCTCAAGGAATTGCGGGGAGGTATGTTCTTATTATTGGTTATGAGTCTTGTAAGGAAAGGGTTTTAGAAAGTAGGGAAGCAGTATGTTGAATGATAAGAAAAATAAAATAATAATAATAAAATAAACTCTTGACAAGGTATCAAAACTGGAGGTCCTATCCTTATCAGTTGTGATGAAATTTGGATTTTAATCTCACTTTGTTAACCTCTAACTATGAAGGTAGATCAAGTGGATTAATTAGCTTAATCCTCAGGTCCTAGTCAATTCCTGTGGAAAGACTAGAGTTATTGGAGCAACTCCCAATTTCAATCACTGCTTTATTGACAGCTCAAGCGTTACCAATTACTTAACCTAAGCCAAAAGGAAGAAAATATCTAAATTAAAAAGCATCAATATAAATAAAGCAAAGCAAAATTAAATCTGAAAATATCTCAAATTGCATTAACAAAAGAAATAAATCTGGCATAGATGTTCATAAATTGAATTGGGAAAACAAATAAAAATAAAGAACCTGGGATTGAGAGCCACTCCTAAAACTAAGAGAAATCCTAAATCCTAATCCTAAGAGAGAGGAGAGAACCTCTCTCTTTAAAAACTACATCTACTCCTGAAATTGTGAATATGAAAGCTTGTTTATGAATGGATACATTTCCCCACGTTATAGCCTCTAATCTATGTTTTCTGGGCCGCAAACTGGGTCAAAAACAGCCCAGAAATTGCTGGAGAAGAAATCTGCCACGCTGGTTTTTCGTCACTGCGACGTGGCCGCATGGAGCACGCGGTCGCGTCGCCTAGCTTCAGGGAAACTATGAGATATTATATATCAAATCGAAGCCCCAGATGTTAGCTTTCCAACGCAACTAGAACCGCATCGTTTGGACCTCTGTAGCTAAAGTTATAGCCATTTGAGTGCGAAGAGGTCAGGCTGGACAGCTTAGCAATTTCTCCAACTTCTTGTATTCCTTCCATTTTTGCATGCTTCCTTTCCATCCTCCAAGCCATTGCTGCCCTGTAATCTCTGAAAACACTTAACACACATATCAAGGCATCTAATGGTAATAAGAGAGGATTAATCATAGAGAATTTAAGGTCAAAGAAGCATGTTTTCAATCAAAGCACATAATTAGGAAGGCAAATGTAAAACCATGCAAATAGCATGAATAAGTGGGTAAAGAGTTGATAAAATCCACTCAATTGAGCACAAGATAAACCATAAAATAGTGGTTTATCAGGCACATACTCAAGCATTAAATGTTTAAACCATATGCATTGATGTTCTTGTATATATCTTAGTTTGAAAAAAATAAATAAATAATAAATAATAAATAAATAAATAAAATAATATAAAAATAGAAAAAGAAAAGAAAAGAAAAAGAAAGCAATAAAAAGGGGACAAAATGCCCCAAAGTAATTCAATAATAATTAATGCATATGTGTTGTGATCAAAAGGAGAATGCATGAGTGTGTGAAAAAGTGAAGAATGGGTAGTTAGGTTTGCATTTGAATTGTATAGGTTGTAGGTTAGGTGAGAGCTTAAGCTAGTCAAAGATTCAAATTTCAAGCTCACTTGACCAAATACAATCCTACTTTGACCCTAGCCCCATTACAACTTATGGATAAGTCCTCATGATATTTGTATGCATGCATTGAATAATTGTTGATTGTTAGATGAAAAACAAATCTTTCAAAGCATGATTAAAGGTGAATTTAGTGAATCAACCCTATACACTTGAGCGACTAGAGCGGTGATGCGTGAGCATCTTCTCTACCTTTTCCTAGTGAATTTGCACTTGAATTATTAAGTTTAATCAAGATTTGATGTATTTTAGCCACTATGGATGCTACTTTGAGTTGTATGCAATTCTGTTAATTTCAGGTAGAATTTTGGATGAATCTGACAAGAGTTGGAGTCAAAGACAGAGAAAGGAGGACTTGCTGCCACCTCCATCCCGAACTTGATCATTGCCAAGTTTGGCGTGGGCATAAAGAGTTCCAAGAATCAACGCTGCCTCCTCCATGCCGAAACTTCAAGTTCGGCGCCAGCATCAACACCTCCAAGGGAATACACGCATAACCTCCATGCCGAACTTGAAGCACCTCAAGTTCAACACCAATATGACAATTCCAAGGAGAAACCATACTGCCTCCTCCATGCCGAACTTGAAGTTTTTCAAGTTCGGCGCCAACCTTAAGTGCAAGAGTGGTCCCCATGTACGTCCAAAGGCTGTACGAATCAACTAATTAAGTTTTGATTTAAACTTTTATTAGTTTTAGAATTAGGAAAAGATATTATTTTAGTTTTAGGAAATATATTTTACATTAATTAGGATTAGATATAAAAGGGAAAAGAACCAGCCCTTCGGGCTTTTCTCTTCTCTTCTACCTCATTCCACAATTGACAGTTTTTCAGAATCCTAGTTTTCTCTCTGAATCATGAGCAACTAAACCTCCACTGTTGAGGTTAGAAGTAATGTCTATTGTATGGATTGATACTATTATTTTTCTATTTTAATTCATGTATTGATTTCTATTTCAAGAATTGTTTTCGTTCTTTATCTTATGAATCTAGGTGGAACGGAAGTATGACCCTTATTCTAATTGAGTTCTTGTATAACTTGGAAAAGCTCTTTACTTAAACAACAGCTTGAAAATAATTTCTCCTAAATTTCTAATTATCTGGACTTAACGGGATACGTGACATATAATCCTCTTATATTTGGGTAATTAGGGTTTCTATGGCATATAAACTAGAATTTAACTTCACCCTCTAATTGGAATTAAGTGACCAAGGAATTGGCGGTTGATGAAGGTTAGAAGAGACTAAAAAGGTCTAAGGAATTAGGGTTTAGTCATATCTAGTTTGCCATGAATTAAATCTTGCATGATTAAAATAGTTAGTAAGAAAAGTCAATCCGAAAATTAGATATCTCTGAAGCCTTAACTGTTTCTCCATGTATACTTCACAACTTGTTTACTGCTTGCTTTTCTGATATTCTGAATTTACTATTAATGCTTTTGAACTCTCAAAAGACCATTTTCTGTTTGTCTGACTAAGCCAATCACTCAATCATTATTGCTTAATCCATCTATCCTCGTAGGATCAACCCTCACTCACCTGAGGTATTACTTGGTACGACCCGGTGCACTTGCTGGTTAGATTGTGGTTATAAATTTTGCACCAAGTTTTTGGTGTCGTTGCCGGGGATTGACTGTGATTGACAACTATTAGTTGTTTGATTGCTTAGATTAGGCATTTTAGTTTTAATTTTATTTAAGTTTTGCATTATTATTTTTGAAACTTAGTAATAATATTTTTCCTTAATTTCTGAAATTAAGTTTGGTGTTACCTAGTTAATTTTATTTTAATTTTTCTATTTAATTTTCTTGAAAATTTTGAATTTTTCTAGTTTTCTTTTGATCATTATTTTCGAATTTTTCTTGCATTAAATAGTAAGTATTTTATTTTATTTTATTTCTTTACACAGGTTACCTTACTGGGAATTCTCTATACTCTAACGTAGAGAATCCCATCTTTTCTTGTCTTCTGTCTGTTTATGAGCAGGAACAGAGACAAGGAACCTCTATTAGACTTTGATCCTGAACCTGAAAGGACTTTGAGGCGGCGTTTACAACAAGCAAGACTTTACAAGGCTGCAGAGTCCACTATGGATCATAATAATGCTGCTAATGCCAATATGGCAAATCTGAATGGGAATGAACAACCCAGAAGAGTGCTTGGCTCTTACACTGTTCCTAATACAGATCTTTATGGCAAAAGTATTGTGGTGCCTCCTATAGCTGCAAACAACTTTAAACTGAAGCCATAACTAGTTACCCTTGTGCAACAAAATTGTCAATATCATGGACTCCCTCAGGAAGATCCAAATCAGTTTATTTCTGATTTTCTGCAGATTTGTGATACTATGAAAACTAATGGAGTGAATCCTGAGGTGTACAAACTCATGCTCTTCTCATTTGCTGTGAAGGATAGAGCAAAGCTATGGTTAGATTCTCAACCCAAGGAGGGTCTGGATACTTGGGATAAGGTTGTCACTGGATTTCTGACTAAATTCTTTCCACCACAATAGCTAACTAAGCTGAGGGTGGAGGTGCAGACCTTCAGATAGAAAGATGGTGAGACTCTCTATGAAGCCTAGGAGAGATACAAGCTACTGACCAGGCAATGCCTTCTAGACATGTTCTCTAAATGGACTCACCTGGATATTTTTGATGAGGGCTTATGTGAAATGTCTAAGATGCACTTAGATAACTCTGCAAGTGGTTCTTTGCACATGAAGAAGACATCAGAGGAGACTATTGAGCTTATTGAGTTAGTTGCTAACAACCAATACTTATATTCCTCCAACAGGAATCCTGTGCACTCTGAGACTTCTCAGAAGAGAGGTGTTTTGGAAGTACAAGCTGTTGATGCTCTTCTTGCTTAGAACAAACTTTTATCTCAGCAAATAAGTCTAATTACTCAATAGTTGAGTGGAATGTAAGTTTCAGCTGTCAAGACTCAGAATGCACCCCAAGAAGCCTCTTATGACATGACAGGTAACTTTATGCAAAATGAGAATTATGATTATGCTCAATCTTCTTCTGAATAGGTCAACTACATGGGGAATGGTCCTAGAAACCCCAATAATGATCCATACTCTAAGACCTACAATCAAGGGTGGAAGAATCACCTAAATTTTGGGTGGAGAGAGCAACCTCAAAGATCTCAGAATTTCAACAATAATTCTCAAGGCGACTTTCAACAGAATAATCATAATAACTGCCAATTTTAGTCTCATCAACAACAACCACCTCGCAGGCAAATTCTCAACCTCAGCAGAATTCTAACTGGGAGACAATGATGAATAGTTTTATGTAGAAACCAGAGTTTCCATTAGAAACTTGGAGGTGCAAATGGGCCAGTTGAGCAAGCAAATACCTGAGAGGCCTTCAAGTACTTTTCCTGGTGATACAGTGGTGAACCAAAGAGAATATTGAAAGGCTATTCAGTTGAGAAGTGGTAAAGTAGCTGGTTCTGAGACCAAGGTCAATGAGGAGCTAGTTGAAAAAAGAAGCTCTAGAGGAGAAGAAGGAAGAAGTGGAGCACGTGCCTCCAAAGCGTGCAGACAACCCATTCCTAGACTTTCTTGACACCTATCCTACATTGTCCAAGACTCCTGAGTACAAGCCAAAAATGCCATATCCTGAAAGGCTTCAGAAGGCTTCCAAGGACAAGCAATTTTCTAGATTTTTAGAAGTCTTCAAGAAGCTGCAAATCAACATTCCTTTTGCAGAGGCTCTTGTGCAAATGCCTCTCTATGCTAAATTTATAAAAGAATTGTTGACTAATAAGACGAATTAGAAGGAATGGTGTTAACCAAGGAATGCAGTGCTATTATTCAACATAACCTTCCTGAGAAGATGCAAGATCCAGGAAGCTTTGTCATTCCTTGTACCATTAGAGATGTCACTATTCAGAGAGCTTTATGTGATCTTGGAGCTAGCATCAATCTCATGCCATTTTCAGTGATGAAAAAGCTTCAAATTGAGGAGGTAAAATCCACTTGTATTTCTCTTCAACTTGCTAATCTTTCAAATAAATTTCCTGTGGGTGTTGTTGAGGATTTACTTGTGAAAGTGGGACCATTTATTTTTCCTGCTGATTTGTTATATTAGATATGGAAGAGGATGCAAAATCCTCTATTATTCTTGGTAGACCCTTTTTAGCTACAGGTAGGGCTTTGATTGATGTGCAAAAGGGTGAGTTAACCCTGAGGGTCAATAAAGAACAGGTGGTCTTTAATGTATTTGAAGCACTCAAACACCCTAATGATTTTGAAGGGTGTGTGAGAGTTGATGTTATTGAATCACTTGTTCAAGAGGTACTGGAAGCTAAGGTACTTGATGATATTTTGGATCCTATTTCTAAGTATGAGTTAGTTGAAGTTGATTATTCACCACCCCAGAATGAGCTGATGAACACGCCAATAAAGGAGGAGGAAGTCCCCAAGCTTGAGCTCAAACCTCTACCTCATTCTTTGAAATATGTGTTCTTAGGTGAAAATGAGTCATATCAAGTGATTATTAGCTCTTCCTTGAATCCTGGAGAGGAAGAGGCGCTTATTACAGTGCTCAAGAGCCATAAAACAGCTCTTGGGTGGACCATTAGTGATTTAAAAGGGATTAGTCCAACCAAGTGTATGCACAAGATCCTTCTTGAAGATGATTCTAAATCGGTTGTGCAACCACAAAGGAGACTCAATCCAACTAGGAAAGAGGTGGTCCAAAAAGTGGTAATGAAACTATGGGAAGCAGGGATTATTTACCCTATTTCTGACAGCCCTTGGGTAAGCCTTGTGCAGGTAGTTCCTAAGAAAGGAGGGATGACGGTGATCAAGAATGAAAAGAATGAGCTTATTCCTACAAGGACAATCACAGGATGGAGAATGTGCATAGACTACAGGAGTCTCAACACTACTACAAGGAAGGATGACTTCCCCCTGCCTTTCATTGATCAGATGCTTGAAAGGTTAGCTAGTCATTTTTTTATTGTTTTTTAGATGGATATTCTGGATATAACCAAATTGCAGTAGACTTTCAAGATCAAAAGAAGACAGCATTCACATGCCCTTTGGGTGTATTGCTTATAGGAGAATGCCATTTGGACTCTATAATGCTCCAGCAACTTTTCAGAGGTGTATGCTTTCAATTTTTTCTGATATGATTGAAAAAGCTCATTGAGGTATTTATGGATGACTTTTCTATTTTTGGTAATTCTTTTGAATCCTGCCTTAAGCATTTATCTCTGATCTTGAAATGGTGTCAAGAATCAAACCTTGTTTTAAATTGGCAAAAATGTCATTTTATGGTTACAGAAGGTATTGTTCTTGAACACTGAATTTCAAGCAAGGAGATTGAGGTTGATAGAGTAAAGGTGGAGGTAATTGAAAAATTATCACCACCAGCTAATGTTAAGGCAGTTAGGAGCTTCTTGGGTCATGCAGGTTTTTATAGAAGATTTATAAAGGATTTTTCAAAAATTACTAAACCATTGAGCAACCTATTAGTTGCTGATGTTCCTTTTGTCTTTGATGCTGAGTGCCTGCATGCTTTTGAAACTCCGAAAGCAAATCTTATCTCTGCTCCCATTATAGCTCCCCCTGACTGGGATTTACCATTTGAATTAATATGTGATGCTAGTGATTATGCTATTGGGGCTGTTTTATGAAAGAGGCATGGCAAGATTATACATGTCATTTACTATGCTAGCTGTGTGTTAAATGATGCTCAAAAGAATTACACAACTACAAAAAAAGAATTATTAGCTATTAAGTATGTTGTTGATAAGTTTAGGTCCTATTTAATTGGTTCTAAGGTTATTGTTTATACTGATCATGCTGCTTTGAAGTATCTTCTAACCAAACAGGATTCTAAACCAAGATTAATCAGATGGGTGTTACTCCTTCACAAGTTTGATATTGAGATAAAAGACAGGAAAGGATCAGAAAATCAGGTAGCTGATCACCTTTCCAGAATTGAGCCTAAAGAAGGAGTACAATCACCCACAGTTGTGATTGAGACATTTCTGGATGAGCAACTGTTTCTCATTTAGTAGGCTCCATAGTTTGCAGGCATTGCAAATTACAAAGCCATGAATTTCATTCCAAAGGAGTACAGTAGACAACAAGTGAAGAAGTTATTGACTGATGCAAAGTACTACTTTTGGGAGGAGCCATACCTTTTTAGAAGATGCTCAGATGGTATAATCTGAAGATGTGTTCCAAATGAAGAAACACAACAGATTCTTTGGCACTGTCATAGTTCTAATTATGGAGGCCACTTTGATAGTGAAAGGACAGCTACAAAGATCCTTCAGAGCAGATTTTACTAGCTGACTCTCTTCAGGGATTCAAGAGCATTTGTGAAGAACTGCGATAGGTGTGAAAGAGCTACGAATCTCCCTACTAACCATGAGATGCCACAGTAGGGGATTCTTGAGGTTGAGTTGTTTGATGTGTGGGGTATTGACTTCATGGGACCTTTTCCACCCTCATATTCCAACAACTATATTCTGGTGGCAGTTGATTAAGTGTCCAAGTGGGTGGAAGTTGTGGCCCTGCCCACCAATGATGCCAAAGTGATGATGAGCTTTCTTCAGAGATATATTTTTAGCCGGTTTGGTGTCCCAAGGACACTTATTAGTGATGGTGGGAGTCACTTCTGTAACAGACAACTGGACCCACTTCTGCAGAGATATGGAGTTCGTCACAAAGTGGCAATCCCCTATCACCCTCAGACAAGTGGACAGGTTGAGGTTTCTAATAGAGAACTCAAGAGGATTCTAGAGAAGATCGTCAGTGTCTCAAGGAAGGACTGGTCTAGGAAGCTTGATGATGCTCTCTGGGCATACCGGACAGCTTACAAGACTCCTATTGGCATGTCTCCTTATCAGTTGGTCTATGGTAAAGCCTGTCACTTACCAGTTGAGCTGGAGCATAAAGCTTACTGGGCAATCAAGTATCTGAACCTTGATGCTCAGGCTATATGAATTAAGAGAATGCTTCAGTTGAATGAGCTTGATGAATTCAGATGTTCAGCTTATGAGAATGTCAAGCTCTACAAGGAGAGAACCAAGATATGGCATGACAAGAAGATTGCCATCAAAGTCTTTGAGCCAGGTGGTGCACGAAATTGTGATCTCAATGGCGCCAACAGCTTGGTACGCACAATTGTAATATCACTCTTCTTCACAACTTCGCACAACTAACCAGCAAGTGCACTGGGTCGTCCAAGTAATAAACCTTACGTGAGTAAAGGTCGATCCAACAGAGATTGTCGGCTTGTAGCAAGCTATGGTCACCTTGTAAATATCAGTTAGGCGGATTCAAATAGTTATAGAGTTTTAATAATTAAAAGATAAATAAAACGTAAAATAAAGATAGAGATACTTATGTAATTCATTGGTGAGAATTTTAGATAAGCGTATGGAGATGCGTTGTTCCTTCTGAATCTCTGCTTTCCTACTGCCTTCATCAAATCCTTTATACTCCTTTCTATGGCAAGCTATATGTTGGGCATCATCATTGTCAATGGCTACTTCCCGTCCTCTCAGTGAAAATGGTCCTCTGCGGTTTCCCGCATGGCTAATCAGCTGTTGGTTCTCGATCGTGTAGGAATAGGATTTACTATCCTTTTGCGTCTGTCACTATGCCCTACAGTCGCGAGTTTGAAGCTCGTCACAGTCATCCCATCCCAGATCCTACTCGGAATACCACAGACAAGGTTTAGACTTTCCGAATTTCAAGAATGCTGCCAATTGATTCTAGCTTATACCACGAAGACTCTGATATCACAGAATGGAAGGCTCTGTTGCCAGGAGAGGCAACCATGCGTCGTGGACCAGGAATCCAAGAGATACACACTCTAGCTTGTTTTCATGTAGAACGGAAGTGGTTGTCAATCACGCGTTCATAAGTGAGAATGGTGATGAGTGTCACATAATCATCACATTCATCATGTTCTTATTTGCGAATGAATATCTTATAATAAGAATAAGCATGAATTGAATAGAAGAACAATAGTACTTTGCATTAATACTCGATGAGCAGCAGAGCTCCACACCTTAATCTATGGTGTGTAGAAACTCCACCGTTGAAAATACATAAGAACTAGGACTAGGCATGGCTGAATGGCCAGCCTTCCCAAATGGCATATGAATTCAAAAATAGGAAAAAATACTAGACCCCATAGTACAATAGTAAAAAGTTCTATTTATACTAAACTAGTTACTAGGGTTACAGAATTAAGTAAATGATGCAGAAATCCACTTCCGGGCCCACTTAGTGTGGGCTTGGGCTGAGCATTGAAGCTTTCACATGTAGAGGTCTTCCTTGGAGTTGAACACCAGTTTGTAACTTGTTTCTGGCGTTTGACTCTGCTTTGCAACTTATTTTTGGCGTTTGACGCCAGAATAGGGCAGAAAGCTGGCGTTAAACGCCAGTTTTCATCATCTAAACTCGGGCAAAGTATGGACTATTATATATTGCTGGAAAGCCCTAGATGTCTACTTTCCAACGCAGTTGAGAGCGCGCCATTTGGACTCTTGTAGCTCCAGAAAATCTACTTTGAGTGTAGGGAGGTCAGAATCCAACAGCATCTGCAGTCCTTCTTCAGCCTCTGAATCAGATTTAAGCTCAAGTCCCTCAATTTCAGCCAGAAATTACCTGAAATTACAGAAAAACACACAAACTCATAGTAAAGTCCAGAAATATGATTTTTATTTAAAAACTAATAAAATATACTAAAAACTATGTAAAAAACAATGCCAAAAAGCGTATAAATTATCCGCTCATCACAACACCAAACTTAAATTGTTGCTTGTCCCCAAGAAACTGAAAATCAAATAGGATAAAAAGAAGAGAATATACTATAAATTCCAAAATATCAATGAAACTTAGCTCCAATTAGATGAGCGGGAATAGTTACTTTTTGCCTCTGAACAGTTTTGGCATCTCACTTTATCCATTGAAGTTCAGAATGATTGGCATCTATCGGAACTCAGAATTCAGATAGTGTTATTGATTCTCCTAGTTCAGTATGTTGATTCTTGAACACAGCTACTTTATGAGTCTTGGCCGTGGCCCTAAGCACTTTGTTTTCCAGTATTACCACCGGATACATAAATGCCACAGACACATAACTGGTGAACCTTTTCAAATTGTGACTCAGCTTTGCTAGAGTCCCCAATTAGAGGTGTCCAGGGTTCTTAAGCACACTCTTCTTTTTGCTTTGGACCTCGACTTTAACCGCTCAGTCTCAAGTTTTCACTTGACACCTTCACACCACAAGCACATGGTTAGGACAGCTTGGTTTAGCCGCTTAGGCTAGGATTTTATTCCTTTTGGGCCCTCCTATCCATTGATGCTCAAAGCCTTGGATCCTTTTTATTATCCTTGCCTTTTGGTTTTAAGAGCTATTGGCTTTTTCTTCTTGCTTTTTTTTCTTTATTTTTATTTTTATATTTTTTTTGCATTTTTTTTCTCCATGCTTTTGTATTCACTACTTTTTCTTGCTTTAAGAATCAATTTTATGATTTTTCAGATTATCAATAACAGTTCTCCTTTTTCATTATTCTTTCAAGAGCCAACAATTTTAACATTCATGAACAACAATATCAAAAGACATATGCACTGTTCAAGCATTCATTCAGAAAACAAAAAGTATTGTCACCACATCAAAATAATTAAACTAATTTCAAGGATGAATTTGAAATTCATGTATTTCTTGTTCTTTTGTAATTAAAACATTTTTCATTTAAGAAATGTGATGGATTCATAGGACATTCATAGCTTTAAGACATAGATACTTAAATACTAATGATCATGTAATAAAGACATAAACATAAATAAAACATAAGGCTCAAAAACCAAAAAACAGAGAAATAAGAACAAGGAGATTAAGGAACGGGTCCACCTTAGTGAGGGTGGCGTCTTCTTCCTCTTGAAGACCCAATGGTGTTCTTAAGCTCCTCTATGTCTCTTCCTTGCCTTTGTTGCTCCTCCCTCATAGCTCTTTGATCTTCTCTAATTTCATGAAGGAGGATAGAATGCTCTTGGTGCTCCACCCTTAGTTGTCCCATGTTGGAACTTAATTCTCCTAGGGAGGTGTTAATTTGCTCCCAATAGTTTTGTGGAGGAAAGTGTATCCCCTAAGGCATCTCAGGGATTTCATGATGAGGAACTTTCTCATGCTCTTGTTGAGGTCCATAAGTGGGCTCTCTTACTTGCTCCATCCTTTTCTTAGTGATGGGCTTGTGAGATGAATCTTTCCATCTCCCATGACTCAGAGGTGAAAGCTTTTGCCTTCCCTTTCCTCTTTCTAGAGGTTCCTCTGGCCTTAGGTGCCATAAATGGTTATGGAAAAACAAAAAGCAACGCTTTTACCACACCAAACTTAGAAGGTTTGCTCGTCCTCAAGCAAAAGAAGAAAGAGGGGAGTAGAAGAAGAAGAAATAAAGGAGATGGAAGGGGTTTAGGTGTATTCGGCCAAGGGGGAGAAGTGGTGGTTGTAATGTGTGAAATTGGAGTAGTGTTGAGGGGTTTATATAGGGGTGGGGGGGGAGGGTAGGTTTCGGCCATTAGGTTTGGGTTTGGGAGGGAGAAGAATTTGAATTTTGGAGGTAGGTGGGGTTTATAGGGAAGAGTGGATGGATGTGAGTGGTTAAGGGTATTTAGGGAAGAGGTCTGGTGGTGATTGGTGAAGGGTATTTGGGGAAGAGAGTTATGAAAAAGTGTGAATAGGAGAGAAGAAGAGGTGGGGTAGGTGGGGATCTTGTGGGGTCCACAGATCCAGAGGGGTCAAAGGACTTAGCATCCCTGCTCCATTTAGGCATGTAAAACGTCCTTAGAATGCATGTCTGGCATTAAACGCCATCTTGCTGCTTGTTTCTGGCGTTTAACGCCAGCTTTTCTCCCATTCTTGGCATTAAACGCCAATTTCATGCTCTGTTCTGGTGTTAAATCCCAGTCTAGTGCTTGTTTCTGGCGTTTAACGCCATCTTGATGCTTCTTTCTAGAGTTAAACGCCAATTTGATGCTTCTTACTGGTGTTTAAATGCCAGTAAGCTCTTCTTCCAGGGTGAGCTATTTTCAATACTGTTTTTCATTTTATTTTTGATTTTCTAGTTGTTTTTGTGACTTCACATGATCATCAACCTATAGAAAACATAAAATAACAATGGCGAATAACTAGATATAATTAAATAACATTGGGTTGCCTCCCAACAAGTGCTTCTTTAATGTCAATAGCTTGACAGTGAGCTCTCATGGAGCCTCACAGAAAATCAGAGCAATGTTGGGACCTCCCAACACCAAACTTAGAGTTTGAATGTGGGGGTTTAACACTAAAGTTAGAGTTTGGTTGTGGCCTTCCAACACCAAACTTAAAGTTTGACTGTGGGGCCTTTGGTTGACTCTGCAGTGAGAGAAGCTTTTCTTGCTTCCTCTCCATGGTTAGAGAGGGAGATCCTTGAGTTTTAAACACAAGATTGTCCTCATTCAGTTGAAGGACCAACTCTCCTCTGTCCACATCAATCACAGCTTTTGCTGTGGCTAGAAAGGGTCTTCCAAGGATGATGGATTCATCCTCATCCTTCCCAGTGTCTAGGATTATGAAATCAGCGGGGATATAAAGGCCTTTGACCTTTATTAGTACGTCCTCTACTTGTCCATAAGCCTTTTTCATGGATTTATCTACCATCTCTAATGAGAATTTGGTAGCCTATACCTCAAAGATTCCTAGTTTCTCCATTACAGATAATGGCATTAAGTTTATGCCTGACCCCAGGTCACACAGAGCCTTCTCAAAGGTCATGGTTCCTATGTTACAGGGAATTAGGAATTTACCAGGATCCTGTTTCTTTTGAGGTAAAGTGTGCTGAACCCAGATATTCTGTTCATTAATGAGCAATGGAGGCTCATCTTTCCAAGTCTCATTACCAAATAGCTTGGCATTCAGCTTCATGATTGCTCCTAAATACTGGGCAACTTGCCCTTGAACAATGTCTTCATCTTCTTCAAAAGATGAATAGTCATCAGAGCTCATGAATGGTAAAAGGAGGTTCAATGGAATCTCTATGGTCTTTAGATGAGCCTCAGATTCCTTTGGTTCCTTAAAGGGAAACTCCTTATTGGTCAGTGAACGTCCCAGGAGGTCTTCCTCACTAGGATTCACGTCCTCCTCCTCCTCTCTGGGTTCGGCCACACCAAGTAAGGTTATGGCCTTGCACTCTCTTTTTGGATTCTCTTCTGTATTGCTTGGGAGAGTACTAGGAGGAGTTTCAGTGACTCTTTTACTCAGCTGGCCCACTTGTGCCTCCAAATTTCTAATGGAGGACCTTGTTTCATTCATGAAACTTAGAGTGGCCTTAGATAGATCAGAGACTATATTTGCTAAGCTAGATGGATTCTGCTCAGAATTCTCTATCTGTTGCTGAGAGGATGATGGAAAAGGCTTGCTATTGCTAAACCTATTTCTTCCACCATTATTAAAGCCTTGTTGAGGCTTTTGTTGATCTTCCCATGAGAAATTTGGATGATTTCTCCATGAGGGATTATAGGTGTTTCCATAGGCATCACCCATGTAGTTCACCTCTACCATTGCAGGGTTCTCAGGATCATAAGCTTCTTCTTCAGAGGATGCTTCTTTAGTACTGTTGGATGCATTTTGCAATCCATTTAGACTCTGAGAAATCATGTTGACCTGTTGAGTCAATATTTTATTTTGAGCCAATATGGCATTCAGAGCATCAATTTCAAGAACTCCCTTCCTCTGAGGCGTCCCATTACTCACAGGATTCCTTTCAGAAGTGTACATGAACTGGTTATTTGCAACCATGTCAATGAGTTCCTGAGCTTCTGCAGGTATTTTCTTTAGGTGAATGGATCTACCTACAGAATGGTCCAATGACATCTTAGATAATTCAGACAGACCATCATAGAATATATCCAGGATGGTCCATTCTGAAAGCATGTCAGAAGGACACTTTTTGGTCAGTTGCTTGTATCTCTCCCAAGCTTCATAGAGGGATTCACCTTCTTTCTGTCTGAAGGTTTGAACATCCACTCTAAGCTTACTCAGCTTTTGAAGAGGAAAGAACTTGGCTAAGAAAGCCGTGACCAGCTTATCCCAAGAGTTCAGGCTATCTTTAGGTTGAGAGTCCAACCATATTCTAGCTCTGTCTCTTATAGCAAACGGGAAAAGCATAAGCCTGTAGACCTCGGGATCAACCCCATTGGTCTTAACAGTATCACAGATCTGCAAGAATTCAGTTAAGAACTGAAAAGGATCTTCTGATGGAAATCCATGAAACTTGCAATTCTGTTGCATCAGAGAAACTAATTGAGGCTTTAGCTCAAAATTGTTTGCTCCAATGGCAGGGATTGAGATGCTTCTTCCATGTAAGTTGGAATTTGGTGCAGTAAAGTCACCAAGCATCTTCCTTGCATTGTTGTTGGGTTCGGCCATGTCTCCTTCTTTTTCGAGATTCTCTGTAAGGTTTTCTCTGAATTGTTGGGCTTTAGCTTCTCTTAGCTTCCTCTTCAGAGTCCTTTCAGGTTCCGGATCAGCTTCAACAAGAATATTCTTATCCTTGCTCCTACTCATGTGAAAAAGAAGAGAACAGAAAAGAAGAGGAATCCTCTATGTCACAGTATAGAGGTTCCTTTATATGAGTAGAAGAAGAAAAGAATAGAAGAAGAAAAATTTGAACACAGAGAAGAAGAGAGGGTTCGAATTTTGAGATGAAGAGAAGTGTTAGTAAATGAATAAATAAATAGAAAAAGATGAGAAAGAGAGAATTCGAATACTAACTAAAAGAGAAGAAAAATATTTTTGTTTTTATTTTAATTATTAGTTAAAATTCGAAAATTAAGAGAAGAAATAAAATTAAAATTAAAATTTGAAACAATTAGTTAATTAAAAGAATTTTGAAAAAGAGGAAGGTGATTTTCGAAAATTAGAGAGAGGAAATTAGTTAGGTGATTTTGAAAAAGATAAGAATTTTAAAAACAAATCAATCAAAAAGTTAACTAGTTAATTGAAAAAAAAATTTGAAAATCAAATTTGAAAGATAAGAAGTTAGAAAAGATTTTGAAATTAAGTTTTGAAAAAGATATGATTGAAAGATATGATTGAAAATTTAATTTGAAAAAGATTTGAAAAGGAAATTAAAAAGATTTGATTTTGAAAATTAAAGTTGATTACTTGACTAACAAGAAACAAAAAGATATGATTTTAAAATTTAAAGATTGGACCTTTCTTAATAGGCAAGTAACAATCTTTAAAATTTTTGAATCAATCACATTAATTGTTAGTAAAGATTTTGAAATTATGAAATGAAATTAAGAAAAAGATTTTGAAAATCATTTTAAAGTTTTCGAAAATAATAAAAAAATGAAAAAGATTTGATTTTTGAAAAGGTTTTGAAAAGATAGGATTTTTAAATTGAAAATTTGACTTGACTCATAAGAAACAACTAAATTTTAAAAAATTTTTTTTGAATAAGTCAACCCAAATATTCAAAATTTATGAGAAGAATAAGGGAAAGATAATTTTTTTGATTTTTTGAATTTTTAATCAAGAAAGAGAAAAACACAAAAAAAAAGACACACGACATAAAAATTATGAATCAAAACACACAATGTATGCAAGAATACTTTGAATGTCAAGATGAACTCCAAGAACTTCTTTTTGAAAATTTTTAAGAAAAGAAAAATATGCAAGACACCAAATTTAAAAGATTTTTAATTTTGAGACACTAACAAATTGAAAATGCATATGAAAAACAAGAAAAGATGCACAACAAGAAAATGCAAAGATCAAACAAAGAAGATCATCAAGAACAACTTGAAGATCATGAAGAACATATGATGAATTTTTGAAAATTAAGAAAAAATTACAAACATGCAATGGACACCAAACTTAAAACTTGACACTAGACTCAAACAAGAAACACAAAATTTTTGGTTTTTATGATTTTGTAAATTTTTTTGGTATTTTTCGAAAATTATTTTGAAAAAGAAAAAATAAGGATTTCAAAATTTCTAATGAGAATTCCAGGAATCATACAATGTTAGTCTAAAGCTCTGGTCCAAAGCACTAGACATGGCTAGTGGCCAGCCAAACTTTAGTATAACATTACATACAATAGCTAATTTGCTGAGAAAGACAAAGAAGCTCTTCTCAAGATAGTTGAAACCTCGGTCCAAAAGATTAGACATGGCCTAACAGCCAGCCAGGATTCAACGTATCTCATGAAACTCTAGAATTCATTCTTAAAAATTATGAAGAACATAGAATAATTTAAATTTTTTTTGAAAATTTTTCGAAAATAAAAATAAAAATAATAAAAAAAGGTTAAAATTAAAATAAAATTATCTAATCTGAGCAACAAGATGAACAATCAGTTGTCCAAACTCAAACAATCCCCGGCAACTGCGCCAAAAACTTGATGCACAAAATTGTGATCTCAATGGCGCCAACAGCTTGGTACGTACAATTGTAATATCACCCTTCTTCACAACTTCGCACAACTAACCAGCAAGTGCACTGGGTCGTCCAAGTAATAAACCTTACGTGAGTAAGGGTCGATCCCACGGTGATTGTCGGCTTGAAGCAAGCTATGGTCACCTTGTAAATCTCAGTTAGGTTGATTCAAATGGTTATAGATTTTTAATAATTAAAAGATAAATAAAACGTAAAATAAAGATAGAGATACTTATGTAATTCATTAGTGAGAATTTCAGATAAGCGTATAGAGATGCGTTGTTCCTTCTGAATCTCTGTCTTCCTATTGCCTTCATTCAATCCTTCATACTCTTTTCTATGACAAGCTGTATGTTGAGCAGCACCGTTGTCAATGGCTACTTCCCATCCTCTCTGAAAATGGTCCTCTACGGTTTCCCACATGGCTAATCAGTTGTTGGTTCTCGATCGTGTAGGAATAGGATTTACTATCCTTTTATGTCTGTCACTACGCCCTACAGTCGCGAGTTTGAAGCTCGTCACAGTCATCCCATCCCAAATCCTACTCGGAATACCACAGATAAGATTTAGATTTTCCGGATCTCAAGAATGCTGCCAATTAATTCTAGCTTATATCACGAAGACTCTGATCTCACGGAATGGAAGGCTCTGTTGTCAGGAGAGGCAACCATGCGTCGTGGACCAGGAATCCAAGAGATGCACACTCTAGCTTGTTTTCATGTAGAACGGAAGTGGTTGTCAATCACGCATTCATAAGTGAGAATGGTGATGAGTGTCACATAATCATCACATTCATCAGGTTCTTGTGTGTGAATGAGTATCTTAGAATAAGAATAAGCATGAATTGAATAGAAGAACAATAATACTTTGCATTAATACTCGAGGAGCAGCAGAGCTCCATACCTTAATCTATGGTGAGTAGAAACTCCACCGTTGAAAATACATAAGAACAAGGTCTAGGCATGGCCAAATGGCCAGCCTTCCCAAATGGCATATGAATTCGAAAATATGGAAAAGACTAGACCCCCTAGTACAATAGTAAAAAGTTCTAATATTACTAAACTAGTTACTAGGGTTACAGAATTAAGTAAATGATGCAGAAATCCACTTCTGGGCCCACTTGGTGTGTGCTTGGGCTAAGCATTGAAGCTTTCACATGTAGAGGTCTTCCTTGGAGTTGAACGCCAGTTTGTAACTTGTTTCTGGCGTTTGACTATGTTTTGCAACTTGTTTCTGGCGTTTAACGCCAGAATATGGTAGAAAGCTGGCGTTAAACGCCAGAATGCATCGTCTAAACTCGTGAAAAGTTTGGACTATTATA
Source organism: Arachis ipaensis (assembly GCF_059453495.1). NCBI lineage: Eukaryota > Viridiplantae > Streptophyta > Magnoliopsida > Fabales > Fabaceae > Arachis > Arachis ipaensis. The sequence continues at coordinate 20,343,213 of NC_142436.1, read as the reverse complement.
TATTGCTGGAAAGCCCTGGATGTTTACTTTCCAACGCAGTTGAGAGCGCACCATTTGTACTTCTGTAGCTCCAGAAAATCCACTTTGAGTGCAGGGAGGTCAAAATCCAACAGCATCTGCAGTCCTTCTTCAGCCTCTGAATCAGATTTAAGCTCAAGTCCCTCAATTTCAGCCAGAAATTACCTGAAATTACAGAAAAATACACAAACTCATAGTAAAGTCCAGAAATGTGATTTTTATTTAAAAACTAATAAAAATATACTAAAAACTAACTAAATCATACTAAAAACTATGTAAAAATAATGCCAAAAAGCGTATAAATTATCCGTTCATCACCAGGTCAGAGGGTGCTTCTGTATAATTCAAGGCTCAAACTCTTCCCTGGGAAGCTAAAATCCTGGTGGTCAGGACCGTTTGTGGTTACTAGAGCTTCCCCGTATGGTCATGTGGAGATTCAGAAAGAGAATTTTGACAGAAAATTTACAGTCAATGCCAAAGGTTGAAGCACTATCTTGGAGGCAAGATTGATCGCCAAAGCTCCGCTCATCTGTTGAACTAGCAGAACTAACCGTCAAGCTAGTGACAGTAAAGAAGCACTTGTCGGGAGACAACCCGATAATTTTGTATCCTGAGTTTATTTTCCGTTGAGTTGATTTTATTATTAATTTTTATTGAGTTTCTATTGTTTTCCCTTTGTTTTACGTGTATTTTGATCATGCAGAATTTTTAGAACAGGAACCGGACACTTAGAAAAAATTTTGCCCACCTTGAAGAAGGATGACTCGGTCAGGTTGGCACCGAACTTGGGATTTCCAAGTTCCAAGTTCGGTGCCGTGCATGCGTGCAAGATGGAATTTTCGCTCTGGAAGGTCCACACCGAACTTGGAAATTTCCAAGTTCAACGTGGAGAACGACGTGAAAAAAGGAGAGCAAATAAGCCAAGCAGTAGCGCCGAACTTGCTTCCCTCAAGTTTGTCGTGGAGGCTACGCACAAAAAGGGGAAACGCTTTGCCAGGGTGACGCCGAACTTGGCTCCCCTGGCATTTGGCGTGGGATTTTTTTAAAAGAAAAAAGAAAAAAAAAAGAAAAAAAATAAGAAGGGCTGACGCTGAACTTGGAATGCACCAAGTTCGACGGGGAGTGGAGATTTCCTATGCGTAAGTCTTGTCGCTGAATGTCCTTGTACCCAAGTTCGGCGCCGTGATTACTGCTTTGGTTATTACTAAACGAAATCTCCTATTTACAAGCCAAATCTTATTGATTTGGTCCCCACACCCCTCTTCACCTATACTACTTCCCAACACTTCAACCCCGTAACCCCATCCCTTGCAACAACTTTCTTTTTCTTGCTTCCAATCACCTACCCAAATATTCTCACCCTTTCCGAAACCTCTGCATCCCTTCCCTCTTCCCTTCCCAATAAAAGACCATGACTCCCTCCCTTTGACCATATATTCCTCCCATTCTCCAAGCCTTACCTGTGACTTCAACCCGCCTTACCAACCCCACCCCAACTCCTATATAAACCCCTCACAGACCACTCCTTCCACACAATAAACCTTCCACTAGTCCTCCATTCAAAAAGAACACTATACAGCCCCTTCAGCCACCCTTCTTTCTTATATCCTCTCCCTTTAAACACCCCACCCCAACCGAAATGCCCCCTCCCATGTCCCCTGTTCTGTCATGCCCCCTCCTTCCTCAATCCCTTTCTTCTTTCTGTTTCATTCTTATATCAAAAAGAAAAAAAGAAAAAGAAAAAGATATTTTTAGCATCAATTTTTATTTTCTTCTATTTCAATTTCTGCTCTTCGTTCTTCTTCCCCTTTGTATTTCTTTATTTTGCTCGAGGACGAGCAACGGTTTCAAGTTTGGTGTTGTGTCACTTTGCTATTTATTCTGTTATTTCTATGGCACCAAAGACCACCCAACCTTCCAAGAAGAGAAAAAGAAAGGAACCAGCCACCGGTTCTCATGATTCAAGATGCTTTCGCTCTAAACTGCATGAAGAGCACTTTTATGAAGTCACTAGCAAGAGGCCGGTTCTACCGGAAGTGCGGTTTAATCTCCAACCGGATGAATATCTAGAAATTTAGCGTGAGATTCAGAGAAGAGGATGGCAATTTCTGTGCAATCTGCACACACAGGTGGGACAATTAATGGTTCAAAAATTTTATGGGAACCTGTGAATTACTTATAAGGATGTGTCTGGAGTCGATGCAAGGGACCACAAAAGCTTTGTAAGGGGAAGAGTCATTGATTTTAGCCCATAGATTATCCGGCAGACCCTCCAGATACCACAGACCATGCCCTCACTTCAGTCTTACAGTGAGAGGGCGGAGAGAGATCAGCGACTGGAGCAAGTAGTCACTGACATATGCATTCCAGATACCCAGTGGAAACTGCAGGCAGAAGGGAAGGCGGGCCATATCAGAGTCGGTGACCTGACGCCTTTGGCAATGGGATGGCACCATTTTATTCGCCGGTCTATCATGCCCACAAGCAACCGGTCCGAGTGTACTGTGGACCGAGCCATCATGATTCACTGCATTCTGTTGGGACAGCCAGTGGAGGTGACGAACGCCATTGCCCAGCAGATTTACCATATTTCCACCAACACCAAGGATAATGCCAGGTTGGGCTTCCCACATCTCATCTTCCGCCTCTGTGAGGCCACTAGGGTGAAGATAGAGAATGATTTTCCCATCCCATTTGAGAAGCCCATCACAAAGAAGACCATGGAACTTGTAAGGAAACGTCAGAGGCTCCCAAGAGAACAGGCGGAAGAAGGGGCTGAAGAAGAGCAGCCACTGCCTCAAGGAAAATACTTTCCTCCTCAAGAATACTGGCAGCAGCTCGAATCCTCCATGGAGCAGATGAGGGTCACAAATGACAGCCGCTGGCAGCAGTACATGGCGTCTGTAGAAGAGATGAGAGCCACACAAAATAGCCGATGGGAGCATCTCCGTACAACTGAACGGGCGAAAAATTGCCGATTAAGAATTTATAGTGAAAATAGCATTGCAAGTACAGTTCTTAACCGACCAAAATTCCACTTATCAATTTAGAAAGAGTGTCACAATTTTAAGAACAAAATACTGGGAGTAGAATTCCCAAGTTGTCCCCCAAAGAGTTGACAAAAGAGTGCTATTTTATTAGTCAGGAATTTTTCGAGAAATTTTAAGAGTTGAAGAACAGGAAAATAAATAATTATGAATTAAGGCAATGGAAATTAACAAGAGAATTTATATAATTGAAATAAAAAGCGTTGACTAGGAGAAGATTAATTAAAATTTCTATCCTTGTTGAATTTTCCCAAGTGTAATGGTAATAGGTTGTTATTTCTACTTAGTTATCCTTTACTGAACAAAGGAAAGTCAAGTAACTAACCAGCTCTAATTCCTAATTCCTAATCCTCTCCTAAGGAAGGATTAGAGTTAGAGACTAGAGAGCCGGCCAACAACTTCTAATTTCCAATTGACACTTGAGTATTCCAACTCAAGAGTCTCCTTTTAATCAACTCCCAAGTCAAGCTGGGAGTCTACTCCATTGACATGAATACAACCTTCACAGACATATAGAGGGAATAAAAAGAAGACATGATGAACTAAATAAAATAATAACTGAAAATTAATTTAAAGTAAAAATAGTTCTTTGCATTAATAAATCTCAAAACAAATAAACATACGTATCTGAACAGGGTTAATGGACGATTAAAAGAGCAAAGGAATAAGAAAACAAACTATAATAGTAGAAACTTCAATCGAGGTGGTGACTCTTCTCAGTATTCAAATCAAAAGCATAAAACTCTAAAACTATGAATGTGAAGAAACCTAGAAGAAGTAGTGATTTCTCTCTAAGTTTCTAATCTAAACCTAAAAACTATGCGAATGAGAATGTGTGTTGAGTCTCTGCTTGTCCCCCGGCTCTAGTCTATGTTTTTGGGCAGAAAACTGAGTCCAAACTCAGCCCAAAATCGCCCCCAGCATCTTCTGCATTTTCTGCGCGTGGCGTATGTCACGCGTACGCGTCAGTCACGCGTATGCGTCGATGGTCATCTTTGCGTGTCACACATACACGTCAGGTACGCGCACGCGTCGCTGTGCAATCTCGCTTATCACGTGTACGCGTCAGCTGCGCGCACGCGTCGCCATTAAAATCTCTAAATCATGCGCACGCGTAAGCCATGCGTGCGCGTCGTTCTTCGCTGGTTGTCTCCTTTATTTCTTGTGTTCCTTCCATCTTTGCAAGCTTCCTCTCTATCCTTTAAGCCATTCCTGCCCTATACAGCCTGAAAATACTTAACGCACAGATCACAGCATTGAATGGTATAAAGGAGAATTAAAATACACAATTTAAAGGCTTAGAAAGAAAGTTTTCAACCATAGAACAAAATTGGGAAGGAATTGTAAAATCATGCAAGTTGTATGAATAAGTGTACAAAGACTTGATAAAAATCACTCAATTGAGCACAAGATAAACCATAAAATAGTGGTTTATCAATCTCCCCACACTTAAACATTAGCATGTCCTCGTGCTAAGCTCAAGGAGACAAAGGAATGAATGGGAGAAAGTAAGACTCATGAAATGCAACCTATGTATGTGAATGCAACTATATGATAAGATATTTCTCCAAGACAAACATAAATCTGATTTCATTAATTTAAATCATACAGTAAAAGACAAGTAAACTTGTAAGAAGATAGCTCATGAAAGCAGGGAACATAGAATCAAGCATTGAACCCTCACTGGAAGTGTATATGCACTCTAATCGCTCAAGTGTCTAGGGTTATTCCTTCTACTATTCTCTAGTCATGCTTTCTAAAACTTTGTTCTTCATCTAACCAATCAACAAATATTTAGTATACCAATGCAAACATCATGAGGTCTTTTCAAGGTTGTAATGGGGCTAAGGTAAGGGTGGGGATATATGTATGGCCAAGTGAGCTATAATATGAATTTTTGACTAACCTAAGCTCTCACCTAACATACACACACTCTATATATATGAAATTATTCCTAGCTACCCATAATTCCCACTTTTGCATGTTTCACATACTCATATATCAAATTTTCTTTAATTTTACCACATATGCATTTATCTTTTATTAAACTTAACATTGGGATAATTTTGTCCCCTATTTATTTATTTATTTGTATTATTATTATTATTATTATTATTATTATTATTATTATTATTATTATTATTATTATTATTATTATTATTATTTTGTGAACATGAAAGCAAAAATGGCATATCAATGCATATGGTTTTTCTGATCTCACATGAGTATGCACCCAGATTCCCAATATCCAAATAAAGTAGAAACAGAACACATTCCTATTAACCCAGGTTCTCACAATTTCCCATACTTAATTGACACACAATCTCTATCTTAAACTAACCAAAGATTCAATTGGGGTCATTAGTTGTTTTTCCGCTTAAGGCTAGTGATGTGGTAAAATATAGAACAAAGGGGGGTTAACAGGCTCAAAGTGGCAAATAAAGGTAATTGAAATGGTAGGCTATTTGGGATAAGTGAGCTAATAATAAATGATGGCCTCAATCATATGTATACATGCAAATACACTAAACAATGGACATATAGAATGGAACAAAGTAAAGATTGCAATCATAGAAAAGAAAACACACAAGAATAAAAATTCATGGTTAAATAATGTAACCATATAATTAAGCTCAAATCTCACAGATGGTGTGTTCTTAGCCATAATTCATGTTCCAAATTATAATCTTCAAACAAGTTTAACAAAAAATTTTCAATTTAAATTAGTGAAATATAGGGCCTTGAAAAGAAATTTATTACTTTAACCAAGCAAAACATACATGCAATCTATCCTATCTAACAAAAGAAAAACTAAAATGTTGGTGTTAAGAGAGAGAAGTTACCTCCGAACGTCAAGGACTGACCTCCCCACACTTAAGGCTTGGCACGGTCCTCTGTGCCATCAGTAAGGAGCAAGGTAGGGCTGGAAGCATCGCCTCCGCTGTCTGGTTCGCCTTGGCTTCATGTGCTATTGGATGAAGGGGAGTCCGGGGTGTCCTTCTATTCACCATCGAGATTATACTTTTATCTGCCAAAACAAAACGTGCTGCCGAACTTTTTAAGGGAGGAAGCCTCAAGGCATCATATACAGATAATCGCATAATACTCACACACGCGCCTAAATCACACATGCAGTCAAAAAAAAATTTACACCTTCTATAGTAATAGTAACCATGCATTTTGATGAACGGATTTTTGACGGTTTAGAATTCACAATAAATTCTCATTGCTAGTATAGTTTCTAAACCAACAATAATCCTTTCATACAAAAATTTGGTTGTCACTAAAACAAACCTAATAAAATTAAACCGAAGTATTTAAACCTCGGGTCGTCTCTCAAGGAATTGCAGGGAGGTGTAGTTATTATTGGTTATGAAAAAGTATCTTTTTGGATTTTTGAAAGGTTGAACAAGGAATGTAAATGATAAAAAAATAAACTAATAATTAAGAAAGCTCTTGCCAAGGTATGAGAATTAGAAGTCCTATCCTAGCTATCCTTATCAATTGTGACATCAATTGTCCATTGCTCCCACTTAGTTAACCTCTAACTATGAAGGAAAGTCAAGTGGATGAATCAATTTGATTCCTCAAGTCCTAGTCAACTCCTAAGGAAAGACTAGCTTTAGAGGGATCCAAATCAACTAGAAACTTTTAATTATCAATCAACAAAGGAGTTTGATAACTCAAGAGTCTCCAATTACTCAACTAAAGCCAAAAGGAGAGAAATCTACACTAAAATCCAACCAAGCATTTTATCAAATACTTGGAAGGCACAACATAAAAGCATGGAAAAGCAATAAGAGACAATAAAATCCAAACAACCAATTGTAAGCATCAATAACATAAATTGAAGAAAGCAATCATAACTATAAAATACCTCAATTTACATTAAATAGAAAATCAAATCTAACATGAGAATTCATAAACTAAAGTGGCAACATAAAGTAATCAATAAGGAAAATAAATAAACTAGAATCCTAGAGAAATTAAAAGTAGAAGAGAAACTAAATTAAACTAAGATAGAAATCTGAAATTGAGAAGAATTAAAACTAAGAAACCTAAAACCTAGAGAGAGGAGAGAGCCTCTCTCTCTAAAAACTACATCTAAAACTTAAAATTATGTGAATGAATGTTGTATGAATGAATGAATGATTCTCCCAGTTTGTAGCCTCTAATCTGTGTTTTATGGGTCAAAAACTGGGTCAAAAGGGGCCCAGAAATCGCCCCCAGCATTTTCTAATGCGTCCAGCACGTGGTTCTGTCACGCGTACGCGTCACCCACGTGTACGCATCACTGAACTTTTGCAAAGTCACCCATACGCGTGATGCACGCGTGTGCGTCACTTAACTGCATGGAAACTATGGCAAATTACATATCATTTTAAAGCCCCAGATGTTAGCTTTCCAACGCAACTAAAACCGCCGCATTTGGACTTCTGTAGCTCAAGTAATGGCCAATTAAGTACGAAGAGGTTAGGCTTGACAGCTCAGTAATTCCTTCAATTTCTTGTATTCCTTCCACTTTTGCATGCTTCCTTTCCATCCTCTAAGCCATTCCTGCCCTATAAACCCTGAAATCACTTAACACACATATCAGGGCATCGAATGGTAATGAGAGGATTAAACATAGCAAATTTAAGGCCAAAGAAGTATGTTTTCAATCATAGCACAAAATTAAGAAGAAAAATGTAAAACATGCAAATTCTATGAATAAGTGTGAGAATAGTGGATAAAATCCACTCAATTAAGCACAAAATGTACCATGAAATAGTGGTGTATCAGATCTTCCTACACTTAAATATTAGCATGTCCTCATGCTAAGCTCAGGAGAAGCTACAAAGCAGTGAAGAGGAATGGTAGGAATTATGAAATGCAACCTATCTATATAAATGCAACTACATGCAAAAAATGCTTTTACCTACTTGGTTAAAAGTAAACAAATTCTCCAAGACAAACATAAACTGGATTTCACTAATTCAAATCACAAAATAAAGTACAAGTAAACTTGCAGAAGAAAATAGCTCATGAAGGCCGAAAACAAAGAATCGAGCATCGAACCCTCACGGGGAGTGTATACACTCTATTTACTCAAGTGTTTAAGGTTCGATTCTCTTAATTCTCTACTAACCTTGCTTTCTAAGGCCTGCTCTTCTTCTACCAATCAACATAAATTTAATGCACAAATACACATATCAAGAGGTCTTTTAAGGGTTGTAATGGGGTTAGGGTCAAGGTAGGATTGTATTTGGTCAAGTGGACTAAAAGCTGAATCCTTAATTAACTTAAACTTTTCACCTAACTTAAGTCAATCCTTGTAATCAGAATATAAAACCTAACTATCCATTAACTATGTTTTGCTACATATTCATGCATCCCAATTTAAGTATAACTCATATGCATTACTAACACCATTTACTTTGGGGCATTTTGTCCCCTTTTTATTATTTGCTCTTTTTTTTCTTTTTTTTTCTTATTTTTTTCTTTTCTTTCAATTTTCTCAATACATATGATTAAATTATTGAATGCAATAATATGTGCTCAACTATTATTTTGCACATTTTCACAAGAATATACAACACCCAATTCTCAAACCAAATGTTTCCAAATCCAACTTTCCCACACTTAAATCATGAATACTCTCACTAGTCTCAGCTAACCAAGGATTCAAATTAAGGACATTATTGTTTTATGCTTAGAGTTAATAATGTGCTAAAGTAAAGAACAATTAGGATAAGTAGGCTCAACATTGGTTTACAAAGGATAATGAAAAGGTTAAGGCCATATGGGTATGTAAGCTCAGTGAAACAAGGCCTCAATCATATAAGTACATGCATACATTAAATAATAGAAATATAGAATTAAGCAAGACAAAGATCACAATTTTAGAGAGGAACACACACCAAAAATAAAATATTGGTTGGTAAAATGCAACCAATCAAATAGGCTCAAAATCTCACTGGTTTTGTATGTTCGAGCTCTAAACCATGTTCCAAAATAAAATTCTTCAAGCAAGGTTTAACAAAAAGTTTTAATTTAAATTAGTGAAATACTATAAAAAGTTTCATAGAAAAAGAAAATATTACTTCAACCAAGTAGTAGCTAAATGCATAAAATCAAACAAACATGCAATCAAACATGCAAATGCAACAACTAATTTACAAGGAAAATTAAACATTGGTGTTGAAGTAAGAAATAACTAACCCACGAAAGTCGGTATAGACCTCCCTACACTTAAAGATTGTACCGTCCTCGGTGCATGCTAAGATGTGCAAGTGGACGGGCTGCTACAACTGATGCTTGTCTCCAGTGATTGTGCAGATGGACTTGTCTGTCGCCCCAGTGAGAAGCTTTTCCTTTTCCTTCTCGGTGGCCATCCTGAAAGAAGAGAAAAAAGAAGAAAAGTAACCTAGAAATAAAGATAAGGAAACAAATAAAATATGGGGAGGTTAATGCCAAATAATAAGGGTCTCAACTACATGGTAGCTACAACATGCGAGTGAGAAAACAATAGAAGCAAATGGTATATCAATAGAGAAAAAATTGCAACAATGGGGGAGAGAGAGCGGGTAATGAAAGATAGTGTAAGCGCATGTCAATGCAAAAGGAATACAAGTATCATATAAGATTAGCATTGACTTCAATAATATTACCCAATAAGAATAAAACAAGTCATGAAGCACCAGAATAATTAACAGTTGAGTAAGAAAATTCAACACCAAAGAAAAAGTATCAAATTTAGAAAAGAAAATGAAAACATGCACAAAATTAAAATGCAACGAGTGAAGTTATGCAAATGCAATAAGGAAAATAGAATGAAAGAGAGTAAGGGTGAGAGGTTAAAGAAATGAAGAAGAAGAAAGTAAGAAAGAAGGAGGAAAGAAGGAGAAAGGATAGAAGAAAGGAGAAGGAAATGAAAAACAGGGTGCGACGCGCACGCATGCATCATGCATACGCGTGGGTGTTCTGAAAGCGAAAGGACGTGCACGCGTCAGGGACGTGTATGTGTGGGGTGATTTTGTGCCTCTAGCACAGCGCCAGCCCCAGACCATCACAACTCTCTGTTCAGCACGCTATTTACGCCGATTTCCATGTCCACGCGTACGCATCGCTGACGCTTACGCGTGGGTTGAAAAATTAGCAGGGGGCGCATACGCGTGAAGCACGCGTACGCGTGGGGTGGCTTGTGCTCCACGCACCCCTCCCGCGCGTCTCCATCGCAACTCTCTGTCCCATTTATTTATACTGCGAACTTGCAAGGGACGCGTGCGCGTCATATACGCTCACGCGTCGCTTGCAGTTTTTTTTATATATGCAGAATGCAGATCATTATGTAAAAAATATGAATGAACACTAATAAAAATAAAATAAAATAAAACTAATAATAAAAAGGAAAGATCGTACCATGGTGGGTTGTCTCCCACCTAGCATTTTTAGTTAAAGTCCTTAAGTTGGACATTTGGTGAGCTCCTTGTCATGGAGGCTTCTGCTTGAACTCATCCAGGAATCCCCACCAGTGTTTGTAATTCCAATAGCCTCCGGGATCCCACACTAGTTGCATAAAGCCTTCAAGCAAGTTAAAGCAAGTGACAAGGCCGCAAAAGTGTTGATTGCTAAAATGAATTCCGGGGTCCCAAACCTTACTTTTGCACCCGTCTTCTTGTTGATCATCATTTTTCCACTTGGGTGGTGAGCAATCAGAATTCTCACTGAGACATCCAAACAACCTCCTAGACCCATTCAATTGAGACTTATACCAACCATTGCACTTAGACCTTGAACATCCAACCATAACGAACCTAGGATTGTGATGCCAACTGCTAACCATCTCCCTTTTACTCTTAAAACCACAAAGAGCTCTGAGTTTCCCATCCGTCTCAAGCAAACCAAATTCAAGTGGAATGAGAAAGCTAAGGGATATGAATTTCACCCACTTGAATGTTGTATTGGATGGTAATGGCTTTGGGGGAGAGGTCTCCAACAACTTTGGCAAGGTGATTTCAAGCTCCATTCCCTTGTGCTCTTCCTTGACAACTTCCACCTCTTCGCAAGCTTCTTCAATTTCAACCTCTTCCTCTTGGTAGCTTTCTTCCAATTCAATCTTTTCTTCATCGCTTACTAAGTGCATGGGAGATTGTGCCCTTTCTTCTTTAATCTCCAGCTCAAGTCTAGTGGGAGAGGGTTCAATTGTAGATAAGAATTCATCAATGATTGAATCCATCTCTTGATCATCCCCTTCAAAGTCTTCAACTATGATATGCCTTGGAGGTTGTACACCCTCCTCAACATCAATTTCAAATGTCTTGGAAGGAGGATCTATGACTTGAGTTTCCCATGGAGGTTCCGCATCTCCTAAGTCTTCAACCACTTCCTCTTCTTCTATAATTTCGGCTTTCTCCACTTGCTCTAATACTAAATCGAAATCCTCCTTGATGTCTTCCTTCACTAATTCTTCAACTACTCCTTCATCTTCAAGGGTCTTTACTTCCACATTTTGGGCCTCCTCGTGCTTCTCTTGTTCTGTGTCAATAGCATAATTGGGATCATTTTGCTCTTGGATTGATGCATCCACACGGGATATAAGTTCTTGGAGAGTAGAGGTGAGACTAGTAAGAGTAAGAGTAGAGATAAGTGTGGTTTGAAGCTCTATTTGCTCTTGGCGAATAACACTAAGGGTGTTGTCATCCAGTAGAGGTTGGGGTGGATAGGAGGGTTCATTATTTTGGAGAAAAGGGTTCATAATATAAGGGTCGTTCATTTTGACAGGGATATGAAGGTGGTGGTTCTTGGGGGTAATTGGGTTGGAATTGTGGTGGTTTTATGTATGGTTCATTTGGCTCATAAGGTGGTTGGTATAGTGGGTATGGTTAGGGTCATATAGATGGGAATGGTGGAAAGGGGCTTGTGAGTAGGGTTGAGGGCTATATTGAGGAGGTGGTTCATAGGCATGTGGTAGTAGTTGTTGACACGTACAAGAAGGACTACCACATCCATTAGATTGGTATGCATTAGGATTGGAGTTATACCTATATGAGACCGGAGGAGGTTGTTGCCAAGAGGGTTGATCAAATCCTTGTGGCTCCTCCCATCTCTGATTGTCCCAACCTTGATGCATGTTCTCATTATAGCTCCCATTCCCTACAACATAATTTGAACTAAACTCATAACCAAAGGGGTGAGAATTCATAGTAAAAAGAGAAAATAAAGACAAAAACTAATAAGGAATAATGAAACTAAACTCCTAAAACTAGAAACAACTAACAAAGAAACGAAAAAGCAAAATTATTCACAATAACCAATAATAAGGCACACGTTTGCAATTTCCCCAGCAACGGCGCCATTTTGATGAACGGATTTTTGACGGTTTAGAATTCACAATAAATTCTCGTTGCTAGTATAGTTTCTAAACCAACAATAATCCTTTCATAAAAAAATTTGGTTGTGACTAAAACAAACCCAATAAAATTAAACCGAAGTATTTAACCTCGGGTCATCTCTCAAGGAATTGCAGGGAGGTGTAGTTATTATTGGTTATGAAAAAGTATCTTTTTGGGTTTTTGAAAGGTTGAACAAGGAATGTAAATGATAAGAAAATAAAATAATGATTAAGAAAGCTCTTGGAAAGGTATGAGAATTAGAAGTCCTATCCTAGCTATCCTCATCAATTGTGACATCAATTGTCCATTGCTCCCACTTAGTTAACCTCTAACAATGAAGAAAAGTCAAGTGGAAGAATCAATTTGATTCCTCAAGTCCTAGTCAACTCCTAAGGAAAGACTAGCTTTAGAGGGATCCAAATCAACTAGCAACTTTTAATTATCAATCAACAAAGGAGTTTGATAACTCAAGAGTCTCCAATTACTCAACCAAAGCCAAAAGGAGAGAAATCTACACTAAAATCCAACCAAGTATTTTATCAAACACTTGGAAGGCACAACATAAAAGCATGGAAAAGCAATAAGAGACAATAAAATCCAAACAACTAATTGTAAGCATCAATAACATAAATAAATGAAAGCAATCATAACTATGAAATACCTCAATTTGCATTAAATAGAAAATCAAATCTAACATGAGAATTCATAAACTAAAGTGACAACATAAAGTAATCAATAAGGGAAAAAATAAACTAGAATCCTAGAGCAATTAAAAGTAGAAGAGAAACTAAATGAACTAAGATAGAAATCTGAAATTGAGAAGAATTAAAACTAAGAAACCTAAAACCTAGAGAGAGGAGAGAGCCTCTCTCTCTAAAAACTACATCTAAAACCTAAAATTATGTGAATGAATGTTGTATGAATGAATGAATGATTCCCCCACTCTGTAGCCTCTAATATGTGTTTTCTGGGCCAAAAACTAGGTCAAAAGGGGTCCAAAAATTGCCCCCAGCATTTTTTGATGCGTCCAGCACGTGGTTCTGTCACGCGTACGCGTCACCCATGCGTATGCGTGATGCACACGTGTGTGTCGCTTAACTTCATAGAAACTATGGGAAATTGCATATCATTTTGAAGTCTCGGATGTTAGCTTTCCAACGCAACTAGAATTACCTCATTTGGACCTCTGTAGCTCAAGTTATGGCCAAGTAAGTACGAAGAGCTCAGGCTTGACAGCTTAGCAATTCCTTCAATTTCTTGTATTCCTTCCACTTTTGCATGCTTCTTTTCCATCCTCTAAGCCATTCCTGTCCTATAAACCCTGAAATCACTTAACACACATATCAAGGCATCAAATGGTAATAAGAGAGGATTAAACATAGCAAATTTAAGGCCAAAGAAGCATGTTTTCAATCATAGCACAAAATTAGGAAGAAAAATGTAAAACAAGCGAATTCTATGAATGAGTGTGAGAATAGTGGATAAAATCCACTCAATTAAGCACAAAATATACCACGAAATAGTGGTACATCACATGGACCCGGATCACTACATTTTTCTGGTATATCACCCATTAAAGCAGAAATAGAGCTACCTAGAGGAATGGTTTCTAAATCCTGTATTTTATCTTTATACATGCATAAATCTTTTAGAAACTTCGCATATTTAGGTACCTGGCAAATGGCATCAAAAAGGAGAATGGTTACCTCATCCTTTTTGAAGATCTCTACCATCTTGGGGTCGAGCTCCATCTGCTTCCTGGGCTTCCTAGCAAGGTGTGGAAAGGGAATGGGAATCGCTTCTTTTGTAACTTCATCTTCTTTTGTTGCTCCATTCCCTGGTTGAGCTGCTTCTTCTTCAACTATGTATTGTACTTCATCCTCTTCTTCAACATCCTCTACCTCAACAATATCTTCAACTTGGGTATCTTCCTTTGAGCTTGGCTCTGCAGGATTCTTTTCTTGCAGAGTGGTTCCGGACCTTAAAGTAATGGCATTGATACCACCTTTGGGGTTAGGTAAAGGTTGAGAAAGAATTGCGCTGGAGCTTGAAGGTTGATTGTTGGGGGGTAGATAATGAATCCATCCGGGAGACGAGAGCTTGTAAAGTAGCATTCAGACCGTTTATGGTAGAGGTAAGTGTATTCTGAATGTCTTGTTGTCCTTGTGCAAGAGAGCGAAGCATCTCGTAATTAGAAGAAGAATGGGGGTAAGTGATTTGAGGGGCCTGCTAATGGTTGTTCTGAGGCGCTTGGGATTGCCTTTGGTGAGGTGCTCTGTAAGGCTGGTTTTGGTTCTGCTGTTTGTTATTGTTGTTGTTGTTCCACCTCTGATTTTCGCTGTTGTCTCTGCCTCCTCTGTCATAGTTGTCTCTCCATCCTTGGTTGGAATTGTCTCTCTAGCCTTGGTTGGAGTTATCTTGCCAACCTTGATTGTAGTTCCCACCTTGGTTATATTTGCCGCCTTGTTGATAGTATCCTTGATTCGGGTGGTCATAGAAATTATGAGTAGCTGCCAAGATGTTGTCTTCTTATTAGAACTGCGGACACTCAAAAGTGTAATGAGTATAACAGGGACATATTCCGCACACTCTCTGAGGAACCAACTGTTGACACTGTTGTTGTGGGGGAGGCTGAGGTTGTTGTTGATTCAGCTGTAGCTGCTTCAGTATGTTGGTCATCTCTCCCAGAGTCTGTGTGAGAGGAGCAGTCTCACTACTAGAGGAAACCTCCGCAATAACCTTGGGATGGTTGTTCCTGTGCCTGACATTTCGGGTTGACTCAGCTAGATTGGTGATCAGTTGCCAAGCTTCTGTCGCCGTCTTGTACTTCTTCAGAGAACCATTACTCGCAGCATCTAATGTAGTCTTATCCTGAGGCTTCATGCCTTGTGTTAAATAGCTAATCAACACCAACTGGTCAATCTTGTGGTAGGGGCATAAGTCTAGGAGATTCCTGAAACGTTCCCAATACTCATAAAGAGTCTCTGATTCGTCTTGAATAAAGCAGGAAATTTCTTTCCTCAGTTTGTCTGTAACTTCAGCTGGAAAGTATTTTTCCAGGAATTACCTTATAAGCAGATCCCAGTTAGTAACAACTTCTTCAGGTTGAGTGTAGAACCACTCCCTTGCCTTTTCCTCAAGAGAGAACAGAAAGGCATATAGCCAAATAGTAGTCTCATCTACACCATGACGCCTAGTAGTTGAGCAGGCTATCTGGAAATTTCTGAGGTGCTTTATGGGCTCTTGAGCAGGTAAGCCATGAAACTTGGGTAAGTTGATTAGCGCAGCCTTCAGTTCAAAATCTGCAGCCAGATTTGGGTGACGCGCTTGATACGATTGCAGTGTAAAGTCTAGAGCTCCTGCTTCCTGGAGAGTAATCCTTCTGGGCTCTGCCATATTACCTGCACATAAATCAACAGAATCAGTAGGAGAGGAGCTTGTTTCTTCCTCAGATGGCGCTTCAGATTCGCCCTCAGAGGCTAATCGACGCTGAGCTCGCCTAATACGTGAAATAGTTCTTTCAATTTCAGGATCAAACACGGCTAAGCTCGGATCAGGCAATGAACGCGTCATTCAATGAAAGAAACATACAGCTCATGGTAATAAAATAAAATAAAATATACAAATATGTAAAATTAAAAATATTTACACCAACCAATAATTTAGCACAATATTGCAACTCTCCGGCAACGGCACCAAAAATTGAACGGGCAGAAAATTGCCGATTAAGAATTTATAGTGAAAATAGCGTTGCAAGTACAGTTCTTAACCGACGAAAATCTCACTTATCAATTTATAAATAGTGTCACAATTTTAAGAACAAAATACTGGGAGTAGAATTCCCAAGTCGTCTCCCAACGAGTTGATAAAAGAGTGCTATTTTATTAGTCAGGAATTTTCTGAGAAATTTTAAGAGTTGGAGAACAGAAAAATAAATAATTATAAATTAAGGCAATGGAAATTAACAAGAGAATTTATATAATTGAAATAAAAAGCCTTGACTGGGAGAAGATCAATTAAAACTTCTATCCTTGTTGAATTTTCCCAAGTGTAATGGTAATAGGTTGTTGTTTCTACTTAGTTATCCTTTACTGAACAAAGGAAAGTCAAGTAACTAACCAGCTCTGATTCCCAATTCCTAATCCTCTCATAATGAAGGATTAGAGTTAGAGACTAGAGAACCAGCCAACAACTTCCAATTCCCAATTGACACTTGAGTATTCTAACTCAAGGGTCTCCTTTTAATCAACTCCCAAGTGAAGCTGGGAGTTTACTCCATTGACATGAATACAACCTTCACAGACATATAGAGGGAATAAAAAAAAGACATGATGAACTAAATAAAATAATAACTGAAAATTATTTAAAGGTAAAAATAGTTCCTTGCATTAATAAATCCCAAAACACATAAACATACGTATCTGAACAGGGTTAATGGGCAATTAAAAGAGCAAAAGAATAAGAAAACAAACTAGAATAGTAGAAACTTCAACGGAGGTAGTGACTCTTCTCAGTATCCAAATCAAAAGCATAAAACTCTAAAATTATGAATGTGAAGAAACCTAGAGGAAGTAGTGATTTCTCTCTAAGATTCTAATCTAAAACTAAAACTATGCGAATAAGAATGTGTGTTGAGTCTCTGCTTGTCCCCCAGCTCTAGTTTGTGTTTCTGGGCCGAAAACTAAGTCCAAACTCAGCCCAAAATCACCTCCAGCGTCTTCTGCATTTTCTGTACGTGGCGCATGTCACGCGTACGCGTCAATCAGGCGTACGCGTCGATGATCATCTTCGCGTGTCACGCGTACGCGTCAGGTTCGCGCACGCTGACGTTAGGATTTTTGCCAGTAAAGAATTTTATAAAAATAGTCGCGTTGTAGATATAGTTTCTAAACCAACAGAAATCCCTTCGTACAAATGTTTTGGTTGTCACAAGTAACAAACCCCTTAAAAATTGATAACCGAAGTATTCAAACCTCGAATCGTCTTCTCAAGGAACTGCAGGGAAGTATGTTCTTATTATTGGTTATGGAGATTGTAAATCGGGGTTTTGAAGATAAGGAACAAGTAATTTAAATTGCAATTAAAATAAGTAAATGACTGTAAAATAAATAAATAATTGTAAAATAAACTTTTGGCAAGGTATGAGAAATTAGAAGTCCTATCCTAGTTATCCTTATCAATGATGATGAAGATTGAATCTTAATTCCACTTAGTTAGCCTTTACTTAAACTAAAGAAAAGTCAAGTGACTAATTAGTTTGATCTTCAAATCCTAGTTAATCCCTAAGGAAAGATTGGGATTATTGAAGTTCAATTCAATTAGCAAAGATAACAATTATCAATCATGTTGAGTTTGATAACTCCTGAGTTACTGATTTCTTAACCAAGACCAAAAGGAGAAAAATAAATCTACTGGAATAAAAATATCTTCAGATTGGAAGCAACAGTAATATAAATAAAAGAAAGCAATAATAAACTGAAATACCTCAAATAACATTAATTCAGAGAATAATCTGTAACATAGAAGAATTCATAAACTAAATTGAGAAGATAAATAAAAGGAATATTGAACCTGATGAAAAGATAATTCTGAAAGCAAAAGAAATCCTAAATCTAAATCCTAGTCCTAAAGAGAGAGGAGAGAACCTCCCTCAAAACTAAATCTAAATCATGATAAGTAACTAATTGGAGACTCTCTTCTGAATGGATGCATTCTCCCACTTCATAACCTCTGATTTGTGCCTTTTGGACTTGGATTTGGGCCAAAAAGGGCTTCAGAAATCGCTGGGAGCATTTTCTGTACTTTCTGTTGCGTGGCCTCTGTCACGCGTCCGCGTGGGTCACGCGGTCGCGTCATTTGGAGTTTTTCTTGCCACGCGGTCGCTTCAGTCAGGCGTCCGCATCATATGCGTTTCGCTCAAGGCGCGCGGTCGCGTCAATCACGTGGTCGCATCACTGTTATTTCGCGTTGGCACGCGGCCGCGTCATCCATGCGATCGCGTCACTGCCAGTTTCTTCAAAAACTCCATTTTGTGCTTTCCTTCCATTTTTGTATGTTTCTTTTCCATCCTTTAAGTCATTCCAGCCTTAGAAGATCTGAAACTACTCAACACACGAATCACGGCATCGAATGGAAATAAAGGGTAATTGAAATAATTACTTTTAAAGCATAGAAAACATGTTTTCACATTCATCACATAATAAGGAAGGAAAAGTAAAACCATGCAATTTATATGAATAAGTGAGTGAAGGATTGAATAAATCACTTAAATTAGGCACAAAATATATCATAAAATATGGGTTTATCAACCTCTCCACACTTAAACAATAGCATGTCCTCGTGCTAAATCCAAGATAAAGAGTAAGGTAATGTTGAAGTGGTGGAATCTCATGCAATGCAATTTATCCTAAATGCAACTACCTAAATGAATCATGCAATTCTAATTTTTATTCACTTGTATATAAAACTTACATGTAGTCAAATTAATTCATATTTTCAAGGAATCATATATGCATAGCCAAACCTTAGATAATGATAAAGCACTTTTACAATTGAGATGGGAAAGAAGAATATTTTACAAACTTGCAAGACAATTAGTAATTTAAGCACAGATATATGTTGATGAGCTATTGAACCCTCACTGGATTTTGTGTTTACTCTCTAGTCACTCAGTGTTTATTGGGTTAATCACTCTATTCTTCTTTTTATCTTTACTTCCATAACTTTGTTCTTCATCTAACCAATCAACAATTATAGAATATAGGCATACAAAAATCATGAGGTCTTTAATTAAGGTTGTAATAGGGCCAAGGTAAAGGTAAGGGTATATGTATAAGGCTAAGTGAGCTAATTAAGTGAATCCTTGATTAGTCTAAGATCTCACCTAACATACATGTTTTGTAAAGCAAAGCTTCTTTACCTATTTTTCCATATTTTTCCACTTTTTATGTTACATGCTCATATTTAATTTTTATTTATTTTTATCCCATGTGCATTGCTTTTTGCATTTGGGGAATTCTTTTGTATCCCCTTTATTCAAATACTGAAAAATAAAATTTTTTTTAATGCACATGGTAATTCAATTATTTGATTTCACATGAGCATGCTTCCCAAAATTTTTATTTTGAATTATTTTATTCTTTTTAACTTTCTACCCTTTGTTTTTATCATCCATGTTCCCAATAGTTTCCCACACTTTAAACAATACACTTTCTATCTTAAGCTAACCAAGGATTCAACTTGGGATTTTTATTTTGTTTTTCTGCTTAAGGCTAGTAATTTGGTTATAAAATAAGAGGGGAATTAAAGGCTCAAGGGGGCTAACAAGGGTGATGTAAAAGGTAGGCTAATTTGGGAATAGTGAGCTAGAATCAAACAATGGCCTCAATCACTTTCTTGGTATGTATCTATATTTTACAATCGGACATATAGATTAAAACAAAGTAAAGAACACCAGAATAAATAAGAAGGGCGGAACACACAGGAATAAAATATTATGGTTTAAGTGTAACCATGCAATTAGGCTCAAAACTCACAGGCTGTGTGTTCTCTAACTCAAAAATCATATATCAGTTATATATGTTATGCAAGTAAAAATTAAGAGTTCCCATTATTCTCAATGTAATTCTTAAGGTGGCTCTAAAGTTTTAGTGTTTCTCCTTGATGAAATGTTGTTAACTAACTAACATGTAATGCTATATATACAAGGTGTGGGTTGTTTTTATTCTGTTAAAGTCTCTGGTTTACTTCCTTTCTATATTTTTAATTTAAACTAAGTTATCTTATGTTAAAAAGGGTAAACTATACTAATCAATCCACATTTTCTATAACTAATAAGTTAGAATTGCAACTAAACTAACTAGCTAAAATATGAACTAAAGTGCAAAATGCAGGAATAGAGTAAAAATACATGAAAAGAGTAATGTATAAGTACTGAGAAAATAAAAATAAAAATAAAGAGAAAAATACAGAAAAGTAGCAAAATAAAGTAAAAGAGTCTGTAGTGGTTCACCAAAAAATACGCCAGAGATGGTGACCTCCCCACACTTAAAATGAAGCATCGTCCCTGATGCTCACTCAAGCAGGGTGTGAAGGGGTGTCATCACTGGAAGGACGGGTAGCTGGGGTCTCTGTGGTGGTGGTCTGAGGGTCTGTCTACTGCAGAGAAGGTGCTGACTGAATAGGAACCTCGGGGTCTGTAGCCTGAATCTGAGGCGGGGCCTCCTGATGTGATGCAGCCTGCTCTGTGCCTGCCTGCGCAGCCTCTCTCTGTGGATGGGTCTCCGCCTCGTGATCATCCGCCTCCTCCTCAGATGGCTCTAATGGGGTGTCAGGCTCGGAGGGGATGTCGCTGCCAACACGGATCATTAGCTTCAGGTGCTCATAGCGTTGCTTGCTGCGACGCTCAGATCTCTCGTATCGCCGCCGGTTGCGGCGCTCCATCTGGTCTAGCTGCCGAAACAGGGGGTGCACTAAGTGATAAACTGGCTCTGAGGCAGGTGGAGGTGCAGTGGTGGTAGCAGGGGTAGCTGTAGAGGAAGAGGGGCCGGCAGATGGTGTGGCTGTCTCATCAGTAGGAGTGAGGAATGGAGGTCTGTAGCCCAAAGCCAGAAAGTTCCTGCTGTGAGGGATAATTTTCTTGCATTCTGCAACAGGGGGCTTCTCATCAGCATCCTCCCAAGGCACGTCAGCTCGACGGCCAAGCTGTGTAATCAGATATAGAAAGGAGAGAGTGCCTCGGATGTGGACCCTGGCCATGTAATACCAAATGAAGCGTGGCAGGTACAGGTCCTTACCCTCCATCACACAACATAGGAGGGTGATCATAGCGGCAGGTAACTCTGTCTTGTGAGTATTCGGCATAATAAAGTTGCTTAGGATTTGATGCCATAGCCGAGCCTCATCATTCAAGTATGCCCGCTTGATTCCCTTAGGCATGGTGGTGTTCTGACCCATGACCCATGGAATAGTTGGGTCAAGGGCGATCCTTGCCTTGACGGCATCCCAGTCAAACTTCATGAAGCGCATGTCTTTCTCAGCCTGTTGATAACCATCTGGCTGATCGGATTTAGGCAGGAGCTTCAGAACATCTTCTATGGCCTCTTCAGTGACCAGTATCTGCTTCCCTCTTAGGTTTACTGCATCTAGGGAAGTTTTGAAGTAATTGCAGTAAAATTTCCTTACCCAAGATGCATTGACCTCAGTCAAGTTTCTCTCCAGGAAGAACCAGCCTCTTTGTTTGATCTGATCAGAGGTGTATTGCTGGAGTTCTTCTAGGATTTTCAGAGTCCTCTCCAGGTACAGGTTCCTGGAGGTTGCAAACACCGGATACTTCAGCTCACAGTATCGGTTTGCAAACTTAATGGGATCAGTAGCAGGGAGTAACTGATCAGCCTTTTCCTGCGGGGTAAAGTGTTTCTCCCGCCAGGAGTCATCATGCATGATGTCCAGGATGGACATGGAGGATTCACCTCTTTTTCGTTTGCCAGTTGTTGCCTTTCCCTTTCCTTTTCGTTGGGTGTCAGACATCTTGAAAAACAGAAAACCAGGATATAATAAAAATAGGAAAACAAGTAGGCAAATCACAAAATAAGCATATAGTGGCAAAGGAGCAGTAGAGTAATGAAAATGAGTTAAGTAAATGTGCATTAAGGATTGTATAGGAGTTAGAAAACTGAGAAGAGAAATTCACAATCCAAAATGTAATAGAATTCATGTTAATTAGGAAAAATTATCATCATGCCGTGGTTAGAAAGTGAAAGAGAATAGTGAAAAAAAAACTGGAAGAGTTGTTTTGAAAGTTAGGTTGTTTAGGAATGAAAAAGAGTTTAGGAAGTGAAAATTAGTGAATTAGTAAAAAGTGGATTAGATTAAGTGGCATGATGATTATTCCCTAAGTAACGAGCATTCTCAATTAGAAGCTACAGTTAACTCATATCCAAACAAGGGAATCAGGTTGATGATGAATCAAAAATTGGAAGCTAAACATCAAAAATGCAGATTATGAACCAGGAAATCAAAAAGAATAAGAAAGCTTGCCCTGGTATTCATGAAGTAATTTTGGTAAAAGCAGAGTAAAGCAGAGTTCAAATTGCTAAAACCAAAATATGAATGAAAATCAAAATAGTTTACAAAAATTTGGGCAGCATTCCGGCTAAAATTGGATGTTTCCAGAAAATAATCAGCAATCAGAATAGTTCATATGAATTAAAAAGATAGCTGCAATTACATATAAGGAATATGAACATGAAAAAGCAGTGTAAAGAGCAGCAGGAAATAAGAAATTACAACATATGAACAATACGAACAGTAACAGCAACAGCAGAATTGCGAAATTAATAAAGCAAGAAACACGAACAGTGCAATTAATCAGGCCTAAATCTACTAATCACATCCTAGGCTACCTAACAACCTAGAATCCACTACAACATGCATATCTAACTAGCCTAATGAAGAACATAAATAGAAAAATATGTAATTAACTAGGGATTGAAAGAAAGGTGGTGTTTGGCGGAACCTGGAAGGCGTATGAAAGAAGGTGGGGCAGAGAGGTGGCTGGGGGATGGTGGTGGTGGCGGCTGATGCGGCGGTGGAGGGTGGCACGGCGGCGGTGAGGACTGTTCGGAGGTAGGGAGAGTTTGGGGGGGTAATGTGGGTAGGGGAAAGGAAGGGAAGGGAGAGTTGGTGGCTGTTGGAGGCGCGGCGGTGACGGCAGCGCGGTGGAGGGAAAAAGGAGAAAGAAGAAGAAGAAAGAGGGGGAAAGGGGAAGGGGGTTGGCGTGGCGGTGGGTTCTGGGTGGTCGACGGGGGTGGTGGTGGGCGGTGGTGGTGGTTGGAAGTTGGTGGTGGTTGGATGGAGAGAAGAGAGGAAGGAGAAGGGGCTGGGGGGGCGCGAATGGGTAGGGTTCGCGTGACAGGGGGTTATGGAATTTGAATCCACGCGATCGCGTGAGTGATGCGATCGCATGGAATGAGTAAATAATGAATGACGCGATCGCGTGAGGCAGGTGATCGCGTCGCTGGAAATCGTGAAAAACGCACAATTCCAGCGTCGTTTCAGCGCAACTCTCTGTCTCCTCTGGGGTGTTGTGCAATCCATGCGACGCGATCGCGTCGCACACGCTGTCGCGTGGGATTGGTGTTGTGCAAGTGACACGGTCGCGTGGATGGCGCGATTGCGTGGGTCGTTTTGTGCAAAACGCACAATGGCCGCACGATTCCAGCCTAACTCTTTGGATGTTGAGGATTTACGCCGATCTCCAGATCACGCGGCCGCGTGAATGACGCGGACGCGTGGGGAGTGTTTTTCGCAACTGACGCGATCGCATGAGTGATGCGGTCGCGTCGCACGCCCTTTTGCTTTTTTTTTATGCAGGTATGCAATTATGCAGTATGCAATGCGAATGAATAATATTCAGGTTCAATTGAAAAGGATAATAAAAATAAATAACACGAAATAAAACTGAAAAAAAAAAACGACCATACCATGGTGGGTTGTCTCCCACCTAGCACTTTTAGTTAAAGTCCTTAAGTTGGACATTGGATGAGCTTCCTGTTATGGCGGCTTGCGCTTAAATTCATCCAGAAATCTCCACCAATGTTTGGAATGCCAACAGCCTCCGGGGTCCCAAACTAGGCATGTAAAGCTTCTGAGTATCTTCAAGTAGATTGTTAGGCTCCCGGGGTAACGAATGTCAGAATGGATTCCAGGATCCCAAACTTTGCTTTTAAATCCGCCTTCGTCTTGATCTATATTTTTTCATCCGGGTGGTTTAGAAAGTAGATTTTCACCAAGATGACCAAACATTTTCCGAGATCCATTCGATTGATCACGATGCCAATCCGTGCACTTCGAGTTGAAGCGTGGAACCTTATTGAACCTTGTGCACCAGCTCTGAGTGCGAGCCATTTTCCTCTTACTCTTAAATCCGCAGAGAGCTCTAAGCTGGCCATCTGTTTCAAGCAAACCGTATTCAAGTGGGAAAATAAGCTAAGGGTTAAGGATTGTACCCACTTGAAGCTTGTATTGGGTGGTAATGGCCTGGGGATAGATGTTTCTAGTGGTTCTGTAAGTTCTACTCCCTTGTGCTCTTCTGTAAATTTCTTCACTTCCTTGCAGACTTCTTCAATTGCATCCATGTCCTGATCAAAGCCTTCTATGTCTTCCTCGTCACTTAACTCATAAACGGGAGGTTGAGAGAAATTTATCTCCGCATCATCTTCGTAATCACTTGGGGAAGATTCTTCGATCTCAGAGAATTCACTTGCTGATGCAAGTTCATCACTGGGAGAACTTGACTTGAGATTATCATCATCAAGGAAACTTGCTTCTTGGATTATTCCGTCTAGTTCTTCATAAAAGACTTGCTTTGGGAGTTGTTCACTATCCTCCTTAGCATTAATTGTAACGTTTTTGACAGAATTCTCCATAACTCTGGATTCCCATGGAAGTTCAGCATCTCCTAAGTCTTCAACCAACTCTTCTTCTTTTACAATGACAGCTTCCTCTACTTGTTCTAATACGAAGTCATGCTCTGTCTTGTCCACTGGAGTTTCTAGTATCTCCTTCATGCTACACTCTTCATTAGATTGTCCACATGGGGATCTGGGAGGCCCTTGAATGTTTGAACGTCTAGAAGATAATTAACTTACAGCTTGCTCCAGTTGATGAAGGGTTGTTTGAAGTTGATCTACTATTTCCTTGAGGTGAACCTCTGATTCTCAGAGTGATAGATTTGGACGTGGTACATGGGGAAGTGGTGGTGTTTGGGAGTAATTGGATTGGAATTGGGGTAAATGAGGATCATATGGTGGTGAATGGTAAAAAGAAGCTTGTGAGTGTGGTGGTGCGAAGTTATGTTGAGAGGATGGCCTATAAGCGCAGGGTGGGGCTTGTTGGTAACTACAAGGTTGTCCACCATGTCTATTTGCTTGGTATGCATTGTAGAATGGTCTTTGTCCATGATATCTTGGAGGGTGTTGTTGCCTAAAGGGTTGATCAGATCCTCTTGGCTCCATCCATCTTTGATTGCTCTGACCTTGATGCATGTTCCTGTTATAACTATTACTCCTTTCAACAATATTAGAACCAAACTCAAAGCGAGAGGGGTGAGAATTCATAGTAGATAATGGAAATAAAAGGAGAAAATAAAGACAAATAAACAAGTAAAAGAAAAAAATTATTTACAATAACCAATAATAAGGCACACAATTGCAGTTCCCCGGCAACGGCGCCATTTTTGACGTTAGGATTTTTGCCAGTAAAGAATTTTATAAAAACAGTCGCGTTGTATATATAGTTTCTAAACTAACAAAAATCCCTTCGTACAAACGTTTTGGTTGTCACAAGTAACAAACTCCTTAAAAATTGATAACCGAAGTATTCAAACCTCGGGTCGTCTTCTCAAGGAACTGCAGGGAAGTATGTTCTTATTATTGGCTATGGAGATTGTAAATCGAGGTTTTGAAGATAAGGAACAAGTAATTTAAATTACAATTAAAATAAGTAAATGACTGTAAAATAAATAAATAACTGTAAAATAAACTTTTGGCAAGGTATGAGAAATTAGAAGTCCTATCCTAGTTATCCTTATCAATGATGATGACACTACAAGAAAAAAGGCCTATGGCCACGCTTTTTTCTTGCCACGCTTCAAAA
Organism: Arachis ipaensis; assembly: GCF_059453495.1. Classification (NCBI taxonomy): domain Eukaryota; kingdom Viridiplantae; phylum Streptophyta; class Magnoliopsida; order Fabales; family Fabaceae; genus Arachis; species Arachis ipaensis. Next base: position 20,317,118 of record NC_142436.1, on the reverse strand, counting down.
GCGTGGCCAAAAGTGGTCAATGGCCACGCTTTTATGAGGGTGGCGATAGATTAGAGATTTGGCCACTTTTTTTATTGCCACGTTTCAAAAGCGTGGCGAAAAGTATCAACGGCCACGCTTTTGTATGGGTGGCAATTGATTAGAGAAAAGGCCACGCTTTTTTTTGCCACGCTTCAAAAGCGTGGCGATAGAGAGAAACAAGGACGTTTTAAAAGCGTGGCGACAGGGTTTCATTACGGCCACGCTTACAAAGCGTGGCCATATCCTAGTACTCTTTTGGCACGCTTTAAAAGCGTGGCCAAAATGTTTTTTTTCTGCCACGCTTCAAAAGCGTGGCCGTAGAGAGCTACAAGAACGGTTGAACCGGACAGAGAACCAACCGGTTTAAAAGAAACTTCGTCGTTTTTGCCAAATTTGCTTACTTTCACTCTTGGTTCTGAAGCTCCTTCGTTTCTTTCTCCCTTTCTCCCTCCGTTTCTTTCATTCACAGAAACTCAGCCAAAAAACCCTAACACTGTAAGCCTACACCACCGCCGCCGCAAGGAGTGGCATACTGCTGCCGTCTGTCCGTCTATCTAGCTTCCCTCGTGCTCCAAGTCTTCAACCCCCGTTCGCTGTCACCGATCGTAGCTGCTTCCTCGAGCTCGGCGTCCGTCGTCTTTGTCTGCTCAGCCGCGCTTCCGCCGCCGTTGGTTGCCGTTAACGTTCGCGTCTTCGTTCAGCCGTCATCTTCGTTCGCGTTCTTCGCCGTTCAAGTTTGCTCGGCGTTCACCGTTCGCGTTCACTCGCCGTTCACCGTTCGCGTTCACGTTCGTCTGGAAGCCACGTTGCCCTGCTTCAAAATCTGCGACCAACCCGTGTGCTCCACCTAGCCGTCGAACTGCTATCTTTTGTCGCCGCCGTGAGTTCCCTAAACCCACCACCAGACAATACACTCACACAACACCAATACTCTGCTTGAAACTCTGCAACTTCTTATTTCTATTACAATAAGTAACTATTTGATTTAGCAGTGGTTTGGATTTTTTTCATAGACTGAATTAAAGTATACAATAGTTATGTTCTCTTCTCTATCACATTGATACTAAGCTTTGAATTCTCTTATTTCGTTTCAAGTTTACCGCACTCAACATGTTTGATGAAATGCTTTAACCATATTTCCGGTTGGTTTATCATTTCTAGCTTTTAGAAACTTAGTAAGTTGATTGCATGTGAAATTAGAATAACTGGATCTTAGTAATTAGGAAATTTTAGCTGCACAAATAGCATCTTTGTAGAAAACATATTAGCATGATGATTCCACTTGCATTAGTGTTCTTCTGGTAAATTTTAACTGTTAGTGTGAACTTGTTAATTTGCTAATTGTTCTTGTGTTGCTGTTCTGTTGTTCTTCTGTTATTTTTATTTTATTTTTTGTTGTTGTGATTTTCTGTTTTTGAACCTATTAAGTTGATAATTTGCTAAATTATTGGGCTACTGTTGTTTTAATTTGCTAAATTGTTAGGTTTCTCAAATCCTTACATTAATGTTTTGGTATTTACATTTTGACAATTGTCCTTCTCAAAAGCAAATGGTCACGAGTTAATTATTCTCTTGGCAAAATTATAATTCTTGGTAGGTATTCTTGATAGAGGTATTCAGCTTAATGGCCTTGGCATGAAGAGCTTCATGACTTATGAAAGCAATGTACTTTTTGCCCTTCGCTTCATGATTGATTGCAATATAGCTGGTGGTAATTGGATTGAAATTCCTGCTGGAAAATATAAGAAGACAGCAAGAAGCTTGTCTAACTGTCAGTTAGAGTTTGATTGCTTCGGTTAGAGTTGACCCTGATATTATAATTGGATATAACATCTGCAAATTTGACCTGCCATATCTTATTGAGGTATTGGTTATCTTTGAGATTAGAAAGTATTACCAGTTAATAATTGGAAGCTTCGGTTAATTTAGTCGTGGCTGCTATTTTATTATATGTTTAGTTTATGCTTTTCTTGTTTTCAGAGAGCTCAAGCCTTGAAATAGCAGAATTTCCTATTCTGGGCCGTATCAGGAACAGTAGGGTCCGAGTAAAGGATACAACTTTTTCATCTAGGTAAAGATAAGAAATAACACATTCTATGGGTTCACTCTCATGTTATTTGTGTTAGTTAAATTTCTGGAATTGTAGTAGATGGTGGGTTTCTTACGAGTGCATCAACATCTATAAAAAATGAGGATTTTTGGTTTCAAAAGTAATTACAACATTTTAGGTCCTCAACATTTTCTATGAATTTTAAAACTATCTCGTTTACCATTTGTGTTTTTGCACTGTCAATTGTTTCAACCACTTTCTCGGTGTTACTTGATGGTTTTGTAGACAGTATGGAACCAGAGAAAGTAAAGAAGTTGCTGTAGAAGGGAGAGTTCAGTTTGATCTGCTCCAGGTAATGTTGATTTTGCTTTTCATTAACAACCCTCTGTTTGGATAATCCAACTTTATTGCTGAGGTAATTTATGATGTCAATTTGATTGGTAATGAAGAAAATGAAAACATGTATTACAATTTCCTGTTTTCCTGAAAGTTATTTACCTTGTGTCAATAGCTTCAAAGTGAGGATGAAAATGATGCTGAGCCAAAAACAAAAGTGAGACTCATTGTTCCAAATGGTTCTTGTGGTGGTATAATTGGCAAGGGAGGTGCTACCATTAGGTACTATTGCTTTTCCTCATTAAGTTATCTATTTACAATTTTTTGAAATATGTACAGATAAAAGTAGTTGTTGATACTATCATACTACTATGTCTTAATTTATGATTATGGGTGTATTGTGATTTCATGTGGTTCTTTGGTGTTCCAACTTTTATTTCCCCTTGCTCCCCCTAAATTATGTCAGAAAAGAGAGAGTTCTTAATTATAGGACCCTTTCTCTTTGTTTTTAAATTACACATGATTGGTGATGAAAGCTTAGAGCATAAATTCTTGCCTTTGGTCAGGTCATTCATTGAAGAATCTCAGGCTGGAATTAAGATATCTCCTCAGGATAATAATTATTACGGACTGAATGATAGGCTAGTGACACTGACAGGAACTCTCGATGATAACAAATGCTTCAATACGTGATGTACAGTTAGATTCTGCTCATGTTCAGTTTTCTAATTCTAGTGATGCTCAGACTTTACTTGAAAAGGAAGAAGAAAATACTAATTCTAATATCCTTCCTACAAGTGTTGATAGAACTGAAGTATCGCCATCACAAGGTGAGTATGAAGATCTTGAAAGGGTGCTATCTCGAGATCTTTCAGGCCTAGATTTGTCTGACCAAAACAATGAAGTTACTGATGAAAATAGTTTTATTTTTAACCCAAGCCAATTGACTGGGAAAATCTATGCCCCTTGCTCAGACTTATGTTCATGGTTTTTTATTGTATTGGCTGATATTGATCTATACAAAGTTATTCTTTTTCTTTCTTTTTGTAACTTCTTGTAATTGAAATTGCACTTTTTTTTTATCTTTATATTAGGGAAGTATTGGTATTCTGATTCAATGGTTGCATAACTTGCAAAGTGAGATTGGGATTCTAGCTGATGGCACCTTGGCTCTGAGACAAGTTCTAATTCAGGTAATTGCATCATCAGTGTTTAAAAAGTGGATATGATTTCTGATAATTAGGCCTTGTTAAGTGGTAATTTAAGTAACTGACTAACCTGTTAGTCTTCTAGTCTTATTCATGTTCTCAAATCAAAATCAACGAAACTAGTTGGACTCTTTTTGGTGTAAACAGGGTGTAGACATGTTTGGAAAGCGCATTGGGTTTCTCAAATTTAAAGCTGACATTTATAAGCCAGTCTATGTTTCCATTTTCTTGTGTTAATTTTAGCAAGGGGCTATGAACTAGTATGTGGTATCTAAAATGCACAACTATTAGGATCTTTTGCTTCTTACCTTATGTTCTTAGGCATCCATCATTCCTCTTTTGCTTGTAATTTCTGTGCACTTGCACCTGATGCTGATTTCTTTCTTTATATATAATAAAGTAAACCGTGATTAGGTTCTAGGTATTGTATTTGCAAGAGGACCTGCTGTGACTGTGTTGATACTTCTGGAATCAGATGTGAAACTTATGCTGTCCTTACTGAACAGGTTCTTAGATGTTGGATCCTTGCAGAGAGAACTATGTTTTTTTTCAAACATTTTAACTAGAGTTCCATATTATGCTTATTATTTTTTATTTATCAGGCAAGGGTTCCTACTGGAAGAATTATTTTGGAATTGCCTGCTGGAATGTTGGATGATGACAAGGGTGATTTCGTTGGCACTGCAGTTTGTGAGGCTTCTCTCTCTCTCTCTCTCTCTCTCTCTCTCTCTCTCTCTCTCTCTCCAATTCTCTTCATGGCTTAGTTGTGCCTCTGACAGGTTGAAGAGGAGACTGGCATAAAGTTCAAACTTGAAGACATGGTTGATCTCACTGCTTTCTTGGATTTTTCAACATGATGCAGATTTTTTCCCTCACCGGTATACCTTAAGCATTCTGCATCAACCTTATTGCTTTATTGGTTTTGCAAATAAATAATTTTGTCGCTTGAAAAAAGAGCTAATAATGCATCTGCTTTATAGTTGTTCAATAATTTAGTTTGGTATTTTGAGCATAGTTTAGTTTCGTGTTATTGTACTTTTAGATTTGCATTTACCAATCAGTGAGCATTCAATTCAATTTCTGGCTATCTGTGGTTCAATCTAACAGTATTTTATAGTGGAATGTGAACCTGGTTTAATTTGGAATTGTTAATACATGCATAAATTAGATTATTTCTTATAATATTTTTATATATATCGTTTTTGTTGGCTCAATTTGTTCTTGATATTTTGCTGCAGGCTAGTATTGGAATGGATAACTTGAACGCTTAATGCACAAAGTGGAGCAGTTTTAGGTTGATTTTGATCTTTTACTAAGTATTTAGGTTGATGATCATCTCTATTAGTGTAATTTGATATATTATGAGCAGTTCTAACTTGTATTGTTTCTATATTTTTCTTTGGTTTTTAGTTTTGGAATTTGAACTCGAGATTTATTTTGTATTTGAGTAATAGTTTTTTAATGTATAAAACAATTATAGTAAATTATATATCTCACTAATTATTGTTTGATTTGTCTTGTAATAAAAATTGCATACGATATTTGTAGGTTTGGTAATAAAAAAGGATTGAAAATTTATATTGTGTAGCAATGAAGATCAAGTAACGAAAAGAAATTTTTTTTTTTTTAATTTAACAAGGCTTTCGCCACGCTTTTAAAGCGTGGCTGTATATTTTGCTATGGAGCGTGGCCGTATCTCTACCTATCGCCACGCTTTTAAAGCGTGGCCGTATCTCCACCTATCGCCACGCTTTAAAAGCGTGGCCGTATCTCCACCTATCGCCACGCTTTAAAAGCGTGGCCATATTTCCCACCTACAGCCACGCTTTTCCAAGTGGCAATTTGTAAAAAAGCGTGGCAAACAAAAAGCGTGGCAATAGGCTGCAAAAAACGTGGCGATAGAGCAACCGCCACCCTTTGATAGGTCACCCTTTCAAAAGCGTGGCGGTAGTTCAAAAAGCGTGGCGAAAAGCTATCGCCACGCTTTTTTCAGCTTTTTGCCACGCTTTAAAAGTGTGGCAAAAGACGTGTTTTCTTGTAGTGTGAAGATTGAATCTTAATTCCACTTACTTAGCCTTTACTTAAAGTAAAGAAAAGTCAAGTGACTAATTAGTTTGATCTTCAAATCCTAGTTAAACCCTAAGGAAAGATTGGGATTATTGAAGTTCAATTCAATTAGCAAAGATAACAATTATCAATCATGTTGAGTTTGATAACTCCTGAGTTACTGATTTCTTAACCAAAACCAAAAGGAGAAAAATAAATCTACTGGAATAAAAATGTCTTCAGATTGGAAGCAACAGTAATATAAATAAAAGAAAGCAATAATAAACTGAAATACCTCAAATAACATTAATTCAGAGAATAATCTGTAACATAGAAGAATTCATAAACTAAATTGAGAAGATAAATAAAAGGAATATTGAACCTGATGAAAAGATAATTCTGAAAGCAAAAGAAATCCTAAATCTAAATCCTAATCCTAAAGAGAGAGGAGAGAACCTCCCTCAAAACTAAATCTAAATCATGAAAAGTAACTAATTGGAGACTATCTTCTGAATGGATGCATTCCCCCACTTTATAACCTCTGATCTGTGCCATCTGGACTTAGATTTGGGTCAAAAAGGGCTTCAGAAATTGTTGGGAGCGTTTTCTGTACTTTCTGGTGTGTGGCCTCTGTCACGCGTCCGCGTGGGTCACGCGGTAGCGTCATTTGGAGTTTTCCTTGCCACGCGGTCACTTCAGTCAGGCGTCCGCATCATATGCGTTTCGCTCAAGGCGCGCGGTCGCGTCAATCACGCGGTCGCGTCACTGTTATTTCGCGTTGGCACGCGGCCGCGTTGTCCATGCGATCGCGTCACTACCAGTTTCTTCAAAAACTCCATTTTGTGCTTTCCTTCGATTTTTGTATGTTTCCTTTCCATCCTTTAAGTCATTCCTGCCTTAGAAGATCTGAAACTACTCAACACACGAATCACGGCATCGAATGGAAATAAAGGGTAATTGAAATAATTACTTTTAAAGCATAGAAAACATGTTTTTCACATTCATCACATAATAAGGAAGGAAAAGTAAAACCATGCAATTTATATGAATAAGTGAGTGAAGGATTGAATAAATCACTTAAATTAGGCACAGAATATATCATAAAATATGGGTTTATCACACGCGTCGCCATGAAAGTCTCCAAATCACGCGCACACGTGAGCCATGCATGCGCGTCGCTCCTCGCTGGTTGTCTCCTTTATTTCTTGTGTTCCTTCCATCTTTGCAAGCTTTCTCTCCATCCTCTAAGCCATTCCTGCCCTATACAGCCTGAAAACACTTAACGCACAGATCACGGCATCAAATGGTATAAAGGGGAATTAAAATACATAATTTAAAGGCTTAGGAAGGAAGTTTTCAACCATAAAACAAAATTGGGAAGGAATTGTAAAATCTTGCAAATTGTATGAATAAGTGTGCAAAGACTTGATAAAAACCACTCAATTGAGCACAAGATAAACCATAAAATAGTGGCTTATCAACAACCCTTGATGAGATGAGAGCTGATCTGTGCTCTCAGCAGCAGGAGATTCATCAGCTGAGATAGGATTACAGCCGTCTGAGAGGACCTTACGGAGCTCAGCCTGAGGAGAGAGATCCCCACTAGGGAGATTGAATTGGCTCAGTTCCTTTTCATTTTCCTTTTTATTTTGCTATTTTTATGATTAGGTTCCTATTTTCTGCTATTTTTGTTATTGCATGATCAACTTTTATTTCAATTCCTAGGTTCTAGTTTAATTTATCGTTTATTTTATTATTTAATTTTTATTTTGAAAGGGTGTCTCATGTATTGCTCACTGAGCTTGAAATCAAAAGAAACGAAAGAAGAAAAATATGTAATGCATGAGTAAAAGAGTTTATGAAAGAAGGTAGTCTCATTTAATCAAATGTAGTGGTATTCTCTGTGATTCTGAATGTATGACATGAATCGTGCATTTTTGAATTTGAATCAAGGAATGTTGATGTATAAGGAAAAGGAATTTAGAGAACTATTATGAATTTTCTGAAATTAGTGAAAGTTGATCCTTGAAGCAAAAGAAACAGCAAAGAAAAAAATAAGAGCAAGGTCCAAGGCTCTGAGCATCAATGACTAGGGAGGTCTGACATGATTAAAAGCTCAAAGAGTTGTTTCGCTAGTCATATGCTTGTGGTATTCTTGTTTCAAGCAATCCTTGAGACAAAATATTTAGAGTCGAGAATAAATGCATTTAGCAGAGTATGCCAAAGGCTTTGAGCACCACTGTCTGGGAGTAGCTGAAGGAAAAATCAGAACTTAAAGAGAGTTCCCCAGTTAAGTTCTTGTGGTATTCTTGTGTCAATTAACCCTTAAGACAAAACATTTAAAGTCACGACTAGGCTCAAGGTGCAAAGCACCAATTACTTGAGAATTAAAGAATATCTGCTATGTTCAAGGATTAAACCTAAATATAAAGATCAGAGACTTCATAATATGATCCGGATTCTAATTTCGAATGACAGTGACATTCCTCTGATTCAAAGGAGAGTGAGATGCCAAAACTGTTCAGAATTACAAGAGATAAACCCCACTTCAAGAAGAGACATCAGCATAACTGAACTCTCACTTCTCATGCAAAATCACATCTTAATCATGTACAAATTTTGGTTGCTTGAGGACAAGCAACAATTCAAGTTTGGTGTTATGATGCGTGAGCATTTTCTCTACCTTTTCCTAGTGAATTTGCACTTGAATTATTAAGTTTAATCAAGATTTGATGTATTTTAGCCACTATGGATACTACTTTGAGTTGTATACAATTCTGATAATTTTAGGTAGCATTTTGGACGAATCTGACAAGAGTTGGAGTCAAAGACAGAGAAGGGAGGACTTGCTGCCACCTCCATGCCGAACTTGATCCTTGCAAAGTTTGGCGTGGGCATAAAGAGTTCCAAGAATTAACGTTGCCTCCCCCACGCCGAACTTAAAGTTCTTCAAGTTTGACGCCAGCATCAACCCCTTCAAGGGAATACACGCATAATCTCCACACCAAACTTGAAGCACCTCAAGTTCGGCGCCAATATGACAATTCCAAGGAGAAATCGTACTGCCTCCTCCACGCCAAACTTGAAGTTTTTCAAGTTCGGCGCCAGCCTTAAGTGCAAGAGTGGTCCCCATGTACGTCCAAAGGCTGTACGAATCAACTAATTAAGTTTTGATTTAAACTTTTATTAGTTTTAGAATTAGGAAAATATATTATTTTAGTTTTTGGAAATATATTTTACATTAATTAGGATTAGATATAAAAAGGAAAAGAATCAGCCCTTTGGGCTCTTCTCTTCTCTTCTACCTCATTCCGCAATTGACAGTTTTTCAGAATCCTAGTTTTCTCTCTGAATCATGAGCAACTAAACCTCTACTGTTAAGGTTAGGAGCTTTTTCTATTGTATGAATTGATACTATTATTTTTCTATTTTAATTCATGTATTGATTTCTATTTCAAGAATTGTTTTCATTCTTTATCTTATAAATCTGAGTGGAACGAAAGTATGACCCTTGTTCTAATTGAGTTCCCGTATAACTTGGAAAAGCTCTTTACTTGAACAACAGCTTGAAAACAATTTCTCCTAAATTTCTAATTATCTGGACTTAACGGGATATGTGACATATAATCCTCTTATATTTGGGTAATTAGGGTTTCTGTGGCATATAAACTAGAATTGAACTTCACCCTCTAATTGGAATTAAGTGACCAAGGAATTAGCGGTTGATGAAGGTTAGAAGAGACTAAAAAGATCTAAGGAATTAGGGTTTAGTCATATATAGTTTGCAATGAATTAAATCTTGCATGATTAAAATAGTTAGTAAGAAAAGTCAATCCGGAAAATAGATATCTCTGAAGCCTTAACTTTTCTCCATATATCACAACTTGTTTACTGCTTGCTTTTCTGATGTTCTGAATTTACTGTTAATGCTTTTGAACTCTCAAAACACCATTTTCTGTTTGTCTGACTAAGCCAATCACTCAATCATTATTCCTTGATCCATCAATCCTCGTGGGATCGACCCTCACTCACCTGAGGTATTACTTGGTACGATCCGGTGCACTTGCCAGTTAGTTTGTGGTTATAAATTCCGCACCAAGCGGATACACATTCGGTGAGGGTTCGATTGCTTAATTGCATGTTTTCACCGGTTACTATCTCTTCTCTTGCAAATTTAAAATTCTTTTCAATAACTCAACTCAATTGTAGATTTGATTTGATTGTGATTAGTTTAGCCCTAATATTCATATATGTATTCTTGGAAGTTGATTTATTTTAACCAAGTAGTTGCATGTATTTAAATAGATTGCATTTAGATAAAGTGCATATAGATAGTTCGCATTGAATAAATGTTGATACCCCTTGTCTCTTTCTTGAGTTTAGCATGAGGACATGCTTAGTTTAAGTGTGGGGAGATTTGATAAACCCCAATTTTGTGGTTTATCTTGTGTTAAATTTAGGGGATTTTATCAACTTATCTCGCATTTAATCAATGAAATAGCATGGTTTTGTAATTCTCCTTAATTTGTGCTTAAGAGTGAAAACATGCTTTTTAGTCCTTAAAATCGCTAAATTTAATTCACTTTAATTCCATTCGATACCTTGATATATTTGTTAAGTGATTTTAGGCTTATGAGGCAAGGATTGGATGAAAAAAGTGAAGAGAAAAGCATGCAAAGTAGAGAATTCATGAAGAAATGAGGATTTGCTGAATTCAAGGCCACGCGTACGCGTCACCCACGCGTACGTGTGAGAGGAAATTTCGCCAAGCGACGCGTACGCGTGACAAGCAGCACGTGACCTTATTAAAGGCAACACGCTGGGAGCGATTTTTGAGCCATCCAGGCCCAAATCCAACTCATTTCTTAAGCTATTTGATGCAAAATTCAAGAGGGAACAAGGGGGAGTAATTAGATTAGTTTAGTAACATGTTGTAGGGTAGTTTTCTAGAGAGAGAAGCTCCCTCTTCTCTCTAGAATTTGCGTCCTTAGTTTAATTTCCTTCTAGATTTAGGTTTTGATTCTTGTTTTGATCTATTTTTCTTGCTTTTTATTATTCTAGCACTTTGATTCTCTTAGTTTCTCTTGTTATTTCCTTTATTTTACCAATTTTTATGTTATATAAACTCTTGTTAATTTCACTTTTCTATAATGCAATTTTATGTTTTATATTCTTTTAATGCTTAATTGAGTTATTGTTATTATTTTCTTGCATTGGGTAGTTTTAGATTTTATATTTCTTGTAATTTTACTATGCTTTTCTTTTATACCTTCCAAGTGTTTGACAAAATGTTGGCTTAGGTTAGAGTAGAATTTTGAGCATTCTTGACTTGGAAAGAGAAATTAGGTGCTTTTGAGTCATTAATACCCAACTTATGTTGGTGATCTAGAGTTGTTAGTTAATATTGTTTCCATTGACTCTAATATCTTGCTAATTCAATTTGCTAGTAAGTTGATTAGGACGTATGGATTAAGATTAGCTAGTTTTATTTGATTTTCTCCCGATGTTAGAGATAACGTAATAGACTTAACTCTTGATAATTATTGTGCTGTGATTAATGACTAGAATAGAAAACCTTGATTTTCAATCCTTGCCATGAATGCCTCTTTTTTAGTAGTTGTTTGGTATACTTTTATTTCCATTTAAATTTCTTGTTATTTAGATTGTAGTCTTCTCATATACAAACCCCTTGAACCTCATAACCAACAATACGCATACCTCACTGCAATTCCTTTGAGAGACGACCCGAGATCTAATACTCTCGATATTTTTATTGGTTTGCACTCGTGACAAATAAAATTAAACTCTGATTGAGGGTTAATTGTCGGTTTAGGACTATATTTGCAACGAAGCATTTTCTTTTATTGAGAAGAAATTCTAGACCGACGATAACCTTCACATTAGTTCTCCCACACTCTTCGGATATAGCGCCCACCACGCTTTTGGGATTTAATGTCCGTCACACTCATGGAATATAGTGCCCGACACACCTAACAACAGAGAGATAAAGGATGCAACATAGTGGAATATATTTTACACAATCAATATGCCCATCTTTAACATACTTAATAATTTAACATCAGTCAATCATCATCAGTATAGCTCTCATTCATTTCATATTTAGCATTTTTGCACTTCTCAAACATAAATCACCACCTCACAATCTTTCTTTACTTCCACATTAACTCCTTCTTTAAGTTTACCCCTCTCTCTATGATTTAAGAACTAAATTTTGGACTTTAGGAGGTAACTGCAGAGGTTTGAAAGTTAGAAAAATAGGTTAAAATCACACAAAATCCACTTTTTACAAAAACAAAGGTTCCGTATACGCATGTCATGTTTCACGTACGCGGAAGTGTCATTTGCCATTCTCACGTACGCGACTCTTGTCTGCGTACGTGATCCCCTTAGGCAGGGAAAACTTCCCTTGTTGTGTGGCACTGCCCGCGTACGCGAGCCTGTACATTCTCCTGTTCTGCGTACGCATGTACATCCTGTGTACGCGGGTCATCTAGGCAGAGCCCAGGGTCTGCGTCGCGTGTGTGTTCGCATACGCTTGCCCCTCAAAAGTGTTACAAAGCTGTTAAGTCCTGCAGAATTTACTTTTACACATCAAACTTCCGGTACGTATAACTTTTTCGTAAAAAAATAATTTTAATCCGTTTTTCGAACGACATAAACTTCACGAACCTAATTTTCATCTGAAACAAGTTTGATAAAAGTTGAGAGTTTGGAAGTCAAGTTATGACTCACCGAAGTTTGGTCAAAAATCAAATTTTTACCAAAAAGCTCCAAACCTCTATTTCACTGAAACCACAATCTTAAACCAAGGTTTCACACTTCAGACAACATCAAATACACACAAACCATTCCACATCCACTCCACCTCTTCTACAACATTCCAATAGTCAATTTTTTTTTATCAATTTGAACCTAACAATTAATAGCCAACAACAACTCAATTCATCAATAAATCATACCACAACTCATAATCATTCATCAATCCTCATCAATCACCACAATAATAAATTATCACATATTTACATAATTAAACTCAACATATCCACCAAATCACTAAACCTCAACATGTTCACATACTTCAAGCTATCCTATGATCATCTAGCCTAGGTTTTCACGTTACATTATATATTATCTACGAGAAATCAAAATCATACCTTGGCTGATTTCTCCCTAAATCCCAAGACACTTCAATTTCACCATTCTTCAAGCTCCAACACTTTAGCTCCTCACCAAACAGGAACTTCCAGCCACCAAGACTCAAATTCCAGCTTTCCAACACCACCAATTTGATCCAAAAACTCACAATTTAATCTAGTACCAGCAATATTACTCAAAATCAACTTAAGGTTCATTGTTATTAATGGTTCACAAGAGTTAAAGGTTTCTCACCTTACCAATGGAAATTCAGGACAAGACCCGACAAATCTACAAAGCTAGTTTGATCCTAAACACCAAGATTCAACAAAATCTCAACACAATTGCTCAAGATTTTCGAAAATGAAGGGTGACCAGCTGGAAGAAAAACTGAGACTTACCTACCAAATTGTTTGGTGGGTTTTGTAGAGTTCGACGCAGTAGTCACGTGGCTATAGACGGTGCGGCGATCGAAGCTCCGGATTGAAAGTTAAAAGGATTTGAAATTTACTTTTGAGGGTTAGGGCTTTCTTGGGCACTCTTTCTTCTCTTCAGCGTGCTTCCATGAAATGAGAGGGAAGAGAGCTTGCTTTGGGTGTTTTATATGTTAGGGCATGGGCGCGGTTTGGGCCCGGTCAAATTGATTTGGCCCGATGGCTCAATTTCGGGCCGAAATCCTTAAAATTAATGTTAAAATTTATATTTTAATTATTTCTACTTTGTTAAACTATAAAATTTGGTTTTTTTTCTAATTTCTTTAATAATAATTAATTTATTAGATAATTATTTATTAACTTTTAGAATTTTACACTAGAACTGCGACTGCGTTGGAAGGTTGTTAACTTGCTGTCGCTGCTACTCTGTGTCATTGCTCGCTGGTGTTCCTGGTTACTGCTGCCTGCTACTCTCTTCTCCTCATCTGTTGTGTGATTTTAGGTAAGCCTTTAAATAGTTAAATCTCTTTTTCTCTCTCTATTATTTGATTTCACTCCCTCATCCCTCTATTAAATATCTCGTTTCTCAAGGCTCAAGTATTCAATGTTAATAAACCAAATACCTCAGCTACAAAGTAAATGATATTTTTTGTGAATGATGATTTTAAATTTATATCATGGTCGTGCTTAGGATTCTAATCCACATGTGGCTTGTTACTTGTCATTTGGATTTTGAAAGTTTTTTTGCTTGTTTATTATTTAATTGTATTGTAGGTTTAGGTTGATTTGCTTTCTTTGTTGTCTTATTAGTGATTTGTGACTTTGTGTTCACAAGTCACAACAAAGCTATTTTTTCTATCTTAATATTGAATTGTGAAATTTGTGTTTGTGTCAATAGGTTATTTTATCGTGAAGCTTTTTTTTTTTCTGTTCAATGCCAATTTCATACCTTTATTTGTCAATAGATTGTATTACAATTCTTGAATTTTTGTTATGTTGGTATTCTATTTTTTCAAATTGGATTTTTGAACTTTTGTTGTTAAACTTGGATGATTGTAATTGGCTTGAACACAATTATGTATTTTTTGTTAAATTGTTAAATTTTTGCTGTGATATTGAACTGACTTGTTGAATATTTATTATATTATTTTTTTTAATAGAATGACATCGAGTCAAGCTAATGCAAGTAAAAATTTGACTAACAATCTAACTTCTCAATTAGAAAGTACAACTGAAATTGATAGTACAAAAAAGTTGCTAAGAATGCTCTTAGAAGTAGAATTGATGTAGGATAGGAACATGGGATATCTGTTGGAGAAGTTGAAAAGAAGATACAATATAAATACTGTCATAAATTTTTTTAAGAAGAGTTTATAGATTAAAATACCACTTAGTAGGAATTCAAAAAGATGTTAGGGCTTGTACAACTGTTAGTGATGAAGTTAAGAAGCAAATGTGGGATATTGTGAGTGGATTGCAAGTAAATTTAATGAAGAAAACAAGCATGGGTAGGGCAAGCCCAGGTAGAGTTGCTAAGGAAGGTGACACTATCAGTGAAAAAAGAAAGAAAATAGAATTATAGGGTAACATATTCAAGAAAACACACATTAGTACTTAAAAAACAATCAACAATATATTTAAGAAGAATTTGAGAGAGGAAGTATGTTTAGAGATTAGTATTGTTTTCTACAACAATAGTATCCCCTTCAATGTATCAAGGAGCAAAAAATACAATAGAATATTTGAGAAAGCAATAAGATATGGACAATGATTCAAACCACCATCCTACCATGAATTAAGGGTGCCTCTTTTGAAGAAACATGTGGAGCTTATTCAACAATCACTATAGGACCATATAGCATATTGGAAGCAAGTTGGATGTACAATAGTAACTGATGGTTTGACAGATGAGAGAAGACGGACCATCCTAAATTTTTTGTTAATAGTCCTAAGGGGACTTTTTTTTTAAATCCATTGATACCTCTCATATTACTAAGACAGTTGAAAAAATTTTTAAAATAATAGATGATCTGGTTCAAGAAGTTGGTGAAGAAAATGTCATCCAAGTTATCACCGACAATGCTGTTAACTACAAAGTTACAGGAGAAATACTAATAAAAAAGAGAAAAACGTTGTTTTAGATGCCTTGTGCAACATATTGTATTGATTTAATGTTAGAAGATTTGGAAAAAAGTAACACTTCACAAGGACAATTTATAGAGGTAGAAAGATTACTACGTACATATATGCTAGGGCTGCTCTCATTTCACTATTAGACATCCACATCAGGGGAAGGTCGGGTATGACCCATTTTGAAATTTCTTACCTTACTTTGGAATGCCTCAATGACAACAAAGGTTCTTTAATAGGAATGTTTCTTTCTGATCAATGAACTTTTAATAAATTTGCAAAGACAAAATATAAAAAGATAATTGCAAGTGTGATGTTAGATAAGATATTTTGAAAAGAGGTGATGATTTACTTGAGGGCTGCCTACCATCTTTTTCATGTGCTTCAATAAGGTGGATTCAGAAAAAAAGCCGGCAATAAAATTTATTTATAAAGAAATAAAAATTGTAAATGAGAAAATACGAGATGCATTTCAAGGAGTTAAGAAAAGGTAATTACCTAACTATTTTTTTAATTTATTAATGCATGAATAATACTCTTTATTTTTTAACTAATTTATTAATTTTTTTTATGTTTTAGTTACATACCTATTTGGGATATTACTGATGCAAGACGGGACAAGTAACTTTATAGGCCATTACATGTTGTAGGCTATTGATGAGCGGATAATTTATACGCTTTTTGGCATTGTTTTTAAGTAGTTTTAGTATATTTTAGTCAATTTTTATTATATTTTTATTAATTTTTAAATAAAAATCACATTTCTAGACTTTACTATGAGTTTATGTGTTTTTCTGTGATTTCAGGTATTTTCTGGCTGAAATGGAGGAACCTGAGCAAAAATCTGATTCAGAGGCTGAAAAAGGACTGCAGATGTTGTTGGATTCTGACCTCCCTGTACTCGAAATGGATTTTCTGAAGCTACAGAAACCCAATTGGTGCGCTCTTAATTGCGTTGGAAAGTAGACATCCTGTACTTTCTAGCAATATATAATAGTGCATACTTTTCCCGAGTTTTGATAATGCAAAATGGCGTTTGAACGCCAATTTTCTACCCTATTCTGGCATTAAATGCCAGAACTGGCATAAAAACTCGAGCTAAACGCCCAAACTGACACCAAAGCTGGCGTTTAACTCCAAGAAGAGTCTCTACACATGAAAGCTTCAACGCTCAGCCCAAGCACACACCAAGTGGGCCCAGAAGTGGATTTCTGCGCTATCTGCACTTAGTTACTTATTTTCTGTAACCCTAGCTACTAGTTTAGTATAAAAACTAATTTTAGTGATTTATTTTATATCTATTTTTCATCAGTTTTATGCTATCATAGATCATTGTACACATTTGAAGGCTGGCCTCACGGCCATGCCTGACCTTTCACTTATGTATTTTCAACGGTGGAGTTTCTACACCCCATAGATTAAGGTGTGGAGCTCTACTGTTCCTCATGAATTAATGCAAAGTACTATTGTTTTTCTATTCAACTCAAGCTTATTCTTATTCTAAGATATTCATTCGCACACAAGAACATGATGAATGTGATGATCAAGTGACACTCATCACCATTCTCACTTATGAACGCATGCCTGACAAACACTTCCGTTCTACATGAAAACAAGCTTGAATGCATATCTCTTAGCCTCCTGGTTCACGATCAGAGTCTTTGTGGTATAGGCTAGAATTATTGGCGGCCATTCCTGAGATCCGAAAAGTCTAAACCTTGTCTGTGGTATTCCGAGTAGGATCTGGGAAGGGATGACTGTGACGAGCTTCAAACTCGCGAGTGTTGGGCGCAGTGACAGACGCAAAAGGATTAATGGATCCTATTCCAACATGAGTGAGAACCAACAGATGATTAGCCGTGCGGTGACACCGTATTTGGACCATTTTCACTGAGAGGACGGACGGTAGCCATTGACAACGGTGATCTCCCAACATACATCTTTCCATGGAAAGGAGTACGAATGATTGAATGAAGACAGTAGGAAAGCAGAGGTTCAGAAGGAACAAAGCATCTTCATACGCTTATCTGAAATCCCACCAATGAATTACATAAGTACTTCTATCTTATTGTGTATTTTATTTATATTTTAAATTCTCAAAAATTATTAACCATTTGAATCTGCCTAACTAAGATTTACAAGGATGACCATAGCTTGCTTCAAGCTGACAATCTCCGTGGGATCGACCCTTACTCACGTAGGGCTGGCAATGGGTAGGGTATGGACCCTACCCTAACCCTACCCGCGGGTTGAAAATTTTATTAAAACTCTATCCTACCCTACCCGCGGGTTGAGAATCTCTCAACCCTAACCCTACCCGCACCCTAAAATTCTAAACCCTACCCTACCCTACCCTACCCGCAGAAATATCAAATTTTTTCAAAGTAAATATAAAATTCAATTATTTTGAATTTTATACGTATTAATAACATAAAAAATAAAAAACTAATGCTCTAAATTACTAAATTAACTAATTAGTTTAGTGGTTGTTCACTTATTATAAGTTATTACATAAGAGAGGTTGTGGGTTCAACTCTTACTTCCTTCACTATATAGAGAGATTTTTATAAAATATGTGATATATATATGGTGCGGGTAGGGTAGGGTAGGGTACACCCTAAACCCGTACCCTACCCTACCCGCAGGCATACCCGGACCGTACCCTACCCTACCCGCAGCGGGTAGGGTAGCCTACCCTACCCGAATGGGTTGGACTGGGTTGGGTACCCGTGGGTAGGTATGAATTGCCAGTGCACTTGGATGACTCAGTGCACTTGCTGGTTAGCTGTGTGAAGTTGTGAAAAAGAGTTGAGATTACGATTGTGCGCACCAAGTTTTTGGCGCCATTTAGATCACAATTTCGTGCACCAAGTTTTTGGCGCCGTTGTCGGGGATTGTTCGAGTTTTGACAACTGACGGTTCATCTTGTTGCTTAGATTAGGTAATTTTATTTTAATTTTAAACTTTTTGTTTTTACTTTTATTTTCAAAAAAAATTTTAAAAAAAATAAATTATTCTATGTCTTCAGAATTTTTAAGAATGAATTCTAGAGTTTCATGATGATCTGTTGAAGTCTGGCTGGCTGTGAAGCCATGTCTAATCTTTTGGACCGAGGTTTCAACTTATCATCACAAAGAGCTTGTTAATTTCTATCAATCTTGCTGTTGAATGTCATGATCTGCTAAAGCTTGGCTGGCCATTGGCCATGTCTAGTGTTTTGGACCAGAACTTTCACTGAAAGCTTGGCTGGCTAGTAAGCCATGTCTAATTCCTGGACCGGAGTTTTAGACTAACATTGCATGATTCCTGGAATTCTCATAAAAAAATTTTGAATTCCTTATTTTCTCTTTTTCCAATTAATTTTCGAAAAAATACAAAAAAAATTTATAAAACCAAAAAACCAAAAATTTTGTGTTTAAGTCTAGTGTTTATTTTTAAGTTTGGTATCTTGCATATTTTTAATTCTCTTGTATTTTTCGAATATATGCATTATGTTCTTCATTAATCTTCAAGTTGTTCTTGATGATTTACTTGGGTCTGATATCTAAATTCTCTTGTTTTGTGTCTTTTGTTATTTCTCATGTGTATTCTCAAGTTGTTAGTGTCTCTAATATCAAAAATTTCTAAGTTTGGTGTCTTGCATGCATTGTTTATCTGATCTTAGTTTTCCATGATTAGTTTCATTTTGTTGTTTTTCATCATTAAAAATTCAAAAAAAAATTCAAAATTTTGTTTTTTCAAGTCAATAATGCAGAGAATTGAAGATTCAGAACATACAGCAAAGAAATCACAGAAAAAAACTGGGCGTTCAAAATGGCCAGTGAAGAAGGAAAACTGGCGTTTAAACGCCAGCCAGAGTACCTGGCTGGGCGTTAAACGCCCAAAAAAGTAGCATTTTGGGCGTTAAACGCCATAATGGATACCATTCTGGGCGTTTAACACTAGGATAACACAAGGGAGGTAAGTTATTTTTTAATTCAAATCTTTTTCAAATTTTCATAATTTTTCAAAATCAAATCTTTTCCAAATCATGTTTTTTCTATCATATCTTTTTCAAAATCAAATCCTTTCCATTTTTCTCTCACAATTTTCAAAAACCCTTCCTACCAATTAATGATTTGATTCAAAAATTTCAAGTTTGTTACTTCTTTGTTAAGAAAGGTTCAATATTCGAATTTTAGAATCATATCTTTTAAATTTCTTGTTGTCATTAATTTTAAAAATCAAATCTTTTTAAATTATTTTTCAATCATATCTTCTCAATCATATCTTCTCAATCACATCTTTTTCAAAATAATTTTTAATCATATCTTTTTTATTGCCAATTTCAAAATCTTTTTCAAAATCACTTAACCACTTTCTCACTTTTAATTTTCGAAAACCATCATCCACTTTTTCAAAATTATTTTTAATTATTTTAAAATTTTTAGTTTTATTTAAAAATTTGTTTTCGAATATTTTTTCCCCTTCTCACCTTTTTCTATTTAAGACTAACACTTCTCCTCTATTAGCAATTCGAACACTCCCTCTCTATAAGTTCGAATTCTCCTCTCTACCTTATTCTTCTATTCTTCTTTTCCTCTGACACATTAAGGAATCTCTATACTGTGACATAGAGGATTCCATACTTTCTTTGTCTTCTTCTCTATCATATGAGTAGGAACAAGGATAAAGGCATTCTTGTTGAAGCTGATCCTGAACCTGAAAGGACCTTGAAGAGAAAGCTAAGAGAAGCTAAAGCACAAAACTCTAAAGAGGACCTGACAGAAATTTTCGAAAAGGAAGCAGATAAAACAAACATGGCCGAACCCAACAACAATGGTGGAGATGCAAGGAAGATGCTTGGTGACTTTATTGTACCCTCTTCTGACTTCTGTGGCAGAAGCATCTCAATTCCTGCAATTGGAGCAAACAACTTTGAGCTTAAGCCTCAATTAGTTTCTCTAATGTAGCAGAATTACAAGTATCATGGACTTCCATTGGAAGATTCTCATCAATTTTTAGCTGAGTTCTTGTAAATCTGTGACACTGTTAAGACTCATGGGGTTGACCCTGAGATCTACAAACTTATGATTTTTCCTTTTGGTGTAAGAGACAGAGCTAGGACATGGTTGGACTCACAACCTAATGACAGCCTGAACTCTTGGGAAAAGCTGGTCAATGCCTTCTTGGCAAAGTTCTTTCCACCTCAAAAATTGAGTAAGCTTAGAGTGGAAGTCCAGACCTTCAGACAAAAGGAAGGCGAATCCCTCTATGAAGCTTGGGAAAGATACAAGCAGTTGATCAGAAGATGTCCTTCTGGCATGCTTTCAGAATGGAGCATCATATGCATATTCTATGATGGTCTGTCTGAAATGTCTAAGATGTCATTGGACAACTCTGCAGTTGGATCAAGACGCCTGAAGAAGCTCAAGAAATCATTGAAATGGTTGCAAATAACCAGTTCATGTACACTTCTGAAAGGAATCCTGTGAATAATGGGACAACTCAGAAGAAAGGAGTTCTTGAGATTGACACTCTGAATGCCATATTGGCTCAGAACAAAATATTGACTTAGCAAGTCAATATGATTTCTCAGAGTCTGAATGGATTGCAAGCTGCATCCAACAGTACTAAAGAAGCATCTTCTGAAGAAGAAGCTTATGATCTTGAGAACCCTGCAATGGCAGAGGTGAATTACATGGGAGAACCCTATGGAAACACCTATAATCCTTCATGGAAAAATCATCCAAATTTCTCATGGAAAGACCAACAGAAGCCTCAACAAGGCTTCAATAATAATGGTGGAAGAAATAGGTTTAGCAATAGCAAGCCTTTTCCATCATCTTCTCAGCAACAGACAGAGAATTCTGAACAGAGCCATTCTGGCCTAGCAACCATAGTCTCTGATCTATCCAAGACCACACTAAGTTTCATGAATGAAACAAGGTCCTCCATTAGAAATTTAGAGGCACAGGTGGGTCAGCTGAGTAAGAAGATTACTGAAACTCCTCCCAGTACTCTCCCAAGCAATACAGAAGAAAATCCAAAGAGAGAGTGCAAGGCCATAACCATGACCAACATGGCTGAACCTGGAGAGAGTGAGGAGGACGTGAGTCCCAGTGAGAAAAGCCTCATGCCACGTCCTCTGGACAGAAAGGAGTTTCCCTTTGAGGAACCAAAGAAATCTGAGGCTCATACAGAGACCATAGAGATTCCATTGAACTTCCTTCTGCCATTCATGAGCTCTGATGAATATTCTTCCTCTGAAGAGGATGAAGACATCACTGAAGAGCAAGTTGCTAAATATCTAGGAGCAATCATGAAGCTTAATGCCAAGTTATTTGGTACTGAGACTTGGGAGGATGAACCCCCCCTTGTTCACCAATGAACTGAATGCATTAATGAGGCAGACATTACCTCAGAAGAAACCGGATCCCAGAAAATTCTTCATATCTTGTACCATAGGCACCATGACCTTTGAAAAGGCTCTATGTGACCTGGGGTCAGGGATAAACCTCATGCCACTCTCTGTAATAGAGAAACTGGGAATCTTTAAGGTACAAGCTGCAAGAATCTCACTAGAGATGGCAGACAAATCAATAAAATAGGCTTATGGACTAGTAGAGGACGTGCTAGTGAAGGTTGAAGGCCTTTACACCCCTGCTGATTTCATAATTCTAGACACTCGGAAGGATGAGGATGAATCCATCATCCTTGGTAGACCCTTCCTAGCCACAGCAAAAGCTGTAATTGATGTTGACAGAGGAGAGTTGGTCCTTAAGTTGAATGAAGACTACCTTGTATTTAAAACTCAAGGTTCTCCTTCTGTAACCATGGAGATGAAGCATGAAAGGCTTCTCTCAATACAGAGTCAAACAAAATCCCCACATTCAAACTCTAAGTTTGGTGTTGGGAGGCTGATAAACCACTATTTTATGGTTTATCTTGTGCTCAATTGAGTGGTTTTTATCTACTCTTTACCCACTTATTCATACTATTTGCATGGTTTTACAACTCCTTCCTGATTATGTGCTTTGATTGAAAACATGCTTCTTTGGACTTATAATTGCTCATTATTAATCCTCCCTTATTACCATTAGATGCCTTGATATGTGTGTTAAGTGATTTCAGAGATTACAGGGCAGGAATGGCTCAGAGGATGGAAAGGAAGCATGCAAAAGTGGAAGGAATACAAGAAGTTAGAGAAATTGGTAAGCTGCCCAGCCTGACCTCTTTGCACTCAAACAGCTATAACTTTAACTACAGAGGTCCAAACGACGCGGTTCCAGTTGCATTGGAAAGCTAACGTCCGGGGCTTCGATTTGATATATAATATGCCATAGTTTTCCTGATGCTAGGTGACGCGACCGCGTGATCCATGCGGCCGCGTCGTAGTGACGGAAATCAGCGTGTTTGAATTCTTCTCCAGCGATTTTCGGGCTGTTTTCGACCCAGTTCGCGGTCCAGAAAACACAGATTAGAGGCTATAAAGTGGGGGATTGCATCCATTTAGAGAGGAGGCTCTCATAATTCATTTTTCATGTTTTAGATGTAGTTTTAGAGAGAGAGGTTCTCTCCTCTCTCTCTCTCTTAGGATTTAGGACTTCTCTTAGTTTTTAAGAGTGACTCTCGATCCAGGTTCAATGTTCCTTTTTATTTATTTTCCCAATTAAATTTAAGAACTTTTCCATGTTATGATTTGAATATTTTATTTAATATAATTGAGGTATTTCAGAATTATGTTTGCTTTCTTTTATAAATAATTTAGATATTTTCCCCCTTTTTGGCTTGGGTCAAGTAATTGGTAATACTTGAGCTGTCAAATAAAACAGTGGTTGAAATTGGCAGATTCTGATTGCACTAGGATTGCTCTAAAGCTAGTCTCTCCACAAGAGTTGACTAGGACTTGAGAATCAAGCTAATCAGTCCACTTAACTTTCCTTTGTTTAGTAAAGGTTAACAAAGTGGGATTAAAATCCAATTCTCATCACAATTGATAAGGATAGGACTTCCAGTTCTTCATACCTTGCCAAGAGATTTTATTAGTATTATTTTATTTTACTTGTCATATAACATATTCCCACCTTACTTCCAAAACCCCAATTTACAAACTCATAACCAATAATAAGAACATACCTCCCTGCAATTCCTTGAGAAGACGACCCGAGGTTTAAATACTCAGTTATCAATTTTAAAGGGGTTTGTTACTTGTGACAACCAAAACGTTTGTACGAAGGGATTTCTGTCGGTTTAGAGACTATATCTACAATGTTACTGTTTTTATGAACTTCTTTACTGGCAAAAATCCCGACGTCAAAATGGCGCCGTTGCCGGGGAATTGCAAACGTGTGCCTTATTATTGGTTATTGTAAATATTTTTCAAAATATAAAAAAAAATTCTTTTGCTTGTTTATTTATTTTTGTTTTTAATTTTTATTAATTACTATGAATTCTCACCCCTCTGGTTTCAAATTTGATTCCAATGTTGTTGTTAGGAATGGAAACTATAATGAAAATAGGCATCAAGGTTGGAACAATCAAAGATGGGAGGAGCCACAAGGATTTGATCAACCCTCATGGCAACAACCACCTCCAATGGACTATCAACAACCATTCCGTGATGCATATCAAGGCAATGGCTATGGTGAGTGCTCTTTTGATTATCAACAACCACCACCATATGCCTTTGAACCCCCTCCTCAACATAACTTTGGACCACCAAACTCACAAGCCCCTTTCCACCATTCACCTCCATATGACCCTAACCCTCAATCACCATACCAACCACCTTATGAGCCATATGAACCATATATAGAACCACCCCAATTCCAACCCAATTACTCACAATAACCACCCCTTCAATATTCACCATCTCCATATCCATCAATCCAAGAGCATTATGATCATATTTATGAAAGTCGAGTGCATCAAGAGACAAAGGATCGTTTCAAGGAAACGGTGGATCGATTTCAGGCAACCATTCAACAACTAGAGCAAGCAGTAATTCAATGGGTTTCTAGGCGCTCAAATATACAAGGATCAGCCACAGCTCCATGTGGACAGTCTAGTGAAGAGCGTAGCATGAAGGAGATACCAGAAACCCCAGTGGACAAGACAGAGAATGAATTCGTACTAGAACAAGTAGAAGAAGCTGTCATGGTTCAAGAAGAAGAAGAAGTGGTTGAAGACTTAGGAGATGCAGAACCTCCATGGGAAAGTCAAGACATAGAGACTCCTTCCAAGATGGTTGAAATTGATGTTGAGGAGGGTGTACAACCTCCAAAGCATATCATAGTTGAAGACTTGGAAGAGGTTGATCAAGAGATGGAGATTCAAGAAGAAGAAGCACAACCTCCTATGCCCTTGGAAAGCAATGAAGAGGAGATTGAATTGAAAGAGAGCTACCAAGAGGAAGAGGTTGAAATTGAAGAAGCTTGCAAAGAGGTGGTAATTATCAGAGAAGAGCACAAGGGAGTGAAGCTTGCAATTTCATTAAAAATACCTCCCCCTAAGTTACCATCATCCTTCACAACATTCAAGTGGGTAAAATTCATATCCCTTAGCTTTCTAACCCCACTTGAATATGGCCTACTGGAGACGGATGGTCAACTTAGAGCTCTTTATGATATTAAGAGTAAGAGGAAGATGGCCAGTAGTAAGAATTGTCCTGCAAGGTTCATCATGGTTGGAAGCTTTAAGTTCAAACGCAAAGGTTGGTATAAAGCTCAACTGAATGGGTCTAGGAAGCTGTTTGGTCGCTGCAGTGAGAATTCAGATCACCTTTCACCCGGCTGGAAAAATGCAGATCGAGACAAAAACGGGTGTAAAAGTAAAGTTTGGGATCTTGGAATCTGCTCTAACACTTGTTACCCCGGGAGCCTAAGAATCTGTTTGAAGCTGCTCAAAGACTTTACGTGCCTAGTTTGGGATCCCGGAGGCCATTGGAATCACAAACATTGGTGGAGATTCCTGGATCAGTACAAGCACAAGCCACTATAGCAGGAATCTCATCAAATGTCCAACTTAAGGACTATAACTAAAAGTGCTAGGTGGGAGACAACCCACCATGGTATGATCGTTCTTTTTCAATTTTATTTCGTGTTTTTATTTTTATTTTATTTTATTTTCATTGAACCTGGAATCATGCATAGCATTCACATTAAGCACTGCATTTGCATCTGCATATTGCATTAAAAAAAATTTTCGCTACGCGACGCGATCGCATTAGCGACGCGTCCGCGTCACAGGGGGAGTAAAGAAAAATAAAAATGAACAGAAAGTCACACTGGAGTGTGGCTGGAGGCGTGCCAATGGCACAAATCAACCCACGCGACCGCGTCGCTGACACGTTCGCGTCGCATGGGAATCATGGCCTCCCACGCGATCGCGTGCCCCACGCGGCCGCATGCCCTGAGTTTTCGACGTAAAAGGGTGCACAATGAAATATTGTGCGAGAGTAATGCTGGATTGGTGCTGGAAGCACAATCCTTATCACGCGACCGCATCGCCGACGCGGCCGCGTCATCCATTTTCTGGCGCACACTCACGCGATCGCGTGACCCACGCGATCGCCTCACCCCAATTTTGGCATTTAAATTAATTTGAACATAGAGTTGTGCTGGAGCGAGGCTGCCCTCATGCCAGAAGCATAATATAGGTCACGCGACCGCATGACCGACGCGATCGCGTCACCTTACTTGAAGCGCATTCACGCGAACGCGTGCCCCACGCGGCCGCGTCGCATGCGCCGCACAGCTCAACCTAAATTGCCAAATTATCTTATCTTTCTCTCCTCCAAATCCTAGTTTTTCTTCTCCCTCCTTATTTCTTCCTTCCCCCTCCCCCCTTCTATCTCACCTTTCACTCTCTATCTCTCTCACCTCCATTACCAAGGTTCTATTTTCTTCTTCCTTCTTCTCTTTTCTATCATTCCTATTATTTTATATCTTATTTTCTTTTTCTTTTTCTTTTTCTTTTCATTATTCATATTTTCCTTCTTCTTCTTTTCCTTTTTACATGGTGTTAGAAATTTATTTGAGTCATTATTCCTCATTATGTGCTTGTGGATTGTTGTAATTTGTTTGACAATTATTATTTTTAAGGGATTGCTTGCATGTTCACCTTCATACTTTCAATAGCTTATTTACTATGCATGCTATGTGTTTGTGAAAAAGCCCATATGGCATTATGCACTTCTCTATTTTACTTTATACTATTCAATGCTTGCTTTTCATAAACTCCCTTTACTATTGTATTAATTGAAATTAATTGTCAATACAAACATGATGGTTTGTTACGAATAATGCTTGATCTATGCTACTCATGCCCTTTGCCGGCATGCCAATAAACACCTTGTATTCACTTGTCTTTATATGCACTAGCTATTTTCCATTGATGGCTTTTCACATGTACTCGCGAGTATGTGTTAATGTCAGTTATATCTTAATGTGCATCCATCACCACCTTTTCCGTTCTCTTCCTTGCTATATATATCTCTTTGAATTTAATTTACTTTCTCTTCCCTTTTTCAGGATGGCCACCAAGAAAGGAAAAGAGAAAGCCATTCCCAAATCAACAGCAAGGAAAGGAACAAAAAGAGCTCCAGTTGAGGAACCACAACCCCCATCCACTTGCACATCTTAGCATGCACTGAGCACGGTGCAATCTTTAAGTGTGGGGAGGTCGATACGGATCTCCATGGGTTAGTTATTTCCTATTTCAACACCAATGTTAATTTGTTCATTGTTGCATCTGCATATTTGATTGCATGTTTATTTGATTTTGTGCATTTAGTTACTACTTGGTTAAAGTAATAAAATTCTTTTTAGGACCCTATTTTTGAAAATTTTCACTAATTTAAAATGAAAATTTTTGTGTTAAATTTGTTTGAAGTTGTATTTGGAACATGGTTTTTGAGCCAAAGAACACACAACCTGTGAGATTTGAGCTTATTTATATGGTTACATTATTTAACCATAAATATTTTATTCCTGTGTGTTTCCGTCTCTATGATTGTAATCTATTTTTTTATTCCATTCTATATGTCCAATATTTAGTGTATTTACATGCTTGCATATGATTGAGGCCATTGTTTGATTTTAGCCCACTTATTCCAAAATTAGCCTACCTTTTACATCACCCTTGTTAGCCCCCTTGAGCTTTTATATCCCTTCTGTTTTATAACCACATTACTAGCCTTAAGCAGAAAAATAAGATTAGAATCCCAAGTTGAATCCTTGGTTAGCTTAAGATAGATATTGTGTAAAATTTAAGTGTGGGAAATTTTATGGGAACATGGGATGATATGAAAAAGTAGGGAATTAAATTGAATAAGTTATTTGAAAATTTGGGAAGCATGCTCATGTGAAATCAAAATAATTAAATTACCATGTGCATTGAAGAAAAATATATTAAGTAATTAAATAAGGGGATACAAAAAAAATCAAAAAAAAAAAAGAAGAAAAGAAAAATGAAAAAAAAATATATTACCCCAAATGCAAAATAAAAAGAATCAATGCACATGGGACAAAATTCAAAAATAAGTTTGATACATGAGCATGTAATACGAAAGTGGGAAAAATTTGGGTAGTTAGGTAAAGTATTTTAAAATTGTATAAAATATGTATATGTTAGATGAGATCTTAGACTACTCAAGGATTCACTTCACTAGCTCACTTAGCCTTATATATATACCCTCACCCTTACCTTGGCCCCATTACAACCTTGAAAATACCTCATGATGTTTGCATTGGTACATTAAATATTTGTTGATTGGTTAGATGAAGAACAAAGTTTAGAAAGTATGACTAGAGAAGAGTAGAGTGATTAACCCTATACACTTGAGAGATTAGAGTGCATATACACTTCCTGTAAGGGTTCAGTGCTTAATTCTATGTTCCCTGCTTTCATGAGCTATCTTCTTACAAGTTTACTTGTTTTTACTGTATAATTTTAATTAGTGAAATCTGATTTATGTTTGTCTTGGAGAATTTCTTTATTTTTAACCAAGTAGGTAGAAACATTTTGCATGTAGTTGCATTCTTATAGATAGGTTGCATTTCATACATTCTACCATTCCTCTTCATCTTTTTAGCTTCTCTTAAGCTTAGCATGAGGACATGCTAATGTTTAAGTGTGGGGAGGTTGATAAATCACTATTTTATGGTTTATCTTGTGCTCAATTGAGTGGTTTTTATCTACTTTTTACCCACTTATTCATACTATTTGCATGGTTTTACAACTCCTTCCTGATTATGTGCTTTGATTGAAAATATGCTTCTTTGGACTTATAATTGCTCATTATTAATCCTCCCTTATTACCATTAGATGCCTTGATATGTGTGTTAAGTGATTCAGAGATTACAGGGTAGGAATGGCTCAGAGGATGGAAAGGAAGCATGCAAAAGTTGAAGGAATACAAGAAGTTGGAGAAATTGCAAAGCTGCCCAGCCTGACCTCTTCGCACTCAAATGGCTATAACTTTAGCTACAAAAGTCCAAACGACGCAGTTCTAGTTGCATTGGAAAGCTAACGTCCGAGGCTTTGATTTGATATATAATATATTATAGTTTCCCTAATGCTAGGCGACGCGACCGCGTGATCCATGCGGCCGCGTCGCAGTGACGGAAATCAGCGTGTTTGAATTCTTCTCTAGCAATTTCCGGGCTGTTTTCGACCTAGTTCGCGGCCCAGAAAACACAGATTAGAGGCTATAAAGTGGGGGATTGCATCCATTCAGAAGGGAGGCTCTCATGATTCACTTTTCATGTTTTAGATGTAGTTTTAGAGAGAGAGGTTCTCTCCTCTCTCTCTCTTAGGATTTAGGACTTCTCTTAGTTTTTAAGAGTGACTCTCGATCCAGGTTCAATGTTCCTTTTTATTTATTTTCCCAATTAAATTTAAGAACTTTTCCATGTTATGATTTGAATATTTTATTTAATATAATTGAGGTATTTTAGAATTATGTTTGCTTTCTTTTATAAATAATTTAGATATTTTTCCCCTTTTTGGCTTGGGTCAAGTAATTGGTAACACTTGAGCTGTCAAATAAAATAGTGGTTGAAATTGGCAGATTTTGATTACACTAGGATTGCTCTAAAGCTAGTCTCTCCACAAGAGTTGACTAGGACTTGAGAATCAAGCTAATCAGTCCACTTAACTTTCCTTTGTTTATTAAAGGTTAACAAAGTGGGATTAAAATCCAATTCTCATCACAATTGATAAGGATAGGACTTCCAGTTCTTCATACCTTACCAAGAGATTTTATTAATATTATTTTATTTTACTTGTCATATAACATATTCCCACCTTACTTCCAAAACCCCAATTTACAAACTCATAACCAATAATAAGAACATACCTCCCTGCAATTCCTTGAGAAGACGACCCGAGGTTTAAATACTCGGTTATCAATTTTAAAGGGGTTTGTTACTTGTGACAACCAACACGTTTGTATGAAGGGATTTCTGTCGGTTTAGAGACTATATCTACAACGCGACTGTTTTTATGAACTTCTTTACTGGCAAAAATCCCGACGTCAGAGGCCACAACCAAACTCTAAGTTTGATGTTGAGAGGCCACAACCAAACTCTAAGTTTAGTGTTAAGAGGCCCCAACCCTGCTCTGATTATCTGTGAGGCTCCAAGAGAGCTCACTGTCAAGCTATTGACATTAAAGAAGCGCTTATTGGGAGGCAACCCAATGTTATTTAATTATATCTGTTTATTTTCCATTGTTATTTTATATTTTCTTTAGGTTGATGATCATGTGAAATCACAAAAACAACTGAAAAATAAAAAATAGAATGAAAAATAGCATTAAAAACAGCTCACCCTGGGGGCGTTTAAACGCCAGTAAGAGTAGCAGAATGGGCGTTAAATGCCCAGTCTGGCACCATTCTGGGCGTTTAACGCCAGAAATGGGCACCAGACTGGCGTTTAACGCCAGAAATAGGCACCAGTCTGGCGTTTAACACCAGAACAGGGCACCAAGTTGGCGTTAAACGCCAGAAACAAGCAGCAATCTGGCGTTTAACACCATAATTGCACTCTAAGGGCGTTTTGCACGCCTAAATGGAGCAGGGATGATAAAGCCTTTAACCACTCAGGATCTGTGGACCCCACAGGATCCCCACCTACCCCACCTCTTCTTCTCTCCTCTTCACACATTTCCATAACACTCTTCTCCAAATACCCTTCACCTATCACATCTTACCCTTTCCCCCAAATCACCACCTACCTTCAAATTCAAACCTCTTTTCCCTCCCAAACCCAAACCCAACCCCAAATACATGAACCTAACCCTACCCCACTCCTATATATACCCCTCATCACTCCTTCAATTTCACACATCATACATACCTTATACATCCTTGGCCGAATTCACCCTCTCCCTCCATCTCCTCCATTTTCTTCTTCTTCTCCTTCATTCTTTCTTCTTTGCTCGAGGACGAGCAAACACTTTAAGTTTGGTGTGGTAAAAGCATTGTTTTTTGTTTTTCCATAACCATTTATGGCACCTAAGGCCAGAGAAACCTCTAGAAAGAGGAAAGGGAAGGCAAAAGCTTCCACCTCCGAGTCATGGAAGATGGAGAGATTCATCTCAAAGGTCCATCAAGACCACTTCTATGAAGTTGTGGCAAAAAAGAAGGTGATTCCTGAGGTCCCTTTCAAGCTCAAAAGGAGTGAGTATCCGGAGATCCGACATGAGATTAGAAGAAGAGGATGGGAAGTTCTCTCCAATCCTATTCAACAAGTCGAAATCTTAATGATTCAAGAGTTCTATGCAAACGCATGGATCGCTAGGAACCATGATCAAAGTATGAACCCGAATCCAAAGAACTGGCTTACAATGGTTTGGGGAAAATACTTAGATTTCAGTCTGGAAAATGTAAGGTTAGCGTTCAACTTGCCAATGATGCAAGAAAACGCACGCCCCTACACTAGAAGGGTCAACTTTGATCAAAGGTTGGACCAAGTCTTCATGGACATATGTGTGGAAGGAACTCAATGGAAATGTGACTCAAGAGGCAAACCGGTTCAATTGAGAAGACCAGACCTTAAGCCTGTAGCTAGAGGATGGTTGGAGTTCATCCAACGCTCTATCATTCCTACTAGCAACCGATCCAAAGTAACTGTGGATCGGGCCATCATGATCCATAGTATCATGATTGGGGAGGAAGTAGAAGTTCATGAGATTATACCTCAAGAACTCTACAAGGTGGCTGACAAGTCCTCTACTTTGGCAAGGTTATCCTTTCCTCACCTCCTTTGTCACCTTTGCAATTTGACTGGGATGTCATAGAGGGAGACATCTTCATTGAAGAGGACAAGCCCATCACTAAAAAGAGGATGGAGGAAACAAGAGAGCCCACTCATGGACCTCAACAAGAGCATGAGGAAATTCCTCATCATGAAATCCCTGAGGTGCCTCAAGGGATGCACCTTCCTCCACAAAACTATTGGGAGCAAATTAACACCTCCCTAGGAGAGTTAAGTTCCAACATGGGACAACTAAGGGTGGAGCACCAAGAGCACTCCATCATTCTCCATGAGATTAGAGAAGATCAAAGAGCTATGAGGGAGGAGCAACAAAGGCAAGGAAGAGATATTGAGGAGCTCAAGCACTCCATAAGATCTTCAAGAGGAAGAACTAGCCGCCATTACTAAGGTGGACCCGTTCTTTAATTTCCTTGCTCTTTATTTTCTGTTTTTCGTTTACTATGCTTTATGTTTTAATTATATTTGTGTCTTTATTACATGATCATTAATGTCTAGTGTCTATGCCTTAAAGCTATGAATGTCCTATGAATCCATCACATTTCTTAAATGAAAAATATTTTTAATTGCAAAAGAAAAAGAAGTACATGAATTTCGAATTTTAAAATAGTTTAATTATTTTGATGTGGTGGCAATACTTTTTGTTTTCTGAATGAATGCTTGAACAGTGCATATTTTTGAATTTGTTGTTTATGAATGTTAAAATTGTTGGCTCTTGAAAGAATGATGAAAAAGGAGAAATGTTATTGATAATCTGAAAAATCATAAAATTGATTCTTGAAGCAAGAAAAAGCAGTGAAAAGCTTGCTTAAAAAATTAGAAAAAAATGGAAAAAAAAATAAAAGAAAAAGAAAGAAAAAGAAAAAGCAAGCAGAAAAAGCCAATAGCCCTTTAAACCAAAAGGCAAGCATAAAATAAAAAGGATCCAAGGCTTTGAGCATCAGTAGATAGGAGGGCCCACAGGAATAAAATCCTGGCCTAAGCGGCTAAACCAAGCTGTCCCTAACCATGTGCTTGTGGCGTGAATGTGTCAAGTAAAAAGCTTGAGACTGAGCGGTTAAAGTCGTGGTCCAAAGCAAAAGAGTGTGCTTAAGAGCTCTGGACACCTCTTATTGGGGACTCTAGCAAAGCTGAGTCACAATCTAAAAAGGTTCACCCAGTTATGTGTCTGTGGCATTTATGTATCAGGTGGTAATACTGGAAAACAAAATACTCAGGGTCACGGCCAAGACTCATAAAGTAACTGTGTTCAAGAATCAACATACTGAACTAGGAGAATCAATAACACTAATCTGAATGAGTTCCTATAGAAGCCAATCATTCTGAACTTCAAGGGATAAAGTGAGATGCCAAAACTATTCAGAAGCAAAAAGCTAAGAGCCCTGCTCATCTAATTAAGACTGATCTTCATAGATGTTTTCAGAATTCACTGTATATTCTCTTCTTTTTATCCTATTTTGTTTTTAGTTGCTTGGGAACAAGCAACAATTTAAGTTTGGCGTTGTGATGAGCGGATAATTTATACATTTTTTGGCATTGTTTTTAGGTAGTTTTTAGTATGTTTTAGTTAATTTTTATTATATTTTTATTAGTTTTTAAATAAAAATCACATTTCTGGACTTTACTATGAGTTTGTGTATTTTTCTGTGATTTCAGGTATTTTCTGGCTGAAATTGAGGGACCTGAGCAAAAATCTGATTTAGAGGCTGAAAAAGGACTGCAGATGCTGTTGGATTCTGACCTCCCTGCACTCGAAATGGATTTTTTGGACCTACAAAAAGCCAATTGGCGCGCTCTCAATTGCGTTGGAAAGTAGACATTCTGGGCTTTTCAGAAATATATAATAGTCTATACTTTGCCCGAGTTTTAATAACGCAAAATGGCGTTTAAACGCCAACTTTCTACCCTATTCTGGCGTTAAATGCCAGAACTGACATAAAAGGTGGAGTTAAACGCCCAAACTGGCACCAAAGCTGGCGTTTAACTCCAAGAAGAGTCTCTACACGTGAAAGCTTCAATGTTCAGTTCAAGCACATACCAAGTGGGCTCCAGAAGTGGATTTCTGCACTATCTGCACTTAATTACTTATTTTCTGTAACCCTAGCTGCTAGTTTTGTATAAAAACTACTTTTAGTGATTTATTTTATATCTATCTTTGATCAGTTCTATGTTATCATAGATCATTGTACACGTTTGGAGGCTGGCCTCACGGCCATGCCTAGACCTTTCACTTATGTATTTTCAACGGTGGAGTTTCTACACCCCATAGACTAAGGTGTGGAGCTCAGCTGTTCCTCATGAATTAATGCAAAGTGCTATATTTTTCTATTCAACTCAAGCTTATTCTTATTCTAAGATATTCATTTGCACACAAGAATATGATGAATGTGATGATCAAGTGACACTCATCACCATTCTCACTTATGAACGCGTGTCTGACAAATACTTCCGTTCTACATGAAAACAAGCTTGAATGCATATCTCTTAGCCTCCTGGTTCACGATCAGAGTCTTCGTAGTATAGGCTAGAATTATTGGCGGCCATTCCTGAGATCCAAAAAGTCTAAACCTTGTCTGTGGTATTCCGAGTAGGATCTGGAAAGGGATGACTGTGACGAGCATCAAACTCGTGAGTGTTGGGCGTAGTGACAGAAGCAAAAGGATTAATGGATCCTATTCCAACTTGAGTGAGAACCGACAGATGATTAGCCATGCGGTGATAGCGCATTTGGACCATTTTTACTGAGAGGATGGATGGTAGCCATTGACAACGGTGATCCCCCAACATACAGCTTGCCATGGAAAGGAGTACGAATGATTGAATGAAGACAGTAGGAAAACAGAGGTTCAGAAGGAACAAAGCATCTTCATACGCTTATCTGAAATCCCACTAATGAATTATATAAGTACTTCTATCTTATTTTATATTTTATTTATATTTTAAGTATCAAAACTTTATAACCATGTGAATCCGCCTGACTGAGATTTACAAGGATGACCATAGCTTGCTTCAAGCCGACAATCTCCATGGGATCAACCTTTACTCACATAAGGTTTATTACTTGGACGACCCAGTGCACTTACTGGTTAGTTGTGCGGAGTTGTGAAAAAGAGTTGAGATTACGATTGTGCACACAAGTTTTTGGCGCCATTGAGATCACAATTTCGTGCACCAATGCTACATATCTAGATATCCATTAAGTAAGTGTTCCTGTAAACCATACGTATACAAAATATCACAAAATAAGTGGTCATATGATATGCCACATACCTAACCCAAAATAAAGGTCCAAGAAGTGCAACAATTAAAAGTGGTCCAACCTAATCCTAAAATATCAAAATAGTGGTCTTATCCACATAATAAACATTGGCCATATAGACACAATTCACTACAACATATACTATTTAATAGCAACCCCAACAACCCTAACTATAAATTTAATCCTACTTCGGTCATCACTTAGGTCTATATGTACACTAGGTGCCCCTGTTTGCTTCCTCACTCCTAACTTTAGCCGCCCACTCCTCCTCACACCAAACACCTTTGTCTTTGGTAAAGGTTGAGAAGATGCTCTAGGTGGTTGCTGGGAATCTGCAGTTGCCACAGCTAGGAGAGGCTGGGAGGGTGGTAAGGATTGTTGTGAAGATCCGAAAGGTGCTACAATAGGAGACTCATAATTCACTGCACCGGTGGCTGTGGTTGGAGCCTGAGAAGCTGAAGTTGCAAGTATGGAAGGGGTTGAGTAGAGGCAGCGATAGCAGGTGTGGTGAGTAGCGATTGTGAAGATGCAGCATCATCACAGCAACAACAATCAACAATCAAGAATCAAGAATAAACAAAATTTATCATCAGCAAATAACAAAACAATCCAGGAATAAATATTGTAAACAAAATCCCTGTACATAAATATCTATATTGTAAACTCTAAATAAACCATTAAATCAAAAAAATGCAGAAATCAATTCAACAAATACATAATCAACCAATGCCAAATTTTTAAACAAAATAAAATTAGCATAAACAAGAAGTTTTAAAACTGAAAAAAGAAGATTTTTTGTCACCTGTTTGCAGACAGTTCGAGTACAGGGAGATGGTGTAGAGGCACAACGCAGGGATGGAAGGCCAGGCGCTACGAGGCTCGGCACGGTGCGGCGCGGGGATGTCAGGCGAGGGGCTTCACCGCGAGGGACGGCGATGGCTTGGACGGAGAAACGGTGAAGACCTACGAACAGAACAAACCAGAGGAGACCAGCACAGAGGGAAGGATGCGACGGACAGTAGACCGCCAAGCATCTGTTGCAGATGACGCCAGACACAGACGCAGACGTCAGGACGCTGGAGACACAGCAGACTATCCTTGCAATCTCCAGAGTGCAACTTAGGGTTTTTTTTCTTTGGGATGAAATGAAAGGGGTGCTTTTGGTATTTTGGAAAATTACATTTTTGTTCAGCTAGCCACTCAAACCAAATGACAAGAATATTCATTTTTTACCAAGAATATTCTGTTATCTTAAACGTTTTACTCACGGCAAGGACTTAATTGAACAAAATTTAACGTACAAGGACCCAATTGAAAAGAAAAAAAGTATAGAGACCTAATTGAAAACTCAGTGAAACTATAGGGACCTGCAAAGTAATTAAACTGTATTTTTATTCTAATTTTTTTTTATTATTTTTACAATTTTATTTTTCTCACACGCAATACCGGATAGACTTAAGCCGGTACAATTAGTTTTTAATGCTGGTACGTATTTTTCTGCAATTAATTATATTTTCACGCTCAAATTTATTTTCTAAGTTAAATTTTCACCGGTAATTTTTCAAATTATAAATTTTACTTTTTTTAATCCTTTTTGCTCACAATTAATTAATTATTTATTTGGATTTTACATTAAGTTTATAAATTAAAAAAATTCATTAAAAATATAAAAAAAATAAATTTTAATGCATTTATTTTGCTTTCAGTAAATAAAAATCTTTAAAATTTTTTACTAATGATAAATCTTTATCAATAAATATTCTTGAAAAAAAAATTTGCTAACTTGTGTCCTAAGGACATAGGTTAAGTATACCATAAAAAAAATATTTTACAAAATTATTGTAAAAATTAATTGTTTTACATTTTCAATGCATTGCATACATCAAAATCATTAAAAAATTTTATTATTATATTTTTAAAAGAGTTAATAGTCAAAATCATCCCTAAAAGATTACCTGATCTCTATTTTGGTCCCCGAAAGATAAAACAAACAAAAGAGTCCCCAAAAGATACCCGCTTTGGTGCAGTTCATCTTTCCGTCATCTCAATTGATGAGGTAGCTAACGTTTGCTAAGCTGGAACGTTAACTTACAATGTGGCACACTCCAACGGTTATAATGTTGATGCTGACCAGATAAATTTTTTATTTAGCTCAAATTAGTCCCAATGTTAGAATCCTAATCCCAATCTAAAGCATAAATAAGTGTGCTTCTCCTGGTAGATGACCTTGTATGTTTGTTCAGTCACTGTCATGGTGGGGTTAGGGAATGGAGGTCGCGGCGATGACTTGCCATCTCAATCTCTTGGTAGCCATGGTTCCAACTCTTCTATACGACAGAGGAGGAAGGTCAAGGACCAAACATGCTTTTGCGGTTTGAAGACAATGATTAAGAAATCTGGAATACCAGATAATTCAGATAGGTTGTTTCACAACTGTGCAAGATACTCGGTGAGTCAAGGTAAATTAATTTTGTTTTTCATTTTTCATTATCTATTTTTTTGGGTTGTTGACATTGATTTTTTGAAAATATTCAGAAAGGAAGCCACTGCAACTTCTTTAGGTGAGTTGATGATGATGGGTATGAAGGAGTGCCAAAAGTAGTGGCAGAAACTTATGTAGAGGTTGGCAATGACTATGATAAATGGAGATTGAATGTATCATGGAAAGTGGGTAACTTGGAGGGTGAAGTTAGAGCAATGAAAATGCTAATAATGTACATCTCAATTGCAATGATTGTGGCTACTGTCATTTGTGCATCACTTTCTATCATATGTATGTCCAAGTAAAGATACAGATGTTGTTGTGCTTTCGGGGTATTTTTAAAGATTTCAGTTTGAATTAGTTGATATGTAATGATGATGTTATTTATAAATGAAATTAGTTGTTCCAACTTGATTTTGTTTAATTCAACAAGCACTTGTCCATTGAGCATAATGGGTTTCTTAAAAATACAATATGGTGATGTTTGTAACCTAAATATAAATTCACAAAAATCTGTATAAATCATAACAGATATAATATTGTCATAAACCATAACAAATATCATAATCATAATAGTGTCTTAGTAGATATACCATAGTGGGTAATCAAGGTTCCACAACATAATAGACATAAACAAAACAAAGGTGCCATAACATAGTTCACATAAACAAAGGGATACAATATAATAGACCTAAACAAAATATTCCAATAACAAAATAAGATAATCAATCATATTGTTTACATAGCCCTGAACCAAAAAAAGAGACAATAACCACAGACAAAACACATTTCCAGATCAAGTAGCTTTATCTTTCTTTCTTGGATACTTGAACCTTGGAGTTGGCATAAATGTCATCAAACTTGCCATCTTCTTAGCAGTTGCAGAGCTTGTTCCTTTCAGTGTTTCAGCAGATACGGCCACAGGTGAAGTTGCATCCGGTTTTGTGGAGGCGTTCATTCTTGCATTTCTTTTAATGATATATAATTTGGGTGGCCTTCTTCTCATTGCATCATGTATAGGCCAGTAAACATAAGGTTATTTTTCAACTAAATCAAAGCAAGTAGTGTTAAAGAGAAAGTACTAAGTAAACAACTTGAAGGTTTTCAACAGGTTGTTGGGTATCTTGTATTGGTGGGGAGCCTTCTGGTTGGCTGATTATGATCTCAAGTTGTGGCTGGACTCGGGGATCGGAGTAGATACAGCATGGGATGGAACATCATTGTTGGTGTTTGTTTCACCTACAGTAAGAGTAGGTTCTTTAACAAGTGCAAGCTGCAGTTGCATTTCCCTAGCTTGTTTCTCAGCATCCACTTATTTCTTCTTTCCACAACCTCTTTTGTTGTGTTCAACCTCACTACAATACATGCGCATGATTGGATTGTACTTCCTCTTTATCTTCATGCTTGATCCGCATGGTTGTTCACCTTTGTATCTTCTCCTCTTCTTAGTAAGCCTTCCAAATTTTGACTTAATTGGGGGTGGGACAGGGGCTGGTGACGGTGTTTTCTCCTACAAATATTGTCCCTTCACCAGATTGATATTGAAACGGTATGTCCTCTTATACACCTCCATCGTCAACCATTCATGGTAGTACCCCTTAGCCCTTTTACCATTTTTATCCTGTATAGCTGAAATTGCATGCATACATGGCATCCATGTGGCCAGCACATACAAATTTAACTTAAATCAATTCTTACTAACTGAGAGTAATGGAAGGAAGGAAAGGCTTGGATGATTTACCTGTGAGTTTCTAGAACCTACAACTGCAAGTGTGCTTTTCCAAGTCCACCACCATGTTAGTGGGCCAGCCATGAACTTCATATAATTTCTCTTTATCATCACCACACCATTGAAAAGACCAGTGACTAAATAATTTTGTCATGGCTTCTAGTCTGCTTTGTTGTATTGGAGGTAGAATTCGTTGATAATTACTCAACTTTTGTTCGTTGTCTATCATACTCTTCATGATTATTCTTTTCACCTCTTTAGCTAAAGTCAGAATAGGCTTGGTCCTTTCATGCTTGATTTTTGCATTGATTGATTCGCAAGCATTGTTGCAAATGTTGTCGACCTTTGGATCTTTACTGAAGTACACTTTTGTCCAAGCTTCCTTCGGCCACTTGTCAAGGTACTGCCAAGCCTGCTCATTAATCAGCTTAACTCTTTCCATGTTCCTATCAAACTCATTGCATGTTCTTGATCTAGAACACTCCCAAACTAGGTCTTTCAACTCTGTGCTACCCCATTGTTTTTAGAAATTCTGCCATAGATTCCACACACATAATCTGTGGTGCGCATGAGACATCACTTCCTTCACTACTGGAATTAGACCCTGACCAAAATAGACAAACACAAAAAGATTGTTAATCATATTAATCCCTTAAAAATTCTCATTAAATTAATTCAGTCCTAACAGTATGTTTCATTAAATCATTTTAGTCCCAAAACAACATATTCGGGTATTAAAATTGTCCTCACCTTCTGCATGTCTGAATTGAAGCATGACTTCTTATCATTATAGTTGCCAAGGTATGACTGCAATAGGTAAAAAAACCACCAGTTGTCTTTATTTTCGACATCTACAATTGCATAGGCAAACACGAAAATGTGATTGTTGGCATCTTGGGCACACGTAGTCAGTATTTTCCCACCATGCAAAGTCTTAAGAAAAGCCCCATCTAATCCAATCATAGGTCAACACCCAGCCTTAAATCCTTTTTTACACGCATCAAGACACACATAGAACCTCTCAAACTGAGGAGGACCCTCGGGCATCGGGATGACATAAACTTGAACTGTAGACCTGGGATTACCTGTGAGTAATTTATTAGCATAGTCCTAGACCAACTCATATTGAACAATCTCATCACCTTCTACCACTTTTCTAGCAGCTTTCAATGCCTTAATGATGCAGGTGCTATTCAGATTTACATTAGACTTTCGGACAAACTACTCATAAACCTCACGATGACTCATAGTAGAATGCTTCTTAAGCTTTGGTACAAGTTTATTCAGTGTCCGATGTTGGGTAGC
Organism: Arachis ipaensis; assembly: GCF_059453495.1. Lineage (NCBI taxonomy): Eukaryota > Viridiplantae > Streptophyta > Magnoliopsida > Fabales > Fabaceae > Arachis > Arachis ipaensis. Next base: position 20,276,704 of record NC_142436.1, on the reverse strand, counting down.
TGCCCTATTTTTAACCCTTAGCTTTCTAACCCCACTTGAATATGGCCTACTGGAGACGGATGGTCAACTTAGAGCTCTTTATGATATTAAGAGTAAGAGGAAGATGGCCAGTGGTAAGAATTGTCCTGCAAGGTTCATCATGGTTGGAAGCTTTAAGTTCAAACGCAAAGGTTGGTATAAAGCTCAACTGAATGGGTCTAGGAAGCTGTTTGGTCGCTGCAGTGAGAATTCAGATCACCTTTCACCCGGCTGGAAAAATGCAGATCGAGACAAAAACGGGTGTAAAAGTAAAGTTTGGGATCCTGGAATCTGCTCTAACACTTGTTACCCCGGGAGCCTAAGAATCTGTTTGAAGCTGCTCAAAGACTTTACGTGCCTAGTTTGGGATCCCGGAGGCCATTGGAATCACAAACATTGGTGGAGATTCCTGGATCAGTACAAGCACAAGCCACTATAGCAGGAATCTCATCAAATGTCCAACTTAAGGACTATAACTAAAAGTGCTAGGTGGGAGACAACCCACCATGGTATGATCGTTCTTTTTCAATTTTATTTCGTGTTTTTATTTTTATTTTATTTTATTTTCATTGAACCTGGAATCATGCATAGCATTCACATTAAGCATTGCATTTGCATCTGCATATTGCATTAAAAAAAATTTTCGCTACGCGACGCGATCGCATCAGCGACGCGTCCGCGTCACAGGGGGAGTAAAGAAAAATAAAAATGAACAGAAAGTCACACTAGAGTGTGGCTGGAGGCGTGCCAATGGCACAAATCAACCCACGCGACCGCGTCGCTGACACGTTCGCGTCGCATGGGAATCATGGCCTCCCACACGATCGCGTGCCCCACGCGGCCGCATGCCCTGAGTTTTTGACGTAAAAGGGTGCACAATGAAATATTGTGCGAGAGTAATGCTGGATTGGTGCTGGAAGCACAATCCTTATCACGCGACCGCATCGCCGACGCGGCCGCGTCATCCATTTTCTGGCGCACACTCACGCGATCGCGTGACCCACGCGATCGCGTGACCCACGCGATCGCGTCACCCCAATTTTGGCATTTAAATTAATTTGAACAGAGAGTTGTGCTGGAGCGAGGCTGCCCTCATGCCAGAAGCATAATATAGGTCACGCGACCGCGTGACCGACGCGATCGCGTCACCTTACTTGAAGCGCATTCACGCGAACGCGTGCCCCACGCGGCCGCGTCGCATGCGCCGCACAGCTCAACCTAAATTGCCAAATTATCTTATCTTTCTCTCCTCCAAATCCTAGCTTTTCTTCTCCCTCCTTATTTCTTCCTTCCCCCTCCCCCCTTCTATCTCACCTTTCATTCTCTATCTCTCTCACCTCCATTACCAAGGTTCTATTTTCTTCTTCCTTCTTCTCTTTTCTATCATTCCTATTATTTTATATCTTATTTTCTTTTTCTTTTTCTTTTTCTTTTCATTATTCATATTTTCCTTCTTCTTCTTTTCCTTTTTACATGGTGTTAGAAATTTATTTGAGTCATTATTCCTCATTATGTGCTTGTGGATTGTTGCAATTTGTTTGACAATTATTATTTTTAAGGGATTGCTTGCATGTTCACCTTCATACTTTCAATAGCTTATTTACTATGCATGCTATGTGTTTGTGAAAAAGCCCATATGGCATTATGCACTTCTCTATTTTACTTTATACTATTCAATGCTTGCTTTTCATAAACTCCCTTTACTATTGTATTAATTGAAATTAATTGTCAATACAAACATGATGGTTTGTTACGAATAATGCTTGATCTATGCTACTCATGCCCTTTGCCGGCATGCCAATAAACACCTTGTATTCACTTGTCTTTATATGCACTAGCTATTTTCCATTGATGGCTTTTCACATGTACTCGCGAGCATGTGTTAATGTCAGTTATATCTTCATGTGCATCCATCACCACCTTTTCCGTTCTCTTCCTTGCTATATATATCTCTTTGAATTTAATTTACTTTCTCTTCCCTTTTTCAGGATGGCCACCAAGAAAGGAAAAGAGAAAGCCATTCCCAAATCAACAGCAAGGAAAGGAACAAAAAGAGCTCCAGCTGAGGAACCACAACCCCCATCCACTTGCACATCTTAGCATGCACTGAGCACGGTGCAATCTTTAAGTGTGGGGAGGTCGATACCGATCTCCATGGGTTAGTTATTTCCTATTTCAACACCAATGTTAATTTGTTCATTGTTGCATCTGCATATTTGATTGCATGTTTATTTGATTTTGTGCATTTAGTTACTACTTGGTTAAAGTAATAAAATTCTTTTTAGGACCCTATTTTTGAAAATTTTTACTAATTTAAAATGAAAATTTTTGTGTTAAATTTGTTTGAAGTTGTATTTGGAACATGGTTTTTGAGCCAAAGAACACACAACCTGTGAGATTTGAGCTTATTTATATGGTTACATTATTTAACCATAAATATTTTATTCCTGTGTATTTCCGTCTCTATGATTGTAATCTATTTTTTTATTCCATTCTATATGTCCAATATTTAGTGTATTTACATGCTTGCATATGATTGAGGCCATTGTTTGATTTTAGCCCACTTATTCCAAAATTAGCCTACCTTTTACATCACCCTTGTTAGCCCCCTTGAGCTTTTATATCCCTTCTGTTTTATAACCACATTACTAGCCTTAAGCAGAAAAACAAGATTAGAATCTCAAGTTGAATCCTTGGTTAGCTTAAGATAGATATTGTGTAAAATTTAAGTGTGGAAAATTTTATGGGAACATGGGATGATATGAAAAAGTAGGGAATTAAATTGAATAAGTTATTTGAAAATTTGGGAAGCATGCTCATGTGAAATCAAAATAATTAAATTACCATGTGCATTGAAGAAAAATATATTAAGTAATTAAATAAGGGGATACAAAAAAAATCAAAAAAAAAAGAAGAAAAGAAAAATGAAAAAAAAATATATTACCCCAAATGCAAAATAAAAAGAATCAATGCACATGGGACAAAATTCAAAAATAAGTTTGATACATGAGCATGTAATACGAAAGTGGGAAAAATTTGGGTAGTTAGGTAAAGTATTTTAAAATTGTATAAAATATGTATATGTTAGATGAGATCTTAGACTACTCAAGGATTCACTTCACTAGCTCACTTAGCCTTATATATATACCCTCACCCTTACCTTGGCCCCATTACAACCTTGAAAAGACCTCATGATGTTTGCATTGGTACATTAAATATTTGTTGATTGGTTAGATGAAGAACAAAGTTTAGAAAGTATGACTAGAGAAGAGTAGAGTGATTAACCCTATACACTTGAGAGATTAGAGTGCATATACACTTCCTGTAAGGGTTCAGTGCTTAATTCTATGTTCCCTGCTTTCATGAGCTATCTTCTTACAAGTTTACTTGTTTTTACTGTATAATTTTAATTAGTGAAATCTGATTTATGTTTGTCTTGGAGAATTTCTTTATTTTTAACCAAGTAGGTAGAAACATTTTGCATGTAGTTGCATTCTTATAGATAGGTTGCATTTCATACATTCTACCATTCCTCTTCATCTTTTTAGCTTCTCTTAAGCTTAGCATGAGGACATGCTAATGTTTAAGTGTGGGGAGGTTGATAAATCACTATTTTATGGTTTATCTTGTGCTCAATTGAGTGGTTTTTATCTACTTTTTACCCACTTATTCATACTATTTGCATGGTTTTACAACTCCTTCCTGATTATGTGCTTTGATTGAAAATATGCTTCTTTGGACTTATAATTGCTCATTATTAATCCTCCCTTATTACCATTAGATGCCTTGATATGTGTGTTAAGTGATTCAGAGATTACAGGGTAGGAATGGCTCAGAGGATGGAAAGGAAGCATGCAAAAGTTGAAGGAATACAAGAAGTTGGAGAAATTGCAAAGCTGCCCAGCCTGACCTCTTCGCACTCAAATGGCTATAACTTTAGCTACAAAAGTCCAAACGACGCAGTTCTAGTTGCATTGGAAAGCTAACGTCCGGGGCTTTGATTTGATATATAATATGTTATAGTTTCCCTAATGCTAGGCGACGCGACCGCGTGATCCATGCGGCCGCGTCGCAGTGACGGAAATCAGCGTGTTTGAATTCTTCTCTAGCAATTTCCGGGCTGTTTTCGACCTAGTTCGCGGCCCAGAAAACACAGATTAGAGGCTATAAAGTGGGGGATTGCATCCATTCAGAAGGGAGGCTCTCATGATTCACTTTTCATGTTTTAGATGTAGTTTTAGAGAGAGAGGTTCTCTCCTCTCTCTCTCTTAGGACTTAGGACTTCTCTTAGTTTTTAAGAGTGACTCTCGATCCAGGTTCAATGTTCCTTTTTATTTATTTTCCCAATTAAATTTAAGAACTTTTCCATGTTATGATTTGAATATTTTATTTAATATAATTGAGGTATTTTAGAATTATGTTTGCTTTCTTTTATAAATAATTTAGATATTTTTCCCCTTTTTGGCTTGGGTCAAGTAATTGGTAACACTTGAGCTGTCAAATAAAACAGTGGTTGAAATTGGCAGGTTTTGATTACACTAGGATTGCTCTAAAGCTAGTCTCTCCACAAGAGTTGACTAGGACTTGAGAATCAAGCTAATCAGTCCACTTAACTTTCTTTTGTTTAGTAAAGGTTAACAAAGTGGGATTAAAATCCAATTCTCATCACAATTGATAAGGATAGGACTTCCAGTTCTTCATACCTTACCAAGAGATTTTATTAATATTATTTTATTTTACTTGTCATATAACATATTCCCACCTTACTTCCAAAACCCCAATTTACAAACTCATAACCAATAATAAGAACATACCTCCCTGCAATTCCTTGAGAAGACGACCCGAGGTTTAAATACTCGGTTATCAATTTTAAAGGGGTTTGTTACTTGTGACAACCAACACGTTTGTATGAAGGGATTTCTGTCGGTTTAGAGACTATATCTACAACGCGACTGTTTTTATGAACTTCTTTACTGGCAAAAATCCCGACGTCAGAGGCCACAACCAAACTCTAAGTTTGATGTTGAGAGGCCACAACCAAACTCTAAGTTTAGTGTTAAGAGGCCCCAACCCTGCTCTGATTATCTGTGAGGCTCCAAGAGAGCTCACTGTCAAGCTATTGACATTAAAAAAGCGCTTATTGGGAGGCAACCCAATGTTATTTAATTATATCTGTTTATTTTCCATTGTTATTTTATATTTTTTTTAGGTTGATGATCATGTGAAATCACAAAAACAACTGAAAAATAAAAAATAGAATGAAAAATAGCATTAAAAACAGCTCACCCTGGGGGCGTTTAAACGCCAGTAAGAGTAGCAGAATGGGCGTTAAATGCCCAGTCTGGCACCATTCTGGGCGTTTAACGCCAGAAATGGGCACCAGACTGGCGTTTAACGCCAGAAATAGGCACCAGTCTGGCGTTTAACACCAGAACAGGGCACCAAGTTGGCGTTAAACGCCAAGAAAGGGAGAAAAGCTGGCGTTAAACGCCAGAAACAAGCAGCAATCTGGCGTTTAACACCATAACTGCACTCTAAGGGCGTTTTGCACGCCTAAATGGAGCAAGGATGATAAAGTCTTTAACCACTCAGGATCTGTGGACCCCACAGGATCCCCACCTACCCCACCTCTTCTTCTCTCCTCTTCACACATTTCCATAACACTCTTCTCCAAATACCCTTCACTATCACATCTTACCCTTTCCCCCAAATCACCACTACCTTCAAATTCAAACCTCTTTTCCCTCCCAAACCCAAACCCAACCCCAAATACATGAACCTAACCCTACCCCACTCCTATATATACCCCTCATCACTCCTTCAATTTCACACATCATACATACCTTATACATCCTTGGCCGAATTCACCCTCTCCCTCCATCTCCTCCATTTTCTTCTTCTTCTCCTTCATTCTTTCTTCTTTGCTCGAGGACGAGCAAACACTTTAAGTTTGGTGTGGTAAAAGCATTGTTTTTTGTTTTTCCATAACCATTTATGGCACCTAAGGCCAGAGAAACCTCTAGAAAGAGGAAAGGGAAGGCAAAAGCTTCCACCTCCGAGTCATGGAAGATGGAGAGATTCATCTCAAAGGTCCATCAAGACCACTTCTATGAAGTTGTGGCCAAAAAGAAGGTGATTCCTGAGGTCCCTTTCAAGCTCAAAAGGAGTGAGTATCCGGAGATCCGACATGAGATTAAAAGAAGAGGATGGGAAGTTCTCTCCAATCCTATTCAACAAGTCGAAATCTTAATGATTCAAGAGTTCTATGCAAACGCATGGATCGCTAGGAACCATGATCAAAGTATGAACCCGAATCCAAAGAACTGGCTTACAATGGTTTGGGGAAAATACTTAGATTTCAGTCTGGAAAATGTAAGGTTAGCGTTCAACTTGCCAATGATGCAAGAAAACGCACGCCCCTACACTAGAAGGGTCAACTTTGATCAAAGGTTGGACCAAGTCTTCATGGACATATGTGTGGAAGGAACTCAATGGAAATGTGACTCAAGAGGCAAACCGGTTCAATTGAGAAGACCAGACCTTAAGCCTGTAGCTAGAGGATGGTTGGAGTTCATCCAACGCTCTATCATTCCTACTAGCAACCGATCCAAAGTAACTGTGGATCGGGCCATCATGATCCATAGTATCATGATTGGGGAGGAAGTAGAAGTTCATGAGATTATACCTCAAGAACTCTACAAGGTGGCTGACAAGTCCTCTACTTTGGCAAGGTTATCCTTTCCTCACCTCCTTTGTCACCTTTGCAATTTGACTGGGATGTCATAGAGGGAGACATCTTCATTGAAGAGGACAAGCCCATCACTAAAAAGAGGATGGAGGAAACAAGAGAGCCCACTCATGGACCTCAACAAGAGCATGAGGAAATTCCTCATCATGAAATCCCTGAGGTGCCTCAAGGGATGCACCTTCCTCCACAAAACTATTGGGAGCAAATTAACACCTCCCTAGGAGAGTTAAGTTCCAACATGGGACAACTAAGGGTGGAGCACCAAGAGCACTCCATCATTCTCCATGAGATTAGAGAAGATCAAAGAGCTATGAGGGAGGAGCAACAAAGGCAAGGAAGAGATATTGAGGAGCTCAAGCACTCCATAAGATCTTCAAGAGGAAGAACTAGCCGCCATTACTAAGGTGGACCCGTTCTTTAATTTCCTTGCTCTTTATTTTCTGTTTTTCGTTTACTATGCTTTATGTTTTAATTATATTTGTGTCTTTATTACATGATCATTAATGTCTAGTGTCTATGCCTTAAAGCTATGAATGTCCTATGAATCCATCACATTTCTTAAATGAAAAATATTTTTAATTGCAAAAGAAAAAGAAGTACATGAATTTCGAATTTTAAAATAGTTTAATTATTTTGATGTGGTGGCAATACTTTTTGTTTTCTGAATGAATGCTTGAACAGTGCATATTTTTGAATTTGTTGTTTATGAATGTTAAAATTGTTGGCTCTTGAAAGAATGATGAAAAAGGAGAAATGTTATTGATAATCTGAAAAATCATAAAATTGATTCTTGAAGCAAGAAAAAGCAGTGAAAAGCTTGCTTAAAAAATTAGAAAAAAATGGAAAAAAAAATAAAAGAAAAAGAAAGAAAAAGAAAAAGCAAGCAGAAAAAGCCAATAGCCCTTTAAACCAAAAGGCAAGGGTAAAATAAAAAGGATCCAAGGCTTTGAGCATCAGTAGATAGGAGGGCCCACAGGAATAAAATCCTGGCCTAAGCGGCTAAACCAAGCTGTCCCTAACCATGTGCTTGTGGCGTGAATGTGTCAAGTAAAAAGCTTGAGACTGAGCGGTTAAAGTCGTGGTCCAAAGCAAAAAAGTGTGCTTAAGAGCTCTGGACACCTCTAATTGGGGACTCTAGCAAAGCTGAGTCACAATCTGAAAAGGTTCACCCAGTTATGTGTCTGTGGCATTTATGTATCCGGTGGTAATACTGGAAAACAAAATGCTTAGGGTCACGGCCAAGACTCATAAAGTAACTGTGTTCAAGAATCAACATACTGAACTAGGAGAATCAATAACACTAATCTGAATGAGTTCCTATAGAAGCCAATCATTCTGAACTTCAAGGGATAAAGTGAGATGCCAAAACTATTCAGAAGCAAAAAGCTAAGAGCCCTGCTCATCTAATTAAGACTGATCTTCATAGATGTTTTCAGAATTCACTGTATATTCTCTTCTTTTTATCCTATTTTGTTTTTAGTTGCTTGGGAACAAGCAACAATTTAAGTTTGGCGTTGTGATGAGCGGATAATTTATACATTTTTTGGCATTGTTTTTAGGTAGTTTTTAGTATGTTTTACTTAATTTTTATTATATTTTTATTAGTTTTTAAATAAAAATCACATTTCTGGACTTTACTATGAGTTTGTGTATTTTTCTGTGATTTCAGGTATTTTCTGGCTGAAATTGAGGGACCTGAGCAAAAATCTGATTTAGAGGCTGAAAAAGGACTGCCGATGCTGTTGGATTCTGACCTCCCTGCACTCGAAATGGATTTTTTGGAGCTACAAAAAGCCAATTGGCGCGCTCTCAATTGCGTTGGAAAGTAGACATTCTGGGCTTTCCAGAAATATATAATAGTCTATACTTTGCCCGAGTTTTAATAACGCAAAATGGCGTTTGAACGCCAACTTTCTACCCTATTCTGGCGTTAAATGCCAGAACTGACATAAAAGGTGGAGTTAAACGCCCAAACTGGCACCAAAGCTGGCGTTTAACTCCAAGAAGAGTCTCTACACGTGAAAGCTTCAATGCTCAGTTCAAGCACATACCAAGTGGGCTCCGGAAGTGGATTTCTGCACTATCTGCACTTAGGTACTTATTTTCTATAACCCTAGCTGCTAGTTTTGTATAAAAACTACTTTTAGTGATTTATTTTATATCTATCTTTGATCAGTTCTATGCTATCATAGATCATTGTACACGTTTGGAGGCTGGCCTCACGGCCATGCCTAGACCTTTCACTTATGTATTTTCAACGGTGGAGTTTCTACACCCCATAGACTAAGGTGTGGAGCTCAGCTGTTCCTCATGAATTAATGCAAAGTGCTATTATTTTTCTATTCAACTCAAGCTTATTCTTATTCTAAGATATTCATTTGCACACAAGAATATGATGAATGTGATGATCAAGTGACACTCATCACCATTCTCACTTATGAACGCGTGTCTGACAAACACTTCCGTTCTACATGAAAACAAGCTTGAATGCATATCTCTTAGCCTCCTGGTTCACGATCAGAGTCTTCGTAGTATAGGCTAGAATTATTGGTGGCCATTCCTGAGATCCGAAAAGTCTAAACCTTGTCTGTGGTATTCCGAGTAGGATCTGGAAAGGGATGACTGTGACGAGCATCAAACTCGTGAGTGTTGGGCGTAGTGACAGAAGCAAAAGGATTAATGGATCCTATTCCAACTTGAGTGAGAACCGACAGATGATTAGCCATGCGGTGATAGCGCATTTGGACCATTTTTACTGAGAGGATGGATGGTAGCCATTGACAACGGTGATCCCCCAACATACAGCTTGCCATGGAAAGGAGTACGAATGATTGAATGAAGACAGTAGGAAAACAGAGGTTCAGAAGGAACAAAGCATCTTCATACGCTTATCTGAAATCCCACTAATGAATTATATAAGTACTTCTATCTTATTTTATATTTTATTTATATTTTAAGTATCAAAACTTTATAACCATGTGAATCCGCCTGACTGAGATTTACAAGGATGACCATAGCTTGCTTCAAGCCGACAATCTCCATGGGATCAACCTTTACTCACATAAGGTTTATTACTTGGACGACCCAGTGCACTTACTGGTTAGTTGTGCGGAGTTGTGAAAAAGAGTTGAGATTACGATTGTGCACACCAAGTTTTTGGCGCCATTGAGATCACAATTTCGTGCACCAATGCTACATATCTAGATATCCATTAAGTAAGTGTTCTTGTAAACCATACGTATACAAAATATCACAAAATAAGTGGTCATATGATATGCCACATACCTAACCCAAAATAAAGGTCCAAGAAGTGCAACAATTAAAAGTGGTCCAACCTAATCCTAAAATATCAAAATAGTGGTCTTATCCACATAATAAACATTGGCCATATAGACACAATTCACTACAACATATACTATTTAATAGCAACCCCAACAACCCTAACTATAAATTTAATCCTACTTCGGTCATCACTTAGGTCTATATGTACACTAGGTGCCCCTGTTTGCTTCCTCACTCCTAACTTTAGCCGCCCACTCCTCCTCACACCAAACACCTTTGTCTTTGGTAAAGGTTGAGAAGATGCTCTAGGTGGTTGCTGGGAATCTGCAGTTGCCACAGCTAGGAGAGGCTGGGAGGGTGGTAAGGATTGTTGTGAAGATCCGAAAGGTGCTACAATAGGAGACTCATAATTCACTGCACCGGTGGCTGTGGTTGGAGCCTGAGAAGCTGAAGTTGCAAGTATGGAAGGGGTTGAGTAGAGGCAGCGATAGCAGGTGTGGTGAGTAGCGATTGTGAAGATGCAGCATCATCACAGCAACAACAATCAACAATCAAGAATCAAGAATAAACAAAATTTATCATCAGCAAATAACAAAACAATCCAGGAATAAATATTGTAAACAAAATCCCTGTACATAAATATCTATATTGTAAACTCTAAATAAACCATTAAATCAAAAAAATGCAGAAATCAATTCAACAAATACATAATCAACCAATGCCAAATTTTTAAACAAAATAAAATTAGCATAAACAAGAAGTTTTAAAACTGAAAAAAGAAGATTTTTTGTCACCTGTTTGCAGACAGTTCGAGTACAGGGAGATGGTGTAGAGGCACAACGCAGGGATGGAAGGCCAGGCGCTACGAGGCTCGGCACGGTGCGGCGCGGGGATGTCAGGCGAGGGGCTTCACCGCGAGGGATGGCGATGGCTTGGACGGAGAAACGGTGAAGACCTACGAACAGAACAAACCAGAGGAGACCAGCACAGAGGGAAGGATGCGACGGACAGTAGACCGCCAAGCATCTGTTGCAGATGACGCCAGACACAGACGCGGACGTCAGGACGCTGGAGACGCAGCAGACTATCCTTGCAATCTCCAGAGTGCAACTTAGGGTTTTTTTTCTTTGGGATGAAATGAAAGGGGTGCTTTTGGTATTTTGGAAAATTACATTTTTGTTCAGCTAGCCACTCAAACCAAATGACAAGAATATTCATTTTTTACCAAGAATATTCTGTTATCTTAAACGTTTTACTCACGGCAAGGACTTAATTGAACAAAATTTAACGTACAAGGACCCAATTGAAAAGAAAAAAAGTATAGAGACCTAATTGAAAACTCAGTGAAACTATAGGGACCTGCAAAGTAATTAAACTGTATTTTTATTCTAATTTTTTTTTATTATTTTTACAATTTTATTTTTCTCACACGCAATACCGGATAGACTTAAGCCGGTACAATTAGTTTTTAATGCTGGTACGTATTTTTCTGCAATTAATTATATTTTCACGCTCAAATTTATTTTCTAAGTTAAATTTTCACCGGTAATTTTTCAAATTATAAATTTTACTTTTTTTAATCCTTTTTGCTCACAATTAATTAATTATTTATTTGGATTTTACATTAAGTTTATAAATTAAAAAAATTCATTAAAAATATAAAAAAAATAAATTTTAATGCATTTATTTTGCTTTCAGTAAATAAAAATCTTTAAAATTTTTTACTAATGATAAATCTTTATCAATAAATATTCTTGAAAAAAAAATTTGCTAACTTGTGTCCTAAGGACATAGGTTAAGTATACCATAAAAAAAATATTTTACAAAATTATTGTAAAAATTAATTGTTTTACATTTTCAATGCATTGCATACATCAAAATCATTAAAAAATTTTATTATTATATTTTTAAAAGAGTTAATAGTCAAAATCATCCCTAAAAGATTACCTGATCTCTATTTTGGTCCCCGAAAGATAAAACAAACAAAAGAGTCCCCAAAAGATACCCGCTTTGGTGCAGTTCATCTTTCCGTCATCTCAATTGATGAGGTAGCTAACGTTTGCTAAGCTGGAACGTTAACTTACAATGTGGCACACTCCAACGGTTATAATGTTGATGCTGACCAGATAAATTTTTTATTTAGCTCAAATTAGTCCCAATGTTAGAATCCTAATCCCAATCTAAAGCATAAATAAGTGTGCTTCTCCTGGTAGATGACCTTGTATGTTTGTTCAGTCACTGTCATGGTGGGGTTAGGGAATGGAGGTCGCGGCGATGACTTGCCATCTCAATCTCTTGGTAGCCATGGTTCCAACTCTTCTATACGACAGAGGAGGAAGGTCAAGGACCAAACATGCTTTTGCGGTTTGAAGACAATGATTAAGAAATCTGGAATACCAGATAATTCAGATAGGTTGTTTCACAACTGTGCAAGATACTCGGTGAGTCAAGGTAAATTAATTTTGTTTTTCATTTTTCATTATCTATTTTTTTGGGTTGTTGACATTGATTTTTTGAAAATATTCAGAAAGGAAGCCACTGCAACTTCTTTAGGTGAGTTGATGATGATGGGTATGAAGGAGTGCCAAAAGTAGTGGCAGAAACTTATGTAGAGGTTGGCAATGACTATGATAAATGGAGATTGAATGTATCATGGAAAGTGGGTAACTTGGAGGGTGAAGTTAGAGCAATGAAAATGCTAATAATGTACATCTCAATTGCAATGATTGTGGCTACTGTCATTTGTGCATCACTTTCTATCATATGTATGTCCAAGTAAAGATACAGATGTTGTTGTGCTTTCGGGGTATTTTTAAAGATTTCAGTTTGAATTAGTTGATATGTAATGATGATGTTATTTATAAATGAAATTAGTTGTTCCAACTTGATTTTGTTTAATTCAACAAGCACTTGTCCATTGAGCATAATGGGTTTCTTAAAAATACAATATGGTGATGTTTGTAACCTAAATATAAATTCACAAAAATCTGTATAAATCATAACAGATATAATATTGTCATAAACCATAACAAATATCATAATCATAATAGTGTCTTAGTAGATATACCATAGTGGGTAATCAAGGTTCCACAACATAATAGACATAAACAAAACAAAGGTGCCATAACATAGTTCACATAAACAAAGGGATACAATATAATAGACCTAAACAAAATATTCCAATAACAAAATAAGATAATCAATCATATTGTTTACATAGCCCTGAACCAAAAAAAGAGACAATAACCACAGACAAAACACATTTCCAGATCAAGTAGCTTTATCTTTCTTTCTTGGATACTTGAACCTTGGAGTTGGCATAAATGTCATCAAACTTGCCATCTTCTTAGCAGTTGCAGAGCTTGTTCCTTTCAGTGTTTCAGCAGATACGGCCACAGGTGAAGTTGCATCCGGTTTTGTGGAGGCGTTCATTCTTGCATTTCTTTTAATGATATATAATTTGGGTGGCCTTCTTCTCATTGCATCATGTATAGGCCAGTAAACATAAGGTTATTTTTCAACTAAATCAAAGCAAGTAGTGTTAAAGAGAAAGTACTAAGTAAACAACTTGAAGGTTTTCAACAGGTTGTTGGGTATCTTGTATTGGTGGGGAGCCTTCTGGTTGGCTGATTATGATCTCAAGTTGTGGCTGGACTCGGGGATCGGAGTAGATACAGCATGGGATGGAACATCATTGTTGGTGTTTGTTTCACCTACAGTAGGAGTAGGTTCTTTAACAAGTGCAAGCTGCAGTTGCATTTCCCTAGCTTGTTTCTCAGCATCCACTTATTTCTTCTTTCCACAACCTCTTTTGTTGTGTTCAACCTCACTACAATACATGCACATGATTGGATTGTACTTCCTCTTTATCTTCATGCTTGATCCGCATGGTTGTTCACCTTTGTATCTTCTCCTCTTCTTAGTAAGCCTTCCAAATTTTGACTTAATTGGGGTGGGACAGGGGCTGGTGACGGTGTTTTCTCCTACAAATATTGTCCCTTCACCAGATTGACATTGAAACGGTATGTCCTCTTATACACCTCCATCGTCAACCATTCATGGTAGTACCCCTTAGCCCTTTTACCATTTTTATCCTGTATAGCTGAAATTGCATGCATACATGGCATCCATGTGGCCAGCACATACAAATTTAACTTAAATCAATTCTTACTAACTGAGAGTAATGGAAGGAAGGAAAGGCTTGGATGATTTACCTGTGAGTTTCTAGAACCTACAACTGCAAGTGTGCTTTTCCAAGTCCACCACCATGTTAGTGGGCCAGCCATGAACTTCATATAATTTCTCTTTATCATCACCACACCATTGAAAAGACCAGTGACTAAATAATTTTGTCATGGCTTCTAGTCTGCTTTGTTGTATTGGAGGTAGAATTCGTTGATAATTACTCAACTTTTGTTCGTTGTCTATCATACTCTTCATGATTATTCTTTTCACCTCTTTAGCTAAAGTCAGAATAGGCTTGGTCCTTTCATGCTTGATTTTTGCATTGATTGATTCGCAAGCATTGTTGCAAATGTTGTCGACCTTTGGATCTTTACTGAAGTACACTTTTGTCCAAGCTTCCTTCGGCCACTTGTCAAGGTACTGCCAAGCCTGCTCATTAATCAGCTTAACTCTTTCCATGTTCCTATCAAACTCATTGCATGTTCTTGATCTAGAACACTCCCAAACTAGGTCTTTCAACTCTGTGCTACCCCATTGTTTTTAGAAATTCTGCCATAGATTCCACACACATAATCTGTGGTGCGCATGAGACATCACTTCCTTCACTACTGGAATTAGACCCTGACCAAAATAGACAAACACAAAAAGATTGTTAATCATATTAATCCTTTAAAAATTCTCATTAAATTAATTCAGTCCTAACAGTATGTTTCATTAAATCATTTTAGTCCCAAAACAACATATTCGGGTATTAAAATTGTCCTCACCTTCTGCATGTCTGAATTGAAGCATGACTTCTTATCATTATAGTTGCCAAGGTATGACTGCAATAGGTAAAAAAAACCACCAGTTGTCTTTATTTTCGACATCTACAATTGCATAGGCAAACACGAAAATGTGATTGTTGGCATCTTGGGCACACGTAGTCAGTATTTTCCCACCATGCAAAGTCTTAAGAAAAGCCCCATCTAATCCAATCATAGGTCAACACCCAGCCTTAAATCCTTTTTTACACGCATCAAGACACACATAGAACCTCTCAAACTGAGGAGGACCCTCGGGCATCGGGATGACATAAACTTGAACTGTAGACCTGGGATTACCTGTGAGTAATTTATTAGCATAGTCCTAGACCAACCCATATTGAACAATCTCATCACCTTCTACCACTTTTCTAGCAGCTTTCAATGCCTTAATGATGCAGGTGCTATTCAGATTTACATTAGACTTTCGGACAAACTACTCATAAACCTCACGATGACTCATAGTAGAATGCTTCTTAAGCTTTGGTACAAGTTTATTCAGTGTCCGATGTTGGGTAGCTGCCCTATTTTTTTTCCTTTTAGGACAGGTATGGTTGTTAAATAGAGTTTTAATTTTCCAAGACCCGTCTTATTTACTACATGCACAGTACACTACCCAAGGACAACCCTCTGTCTTACATACAGCCCTAACCCGAATCTTATCATTCTTTGTAAACAAAATGTTTTTACCCCGACTGGATTGTATAGTCCCTAGTTGCTTGTATAAAATGATTCTTTGTCTTGAAAATCATACTAACCTCAAATTTGAGGTCTCCAAACTTTGCTTTATCATTGTACTAAAGATAGACAGTTGGTGATTCCTTGTCAGAGTCCAACTCCTGACCCGAGTCCTCTAAGTGTCATGAGTTGACATCCAAATCACCATCATGAACATTATCATATTCTAGGTTTGCCAAATCAGAAAGTGGTGTAATTAGTCACTTTACCTAATTCAATTACCATAACATGTCAATTGAATTACTTTAATACCTGAATTACAACTTTTCTCATCATCAGAAGCCTCAAAACTAGAATCATCAGTCTTTATTTCTTTATTTGCTAATCTGATTTAGCAGGCTTGTGCTTCTCTTTGACCTCACTTTTTTTGTTCAACTTTATAGAGTTCACACCATCATCATTGTCACTGCTGTATTTATCGTCTCCTAGTACCTTTAGATGCTTGTAAAGGTTGTCTTCATCACTCTCATAGGAGTCATGAGAGTCACTATCTTCTTTGACCTCTTATATTTTCACTTACCTTCCAGCTCTTGTGGTGGTAGTGATATTAATCTTTCCTTTGGTCTGAGTTGGAGTAGTGGTGGACTTAGTAGGCTGAGTATAGGGTTTATTAGGCTATGATGGAGTTTTAATGGGGTGAAGTAAATTTTGATGGGCTGATATGATGGTCTAGTGGGCTTAGATGATGGCCTAGTGGGCTTAGTGGGTAGCTTAGTGGGCTGACTTGGTAGCTTAGTAGGCTGGGTAGGCAACTTAGTAGCTTGAGTAGGCAATTTAGTGGGCCAAAAGGGTAATCTAGTAGTCTCAGATGATGCCTTAGAGAATTGAGAGCATGCCTTTTAGATGAGAAGGTAGCTTTGTGGGCTGAGAGTGTTGTATCTTGATTTAGGATGGCTTCTTTTTTACCACATCTTCTTCCTTCTTGTCAACAACAAATGGCTCTGAAACACCATGCCTGAAATACAGGTTGATCAAATTGAAGTTCCTCCTACAATCCTTAACCATTGCAATCAAATCATCATCTGTGGCCATCCTCTTTAACCCGAATTCAAGAGGAACTCCGGGAGCTTTCAACCAACATTCTCTAGCCTCAACATAACCCAGTTCCTTAAAGTAACCCTTCAAATATAACACATCAAGTGTGTCACCGTCAACTCCCATTAACACTTCTATGTTATCGGGCTCATAGTACAGTGATCCACCTTGATTCTTCTTAAACTTTCTATCATGGTGAAATACAAATGTCATAGGAGGACCTTCCATCTATAAAAATAAAAATCAAATAATATTAATCAACAACAAAATATACAACAAACTCAGAGTAGCAACTACATGTAAACCCAGAATAAACAGCATACTCATAATCATAACAAACCTCCAACTAAGACCAAACACCAAAATATTCCAAAACATAATAAATATGAAACTTGTCACAGAAACCTCATAGAGAACATGTTATTCCTAATATCATACCTTCGCTAGCAACATCAACATAAAAACATATTTGAAACTCCAAACCCTAGTCTAACTCAATGGTTCTTATAACTACATCAACATAAAATGACACACACTAACACTGTAAAATCAACAAAAATTGACAAAAAAAAAATACTTACCTATGGCAGTTACTGTTCCGTCCTCCAAGAGCATAAGTTCTCCGCGAGTGACGAACTGATTTCTGCCGGTAAAAAATTTTATGAAAATAATCACGTTGTAAGTATAGTTTCTAAATCAACAGAGAATCCTTTCGTACAAAAACTTTGGTTGTCACAAGTAACAAAACCCAATAAAATTTATAACCGAAGTATTTAAACATCGGGTCGTCTCTCAAGGAATTGTAGGGAAGTATGATTTATTATTGGTTATGAAATTGTATATTTTTGGGTTTTTGAAATAAGGAACAAGTAATTTAAATGGCAAGGAAGATTAATTAATAATTATAAAGATCTCTTGCAAGGTATAAGAACTGGAAATCCCATCCTAGTTATCCTTATCAGGTGTGATGAGAATTGTTATTGCTCCCACTTAGTTAATCCTTACTAAATAAAGGAAAGTCAAGTGGACCAATCAATTTGATCCTCAAGTCCTAGTCAACTCCTGTGGAAAGACTAGCTTTAGAGCGATCCAAATCAATAAGCAGTTCCCAATTTTCAATCAACTGCTGAGTTTGATAACTCAAGTGACACCAATTACTTAACCAAAGCAAAAAAGGAATAAATCTTAAATTAAATTAAAAGCATCATAAATAGAATAAAACAATCTTAAATCTGAAATACCTCAAATTATATTAAATAGAATATTCAAATCTAACATGGAAAGATTCATAAGCCAATTCGACAACATAAGTAATTAACAAGTAAAAGCATTAGAGTAACTAAAAGTAAGAGAGAAACATAGATTAAAGGAATATTAAACTTGGAATTGGAGAAATAACCATAAACTAAGAGAAATCCTAATCCTAAAACCTAAGAGAGAGGAGAGAGCCTCTCTCTCTCTCTCTCTAAAACTACATCTAAAACCTAAAATTGTGAATATGAAAGTTGTATATGTTGTATTAATGAATGGATGCATTCCCCCACTTTATAGCCTCTAATCTATGTTTTTTGGGCCAAAAACTGGGTTAAAAACAGCCCAAAAATCGCCCCCAGTGATTTCTAGTACGTACAGGTCGCTGTAAAGTCACGCGGAAGCGTCATCCACGCGTTAGCGTGAATTGCGTTTTTGCCAGGTCACGCGTCCGCGATATCCACGCGTGCACGTCTCCTGGATTTGGGGAAGCTATGACAAATTATATATCGTTGTGAATCCCCAGACGTTAGCTTTCCAACGCAACTAGAACCACGTCATTTGGACATCTGTAGCTCAAGTTATGACCATTTGAGTACGAAGAGGTCAGGCTAGACAGCTTAGCAATTTCTTCAACTTCTTGTATTCCTTCCACTTTTGCATGCTTCCTTTCCATCCTCTAAGTCATTCCTGCCCTATAATCTCTGAAAACACTTAACACACATATCATGGCATCGAATGGTAATAAGAGAGAATTATTAATTAGTAATTTTAAGACCAAAGAAGCATGTTTTCAATCATAGCACAAAATCAGGAAGGAAAAATGTAAACTCGTGCAATTACATGAATAAGTGAGTAAAGAATTGATATAAACCACTCAATTGAGCATAAGATAAATCATAAAATAGTGGTTTATCAACCTCTCCACACTTAAACATTAGCATGTCCTCATGCTAAGCTCAAGAGAAGCTATAAGAGAGTGAAGGGGAATGGTAAAATGTATGAAATGCAACTTATCTATATGAATGCAACTACATGCTAAGATGTTTCTACCTACTTGGTTAAAAGTAAATAAGCTCTTCAAGACAAACATAAACTGGATTTCACTAATTCAAATCATAAAAATGAAGTACAAATAGACTTGCAGAAG
The DNA here is from genome assembly GCF_059453495.1 of Arachis ipaensis. NCBI lineage: Eukaryota > Viridiplantae > Streptophyta > Magnoliopsida > Fabales > Fabaceae > Arachis > Arachis ipaensis. Next base: position 20,257,494 of record NC_142436.1, on the reverse strand, counting down.
AAAATAGCTCATGAAAGCCGGGAACAAAGAATCGAGTATCGAACCCTCACCGGAAGTGTATACACTCTAATCACTCATGTGTTTAAGGTTCGATTCTCTTAATTCTCTAGTAACCTTGCTTTCTAAGACTTGCTCTTCTTCTACCAATCAACAAAAATTTAATGCATAAATACACATATCAAGAGGTCTTTTGAGGGTTGTAAGGGGGTTAGGGTCAAGGTAGGATTGTATTTGGTCAAGTGGACTAAAATCTGAATCCTTAATAAACTTAAACTGTCCACCTAACTTTAGACAATCCATGTAATCATAATACCACATCTAACTATCCATTAACCATATTTTCCACATATTCATGCATCCTAATTTTGAGTACAATACATATGCATTGCTTTCACCATTTACTTTGGGGCATTTTGTCCCCTTTTACTTATTTGCTCTTTTTTCTTTTCTTTTTCTCTTTTTTTTTCTTATATATATATATATATATATATATATATATATATATATATATATATATATATATATATATATATATGTATATATATATATATTCTTTTGTTTTTCTCAATGCATATGATTATTGAATGCATGAACATGTCCTAAACATTTCTTTCACATTTTCAGAAAATTCTAACATACTCAATTCTAAAACCAAATATTTCCAAACCCAATTTCCACACACTTAAATCATAAGCACTCTCACTAGTCTAAGCTAACTAAAGATTCAAATTAAGGACATTATTGTTTTCCACTTAGAGTTAATGATGTGCTAAAGTAAAGAATAAAAGGGGTAAAATAGGCTCAAATTAGTTTGCAAAGGATAATAAAAGGTTAAGGCCATATGGGTATGTAAGCTAAGTGAAACAAGGCCTCAATCATATAAGTGCATGCATACATCAAACAATGGAAATATAGAATTAAGCAAGACAAATATCACAATTTTAGAGAGAAAAACACAAAAAATATTGGTTGATAAAACGCAACCAATCAAATAGGCTCAAAATCTCACTGGTTTTATGTGTTCGAGCTCTAAAGCATGTTCCAGTATAATATTTCTTCAAACAAGTTTATCCAAAAATTTTAAATCAAATTAGTGAAATGTTATAAAAAGTTTCTTGAAAAAGAAAATATTACTTCAACCAAGTGGTAAAATATGCACAAAATCAAACAAATATGCAATCAAACATGCAAATGCAACAATAAACTACAAAGAAAGTTAAACAATGGTGTTGAGACAGGAAGGTACTAACCCACGAAGATCGGTATCGACCTCCCCGCACTTAAAGATTGCACCGTCCTCGGTGCATGCTGAGATGTGCAAGTAGGCGGGTTGTTCTAACTGATGCTCTTTCTTTAGTGGATTTTGCAGATGGAACTTATTTATAGCCTATGTAAAGGTTTTCTATTTTCCTTTCTCGGTGGCCATCCTGGAAGAAGAGGAAAAAGAAGAAAAGTAACGCAGGAATAAAGAGAAGAAAATAAATAAAGTATGGGTGGGTTAATGCCAAATAATAGGGGTCTCAATTACATGGTAGCTACAACATGCAAGTGAGAAAATAATAGAAGCACATGGCATACTAGTGGTGCAAAATTTGCAACAAAGGGGAGGAGCGTAGGTAATGAAAGACAGTGTAAGTTCATATCAATGCAAGAGGAGTACAAGTATCATAAAAGATTAGCATTGATTTAAATAATATTACCCAATCAGAATAAAACAAGTCATGAAGTACCAGGATAATGCAAGAGAAGATGCAACAGTTAAATAAGAAAATTTAACACCAATAGAAAAATAATAAATTTAGAAAAGAAAATAAAAATATGCACAAAATTAAAATGCAATGAATGAAAGTATGCAAATGCAATAGAAAAATAGAATGAAAGAGAATAATGATGAGAAGGTAAATAAACGAAGAAAAAGAAAGTAAGAAAGGAGGAAGAAAGAATAAGAAAAGATAGAAGAAAGAAGAAAGAATGATAATAGAAAGATAAGTAGGATTGGAGAAGAAAAGATAGGAATTCTGGCGCTGATCTGGGTAAACTGTGCGTCGCATGCGACGCGGACGCGTGGGGCACGCGTTCGCGTGGGTTGGGCTATTTTCAAGTGACGCGGACGCATCAGGGACGCGTTCGCGTGGAATGATTTGTGCCATTGGCGCGAGTGCAACCTCGCGTACGCACAACTCTCTGTTTCATACTCTCATTGCCAAAATTTAGGGTGACGCGTTCGTGTGGGTGACGCGGTCGCGTGAATGGCCATATATTCAAAACGACGCGGACGCGTGGGGCACGCGTTCGCGTGATTGGGCTTGTGCTTCCAGCACCATTCCAGCCCGACTCCAGCATAACTCTCTGCCATACACCCATGTACGTCGATTTTGCAGAGTCACGCGGTCGCGTGGGTGACGTGGACGCGTGGGAGGCTATTTTTCAAATGACGCGGACGCGTCAGTGACACGGTCGCGTGGGCATATTTGTGCCTAAGGCACGCCTCCAGCCATGCTCTTGCGTGACTTTCTGTTCAATTCTCTTTTCTTCCGATGCACCTATGACGCGGACGCGTCGCGTGCGTTTTTTTTTATCTACAGTATGCAAATACAAATGCAGACTATATGCAGATATATAAATGAACACTAAGATAAATAGAATAAAATAGAACTAAAAATAAAACAAAATAAAATAAAACTAAGACTGAAAAAGAACGATCATACCATGGTGGGTTGTCTCCCACCTAGCACTTTTAGTTAAAGTCCTTAAGTTGGACATTTGGTGAGCTCCTTGTCATGGTGGCTTGTGCTTGAACTCGTCTTGAAACTTCCACCAATGCTTGGACCTCCAATAAGCTCTATCAGTACCAAGTGACTTTCTCAAGTTTTGATGGAGTTCTTCACAAGCTTTGAGCTCCCAAATTTGATCCTCATGTATGCCTGGATCCCAAATCTTGTTTCTGCACCCGTCTTCAAGTGGAACATGATGATTCCATCCGGGTGGTAAGTGGTGCACGAAATTGTGATCATCAATGGCGCCAACAACTTGGTATGCACAATTGTAATCTCAACTCTTTTTCACAATTCCGCACAACTAACCAGCAAGTGTACTGGGTCATCCAAGTAATAAACCTTACGTGAGTAAGGGTCGATCCCACAGAGATTGTCGGCTTGAAGCAAGCTATGGTCATCTTGTAAATCTCATTCAGGCGGATTCAAATGGTTATGGAGAATTGATAATTAAAATATGAATAAAACATAAAATAAGATAGAGATACTTATGTAATTCATTGGTGAGAATTTCAGATAAGTGTATGAAGATGCTTTGTTCGTCCTGAACTTCTGCTTTCCTATTGTCTTCATCCAATCATTCATACTCCTTTCCATGGCAAGCTTTATGTTGGGCATCACCATTGTCAATGGCTATTTCCCGTCCTCTCAGTGAAAATGGTCCAAATGCGCTGTCACCGCACGGCTAATCATCTGTCGGTTCTCGATCATGTTGGAATAGGATCCATTGATCCTTTTGCGTCTGTCACTACGCCCAACACTCGCGAGTTTGAAGCTCGTCACAGTCATCCCTTCCCAGATCCTACTCGGAATACCACAGACAAGGTTTAGACTTTCCGGATCTCAAGAATGGCCGCCAATAATTCTAGCCTTTACCACGAAGGTTCTAATCTGAGATTAGAAACCCAAGAGAATATACTCCAGCTGTTGTTCAATGACTACGTTGAACATCATGTAGATCGCTTTGTGGTTGTCAAGCACGCGACCTTGGCTAAGCGAGTAACGAAGATTGGGTGATTGTCACGGGTCACCCCTTCATTCTGACTTAACTGAATTAAGTACGAGAGTATATCTTGGAGAAGAAGTCGGCATGAATTGAATAGAAAAACAATAGTACTTTGCATTGATTCATGATGAACAGCAGAGCTCCACACCTTAATCTATGGTGTGTAGAAACTCCACCGTTAAAAATACATAAGAACAAAAGGTCCAGGCATGGCCGAATGGCCAACCTCCCAAAGAGGGTTCAATCATTAAAACATGATTAAAAGATGATTCCAGGATGATTGAAAGATCCAAAAATACAATAGCAAAAGGTCCTATTTATAGAAAACTAATAGCCTAGGGTTTACAAAAATAGGTAATTAATGCAAAAATCTTCTTCCGGGCCCACTTGGTATGTGCTTGGGCTGAGAATTGAAGCTTTCACATGTAGAGACTTTTCTTGGAGTTAAACACCAGCTTTTGTGCCAGTTTGGGCGTTTAACTCCAGCTTTTATGCCAGTTCTGGCGTTTTGACGCCAGAATTTTTATGCTGACTTAGAACGCCGGTTTGGGCCATCAAATCTCGAGCAAAGTGTAGACTATTATATATTGTTGGAAAGCCCAGGATGTCTAATTTCTAACGCAATTAAGAGCGCTCCAATTGGGCTTCTATGGCTCCAGAAAATCCACTTCGAATGCAGGGAGGTCAGAATCTAACAGCATCTGCAGTCCTTTTTTAGCCTTTGAATCACATTTTTTCTCAGGTCCCTCAATTTCAGTCAGAAAATACCTGAAATCACAGAAAAACACACAAACTCATAGTAAAGTCTAGAAATGTAATTTTTATTTAAAAACTAATAAAAACATAATAAAAACTAACTAAAACATACTAAAAATTACCTAAAAATAGTGCCAAAAAGCGTATAAATTATCCGCTCATCACAACACCAAACTTAAATTGTTGCTTGTCCCCAAGTAACTAAAAATCAAATAGGATAAAAAGAAGAGAATATACAATGAATTCCAAAAACATCTATGAAGATCAGTCTTAATTAGATGAGCGGGGCTATTAACTTTTTGCTTCTGAACAGTTTTGGCATCTCACTTTTTCCTTTGAAGTTTAGAATGATTGGCATCTATAGGAACTCAGAATTCAGATAGTGTTATTGATTCTCCTAGTACAGTATGTTGATTCTTGAACACAGTTACTTTATGAGTCTTGGCCGTGACCCTAAGCATTTTTTTTCCAGTATTACCACCGGATACATAAATGCCACAGACACATAACTGGGTGAACCTTTTCAGATTGTGACTCAACTTTTCTAGAGTCCCCAATTAGAGGTGTCCAGAGCTCTTAAGCACACTCTTTTTGCTTTGGACCACGACTTTAACTGCTCAGTCTCAAGCTTTTCACTTGACACCTTCACGCCACAAGCACATGGTTAGGGACAGCTTGGTTTAGCCGCTTAGGCCAGGATTTTTTTCCTGTGGGCCTTCCTATCCACTGATGCTCAAAGTCTTGGATCCTTTTTATTACCCTTGCCTTTTGGTTTAAAGAGCTATTGGCTTTTTCTACTTGCTTTTTCTTTTTCTCTTTTTCTTATATTTTTTTTCGTATATATATATATATATATATATATATATATATATATTGCAAGCTTTTCACTGCTTTTTCTTGCTTCAAGAATCAATTTTTAAGATTTTTCAGATTACCAATAACATTTCTCCTTTTTCATTATTCTTTCAAGAGTCAACAATGTTAACATTCATAAACAACAATATCAAAAATATGCACTATTCAAGCATTCATTCAGAAAACAAAAAGTATTGCCACCACATCAAAATAATTAAACTATTTTAAAATTTGAAATTCATGCACTTCTTTTTCTTTTTCAGAAAACACTTTTTATTTAAGAAAGGTGATGGATTCATAGGACATTCATAGCTTTAAGGCATAGACACTAAGACACTAGTGATCATGTAATAAGACACAAACATAAATAAAACATAAAGATTTTCGAAAAACAGAAAATAAAGAACAAGGAAATTAAAGAACGGGTCCACCTTAGTAATGGCGGCTAGTTCTTCCTCTTGAAGATCTTATGGAGTGCTTGAGCTCCTCAATGTCTCTTCCTTGCCTTTGTTGCTCCTCCCTCATGACTCTTTGGTCTACTCTAATTTCATGGAGGAAGATAGAATGCTCTTGGTGCTCCACCCTTAGTTATCACATATTGGAACTTAATTCTCCTAGGGAGGTGTTGATTTGCTCCCAATAGTTTTGTGGAGGAAAATGCATCCCTTGAGGCATCTCAGGGATTTCATGATGAGGAATTTTCTCATGCTCTTGCCCATGAGTAGGATCTCTTGTTTGCTCTATCCTTTTCTTAGTGATGGGCTTGTCCTCATCAATGAGGATGTCTTCCTCTATGTCAATTCCAGCTGAATTGCAGAAGTGACAAATGAGATGATGGAAGGCTAACCTTGCCAAAGTAGAAGACTTGTCCGCCACCTTGTAGAGTTCTTGGGATATAACCTCATGAATTTCTACTTCCTCTCCAATCTTGAATCTCTCTTCCATTGAGTGCCCTCTTCACAAATATCTATGAGGACTTGGTCCAACCTTTGATCAAAGTTGACCCTTCTAGTGTAGGGGCGTGCATCTCCTTGCATCATGGGCAAGTTGAATGCCAACCTTACATTTTTCAGACTGAAATCTAAGTATTTCCCCCGAACTATTGTGAGCCAATTCTTTGGGTCCGGGTTCACACTTTGATCATGGTTCTTGGTGATCCATACATTGGCATAAAACTCTTGAAGCATTAATATTCTGACTTGTTGAATGGGGTTGGTGAAAATTTCCCAACCTCTTCTTCGAATCTCATGTCGGATCTCCGGATATTCACCCTTTTTGAGCTTGAAAGGAACCTCGGGGATCACCTTCTTCTTGGCCACAACTTCATAGAAGTGGTCTTGATGGACCTTTGAGATGAATCTCTCCATCTTCCATGACTCGGAGGTGGAAATTTTTGCCTTCCCTTTCCTCTTTCTTGAGGTTTTTCCGGCCTTTGGTGCCATAAATGGTTATGGAAAAACAAAAAGCAATGATTTTACCACACCAAACTTAGAAGGTTTGCTCGTCCTCGAGCAAAAGAAGAAAGAAAAGAGTAGAAGAAGAAGAAATAGAGGAGATGGAGGGGGTTTTGTGGTTCGGCCAAGGGGGATTAGTAGTGTGTATGATGTGTGAAAATGAATGAGTGAAGATGGGTTTATATAGGAGTGGAGAGATCGGTAGGGTTCGGCCATGTATGGGTGGGTTTGAGAGGGAAAGTGGTTTGAATTTGAATGGTGAGGTAGGTGGGGTTTTATGATGGATGGATGTGGATTGGTGAAGGGATTATAGAGAAGAGGGTAGGATTTGATAGGAGAGGGATTTTTGGGGAAGAGGTATTGAGGTGATTGGTGAAGGGTATTTGGGGGAGAGTGTTGTGGAAAGATGTGAAGAAGAGAGAGAGAGATGAGGTAGGTGGGGATCCTGTGGGGTCCACAGATCCTGAGGTGTCAAGGATTTCTCATCCCTGCACCATGTTGGCATGTAAACGCCCCTTGCTTGCCAATCCTGGCGTTAAACGCCAGGTTGCTGCCCTTTTCTGGCGTTTAACGCCAGCTTTTCTCCCCTTTCTGGCGTTTAACGCCAGCTCTATGCCCATTTCTGGCGTTAAACGCCAGCTCTGTGCCCCTTACTGGCGTTTAAACGCCAGTAAGCTTCTCCTCCAGGGTGTGCCATTTTTAATATTGTTTTTCATTCTATTTTTGCTTTTTCAGTTGTTTTTGTGACTTCACATGATCATTAACCTACAAAAAACATAAAATAACAATAGAAAATAAATACATATAATAAAATTGGGTTGCCTCCCAACAAGCACTTCTTTAATGTCAGTAGCTTGACAGTGGGCTCTCATGGAGCCTTACAGATACTCAGAGCATGATGATGGCCTCCCAACACCAAACTTAGAGTTTGAATATGGGGGCTCTGTTTGACTCTGCATTGAGAGAAGCTTTGCATGCTTCTTCTCCATGGTTACAGAGGGATATCCTTGAGCTTTAAATACAAGGGACTCCTCATTCACTTGAAGGACCAATTCTCCTCTGTCAACATCAATCACAGCTTTTACTGTGGCTAGGAAGGGTCTGCCAAGGATGATGGATTCATCCATACACTTCCCAGTGTCTAGGATTATGAAATCAGCAGGGATGTAGTGGTCTTCAACCTTTACCAATATATCCTCTACAAGTCCATAAGCCTGTTTTCTTGAATTGTCTGCCATCTCTAGTGAGATTCTTGCAGCTTATACCTCAAGGATCCCTAGCTTCTCCATTATAAAGAGAGGCATGAGGTTTATGCTTGACCCTAGGTCACACAAAGCCTTCTCAAAGGTCATGGTGCCTATGGTACAAGGTATTGAGAACTTTCCAAGATCCTGTCTCTTTTGAGGTAATCTCTGCCTAGTCAAGTCATCCAGTTCTTTGGTGAGCAAGGGGGGTTCATCCTCCCAAGTCTCATTACCAAATAACTTGGCATTTAACTGCATGATTGCTCCAAGGTACTTAGCAACTTGCTCTTCAGTAACATCTTCATCCTCTTCAGAGGAAGAATACTCATTAGAGCTCATGAATGGCAGAAGTAAATTCAATGGAATCTCTATGGTGTCAATGTGAGCCTCAGATTCTCATCGTTCCTCATTAGGGAACTCCTTGGAGGCCAGTGGACGCCCATTGAGGTCTTCCTCAGTGGAAATCACTGCCTTTCCCTCCTCTATGCATTCGGCCATGTGGGATGTGTTTATGGCCTTGCATTCTCTCTTTGGGTTCTCTTCTGTATTGCTTGGGAGAGTACTAGGAGGGAGTTCAGTAACTTTCTTACTCAGCTGACCCACTTGTGCCTCCAAATTTCTAATGGAGGATCTTGTTTCAGTCATGAAACTTTGAGTGGTTTTAGTTAGATCAGAGATTATGGTTGCTAAGTCAAATTGGCTCTGCTTAGAATTCTCTGTCTATTGCTGAGAAGATGATGAAAAAGGCTTGCTATTGCTAAACCTATTTCTTCCACCATTACTGTTGTTGAAGCCTTGTTGGGGCCTCTGTTGGTCTTTCCATGAGAGATTTGGATTATTTCTCCATAAAGAATTATAGGTGTTTCCATAGGGTTCTCTCATTTAATTCACCTCTTCCATTGCTGGGTTCTCAGGATCATAAGCTTCTTCTTCGGATGAAGCTTCTTTGGTACTACCTGTTGCTGCTTGCATGCCAGACAAACTCTGAGAAATCATATTGACTTGCTGAGTCAATATTTTGTTCTGAGCCAATATGGCATTCAGAATATCAATCTCAAGAACTCATTTCTTCTGATTTATCCCATTATTCACAGGATTCCTTTCAGAAGTGTACATGAATTGGTTATTTGCAACCATTTCAATGAGTTCCTGAGCTTCTGCAGGTGTCTTCTTCAGATGAGGAGATCCTCCAGCAGAGCTATCCAATGACATCTTGGACAGTTCAGACAGATCATCATAGAAGATACCTATGATACTCCATTCTGAAAGCATGTAGAAGGACACCTTCTGATCAATTACTTGTATCTTTCCCAAGCTTCATAGAGGGATTCACCTTCGTTCTGTCTGAAGGTTTGGACTTCCACTCGAAGCTTACTCAATTTTTGAGGTGGAAAGAACTTTGCCAAGAAGGCATTGACTAGCTTTTCCCAAGAATTCAGGCTTTCTTTAGGTTGTGAGTCCAACCATGTCCTAGCTCTGTCTCTTACAGTAAAAGGGAAGAGCATAAATCTGTAGACCTCGGGATCAACCCCATTGGTCTTGACAGTGTCACAGATTTGCAAGAATTCAGCCAAGAACTAATGAGGGTCTTCCAATGGAAGTCCATGAAACTTGCAATTCTGTTGCATTAGAGAAACTAATTGAGGCTTTAGCTCAAAGTTGTTTGCTCCAATGGCAGGGATAGAGATGCTTCTCCCATAGAAGTCGGGAGTAGGTACAGCAAAGTCACCAAGCACCTTCCTTGCTAGGGGTGGGCAAAAAAACCGGATCCAAACCATTTTAAAAAAATCCAAACCAAACCATTTAAAAAAAACCAGTTTTAAACCAAAAAAAATCCAAACTAAATTATATTTATTTTATAGTTTGGTTTTTGATCCAATCCATTTAAATAGTTTTAAACCAGATCCAAATCCAGATCCAAATTAAAATCCAGATCTAAAAAAACCCTAATTTTGAGTCTTCTACTCTTCGACAAATCCTCTTCAACGAAACCAAATCCACTCTTCGACAAATCCACCGTCAACATTTCTTCTTCTCTGCCTCTCGTCGGAGCTCGCCGGTGGTTCATCGGCCTCTACCTCTTCGAGTCTTCAGTCTTCAATTTGATTCGAGACTCTGTCTCTCTGCCTCGACCTCCCATTTGCGACTCTGTCTTCTCTCTTTTTCGGTTCTCTTCTTCTTTCGTTGGTGGCTCGCCGGAGCTCATGCTCATCAATTGAGGTAAGCCTCCTCCTTGCCCTTGTTCTGAGTTCTGAGTTTTATCTGGGTTTTTTCTATTTTGTTGATTTGTTCTGTTTTGTTCCTTCATGAGTATACTGACTTCTTCATTTCAATGGATTGAATGTGCAGATTTTAAAATCTCTCAGTATTGAACATTTGAACTGTCCATTTCAATGGATCCTGCTGTAAGTTTCTTCTTCACTGTGGTTCACTTTTTGTTGAAAAATATCTAATTAAACTAAGTAGTAGTTGAATCCTTAATGAACTGATTGCCATGCTCATTTATTATTTTTTTGGTTCATGCATGTACCATAATATATATAGTATATATGTAGCGCTAGTTGTTTATATACGGTGTATGAATTTTCAAATTGAACCCCCTAAAACTTGATTTCATAAAAAATCTACTTGCTGATTTAAGCCAATACATAAGTGTTCTATATGTATTGTGCTACTTGGTTATATATATATAACAGAATATGGTTACAGAGGCTAACTATAATCACTAACTAACTAACCAATAAAACCAACAACCAATCTCCTAATCTCTTATAGGAATTAGAATTAGATAGACTAGTAGTTGAAGTTGCAGGGATGAATGATGAATTTGAACAATGCTGCATAAGAGGGATAGTAAGAACACTTTAAATGATGAATTTTTGTGTTCTTCTTTGGCAGGTTTTGTTTACATGTTGTAGATCTTGATCCATCATCTGTTACATCTGGTGGCTGGCTGGAAGATACTTCATTGGTGGAAAAATATACAATATCTGAAGAAGCCTATAATAAGCGTGAATGTGTGATCCACCTTGCCCACTCCCTTATTCTTCTTCTTTTAACTCTTTTTTAGAATGCAAAGTGTGCATATACAAACAAGTATATGAATTTAATGAAATTTTAGGATTTGTATTATCTTTATTCTTTATTGAAAAGTTCAGTCATGCAAATATCAACTTCAACGTCTGGAGGATCTCTTATCCTCCATTTCCTTGTATTATTCTTCTCTCCATCTTAATGGAATTCTTCTTTTATCTTAAAAACAAAATCCATGTATATACGATTAGCTTGGAAGTATATCAGTATATGCGTAGTATTCCTACTTTCTAGTTCATTGAACACAATGTAGATATTTACCTTTTCTATTTACTTGTAGGGTGATTTTTATCATATTTTATAGCTGGTAGTTGTTAGGTGGATTTTGGAAAGCAACAATGCAAGCTGCTAGATTCTGGAGATTAGTTGCATAGTAATCAGTGATTTTTGGTTGACAAATGGATAATGGGTTTTGTTAGTCTTTGTATGACTATAATAGTGGTGTACATTTTGCAAAGAATCTGATTTATCACGATTTTGCCATGCATATTGATGCTGTTAGATTTCACTTCATTGGGGATGTTGGAACACTATGTAGTTCTGTTGTGAATCACAACTTATAATAATGCAGATATAAACCCAAATTTGTTCTTACTAGAAAGTTTAGCCATTGCCCAGAATATGTAATATTTCCAACTACTGTCTTGCCAAGGGCAATTATAGGGATACTATGTTGAGTTGATCTTGAATGATGGCATGGGGAGAATACAAGTGACACGAACATTTTTTAAAGCTGTTTTGTATTTTACCACACATTTGACATCACATTTCACCTTTTCTTTGATTTTTCCGACAAATTCCACTGTGGTCTCTATTGTTTATTGGTGGTTGAATTTCATTGTATTCTGTGTCTATTTCCTCCTTTTCTATTTTACTTTGGAAAACCTTTATGGAATGAATTCTTTGCACAGATACTGTTGACGGTATTGCTCCTTAAATCCTTCTTTAAAGATCTTTCTTTTTTGTATTTCTTTGATTTCCTCTTTTAATTTTATGAAGCTAGTGCCTATTGCCATGTATTGAGAATTTTTTTAATCAAGTGAAAATAAGCCAAGTTTAGGGGGAACTCTTTCCGACCAGAATGCTTCCATTGCAGGAAGATGGATTTTGGATGCTGATTTGGTTGTAAATAAAGTGGTATGATATGCAAGGATGAAGAAATGACATTAATCTTTTGAGAAAACTCATGATACTTTTGGATGGGACAATTAGTATTCTTTAGGGGGAAAAGGGATTTGGCTCTAAGTGGAGAAGTTGGTTTCAGATTTTCATTCTAATGCTTCCCTTTTCTGTGATTATGATAGGTCACTATTAGTTACTACCAGTATTTAATTAATATGGGGTCTGATTATTTATGTTGATTCAGGCACTTTTAGTTTTGATCAGAATTAAGAATAATTGTCTAATTTAGTTTACTAAACATATTCTGATGCTTGAGTGACTACTTTTTATAGGGATAAGGTAGAGTTAATGCTGAAGTTTTATTGGATACTGTTTCTTTGGATTAGTTTGTGTTAATGCTGAAAATTGGATTTTTAAAAACTAGTTTTAAAATTGGATTTTTGGTTGAAGCAACTAGTTTTAAAACTGGATTTTCAAAAATTGGTTTTAAAATTGAATTTTTGGTTAAAAAATCTGATTTTAAAACTGGATTTTATAAAAAAAACTGGATTTTAGATTTGGATTTAAAAAAACTGGATTTAAAACCGGTTTTATACGTAAAACTAGATTTAAAACCGGTTTGTAAGTAAAATCGGATTTAAATTCTAAAATCAGTTTAAAACCAGTTTTTATTTTTTCAAACCGGTTTAAAATCGATTTCTCTCTTCAATCCAGTTCTGCTTTGGTTTCATGAACCATAAAACTGGTTCTGAAATGGATCCAGTTTGGATTTATAAAAATCCAAACCATGCCCACCCCTATTCCTTGCATTGTTATTATTTTCAGCTGCCATGGCTTCTTCTTATTTGAAAATTTCTGTTAGGTCCTCTCCAGAGAGTTGTGCTTTAGCTTTTCTTAGCTTTTTCTTCAAGGTCCTTTCGGGTTCAGGATCAGCTTCAACAAGAATGCCTTTGTCTTTGCTCCTGCTCATATGAAAAAGAGAATAAGAAAGTATGGAATCCTCTATGTCACAGTATAGAGATTCCTTGAGGTGTCAGAGGAAAAGAAGAATGGAAGGAGGAGGTAGAGAAGAGAGAATTCAAACTTATAGAGAGAGAGTCCAAATTGCTGATAGTGGAGGAGTGTTAGTCCTTAAATAGAAGGATGTGAGAAGAGGGAAAGAATTTTCGAAATTAAATTTAAAAAGATTTTGAAATAATCAAAAGAAATTTTGAAAAATTGATTGATGATTTTCGAAAATTAAAGTTGAGAAAGTAGTTAAGTGATTTTGAAAAAGATTTTGAAATTATAAATCAAAAAGATATGATTGAAAATTATTTTGAAAAAGATGTAATTGAGAAGATATGATTGAGAAGATATGATTGAAAATCAAATTAAAAAAAGAAAGTTTAAAATTAAAGTTGACTACTTGACTAACAAGAAATTAAAAGACATGATTCTAGAATTTAAAATTTGATCCTTTCTTAATAGGCAAGTAGCAACTTGAAAATTTTGAATTAAATCATTAATTGTAGGAAGGATTTTCGAAAATAGTAAAAAAATAGAAAATGGAAAAAAATTGATTTTGAAAAGATATGATTGAAAAGATATTATTTGAAAAATATTTGATTTTGAAAAATTATGAAAATTTGAAAAAGATTTGAATTGAAAATAAAATCTTCCCTCTTGTGCCATCCTGGCGTTAAACGCCCAGAATGGTATCCATTCTGGCGTTATAGCCCAAAATCCTACCCTTTTAGGCGTTTAACGCCCAGCCAGGTACCCTGGCTGGCGTTTAAACGCCAGTTTTCCTTCCTCACTGGGCGTTTTGAATGCCCAGCTTTTTCTGTATAATTCCTCTGCTGACTGCTCTGAATCTTCAATTCTCTGTATTATTGACTTGAAAAGACATAATTTTGAAAATTTTTTGAATTTTTAATAATGAGAAACAACAAAATGAAACTAATCATGGAAAACTAAGATCAAATAAACAAAAGCTTGCAGGACACCAAACTTAGAAATTTTCATATTAGAGACACTAACAAATTTAGAATACATACACAAAACAAGCGAATTTAAAGATCAGAGCAAGAAAATCATCAAGAACAACTTGAAGATTAATGAAGAACATAATGCGTATATTCGAAAAATGCAAGAAGAATAAAGACATGCAATTGACACCAAACTTAAAATTAGACACTAGACTCAAACAAGAAACATAAATTATTTTTGGTTTTATGATTTTATAAAAAAATTTTGTAATTTTTCGAAAATTATTTGGAAAAGAAAATAAAGATTTCAAAATTCTTAATAAGAATTCCAGGAATCATGCAATGTTAGTCTAAAAACTTCGGTCCAGGAATTAGACATGGCTTATTAGCCAGCCAAGCTTTCAGTGAAAGCTTCGGTCCAAAACACTAGACATGGCCAATGGCCAGCCAAGCTTTAGCAGATCATTACTTTCAATAGCAAAATTGATAGAAATCAACAAGCTCTTGTGATGATAAGTTGAAACCTCGGTCCAAAAGATTAGACATGGCTTCACAGCCAGCCAGATTTCAACAGATCATCATGAAAGTCTAGAATTCATTCTTAAGAACTCTGAAGAACAAAATAAAAAAAATTTTGTAATTTTTCGAAAATAAAAAGTAAAAAGCTTAAACATAAAATAAAATTACCTAATCTGAGCAACAAGATGAACTGTCAGTTGTCCAAACTTGAACAATCCCCGGCAACGGCGCCAAAAACTTGGTGCACGAAATTGTGATCATTAATGGCGCCAACAACTTGGTACGCACAATTGTAATCTCAACTCTTTTTCACAATTCCGCACAACTAACCAGCAAGTGTACTAGGTCGTCCAAGTAATAAACCTTACGTGAGTAAGGGTCGATCCCACGGAGATTGTCGGCTTGAAGCAAGCTATGGTCATCTTGTAAATCTCAGTCAGGCGGATTCAAATGGTTATGGAGAATTGATAATTAAAATATGAATAAAACATAAAATAAGATAGAGATACTTATGTAATTCATTGGTGAGAATTTTAGATAAGTGTATGAAGATGCTTTGTTCCTCTTGAACTTCTGCTTTCCTATTGTCTTCATCCAATCATTCATACTCCGTTCCATGGCAAGCTTTATGTTTGGCATCACCGTTGTCAATGGCTACTTCTCGTCCTCTCAGTGAAAATGGTCCAAATGCGCTGTCACCGTACGGCTAATCATCTGTCGGTTCTCGATCATGTTGGAATAGGATCCATTGATCCTTTTGCGTCTGTCACTACGCCCAACACTCGCGAGTTTGAAGCTCGTCACAGTCATCCCTTCCCAGATCCTACTCGGAATACCACAGACAAGGTTTAGACTTTCCGGATCTCAAGAATGGCCGCCAATAATTCTAGCCTTTACCACGAAGGTTCTAATCTGAGATTAGAAACCCAAGAGAATATACTCCAGCTGTTGTTCAATGACTACGTTGAACATCATGTAGATCGCTTTGTGGTTGTCAAGCACGCGACCTTGGCTAAGCGAGTAACGAAGATTGGGTGATTGTCACGGGTCACCCCTTCATTCTGACTTAACTGAATTAAGTACGAGAGTATATCTTGGAGAAGAAGTCGGCATGAATTGAATAGAAAAACAATAGTACTTTGCATTGATTCATGATGAACAGCAGAGCTCCACACCTTAATCTATGATGTGTAAAAACTCCACCATTGAAAATACATAAGAACAAAAGGTCCAGGCATGACCGAATGGCCAGCCTCCCAAAGAGGGTTCAATCATCAAAACATGATTAAAAGATGATTCCAGGATGATTGAAAGATCCAAAAATACAATAGCAAAAGGTCCTATTTATAGAAAACTAGTAGCCTAGGGTTTACAGAAATAGGTAATTAATGCAGAAATCTTCTTCTGGGCCCACTTGGTGTGTGCTTGGGCTGAGCATTGAAGCTTTCACATGTAGAGACTTTTCTTGGAGTTAAACGCCAGCTTTTGTGCCAGTTTGGGCGTTTAACTCCAGCTTTTATGCCAGTTCTGGCGTTTTGACGCCAGAATTTTATGCTGACTTGGAACGCTAGTTTGGGCCATCAAATCTCGAGAAAAGTATGGACTATTATATATTACTGTAAAGCCCAGGATGTCTACTTTCCAACTAAATTAAGAGCGCGCCAATTGGGATTTTGTAGCTCAAGAAAATCCACTTCGAATGCAGGGAGGTCAGAATCCAACAACATCTGCAGTCCTTTTTCAGCCTCTGAATTAGATTTTTGCTCAGGTCCCTCAATTTCAGCCAGAAAATACCTGAAATCACAGAAAAACACACAAACTCGTAGTAAAGTCCAGAAATGTGATTTTTATTTAAAAACTAATAAAAACATAATAAACACTAACTAAAACATACTAAAAACTACCTAAAAATAGTGCCAAAAAGCGTATAAATTATCTGCTCATTAGTAAGCAATCCGAATTCTCACTACGGCATCCAAACAGCTTCCTAGACCCATTCAATCGAGATCTACACCAATACTTGTGTTTTAACTTGGAGTGTGCAACCGTATTGAACCTTGCAGGGCAACTCCTACCACTAACCATCTTCCTCTTACTCTTAACGCCACAGAGAGCTCTAAGCTGGCCATCTGTCTCAAGTAAGCCATATTCAAGTGGGAAAGTAAAGGGCAAGGATAAGAATTTTACCCACTTGAATGTTGTATTGGATGGTAATGACTTTGGGGGAGAGGTCTCCAACAGCTTTGGGAAGGTGATTTCAAGCTCCATTCCCTTGTGCTCTTCTTTGACAACATCCACCTCTTTGCAAGCTTCTTCAATTCCAACCTCTTCCTCTTGGTAGCTTTCTTCCAAATCAAACTCTTCTTTATGGCTTACCAAGGGCATGGGAGGTTGTGCTTCCTCTTCTTTAATCTCCATCTCTTGATCAACCTTTGCAAAGTCTTCAACCATGATATGCCTTGGAGGTTATACACCTTCCTCAACATCAACATCAAACATCTTGGAAGGAGGCTCTATGACTGGACTTTCCCATGGAGGTTTAACATCTCCTAAGTCTGCAACCACTTTTTTCTCTTCAATAATTACTGCTTTGTCCAGTTGTTTTAGTATAAAATCGTACTCATCCTTGATGATTTTCTTTCCATGATAACTCTTTTCAACTACTCCTTCATCTTCGAGGGTCTCTCCTATCTCCACATTTTGGGCCTCCTCTTGCTCTAAGACAAAATCAGACTCCTCCTTGATGTCTTCCTTCACTAATTCTTCAACCACTCCTTCAACTTCAAGGGTCTCCACTACCTTCATCTGTAGGAACTCCTCTAGCTTCTTATGAAGTATGGATTCGTGAAGATGATTCCTTCTTTCTTGTTTTATATCAATATCATAACTGGGATCATCTTACTCTTGGATTGATGGATGTGGGTGCTCTTCCATGGAGGGTGGTGATGGGATGGGAAGATTATTAAGTGGTTGAAAAGAAAGCGCACCGAAGCTTGAGGGTTGAATATTGGAGCTAGAGGGTTGGTCCATGCAGGATATAAGTGCTTGAAGAGTAGAGGTGAGACTAGTGATAGAGACAAGTGTGGTATGAAGCTCTGTTTGCCCTTGGTGAATAACACCAATGGTGTTGTCATCCAGTGGAGGTTGGGGTGGATATGGGTTAGGGTCATATGGAGGTGAATAGTGTAAAGAGACTTGTGAGTATGGTGGTTCAAAGGTGTGTTGGGGAGGTGGTTCATAAGCATATGATGGGGCTTGTTGGTAACTATAAGAGGGTCCACCATATTCATCATCTTGGTACGCTCCCTGGAATGGCTCTTGACCATAGTAATTTGGTGGAGGTGGTTTGTCACGAAAGGGTCCACCATAACTATTGTCTTGGTATGCATCACAGAATAGTTGTTGGTTATAGCACAATAGAGGGGGTTATTGCCAAGAGGGTTGATCAAATCCTTGTGGCTCCTCCCATCTTTGATTCTTCCGACATTGATGCATATTCCTGTTATAGCTTCCATTCTTTCCAACAACATTAGAACCAAACTTGAAACAAGAGGTGTGAGAATTCATAGTAGCAAAAGAAAATAAAAACAAAAACTAATAAAAAATTAATGAAAATCAACTCCTAAAACTAGAAACACTGACAGCAATATAAGATAAAGATTTGAAAAAGGTTTAAATTTTGAATTTTGGAATTTAAATATTGAAATTTGAAATTTGATTTTGAAATAAGATAAGATAAGATTTTGAAAAAGATATGATTTTTGAAAAAGATTTGAATTTTGAAATTTAAAACTAAGATAAGATAAGATAAAAATTTTAAAATAAATATCTGAATTTTTTTTGTAATTTTCGAAAAAATCAATTAAAATAAAGAGAAAAGATATTTTTGAATTTAATGAGGAAAGAGAAAATTAATAAAATGACACCAAACTTAAAATTTTTAGATCAAAACAAAGAAAATAACCAAGAACAACTTGAAGGTCAAGATGAACACGAAGAACAACTTGAAAATCAATAAGGAAGAAGGAACATTATTTTCAAAAATTTTAATAACTAAATAAAAACCAATAACTTCGTAATTTACGAAAAAGCAAAAAAATAAAAACAAAATTAAAAATAAATAAACAAGCAAAAAGCAAATATTTACAATAACCAATAATAAGGCATACGTTTGCAATTCCCCAGGAACGGCGCCATTTTTGACGATCAGATTTCTGCAGGTAAAGAATTTTATGAAAATAATCACGTTGTAAGTATAGTTTCTAAACCAATAGGGAATCCTTTCGTACAAAACTTTGGTTGTCACAAGTAACAAAACCCAATAAAATTTATAACCGAAGTATTTAAACCTCGGGTCGTCTCTCAAGGAATTGCAGGGAAGTATGATTTATTATTGGTTATGAAATTGTATATTTTTAGGTTTTTGAAATAAGGAACAAGTAATTTAAATGGAAAGAAAGATAAATTAATAATTATAAAGATCTCTTGCAAGGTATAAGAACTGGAAATCCCATCCTAGTTATCCTTATCAGGTGTGATGAGAATTGTTATTGCTCCCACTTAGTTAACCCTTACTAAATAAAGGAAAGTCAAGTGGACCAATCAATTTGATCCTCAAGACCTAGTCAACTCCTGTGGAAAGACTAGCTTTAGAGCGATCCAAATCAATCAGCAATTCCCAATTTTCAATCAACTGCTGAGTTTGATAACTCAAGTGTCACCAATTACTTAACCAAAGCAAAAAAGGAATAAATCTTAAATTAAATTAAAAGCATCATAAATAGAATAAAACAATCATAAATCTGAAATACCTCAAATTATATTAAATAGAATATTCAAATCTAACATGGAAAGATTCATAAGCCAATTCGACAACATAAGTAATTAACAAGTAAAAGCATTAGAGTAACTAAAAGTAAAAGAGAAACATAGATTAAAGGAACATTAAACCTGGAATTGGAGAAATAACCATAAACTAAGAGAAATCCTAATCCTAAAACCTAAGAGAGAGGAGAGAGCCTTTCTCTCTCTAAAACTACATCTAAAACCTAAAATTGTGAATATGAAAGTTGTATATGTTGTATTGATGAATGGATGCATTCTCCCACTTTATAGCCTCTAATCTGTGTTTTCTACGCCAAAAACTAGGTTAAAAATAGCCCAGAAATCACCCCCAGCAATTTCTGGTACGTACAGGTCACTTCAAAGTCACGCGGAAGCGTCGTCCACGCGTTAGCGTGGATTGCATTTTTGCCAGGTCATGCGTCCGCGTGATCCACGCGTACGTGTCACTTGGCTTCAAAAAAGCTATGGCAAATTATATATCGTTGCGAAGATCCAGACGTTAGCTTTCCAACGCAACTGAAACCGTGTCATTTGGACATCTGTAGCTCAAGTTATGATCGTTTGAGTGCGAAGAGGTTAGACTGAACAGCTTAGCAATTTCTTCAACTTCTTGTATTCCTTCGACTTTTTCATGCTTCCTTTCCATCCTCTAAGCCATTCCTGCCCTATAATCTATGAAAACACTTAACACACATATCATGGCATCAAATGGTAATAAGAGAGGATTATTAATTAGTAAGAATAAATGACCATTTATATCCATGAGAGATGAAAACGCTGACATTTGTACCCAGGAAAGCTCGAAACTAATCTTGTACCTATGATAGATGTTGTCCGTGTGACAAAAGTGCCCTGGCTTGGATCTGAGCTTGGTTCGTGGGTTTCTGAACCTACGTGGCACTCCCACCCCTCCAAAGCCATGTCTGACGTGGATGTGAATGTTGATTATCAAAAGGGAGTGGAAAAAGAAACGTCAGTTCCCGCAAGAATCAGTGGTGCCCTAACAGAGGTTCCTCATTGCCGTTGGTCCATTCGAAGCCGGAGAAGACGACCAGAGTATGCCAAATCGAGTAGCGAGGAGAGGCTTTTACCATTCCTTTCGTATTCGACATCGAGGTGGTCACTCCCTTTGAAGAATTACACAAGTATGTCGTTTCCCACCAATGAATAATTTCATATGTCATTGCAAGTAGTTAGACAAACGTTGCTACCTAATGAAACCGTATGAGTTACTGTATTTCCTACAGAACTGATATAGAGATTAGTTTTTTTAGGGTTTGTGTTTTGGTATCAGTTACAGAGAATGTGTGTTTATTGGTTTGTTAAATTTTACTTCCAAGGATGGACACCATCCACATAACTCTGTCCATTCATCATAGAGGAAGGTTTGAGAGAGAGCCAGTTGGTAAGGTTAGCTACATTGGTGGAGAAGTGACGGAGATAGAGAGGGTAAACATTGATACCCTCAATGGTTTTTTCATCTCTGACTTGCTGAAGGACATTGGATATACGTCCATTTCTGAGTTTTACTGGCTAGAACCTGGGAAGGAGCTGCATGATGGGTTGAGGCTGCTAAGGATTGATATGGATGTAGTTAAGATGTATGAGGCAGCCATGAAGAACGGAAACAGAGTTAATGTATATACAGAGCATCCCATGGATCAGCCTGTTGTAGTTGAGGATAAGGAATTGACTCCATCAAAGGGGAGAAGAAAGGTCTGTGCTAAAAGGGTACCAACTCCAAAGAAAACTCCCAAAAGAAGATTAGCAGTAGTGGAAGATGATGACGATGCTGAGATAGTTGGTAATGTCCAAGTTAACAAGTAGGCCCAAAAAAGTGCTGAGCCCCAGCCCATGGTAGAGGCCCATCAAGAGAACAACCCAGCTCCTGTAGCAACACATGAACCAAACAACATTTCCCAACCTCCTCCAACATCTGTCCAGCTGGATGAACCACCATCAACTCAGTCCCAACCTTCCCAGCCACCTCTTGAGGTAGAGCAGCAACCATCCCAAACTCATGGGACAGACCCAGTCCCTCCCCTTGATGCCAATGTATCTGAAGCTTCACAGCAACCTTGGCACTCTGATGAGACAGACCAATTCATTCCCTCTCAGGCCAATGTCTCTAATCCTATTGCACCTGAGCAGCTCACCCAATACATCCCACATCCTTACAGAAATCCACTTTCACAAGAAATCCCTGAGCCTGCCCCACCTTCTGACTCTAACAGGACTCCCCAGAATAATGAAACCAATCCTTCAGATGAGGCTGAGGGTCGGCCAAAAAAGAACAGGAGAAGATCAACAAAGAGGCCCTTTCCTACAGGGTAGTCATTCATCCCTAATCCTGATCCGGACAAGCCTCCAACCTTCTATGTCCCAGTTGATAAGGATGATTTTTCTGATGACAACGCTGGGTATCATTGCTATGAATCAGAGGACTTGCGTAGCATACCTAGTGATGAAGATTCTGACGAGACCCCAGCCTTTCCTCAGAGTAATGCCGATGCCCCTGTTAGCCAGGTGATGTTGGAAGTGGGAATGGAATTTGAGACTCTAAATCAATTTAGGAAAGCAGTCCAGAAATTTAATATAAACATCGGAAGAAGAATTTTCTTTGCACGCTGTGACTCTACAAGGTCAAAGGCTATATGCTACGATGAAGATTGTCCTTGGCAGATATACTGTGCCAAGAGAACATTTCCAGCAAGTTATCAGGTTAAAACCTTTGTCAACGAACACACATGTAGTAGGGACAATCACTGCAAGTCAGCAGATGGTAAATGGGTGATTGATGAGCTAGAAGAAAGAATAAGACTTCAACCAAACTTGAGTGTGAGAGAGGCTGACCAGTTCTTCAGAGCTGAGTATGATGTACTAATCAACGAGAGAAAGATTTATAGATCTATGAAGAAGGCAAAGGAGAGGATTGAGGGATCTGAGATTGCATAGTATGCAATTCTTCGCGACTATGCTAATGAGATTCTGAAGACTAATCCTGGCTCTACAGTTAGGATATACACAAATCTCATGCCTGATTCAAATCCCATTTTTTGAGGATCTATGTATGTTTTGAGGCATGCAAGAGGGGATTTGTTGGTGGTTGTAGACTATTCATAGGGTTGGATGGCACATTTCTTAGAGGGTATTATGGGGGTCAGCTATTAACAGCTATAGGGCAGGATGCAAATAACCACATTTACCCCATTGCATATGCAATTGTTGAATCAGAAAACAAGGATAGTTGGAAGTGGTTTTTAGATATCCTTCAGGATGACGTGGTAGATTTTCAGGTGAACGGGTTTAACTTCATGTCGGACATGCAGAAGGTATTTGTGTTTTAATTCTGTTATGTGTTTTAATTCTGCAATGTATAGGTTTTTATGCTTGACTAATGAACTAGAATTAGAAGCTTACTGTAGAAGAATTATTAGTGTGGTTTAGGGTCTGGTAGTATATTTATTGAATTATGATAAATGTTGTTTATGGTCATTGAAGGCTGAAAATTGAATTATTGTACAAGAATTGTTATTGAATTATTGTTTTCATGCTTGTTATTGATAGTTGTTGAAGTGTGATTATTGGATGCTATTTATATTAATGGTTATCTGTAGGGGTTAATTCTTGCAGTCTAAGAAATATACCCAAACGCCAACCACAGGTTTTGTTCCATGCATATATGACAAAACTTTCGCAAGAAATGGAGTGACTTGTAGCTGAAGAAGTGTATGTGGTCATGTGCTAAGGCCACAACGACACAGGACTTCAATGCTGCAATGGATAGGCTAAAAAAGATTAACGTAGGGGCTTGGGAATACTTGGACAAGATTAGTCCGAAACAGTGGAGCAGAGCACATTTTAGTGAGTACCCTAAGATGGACAACTACACCAATAATAACTGCGAGGTGTTTAATGCGAAGATCAAGAAGATGAGGGGGAAACCTATTATAACCATGTTGGAAGAAGTGAGGTGCTACGTCATGCGGATCATGGCAAGGAACAAAAAGGCTTTGGTTGGGTACAGTGGGAGGTTACCCCTAACCCAACAGAGCAGATTAGAAAGAGAGAAAAGAGAGAGCAACAAATGGAGACCTCTTCCAACTGGAGAGATGACACGGGAAATGTTTATGAAGTCCATTGTCTTCCCATGAAGGCCAATGTGGACTTGGGCAAAGGTACATGTAGTTGTAGACTCTAGCAATTGACTGGGCTACCTTGTAGACATGCATGTGCTGTTTTAGCCAGAATAGAAGACCCGAAGAATATGCACATAACTGGCTCACAATGGGTGCTTATAATGCTGCATATCAGACTTCAATGCACCCAGTTCCAAGCCAAGAGTTCTGGAAACACCTTGACACCCTACCAATTCTGCCACCTCAGTACAAAAAGCTAATCGGAAGACCTTCAATGAAAAGAGACAAAAGAAATGATGCCCCTAAGGATAAGAGTGATCCTCACAGAACTAAGAGGAGGATTGCCACCATCGTATGCAAATACTGCCTCCAGGTGTGTTAAGTGTATTATACTTCGATGTTTAACTTCATGTGTACCTATTTAACTCCATGTGTACCAATTTAAGTAGTTCCTATTTTACGTAGGTTGGTCATAACAAGCGAAGCTATAAGAAGAGAAAGGAAGCAATGGGTGAAGGGAGTGCTGCACCCCAAGTCCCTGCAAGTGATGAGGATGAAGATATGCTGGTTGAAATGTACTATGAGGAGACATTAGAAGCTGCCGAGGCTGAAGCAGCAACAACTGAGGTGGGAAACGGATCCACAGCAGCCCAGACTTCACAGGTTAGTTCGTTACTTGATTCATTTCCTTAATTACATTTGTTTAACGACTCATACTATTACACTGGTTGTTCATTGGAATCCAGCCTCCACCTTTGATGCCACAACCAGCAGCCACACAACCCCAGACTACAACAACCACTAGAGCAGCCAAGAAACATCATAAAAGGAGAAGCGTCAAGCGACCCCCCCTCCGTCTGCACATACCCCACAAGCATTAGCACCATCTCCGAAGAATCCAACTACAACCCCTTCCACACACAACTCTCAAACAAACCCAAATCTACTGCAGGGTACTAGTGCAGGGACAACCACAAGGTTCGTGCAGTTCATGCCGACAATGGATGTGGACGGTATTTCTAGACCAAGAGGCACAGCCATTAGAGGCAGGGGTGAAGGAAGAGGTCGAGGCAAGAGAGGTACATCAAGCGGAACCAGAAATGGAATCTCGAGCCGGAGCAGTAACTCAACACCAATGTCATAGACGGTGTTTTGAATGTTTTTTTGCTATTTTGATGTAATTGCCATAACTGATATACTAATTTTAGGGCACTGGTTGGTTTATTTCACTATGTTGGACTAAGCAACATTGCTATTTTGGTTGTTTTGACTGTGAAATGCTACTTTTGCTGTAATCAACTATGTTTTTTGGTTTAATTCATGGTCAGTCCACTTGTTGAGTTAGCTTTCCTGGTTTTCAGCTTATGCTTCAAGTTGCACCTTTTATGTATAATTGTTACTCACTCTGTTTTGGAACAAGATTATCATTAATCGAACAGCACTTACTATGCCTAGTTTTATACTTCATTACCACAACCATTAGGTCTCTATGTCACAGATGGAGCTTAATTATGATTCTTTAAGTTGAAAATATAGTTGCATGTGCATATATATCCAAGTGACTAGCAATAAAATTTATCATATAGAACTTACAAAGCAACAACATCATCAAAGTGTCTATGTCAAAATCAGGAAATACATTCATTCTCTCATGATTTACAAAGACCCCAACTCTATACAAATTTTACATTTTCATAAAGAAATACAGCACAAAGAACAAAAATAAAATGCAACACCCAACGCTATCCATAAAAGTAACACTCTAATTCCCCTAATTTCACCCCTAATTTAAACTCTAAGTTTGTCCATCCTTCTCGCCAGGATTGATGATGCTTGCTGATTTTCCCCAGGTTCAGTGACAGTGAGCCCATCATCATACCTTGGATAAGAACTCCCTGACTATCTTTTGGCCAAACATCTTGCTATGCCCTCCCATCCTTCTTCGATTTCATCAACCCATACAAAGTATTTGCAGTCTCTTGTCTGCCAAAATAAAACAAATGCACCGATTGGTCAACTTAAATACAGAGAAAACTTTCTCACCTGAACTCTAACAGCGTCTGCCCATTACCGCCCATAGAGGACATCTGATGAACTATCGATTAGGGTTCGTAACGGTGCCAGACTCCATCAACGCAAACTCTCTTCCACAGAAGCATCTGCCGTCCAGCTTCTTCACCTTCTTCTTCTTCGAACTTGAAGAAGAACTACCACTACCATCACTTGGAGCAGGGGTAAATCTGCGGAAAGACATTGCGGGAGGTACGACCTAATTCTTTATCACCGTGGGTGCACCTCACAGTCAATGAGATTCAACAAGCTTCGATTCTTTAGATCCTGGTTTGTATTGGGGAGGGGGGAAGCTACCTAGGGTTTTGATTTCATGCGTTCATCCTATCCCTTTTGATAATCAACGTTCACATCCACGTCAGACATGGCTTTGGAGGGGTGGGAGTGCCACGTAGGTTTGGAAACCCACGAACCAAGCTCAGATCCAAGTCAGGGCACTTTTGTCACACGGACAGCATCTATCATGGGTATAAGATTAGTTTCGAGCTTTCATGGGTACAAATGTCAGCGTTTTTATTTCTCATAGGTACAAAATGGTCATTTATTCTAATTAGTAATTTTAAGACCAAAGAAGTATGTTTTCAATCATAGCACAAAATCAAGAAGGAAAATATAAACTCATGCAATTACATGAATAAGTGAGTAAAGAATTGATATAAACCACTCAATTGAGCATAAGATAAACCATAAAATAGTGGTTTATCAGCGAACTCCTCCAACTTTACACTCTAGTAGTGCGAACTCCTTCGCAAATGTCGCCTCGCAAAATTTGTCATGAAATAAACAGGTAGGTTCAGATCATAGGCAAGTGTCTTAGGGCAGAGCGTCACAGAGTACAGAGGAGACGAGAGATTTTGGAGTAAAACATGAAGAGGGTTGTTATGAGAGAAAGTGATGTGGAGAAACGTTTGAATATCCCATTCTGGACCTCAAACAGTATCGTTTGATGGTTTTGGGGGAGGGGATTGAAGCCATATCGTTTTAGGGTGTGCCATGCTGTAAGTTAACATTTTAACTCAACGAACATTAGCCACCTCATCAACTGAGATGACGGAACGATAAACTCCACCAACGCAGATATTTTTTGGAGACTCTTTTGATTAATTTTAGCTCTTGGAGACTAAAATGAAGATCTAATAACTTTTAAAGACGATTTTGACCGATAATTCATTTTTAAATTGTGCTCTTAAAATACAAATTAGTTAAATCTTAAAAAAAGAGAGTAGTTTTGGGAAACACGCGCAGGGTGGTGAGAGTGAGGTAATGAGAAAGGGTCATAAATACGAGGTACAGCGTAGGAAGGCCATTGGTCGCTTGGAGAACGAAAGAGGCAAAGGTGGCCCTCTTCCCGTACTCTTGGATTGGACTTTTCTGGAAAGAGTTTCCTTTTACTACTATTATTCCCATTTCCTTTTCTGATGCCAAAACCTACCCCAAACTCTTAACACATTTCCATTTCCCTTTCCCATTTTCCACTGTGCTCTCTATCTAGTACACTCACAATTACAAATCATTCATCTGTATTCCCCAAAATACCCTCCTCCGCCACCCCAAATTACTTTCCCACTTGGGTACGCCCACAGGGTAAAACTTAGTCATGATCCTAAAAAGATAAAAATGCTTGGAGGCGTGGATGCGACGAGAGTTGAGGACCTTTGTGATTACTTGCGTTTAAGTTATTTATTATTTATTGCATAGAAATCATTAACGATTGATTACAAGCTAACAAAAGCTAGTTTTGGGTAATTATCTATCTTTGGCACTGCTTGCGCTGTCTATTTCCATTACTGGGTAATTTGCTTTGGAGAGAGAGAGAGAGAGAGACGCACTCCCCCTCAGATGCTTTTCGATTTGGTTAACGTGGGAAAGTTGTTTAAGAAAGAGATGGTTCTTTCTTTCCCAATTTCCGCCACTCATTTAATTCTCTCTCAATCTCGGTAACAAGGTAAACACAACTTAAATAAATACATAAGAATATAGATTTTAGTTATGACTGAATCATTGGCATCTCCCTCTTGGCTTTAATAATTTGGTTTAACTCCACTAGAGTTTTATGAAAAAAATTAAGGAGTTTATTCGGGTAGAAATTTTGTTGTTCATAAAACTTGAATTCAAAATAGTAAATTAAAATATCAAAATACTTATTTTTACAATTTAATAATATAAGTAATTTTTTATCCATAATTTTGTCTGATTAATTTAAGGATGTTTTGTTTAACTTTTTTTCAGTTACACTTTATTCAATAATTATTGTGAATCTAACATATGCACTTCACATTTAAGATGAGAATATATAAAATTAATATTTTTTTTATTACAAATACAAAGTTAACTCAGCTTTAAAATTATTTGTGGGACAACAAAATAATTCCAGTCTTAACTGTATCTATGTTTCTTATTTTAAAAATAAAATCTAAATAAAGATTATTATTAGTCACACTAATATACTTTAAAAAAAGTTTAATTTTAATATATTAATATTGTATTATTTTTATAAATAATTATTCAAAACTGTATAATACTAAAATACATAAATAAAAATTAAATTAAGGAAAAAGGACATTGAATTGAAGAGAGTGAAATTATGTGTGTATTGAAAAGAGAAGGAAGTGGTTAGAGAGAGGAGAGAGGAGTGAGGAGTGAGAAGAAAGGCATCGTGTGTATGTAAGAGTGTTAAGGGAGAAGGGTGAGATGCTTTCGGCTAAGCTTGCTCAAACTGGCCTCGTCTATGCTGTATTGGGCACTTGTGGAATACAAACATCATTCAACATCTCTTTTACTACATTTTTGCAACACCTACCCCTCCTCTCTCTCTCTCTCTCTAACTCGTCCTAGGTTTTGATTTTCTTCTGTGAATTTTTCCTACTACACACTCAACCTTTCCGTCCACAACCTCCTCCTCCTTTTTTCTTCTTCTCACATACTCTCTATCTCTCTCTGTATATATATTATTTTATTCCAATCAAGAGAGAAAAAGCACAATACGCACCCCGAGACACACTCACACAGAGTTTAACCTTCCTCTGCAGCACTGCAGGCCAACCCAAATTAACTTTTTATTTTCAAAAAAAAAATATTAACCAAGAGAGAGAGAGAGAGAGCGTTTATTTTTTTAATTATTATTCCTGATGTGAGAGTGGGAAATAATAATAAAAAAAATCTGTGTTACTTACTGGTTTCTCTTCTCTTTCTCTTCTCTTTTCAATAAGGCCTGTAACTATAACTGTAACTGCAGCTGAAGGGGAGAGAAAGAGATCAGAGAGAAAAAAAGAATGTGGGATCTCAATGACTCACCCGATCGGAGGAGAAAGGTTGAGGAATCCGAAGAAGGTTGCTCTTCTCTCAAGAACTCCATAGACGGAGACGACGATAACAACAACAACAACAACAATAATTATAAGGGAAAGAGAGTTGGATCTGTTTCCAATTCAAGCTCCTCCGCAGTTGTCATCGAAGACGGATCAGAAGAAGAAGAACAACAACAAGAAGAAGGTAGCGTCGTAAGAGCAACAACGGACATGAAGAAGAGTAGAAGAAGCAAGATATTCGGGTTCTCAGTAACCCACGGTGATGATGATGAAGAAGATGAAGATGAAGATTCCATGGATAGCGAGAACCACAGCCAGGTAGTGACTCGGCAGTTTTTCCCCATGGAGGAGGCTGATATGGCCGCCGCATCATCACCGGCTGGAAGCGGCGGTGACGGTGACGGCGACGGCGACGGAGGTGGCTCTACTTTCCCTCGTGCTCACTGGGTAGGCGTGAAATTTTGCCAATCAGAAACACTTGGTGCTGGAAAATCATCACTGGAAGCTTCTCAACCCATGAAAAAAAGTCGCCGAGGACCGCGGTCAAGAAGCTCACAGTACAGAGGAGTCACTTTTTACAGAAGAACCGGTCGATGGGAGTCTCATATTTGGTTAGTCCATTTATTCTTGGAATTCAAGGTTTTTTTTTTTTTTTGAAAGAATGAAAGAGCTCAACACTTATAGGGAAACTTATTGCAATTGAAGTTTTATTTTATTTTTTTAATTTACGTTTTGTGTCCTTGGATGATGCAGGGACTGTGGAAAACAAGTGTATCTGGGTAAGTTGTTATATGTATGTTAATGATTATGTGCATTATTTTGTGTGGGGATAGTTATAAGTGGCTAAAACATGTGTGGAATTTCGTTTTTTTTTTCTTCTTTTGTGGGTGTATTTGGTAGAAGAAGAAGAGAGACAAACAAGAGTGTACATACATGTTTTTATTATTTGTGTGTAGTGGGGGAAATTTTCTCTTGTGATGACTGACGAGATGGTTTTTGTCTGGGTAAAATTTGTCTAGGTGGATTTGACACTGCACATGCAGCTGCTCGGTGAGAACTTTAATTTCAACAGAATCCAATCAAATATCAAATATATAATATATAAATAATAAATAATAAACGTTTTATTTTTCTTTCTTTCTTTCTGGGAAATTTTGAGTCTCAAGGGATTTTCCTTTTTTTTTTCTTTTTTAATTTCTATATGGCCAGTGCATACGATAGAGCAGCGATTAAGTTCCGAGGAGTGGAGGCAGACATCAACTTTAACATTGAAGACTACGAAGAAGACTTGAAGCAGGCAAGTTGTGAATATTTTCGTTTATTTATTATTATTCTATAAATAAATAAATAAATAAATAAAAGGCGTTTATCTTCAACTGTGGTGGTATAAGAAGCACTACATACACCTTATCTTCTATATATATATACCGTTATAATAATATTTTTTCTTTTCTTAATTTTACATTAATCTGGATTTAAATGCGGTGTGTATTTTAAACAGATGAGCAATCTGACTAAGGAAGAGTTTGTGCACGTTCTTCGCCGACAAAGCACTGGGTTTCCAAGAGGAAGCTCTAAATATAGAGGTGTAACTTTGCACAAATGTGGAAGATGGGAAGCTCGAATGGGACAATTTTTAGGGAAAAAGTATATATGATTCTTCATGCAGTTCTTAATTATTATATTATATATGTATATTTGTCATGAAATAGAGTCTAAGCTTATTAATAAATTTGATTTCACTAGGTACGTCTATCTGGGTTTGTTTGACACCGAGATTGAAGCTGCAAGGTATCTACTTTTCGTTGCCTTGTCAATTTGCTTATTTACTTTTTAACATTTCAATTACTAGATTGCCCATCTTCTAGGGTTTTAAATTTTTCTTGCACATTCTTTGTAGGGCCTATGATAAAGCAGCAATAAAATGCAACGGCAAAGAGGCCGTCACCAATTTTGATCCCAGCATCTATGAAAATGAGCTTAATTCCGGTGAGTAGTGTATGTGGACTGTAATAATAATTTCTATCTAATATTTTATATATACATAATTCGATTTTTTAATCAAAATAAAATTAGAATCTTGTTTTCAACCATAAAAAATGACACATCAGTATTTCTGTATGTTATTTTAAATATGGTCGCTACTTTTATAAAGACATTTTCAGTTTACAATATCATGTTCACATGAGAATGTGGATCTAGTTATACAAAAAAAAAAAGGTCAAAGATAGTATTAGGTATTTATTTACTCATATTTTTATTATTTTCATTAACATGTAGTAATAATAATAATATATTATTGGGCAGTAGAACCCACAGGTAATGCTGCAGATCACAATCTAGATTTAAGTTTGGGCAATTCAAGTTTCAAATCTAGCAACAATAGTCGAGCATTGGGGAATCACACCACAAATGTTCAAGATCATCCCCAGCAGCTCATGCCATCTGAATCCAATTGGCGAAATGGTGCAAGCAAGCCTAAGGTTCATTAATTATAAGGTTTTCGTTAATAATTACTTGTTACTCGGCTCCAAATAATTGTCTATTTGGATTTTGGACAAAGTAGTATAGTAAAGAAAACAATATATTGGAACACAATTTATAAAACAAAAATACACAGATTTTTCCATGTACTACTTTGTCTGAATAAACAATTATTTAAAAGCGCACATAATTGATTTACTTTGTCGAATTTCCTAATTTATTTGGTTTTTGAATTTATTTTTAATCTAGCTGGTGAATATCCTACCAAAACCGTGCAATAGAAACATGGAAGCACATGGAGGAAGGGATTTGCACGGAGAGAGTGAAGCCTTGAGGATGCTGAGTCAAACCCACATCCATTCTACTACTTGTTCAGCATCTAATGAAACGCAAAGATATGGACCCTACAGGTCCCCAGGGGAGCCTCAAATGCTTCACAATTTTGCACATCTTCAACCACCAAATTTTTATGTGGGTACCTCTCCCATTAAATCTCCCTTTAGCTCATCATGCATCAAAATGGGTGAGACATAGATCAAGAACAACCACCCATTATCACCAACACATATAGTATACAATTATTCCTGAAATTTCATATATGTTTATTACAATTGTGATTTATTATTTTTCTAAAGTTATGTCTCTTTTTATTTTCAATGTTTTTTATAAAAAATATTATGTTCACGCCAAAAAATCAGCCATAATATATTTGTATATAAATACATGTATAATTTAACTATTTTTAATGTATAATTTGTATTTCAATATATATTTTACACTCAATTATTTTGATATACTCTTAGTATGGCTATTTTTTATATCGAGCCTATTCACCTCTTTTGCTAATTGGTCGGGTGTGAAAATAATCTATTTATTAGTGAAGAGAAGTGAATAAGCTTGATGTCTACTAAAAAAAAAGGTACAATTATCATTTATGATTTAGCTGTCCATGATTGTTTTTAATCATATACACATAAGGCCAGATCTTTTCTGTACACAAAAAAAATCATATGCACAGTTGTATTATTTAGACAATTTGGAACAATTATGAGGATGATTAATATATATGTGTGTGGATTTTATACGTTTTCTTAATTTTTATTCCTATTTTTCTATAGTTATAAAGCTTTTTAACTAAAATTTCAAATTATTAACACTAATTACCATTTTTTTTTTGACAAATTTTACCAATTAAAAATCGTTTGGTATAGAAAACATTTAGTAGATGAAGAAAAAATAATAGCCTAACACATGATTCTTGATATATATTGATTTATACACAGAAAGCAAGATGATTCTTTGCCCTTTATGTATATACTTATTTGACAAACTTTTTTAAACCTTGTTGCACATGTGAATAGGACTAACGAGTTCAGAATGAGTAACAAAATGAGTCATTCTATTATTTATTTATTTATTTACCCAAGTGCAGTTCTCCAGCAGCAGTAGTAATGGAGGTCGCATTGGGAATGATCTTTCATTATCAATGGCGGATCATCATCAACAACAGTTGCAACCAGGACCTCCACACCATTATTTGGCCACTGCTGCAGCATCATCAGGATTCCCACCACAGATTAGTAGACCCTCTTCTCATCACCAAGGTTGGCTGCAGAAAAATGGCTTCCACACAATTATGAGACCCTCCTAACTCACTCCACTCTTACCCTTACCCTTCTTTACATATATGGGAAAAAAATGTAAATGTCATTTTTTATTTTGATTATTTGTTAGAAAGACAAAATGTTTCTTTATAATTCCAAAGTTTTTAATGAGTTTCTGACTATTTAATTAACTGGTCTAAGCAGCTTTTGATACATTATTAGTAGATTTTCGTTTATAGAGGCCACTTAGACCCGTTAGTTAAATAGTTGGGGATCAATTAGAAATTTTTGAATTGTGAAAGGACATCTTATCTTTGAAGCAAATCATCAAAGTGGAAAATGACATTTACTCAAAAAAAAAAAATTAAAAATTTTCCTGCCTCCCCATTTTATATTTTCTGATTAAAAATAATGATTATATAACATACATGCTCACTCTGCCCCCTTAGTAACAAAATTATGTTCGGATGACGTAGTATTTTTCCAAACATACCATTGATGTCACTCACCAGAATTGGGAGAAGAAATGTGAATTTGCACTTCTTGTTGTGGGACCTACAATTTTGTCCTAAGGTGATGATGATATAGTGTGTTTAGAAAGGTTTGTCATCCAAACATTACATTTCTTTAAAATTTTCTTATTTTGGCATGTAAAGATGGAAGCAACACTATTGTTATGTCCAACCCAGACTCAGAACCCCTACTACTATATACAAGAACAAAAGCTTTTACTATTGAGGTGAAAGAAGCGGATAACACATGCAAGAAGGAAAAGTGACCCAAATTAGGAACTCAATGCAATGGTCTAATGGGTCTGGGTCAGTCAACTAACAAACGGACGAAAATCTTTAACTAGATATATATTATATTATATATATATATTTTCTGGGTTACTACTGACTAAAATTTTCCGATCTTATATATATATATAATTCCGATTTATTGCTTTTCAGCGTTATGGTATTTATGACAGCACCTATTCGTTTCTTAATTTGGGATATATTGCTATCACATATTCACATGGTTGTCAATTTGTTCCTCTTATATTATTTCTCTTTGCTTCGTGGGTGATTGGTCTTGGAAACTTTGCCAAAGAGAAATAAAAGATGCTAGCTACTATACCCACCCTCCTTATAAGGGTAAAATGCTTGATTGCTTCAATGATAATAAATAAATACATAAAAGCGAGAAAATTGTATGATTGACAATATAAATAATATACATAGAGATTACACACTTTTCTTTTTATTTTTTTTTAGTTGTCTTGTATAGTAATTTGATTTAGTTGTTTATATATCATAATGGTAAATTAAATAATGGGTCAATTTTTTTTTTTTTACGAGAAGGGTGAAGCTGAAGCCAGCAGGGGAGAAAAATAAAAAATGTATTTTATATATTTATTTATTTATTGGTGTCTTGGAAATATCATGGGATGGTGATGAATAGTCTCCATCAACGGCGTCCTTTGAATCAGTTCTCTCGGCCAAAAGCAGTCAGACAAAGCTATTATTACGAGAGGGACCTATCATTGTTCGTCTAAAGCCTCAAAAGGACACTGATGCATGGAGTGAGAAAGAGTGTGAGAGAGGACGAAAAAGAATAAATAAAAAGAAAAAAAAAGGAAGCGACCAAAAGGGTATAATGGTGAAGGGACTATATACCATTTTAAAACCACAGCTTGTCAGTTTTTCAACTTTTACGAGTAAAAGTAACATATTATAACAATGTTAATTAAAAAGCAAACAATAGGTGTGTTGGTTGGTTCAACGGTTTCATTATTGTAGGTTTAAGATTTGGTAACACTTTATTAAGAGAAGGTTAGTGATAACTTTGTCAAAAATAATTATAAAATATCTTATAATAATTTTTTTAGTTTTATAAAAGTACCTAATTAATATATCTTATTTTTTCGTTCTTTTGTGTTCAATGTTTTTGTCTTAAGATAGATTTGCTACTCTCTTTTTTATATATGTACTTTCTTTTTCTAATAGCAAAGAATCAAAGATCTTGTTTTAGATTTTTCTTACAAAAGCTGAGGAGCAATTGTTAGAGACTAGACCTAGTTGAATAAATAGTTTAATTAATTTTTTTTTGAAAAAAATTGTTTAAATAATAAATACTTATATTAAAAGTAATTTATAAATAAATTATTTTATGTTTAATTTTTTAGTTCTAAAAGTGTTTATTTTAAAAAAAAAATGTGATAAAAAGTTTTTTTATTATGAAAAAAGTCATTTTTTTTAACTTCTCCATAAATATTTAAATAGCTTCTTAAAAAACTACAATTTAATTTTAAAAATTATACCAAACATTAATACTACTATTTTTTATAAGTAAAAAACTCAAAAAAAATAACTTTTGAAGCTTCCAGGATGAATCCTAAAAAGAGTATCTACATATAGATTGAGAAGAGAAAAATCAACTTAGAGAGATTTAGAGTAACCAATCATAACACCTCATCTGACAAATTATTATCAAAAAATAAAAATATTTATATTTTTTACAATAATTATATTAAAATATTACTATTTTAATGTTGTCGTTTTTATACTCATTGATTCTATAAATACTATTTACACATTTTTATTAGGACAATCTACCTAATTAAATAAATTCTGTAAATTGTTTACCTGAATACATAAAAGAGAAATCTCTTACGTACGTGTGCAATTTCAATTTTATGTAAACTGTGGGAGCTAACCACGGTTTCTAATTTGTATGTAAACCGTTGAAGGCTACAAGGTTTTATGGTTGGAAAATGTTGGGCATAATCCGTGGCTACCTACCACGGATTATGAAGGAAAAAGCTAAGGCATAAACCGTGGTTGCTTCCCACGGTTTATAAAGAGGAGGACTTGAACGTAAACCCACATAGGTTCCCATGGTTTACATGCAAAGTATAAATTATATGATCAAATTTTTTTAAAACCAAAATTTTTTATTTTTTATTCTTAAATTATATGATCAAATTTTTTTATTTAAATTAAAAAAATAAAATAAAGTCTACCAATATCTAGTAAACAACGGATCTGTAAATTTATTATTTTTTTAATTTTTAAACTAAAAAAGTAATTTTTTTTAATATTAAAAAAATAAAAAATTCTAACAATATACAAAAAATAAAAAATTTAAAAATTTAAAATTTTTAAATTAATTTATTCTTAATTTGTGAACAAGTGCAGCTAAAAAAATCAATTGTCCGGGTGTAGCATTATCCGGTGAATAAAAAAATAAAAAAAATATATTATTAAAAAAATAAAAAATTTTAAAAAACTAAATTTCTTATTTTTGAATTTTTAAATTATATGATTAAATTTTTTTATTTAAATTAGAAAAATAAAATAAAGTCCACCAATATCTAGTAAACAACAGATCTATAAATTTATTATTTTTTTTATTTTTAAACTAAAAAAATAATTTTTTTTTCTAATATTAAAAAATAAAAAATTCTAACAATATCCAAAAAATAAAAAATTGAAAATTTTAAATTTTTAAATTTTTTAAATCAATTTATTCTTAATTTTGACCAGGTGCAGCTAAAAAAAAGTCAACTGTTTGGGTGTAGTATTATCCGGTGAATAATAAAATAAAAAACTATTATTAAAAAAATTAAAAATGTTAAAAAACTAAATTTTTTATTTTTAAATTTTTAATTATATGTTTAAATTTTTTTTTAAATTAAAAATATAAAATCTAGTCCATCAATATCTAGTAAATAATAGATCTACACCCGGACAATTGATTTTTTTAGCTGCACTTGTTCACAGATTAAGAATAAATTAATTTAAAAATTTTAAATTTTTAAATTTTTTTATTTTTTGTATATTGTTAGAATTTTTATTTTTTTAATATTAGAAAAAAAATTATTTTTTTAGTTTAAAAAGTAAAAAAATAATAAATTTACAGATCTATTCTCTACTAGATATAGCTGGACTTTATTTTATTTTTTTAATTTAAATAAAAAAATTTTGATCATATAATTTAAGAATAAAAAATAAAAAATTTTGGTTTTTAAAAAATTTGATCATATAATTTTTACTTTGCATGTAAACCGTGAGAACTTATGGGAGTTTTCGTTCAAGTCCTCCTCTTCATAAACCGTGGGTAGCCACGGATTACATACAAACTAGAAATCGTGGTTAGCTCCCACGGTTTACATAAAATTGAAATTGCACATATACGTAAGAGGTTTTTCTTTTGTGTATTCAAGTAAACAATTCACCGAATTTATTTAATTAGATAGATTGCCCTTTTTATTATCATAACTTCTTTCATTTTTTTTAATTTTCTTTTACAAATTTTTCCATTTATACTTCTACTAATATATTTTTTTTAAAAAATATAAATCACTTTTTTTTTAATAACTTACCATTTTTTTCAAAATCTAAATACTCAACAATCTCACATTTAAACTCTCAAAATTTAAATAAAAACTTTACAGTACTAAGTACATTTCAAAATCCAAATTCATAAAATCTTCATAATTTCAATTTTCAAGTTCTTTATAATAATCAATTTCTTATTTTTTTTAACCACATAATCAAAATTCAAAAATACCACAATATCCATCCCCAAACATATTTAAATCCTCAATCGAAAATATAGCCTCAACATCCTTGTCATTTGAAACTCAATTCAGTGCATCGAGGCCTGACTCAGTTAATGTTGGTGGCTCTTCTAATTCATCAAATCAAAGTTTGATACGCTCTAGTCCAAAGTTGCAATATTCAGATTTTTCTAACCTTTGTGGAATAGATGCTATCAACCTCAATGATGATAAAATTGAAAATCGTAGACAAGATAGCATTCAATACTGACAATGTGAAGAGAATGTGATATTGATCAGTGCATAGTTGAATGTTTTAACTGACCCTATAGTCGGTACCAACCAAAAGGATAAAACATTTTAGAATTAGATCCACGACTACTGTGAAGAATTTAACCCAGGCATGAAAGGGAGGGGCGTAATTGCTTCTAAGAAACTATGGTATAAGATCAACAAGAAAGTTGTATAATTTGCTAGTTGTTACGATTGAACTACGTAAAACATGAGTTGTTCGAACTTTGATAATATAAAAGAGTTGCCCTATAAACTCTATTCAAAAAATTATAGCCAAAATTTTTTTTGAGAGACATTTGAATATGTTTCGTTTGAAATAAAAATGAAAAAATCAACTACCAACACAAAATGGAAGTTTAAAGAGAACCGAGGTTAGTGCAACTAGATCATACTTATCATCATCAAATTCAAAAATACCGTTGACTGAAGAAATTGGTGTGAACTCCCCCGTTTGTCCTCAAAAATCAAAGAAGAGCAAGAGAAATGATAAGTAAAAAGTACAAATATTTGAAGACTTTGATGAAAAGAAATCATGAGTAGTTAAAAAATTATCTTTCATGCAACATATTATGAATGCTAGGAAAAAGGAGTTACTCGATAGGAAAAAGAAAAGAGAAGAGGAAAGAGAATATAAAGAAAAGATTATACCAATCGAGAAAAAGGAGTTACAAATTCAAATGGCAATAAAAGAACAAGATTTATAAACTTAGAGGTACATTAAAAAAATAGAAATAAATGCAAAAAGAAAAGAGAAATAGAGAGGATGACAAAGGAAGGAAAAGGAAAATGAATATATAAATACTTAATGTCGGTACCTTTACAATGAGTGAAAAATAACGAGCTTTTCATAAGATTGCATACGAGAAAATTATTGCAAAGCAGTTTACTTAATTATTGATTGTATTCCTACCGCTAAGTAGTATTTTTAGCATTATTTGTTTAATTTTCATTACGTATTTTCATTTGCAATGTACTCTGTTTTATTTTATTTGGGGTATATTATGTTT
Source organism: Arachis ipaensis (assembly GCF_059453495.1). NCBI lineage: Eukaryota > Viridiplantae > Streptophyta > Magnoliopsida > Fabales > Fabaceae > Arachis > Arachis ipaensis. Next base: position 20,218,404 of record NC_142436.1, on the reverse strand, counting down.
TATTCAAATGAATCAATAATATTATGAACTACCATTTATGAAAGTAATTGTTGCACTACTACTTATTTTCTAATTGTTATAAACAAACGATTAAAAATTAGCTATTATAAGTTAGTCATTTCAAAACTAGCCGTTATGAACTAGTCATTGTAAAAGTAGGCATTAGGAAGTAACTAGTTATAGAGATATTTATAAATATTAATTATCATTCATTTATAATTCATTTGGTTTTTCACCCTACAAGATTACTAAACAATTCATTTCAACAAATAGTTAGAAATTCTGATAACAATAAGAATTTTGATGATATGCTTAATGAAGTTTTGTAGGGCAGAAGAAGTTAAGATAACACACTCACGGATAATTGGATCAATGGATATTTGTTCAATGATTAGAAGAAGACATAAAAAAAATCCCTTCCTCAGCTGCTGTAAGTGGATCAATGGAGATCGAAAAACATGACATAATCACTTTTTCAAAGATTATGTTGTAGAAGAGCCAGTGTATCATGTTAAAATTTTTTTATGAAAGTTTCGAATGAGAAGACATGTATTCATTCGGATAGTAGATGACTCTCAAATGTCTATCCATATTTCCAAATTCCAACATGTTGAGTTTGAAAAACTTCAAGTTCATTGTGATGATTAAACATTGTTAAAAATATTAGAAATTATTAGTTTGTCTTTAAAGCTTCAAATTATTTAGTTAATAATTTCTGTTTTATGTGCAGATCTTGGTCATTGGGCATAAAGCAACTTAAAGCCCAAATATGTTAAGAAAATATATTCAGCCTTGCACAAATATTCTACATGACATATAGCTAAATTATTCATATGTTAGTTGGGCCAGAAAATTATTGAGCAAGCCCAATTAATCTTTGTTACAAGACCAATAAGGTTTGGTCCGAAAATTGGAAGAAGAAAGAAAGCAATGATGCATGCTTTCCTCAGTTAACCACTCTCCTTTTTGATGGAATTCAAATTTAATTAACATTGGTTTAATTGCATTGGTAAGTGGAAAGAGAAAGTTGAAATTAATTTGATTACTTTTATTGCCACACACGTTACTATGCATAGGAATAGGAAATGGGTTTTAATTGTTTTTAATTTTTTTCTTTACTTCCATTGAAAGCTTTTCTCTCTTTTCTCTCTTCTCTCTCTTCACTTTGGTCATTTCAGTGTCAGAGAAGAAGATGGTAGAAGCAAGTAATCAGAAGAAGAAAAAAGAAGCTAGGAAGAAGCAAGCGGCCAAGGTGATGATGGCCCTTGCAAAAGGAAGATCTACAATATGGTGTGACTGAGATCTTTACCACTAATGGCAATATGTGGTGAAGAAGCCTCAAGATCTCCATGACTAAAAATGGTAGCAATCCGATTCGGTCAGAGAAGAAGATCCCTGTGGTATGGCTCTTTCTACTTTTTGTTCATCCATCACAAAAGGTAGCTACTGTAGCTATGTGAAGGAGGAAGCAAAAATGGAACAGATGGAGCTATCAAGGATCAAGCATTCATCAAGAGTCAGAAATCCTTCTTGGGGACCAAGTCAAGATGGAAGGCTCAAATTGATGAAGCTTGATGAGAAAGGATGAGAGAGAGGTAATTGCATGTTGGTTTTTGCTTTCGATTCCCTCTCTCTTCTCTCTGTTCGAACAGGTTTTGGTGTTGAAGAAGAAGAAGTTGGCTCAGTTGAACCATTTCAACCTTGGAAGCTTCCCCTTCTATAATAAGGGTGAACGGCCAAGGGTTGAGACAAGGAGAGTAAGCACAGAGTTCTCATAGCTACCCAAGCTAATAGAAGATCTTCTCCTTCAATGTGTTTCATTTTGTATTTTCTTTAGTTTTGTCTGTCTGAGTCTCATGGTGAAAAAGACAAACAGTGTGAAGTTTGTAAGAAAAAGCCAGTGAATGAAAAAAGGAAGAGTGTACAAAATTAAAGAAAAAGCCATAGGTGTCTTAGAGGTCCTTTATACATCTATGTGTTGTGTATCATGATTCTGTGGGAATCCCCTTGCAAGTTGGGTTAGCACTTAGCAGTTGAAAGTTTGGTAGGTGACCAAGTCAAGTTCAGGATTGGAGATAGAATTGGAGTCTGTAATCTGTTTGATTATAGTGAAATTTTATCATTGTTGTAATGGAGACTGGACGTAGGCTGCATTGCACTTAGTAACTGAACCAGGATACTTCTTGGTGTGATTCTCTCTTTCTCTTCTACTCCATTTCAGTTTCTGCTGCTAAGGAGACATAATTGAAATATATCTCCTGACTGGGTACGAGACAAAAAGAAAATATCTCGTGTCTGGTTATGAGAAAAAACACAGAAAAATTTCCTGGAGCATTCTATAAGGCATCAAGTATTACTCAACGAAAAAGGGACTAAGATTCAACCCTCTTCTCTTAGTCACTGATTACCATCACAACAGAAGGTCTATGCTACAGAGAAAAGAGACTTGTCACCATTATAAAAATGCACTATTATGTAGAAATTAGCATATGAAGTAGCAACTGATGCTGTTAATGATTATGTATGCATAGACGAAAGCATCATAATTGAATACTTAAAAAAATTTATTGAAGATGTGATTTTGGTATTTGAGGCTGAATACTTGTGAAAACTAAATTCAAATGATGTACAACACTTGCTACAAATGGTGGAGGCTCGTGGCTTTCCTGACATGTTGGGTAGCATCGACTGCATTCAATTGTTAATGAAAAGTTATCTAAAGATATAAAAAGGTATGTATATGAGTGGTTATTATGAGGTTGCAACTATAGGACTTAAGATTATGGCATCTACAAACCTTTGAATATGACATGTATCTTTTTCAATTTCTAATTCAAATAATGATATTAGATTGTTCACCAATGTTTGATGATATTCTAAATAATCATATTGCAAAGATAAATTATACTATTAATAGTAATAATTATACTATAGAATACTATTTAAGGAATGATATTTACCTTGAATGGATTATATTTGTAAAGGTTAAATACTTTTTTCGTCCTTAAGGTCTTGGGTCAAAATCAAAATCGTCCCCGACCTTTTTTTCTTATTAAAATCATCCTCAACATTACAAAACGTTATAAAATCATCTTGTGTCCATAAACAATATTTTTGAACGATTTTTCCCTTAAACAAAAATAAAAAATCCTTCCCCTCACCACTAACCCCCAACCCCCTTCATCATCATCACCGAACCTCTTCCTTTCTCTCTTTCTCCCAGACTCCTACTCTCCCTCATCATTTGAGGGAAAAGACAGGCAAAACGAGGTTTGCATCAAAAAAGGGCTTCGTGACAGTCGGATCAGGCTTTCAGTCCCTACCACCATTCAATTGTATGACTTGCAAGACATGTTGGGACTCTCTCTACCAAGCAAAGTCACCGATTGGCTTCTTGATACTACAAAACTTAATATCGATAAGCTTCCCCCTCTTCACTTCCCTCAACCTTGCTTTGAACTGCCGTAAACCCCATTCCCTCTTCTTCTCCATGACCCTTCCTCTTTCTGGATGACAACTACCACAAAATCCAGGTTCTGGAAATTGGACTCTTCTGCTTACTCCTCTTCTTCTTCCAGGTTTCTCAAAGAGAAGGACTTGATGACCACCATGCCTTCCGATAATAATAATAATAATAATAATAATAATAATAATAATAATAATAATAATAATAATAATAATAATAATAAAGCCAAGTGAATCTTCAAATCAAACAATACAAATCATGAGAATCAAGAATTTGGAGGTAGTTACACTACTCAGAGGCTTTTCCCAATGGAGACTACTACTACTAATCCCTTTCAGAGTTTGTTTTTCAAAAACAACAACAAAAACTCTACTCCCAAAGATTTTAATTTCGGGGGCCATGGATTCTTGTTTCCTTCTAGTTCTTGTTCTTCTTCTTCAAGTATTTATAATCACCATCATCAAGTGAGAGATTATTATGGTAGTTATCTAATGATAAATAATGGGAGTTTGATGCAATTGAACCATTTATCTTTTTTGCAAGTAGGCCCATCTAGTTCCTCACAATGATGATGATGAAGGGAGTTGGGGGTTAGTGGTGAAGGAAAGAGTTTTTTAATTTTTGTTTAAGGGCAAAATCATCTGAAAAATATCGTTTATGAACAAAAGGACGATTTAATAATATTTTGTAAGGTTGTGGATGATTTTAATAAGAAAAAAAAGTTGGAGACAATTTTGATTTGGACTCAAGACCTTAGAAACAAAAAAAGTACTTAACCCTATTTGTAATTTGTCTAATCAATATCAAAACTACAAGAGAAGCACAAATTATTTTCGCAATACTATTTAGCTGCATCCACAATATGATTTGTGTGAAAGTCACAATTAGGTCCATTTCAAGCAAAATAGGGGGAACTTCGATTTTTTTTTAAATATTTAACTGTAAGTTGGTGTAATGCGTGATTATGATACAGTTATGTATTTTATTGTGATATTGGAGACTAGCAGTAATCGTTCCTTGCGATTTGTAAGCAATAGCAAAATGACAAAAAAAATAGCAGAAAAGAAAAAAAAATGAAAGGGGCGACTAGAAGTATGATCGGGGCGATTTAGTGTGTGGTGGGGGCGATTTGTGAGGGAGATAAAAAAATTGAGTCTTAGCCCTATACGTCTCAAATTTTGTTATCTCCCTCGTAAATCATCCCCACCATACATCAAATCGCTCCCACCATACTTCTAGTCTCCCCTCCATTTTCTTTTTTTCTCCTTTTTTTTTGTCTTCTTGCTGCTGTCTACAAATCGCAGGGAGCGATTTCTAATAGCTTCCAATATCATCCTAAAACACACAGCTGCATCATAATTATGCATTATACTAAATATAATTTAATATTAAAAAAATTAACCTAAAATTTTGATAGTTTATTTTCTAGTAAAATTAGCCCTTATCATATGATCCATGGTACAATATAAAAAGAAGATACTTCAAAATATAAGAAGAATTCCAAATATTTTTGGAATACCTATATTTCAATAATTTTAGTTAATTTTAATTATAAAAATAATATATAATACAAACAACAACAACAACAACAACAACAAAGCCTTGTCCCACTAAGTGGGGTCGGCTACATGAATCAAACGACGCCATTGTGCTCTGTCATGTATCATGTCTACAGAGAGGCCGTTTACATGTAGATCTCGTTTGACCACCTCACAGATGGTCTTCTTAGGTCTTCCTCTGCCTTTCACCCTTTGTCCATCTTCCATCTCATCCACCCTCCTGACTGGATGTTCTATCAGTCTTCTTCTCACATGTCCAAACCACCTGAGACGCGATTCAACCATCTTTTCCACAATGGGTGCTACTCCAACTCTCTCCCTTATATCTTCATTCCTTATTTTATCCAATCACGTATGACCACTCATCCATCTCAACATCTTCATCTCTGCCACACTCAGCTTATGTTCGTGCTCCCTTTTAGCCGTCCCAACACTCCGTACCATAAAGCATAGCCGGTCTTATAGCGGTGCGATAGAATTTACCTTTAAGTTTTAAAGGCACTTTTTTGTCGCATATAAAACCAGATGCACTCCGCCATTTTGACCAACCTGCTTGGATCCTATGATTTACATCATGTTCAATCTCTCCTTTATCCTGTATGATGCACCCAAGATACTTAAAACTTTTAACTTTTCGTAGGATGTTCTCTCCAATCTTCACCTCTATATTAGGGTTTTCCCTTCTCGGACTGAACTTACATTCCATATATTTCGTCTTGCTACGGCTTATGCACAGACCATACACTTCTAGAGCTTCTTTCCATTACTCCAACTTTTTATTTAGGTCTTCCCTTGACTCTCCCATAAGGACGATATCATCGGCAAAAAACATGCACCATGGCACAGGCTCTTGGATGTGCTCTGTGAGTACTTTCAAGACTAATGTGAAAAGGTATGGACTTAAAGATGATCCCTGGTGTAATCCTATACCAATAGGAAATTCATATACCAATAGGAAATTCCTCTGTCACACCACCTTGAGTCTTCACACTAGTTGTGCCCCATCATACATGTCTTTAATTGCCCGAATATATGCGATCATTACTCTCCTCTTTTCTAAAACCTTCCATAAGACCTTTGGGAGATAAGATTTTCTTAGGAGGAGATTTAAATGGCCATGTTGGGTGTAAGACCCGGTTAATTAATGGTTAATTAACCCATAAATGAGAATTTATTCTAGAAAGCCAAAAATGTTATTTTTATGGCTAAATGTGATAGAGGAAATTGAGACGAGAATTTCGGTACCAATTTTATAGAAATCGGACCAAGATTGGACCGAACGGGCCAAACCGGACCAACCGGACCCAAAGTGGGCCCTTGGCCCAACATAACTAAACCAAAACCCTAGTTTTCAGCACTCTCTCTCCTCACACAACACCAAAACACGCTGAAAATTGAGATGGAAGGGGGAAGAACACTCTCTCAACTTCCTTCTCTCACTTGATCTTCAAACCACCATAACTTTTGATCTAGAGCTCCGATTGCCGCTCCGTTTGCGGCCACGCGTTCACCGCGGAGAGCTCTACAAAACCCATACAATCAATCTTGAGGTAAGCCACGTTTTACTGTTCGAAATTCCAGCCCTTGATTTCGAGTTTCATGAGCAAAAATGTTGAGATTTTGGGTTCTTTGATGTTATAGGACCCAACTCTCTTGAAGGAGAAGGTTAATCTTGTCTCCTTGGACCTTGGGTGTGGTAAGATTCTCAACCCTAGTATAATTTGTTGTTCTATGATGTTTGGGTATTGAGATGTTGTGTATGGGTATGATGATTGTGGCTTAGGTTGTGTATATGTGAACATTGGAGCTTGATTGGTGATTTTGGAAAGCTTGAAAGAGGGTTTTGTGTGATAAAATCTGTTCTTGGAGGTGTTGATACCTTGAGAGCTTGTGGACAAGTGATTTGGAAGTGCTCCGGTTGAGCTTGGGGAATCGGCTAAGGTATGGTTTTAGTTTCCCGTATCTAATATGTAATGTGGTAGGAAATACTTAGGCTAGAGGCCCTAAGATAGGCATTGAATTGTTGGTGTTGTTGAATGGTTGAAATATATGATGTGTTCATATATGTGATTATGAATATTGATGCCTTGATTGTGTGAAATATGAGAAATGCATGTTGTGATACATGCTTGATGGATGATTGAGGTTGAATTGATGGGTGGTACCATGTTGATGGTGAGTATGATGTTGATTATGTATAATGATGGTTAATTGGAAATGGTATTATTGGAAATTGGGATGAGGAAGGATGTATGACATGATATTGTGTTGTCCTTTAGCCATTTGATTGAGAAGTGTTAAAATGGTTGGATGTGGTTTTGGAAACCTTGGTAAAGTGTCAATGTGTGAGTTGAGGATGGCTTGTTTTTGATTTTGGTACATTTTGAATGATTTCAAAGAGAAGGGTTGAAATTGGCATGTTTGATTGATTTTGAAAAGAGTTGAAAGTGGCTTGTTTTGAAAATGGCACCTTGTGGTTTTGTATGAAAACATGGTTTTTGGGCATACTTTGACGGGACATAACTTGGACTACGGATCTCTGATTTGTGCCAAATCTGTTTAGAAATGAAATTGGATCCGGGATGTCCATGCCGTTCGAAGAACGGGTGAAAAACGGTTTAAAATGAGGAAGTTATGTCCGTCGGAAGATTGGGGTTTGAATCTGTAAATTCTGCAGCTTTTAACTTAGAAAATTTTTAGCAGAATGACCCCTCGCGCGTAGGCGCACTTGGTGCGTACGCGCCGTTCTTCGAGAAAGCGCCATCCACGCGTGCGCGTACGCGTGGACCTGTTTTCATCCCAAAGTTGATTTTTGAGTTTTAAAAGCCAAATTTCATACTTCTAAGCCTCCGATCTCACCACTTATGTCTTAAATCATTATGATATGCCTAGCATGAGAAAAAGGGCTAGTGAATGTGGTAACTTGCGAGTGAAGCAAGGGAAAAATGAATGATCATTGAGGATCAAAGATGATTATGTGAGATGCGGAGAATGGCGGTGGAAGTGCTTGTTGTGCCATGGGCCGAAGGGCCGTAATTGTTAATGAATTGGCTGGTTATGGATTTAACCGTGAGCCGGATGGCTAGATTATTGCCGTGTTACGGCGGAGCCATGTTTATGGCCAAGTATAAATGCATATATGATGTTGATTGAATTGTGAAGGTTTGCACTTCCACCATTGGAGATGAGGGTTTCCCTGGGTAGTAGCAATGGCTAGCCACCATGTGCTCCAGGTTGAGACTCGAAGCTCTTTTGACCCTATGTCGTAAGTGTGGCCGGGCACTGTGAAAGGCCCGGATGAGCTCGCCCCCATAAATATTCACCAGTGATGGTGATGGATAAATATTCACCAGTGAGGGTGATGGATATGGATCATGATTATGATCAAGTTTATGATGAGTATAACTCGAGTTGGGGATGCACGACAGAGGGACAGTCCAATGGCTAGCTACCAGGACTTGTCGGGTTGGCTCTATAACCGACAGATGATATCATCAGCCACTAGGGACAGGCATGCATCATAAGCATACTACATGAATTGTTTGAGATTGCCTATTTGACTGCATATTACTTGCTAATTGCCTAAATGCCTTATTTGTTCCTATTTGTAAATCTCTTGTCTGATATAACTGTGTTTGCTATATTATACTCCTGCTGGTTGTTGGGAGGTCTGAAGGAAGTAGAAAGGGAAGTATTAGTTAGACTGAAGGATCTTTAGTTAGTTGCCGCTTACGGTTTAGCTTGTTTATAAGCTTTGATATTTTCTGGAGGAAGTTCTAGGATTGCCTTCGGCTTTCCTCTATTATTATGTATTATATATGTGGAAGCTGTTACCGTACTGGGGACCTCTGGTTCTCACCCATGCGGATTTTGTGGTTTTCAGATGCAGGACGCGAGGCTTCTCGTTGAGGCATGCTGGGGACTTCTGGATTAGCGAAGATTCTTGTTCTCGGGACTCTATCTTGATTTATATATCTTGTTTAGATACTTTTATCTCCATTAAATAATACAAACTGTGATGACTCCTTCTAGAGGGGATTTTGGAGATTAGGTTTTCGGTATTTGTGTCCCTTTGGGTTTTCCTTGGGGTTTTCCTTATTTTATTATATGTATATATTGCTATGCTCGAACCGGTTACCTTCGCAGCCGGATTTTGAGTCTTGATATTCCTGTTTTTGATACTCTTTATATATATGATCTTGCGTTAGCTTATCCTTTGCTCGTTGTGTTAGTGATCGGAGTGTTGCGCTTTCAAGTTGCGGTTTTTGTTTACCCCTTTTTTCTACAAGGCTTCTAGTTATAATCAATCATTCATACTACTATACGTACTAAATTTTTATTTTAGAGGTCGTAATACCTTGCCATCTCTGAATTATGACTTAAGCATAAGTCTCTGTATGGTAGGGTGTTACATTATGGTATCAGAGCAGTTCGTTCCTGTAGAGCCTGAGGAATGGACTGACTATGCTTCTGTGCATTCTCTGTATGTGTGTTATGTGCTGTTAGTATATCTACTTGATATAGTTGGCATAAACGTTCATGAGCATGCATTTGGGACTTTAAAGTACTAAACTTCCGATATTGAGATTGATCAACTTAATATCGATTGTTTGGTGTGTATAGGAACCAGATGGCGCCTCGTGGGCGCGGTAGAGGCCGTGGGAGAGGTCGTACTAATGCTCGTGCGCCGGAGACTAACCCTAATGACCCGTTGAACTTTATGACTGCGTTGGAGAATATGGCTGCTGCTATGCAAGCCACTGCTGAGGCTCTTGGTCAACAGATGAACAACCATGGTAATGACGGAGGTGGAGTTCAGGGCCCGATGACACTGGCGAACTTTTTGAAGGTTAATCCACCTAAGTTCAAGGGAACTACTAGCCCGACTGAGGCCGATACATGGTTTCAGGCTATAGAGCGAGCACTGCAAGCATAAGTGGTACCTGAAGGACAGCGTGTCGAGTTCGCTACCTATATGCTCACAGGTGAAGCGTCGCATTGGTGGCAAGGTATCCGTCGTCTTCTGCAGCAGGGTGATGATTATATCACCTGGGATGTCTTCCAAGAGGAGTTCTATAAGAAGTACTTTCCGACTTCTGCTAGGACGGCCAAGGAGCTTGAATTGTTGCAGCTGAAGCAGGGTACTATGTCCGTATCTGAGTATACTGACAAGTTTGAGGAGCTGTTCAGATTCTCTCGTATGTGTCAAGGGACTCCGGTGGAATATGAGGAATGGAAGTGTGTTAAGTACGAGGGAGGACTCCGGAGTGATATTTTCGGTTCGGTGGGGCCAATGGAGATTAGGACTTTCTCCGAATTGGTGAACAAGTGTAGGGTTGCTGAAGAGTGTGTGAAGAGGGCAGCCGCTGAGAAAGGAAGTCACAAAGGATCATTTCCACAGAACCGAGGGAAGAGCTTTGCACCTAGAGGTCTGTCTTTCAAGAGGGGAGGTTCTTTTAGGAGGCCCAACAACAACTACTCCCAAGGGAAAAGGTTTGGGAAGCAGCCTCAGAATGATCAAGCTTGTACTAGGTGTGGGAGTCACCATCCGGGAGTACCATGCAAGGCCGGATGGGGTTTGTGCTACAATTGTGGAAAGGCGGGGCATAAAGCCGCAAGTTGTCCAGAGAAGCAAAAGCAAGGTGCTGGGAAAGCACAACAGACTGGTCGGGTGTTCACCACCTCAGCTGTGGGTGCAGAAGGATCTGAGACACTCATTCGAGGTAACTGTGAAATGGCTGGTCAAACCTTAAATGCTTTATTTGATTCGGGAGCATCGCATTCATTTATTGCATTTGAGAAAGCCCATGAGTTAGGATTGAAGATCGTAACCTTAGGTTATGACCTAAAGGTACATAATGCTACCCATGAAGCCATGGTAACTAGGCTAGGATGCCCGAAAGTTTCGTTCAGGTTCAAGCAGCGTGATTTTGTCCATAATTTAATCTGCTTACCGATGATCGGTCTTGATCTTATCTTGGGATTGGACTGGTTATCTGAGAACCATGTCCTACTTGATTGTTCTACAAAGTCAGTGTACTTTATGCCGGAAGATACAGAAGGGCCGGTCGTGGTGAATAATTATTACTTGAATTCGATGATGGTGAACTGTTTTGGAATCGAATGTCAGGGTATCCTGTTGTTAACCGCTGGTGTTTCGGGTGATGATCAAAAGTTGGATCAGATTCTGGTAGTGTGTGAGTTTCCGGAAGTGTTTCCCGATGATATTGAGGAATTTCCACCTAACCGAGAGGTCGAGTTTGCTATTGAGTTGGTGCCTGGGGCGGGACCAATCTCAAGTGCTCCTTATAGGATGTCACCGTTAGAGATGGCCGAGCTAAAGTCTCAGTTAGAGGAATTGTTGGGTAAGAACTTTATCCGACCAAGTGTTTCCCCGTGGGGTGCTCCAGTATTACTGGTAAAGAAGAAAGATGGAAGTATGCGGCTCTGTGTGGATTACAGGCAGCTGAACAAGGTCACCATAAAGAATAAATACCCATTGCCGAGGATTGATGATCTCATGGATCAATTACAAGGAGCTGGGGTTTTCTCCAAGATCGATTTGCGATCCGGTTATCACCAGATAAGGGTGAGGGGTGAGGATATCCCTAAGACTGCTTTCAGGACTCGTTATGGTCATTACGAGTATACTGTAATGTCTTTTGGGTTGATGAACGCTCCTGCAGTGTTTATGGATTACATGAATAGAGTGTTCCATCCGTTTCTGGATAAATTCGTTGTTGTCTTCATTGACGACATACTAATTTACTCCAAGACCGAAGAAGAGCATGCGGAACACTTGCGGACCGTGTTGCAAATTTTAAAGGAGAAGAAACTCTATGCGAAATTGTCTAAGTGTGAGTTTTGGAAGGATGAGGTAAAGTTTTTGGGTCACGTGGTGAGTAAGAGGGGAATAGCCGTAGATCCAACTAAGGTGGAGGCTGTGATGGAATGGAAGCAACCAACCACAGTAACTGAGATAAGGAGTTTTCTGGGTTTAGCTGGCTATTACCGAAGGTTCATCAAAGGCTTTTCGCAATTAGCTTTGCCGTTGACAAAGTTAACTCGCAAAGACACTCTGTTTGTTTGGACTCCTGAGTGCGAGGAGAGCTTTCAGGCATTGAAGAAAAAGTTGACCACTGCACCTGTGTTAGTGTTACCTGAGCCGAACGAGCCTTTTGAGGTGTACTGTGATGCATCGTTGAAGGGTCTAGGGTGCGTGCTGATGCAGCATCATAATGTGGTGGCGTATGCCTCACGACAGTTGAGACCTCATGAAGTTAGTTACCCTACGCACGATCTGGAACTCGCTGCGGTCGTATTGCCTTGAAGGTGTGGAGGCATTATCTCTATGGGGTTAAGTTCCAAGTCTTTTCCGATCACAAGAGTTTGAAATACCTCTTTGATCAGAAAGAGCTTAATATGAGGCAAAGGAGGTGGATGGAATTATTGAAGGACTACGACTTTGAGTTGAATTACCATCCGGGAAAAGCGAATATAGTGGCGGATGCGTTAAGTCGGAAGTCGTTATATGCGTCTTGGATGATGCTTCAAGAGGAGAAGTTGCTCAAGGGATTCGAGAGTCTAAAAATTGGTGCTCGAGAAGTATCTGGAAACTTGTGTTTGAGCCGATTAGAAATCTCAAGTGACTTTAAGTCCGAACTCCTAAAGGCTCATGAAAATGATGAAGCATTATGGAAGGTGTTACCGGCTATCGAGCAAGGAAAACAGTGGAGAGTGTCGGAAGAAAAAGATGGGTTATGGAGATTCAAGGGTAGGATCATTGTGCCGGATGTTGGTACTTTGAGACAAGATATCTTAAGGGAGGCACACAAAAGTGGATTCTCCATTCACCTGGGAAGTACTAAGATGTACCATGATTTAAAGGTGATGTTTTGGTGGCCGGGTATGAAGAATGATGTGGCGGAATATGTTTCAAAGTGCTTAACTTGTCAAAAGGTAAAGATTGAACATCAAAGACCTTCCGGGATGTTGCAACCTTTAGAGGTTCCGCAATGGAAGTGGGAAAGTATTGCAATGGACTTTGTGTCGGGATTGCCAAGGACTAGGACTGGTTTTGATGCTATCTGGGTGATTGTGGACCGACTGACGAAGTCAGCTCACTTTTTGCCCATTCGGATGACTTACACCCTTGAGGAGCTAGCTCGGTTATACATAAAGGAGATTGTGAGACTCCATGGTGTACCTGCTACTATAATCTCTGATAGAGATCCTCGTTTCACTTCGAGGTTCTGGGGTGCATTTCAGAAAGCTTTTGGAACCCGATTAAGCTTGAGTACAGCTTACCATCCTCAAACAGATGGTCAATCTGAGAGGACGATCCAAACACTAGAGGATATGTTGAGAGCTTGTGTTTTGGACCAACCGACGAGTTGGGATCGGTATATGCCGTTAGTGGAGTTTGCATACAATAATAGTTACCATGCGAGCATCGGAATGGCTCCGTATGAGGCATTGTATGGGAGGAAATGTCAATCTCCACTATGTTGGTATGAAGCTGGAGAGAAAGGCTTGTTGGGGCCAGAAATGATAGCTGAAACCACTGAACAAGTCAAGAAAATCCGAGACAGGATGCTTACGGCGCAGAGTCGCCAAAAGAGTTACGCCGATCAGAGGCGGAAGCCCTTGGAATTTGAGGAAGGAGATCATGTTTTCCTGAAGGTTACTCCGACCACAGGAGTAGGTAGAGCGATTAAAGCAAAGAAGTTGAATCCTCGATACATTGGTCCATTTCAGATCCTGGAGAGGATTGGGCCGATGGCGTATCGGGTGGCTCTACCACCTCATCTTTCGAACCTGCACGATGTGTTTCACGTGTCACAGCTTCGGAAGTACACTCCTGATGCTAGCCATGTGTTAGAACCTGAATCAGTTCAGTTAAGAGAAGATTTGACGCTTCCAGTGGCTCCAGTTAGAATTGACGATACTAGTATCAAACGATTGCGTGGAAAAGAGGTTTCATTAGTCAAAGTGGCTTGGAGTCGAGGCGGTGTTGAAGAACACACTTGGGAACTTGAGTCAGAGATACGAACGGATTATCCGCACTTATTCTCAGGTAATTGAATTTGAATTTTGTGGGCAAAATTCCCAATTAGGTGGGTAGAATGTAAGACCCGGTTAATTAATGGTTAATTAACCCATAAATGAGAATTTATTCTAGAAAGCCAAAAATGTTATTTTTATGGCTAAATGTGATAGAGGAAATTGAGACGAGAATTTCGGTACCAATTTTATAGAAATCGGACCAAGATTGGACCGAACGGGCCAAACCGGACCAACCGGACCCAAAGTGGGCCCTTGGCCCAACATAACTAAACCAAAACCCTAGTTTTCAGCACTCTCTCTCCTCACACAACACCAAAACACGCTGAAAATTGAGATGGAAGGGGGAAGAACACTCTCTCAACTTCCTTCTCTCACTTGATCTTCAAACCACCATAACTTTTGATCTAGAGCTCCGATTGCCGCTCCGTTTGCGGCCACGCGTTCACCGCGGAGAGCTCTACAAAACCCATACAATCAATCTTGAGGTAAGCCACTTTTTACTGTTCGAAATTCCAGCCCTTGATTTCGAGTTTCATGAGCAAAAATGTTGAGATTTTGGGTTCTTTGATGTTATAGGACCCAACTCTCTTGAAGGAGAAGGTTAATCTTGTCTCCTTGGACCTTGGGTGTGGTAAGATTCTCAACCCTAGTATAATTTGTTGTTCTATGATGTTTGGGTATTGAGATGTTGTGTATGGGTATGATGATTGTGGCTTAGGTTGTGTATATGTGAACATTGGAGCTTGATTGGTGATTTTGGAAAGCTTGAAAGAGGGTTTTGTGTGATAAAATCTGTTCTTGGAGGTGTTGATACCTTGAGAGCTTGTGGACAAGTGATTTGGAAGTGCTCCGGTTGAGCTTGGGGAATCGGCTAAGGTATGGTTTTAGTTTCCCGTATCTAATATGTAATGTGGTAGGAAATACTTAGGCTAGAGGCCCTAAGATAGGCATTGAATTGTTGGTGTTGTTGAATGGTTGAAATATATGATGTGTTCATATATGTGATTATGAATATTGATGCCTTGATTGTGTGAAATATGAGAAATGCATGTTGTGATACATGCTTGATGGATGATTGAGGTTGAATTGATGGGTGGTACCATGTTGATGGTGAGTATGATGTTGATTATGTATAATGATGGTTAATTGGAAATGGTATTATTGGAAATTGGGATGAGGAAGGATGTATGACATGATATTGTGTTGTCCTTTAGCCATTTGATTGAGAAGTGTTAAAATGGTTGGATGTGGTTTTGGAAACCTTGGTAAAGTGTCAATGTGTGAGTTGAGGATGGCTTGTTGTTGATTTTGGTACATTTTGAATGATTTCAAAGAGAAGGGTTGAAATTGGCATGTTTGATTGATTTTGAAAAGAGTTGAAAGTGGCTTGTTTTGAAAATGGCACCTTGTGGTTTTGTATGAAAACATGGTTTTTGGGCATACTTTGACGGGACATAACTTGGACTACGGATCTCTGATTTGTGCCAAATCTGTTTAGAAATGAAATTGGATCCGGGATGTCCATGCCGTTCGAAGAACGGGTGAAAAACGGTTTAAAATGAGGAAGTTATGTCCGTCGGAAGATTGGGGTTTGAATCTGTAAATTCTGCAGCTTTTAACTTAGAAAATTTTTAGCAGAATGACCCCTCGCGCGTAGGCGCACTTGGTGCGTACGCGCCGTTCTTCGAGAAAGCGCCATCCACGCGTGCGCGTACGCGTGGACCTGTTTTCATCCCAAAGTTGATTTTTGAGTTTTAAAAGCCAAATTTCATACTTCTAAGCCTCCGATCTCACCACTTATGTCTTAAATCATTATGATATGCCTAGCATGAGAAAAAGGGCTAGTGAATGTGGTAACTTGCGAGTGAAGCAAGGGAAAAATGAATGATCATTGAGGATCAAAGATGATTATGTGAGATGCGGAGAATGGCGGTGGAAGTGCTTGTTGTGCCATGGGCCGAAGGGCCGTAATTGTTAATGAATTGGCTGGTTATGGATTTAACCGTGAGCCGGATGGCTAGATTATTGCCGTGTTACGGCGGAGCCATGTTTATGGCCAAGTATAAATGCATATATGATGTTGATTGAATTGTGAAGGTTTGCACTTCCACCATTGGAGATGAGGGTTTCCCTGGGTAGTAGCAATGGCTAGCCACCATGTGCTCCAGGTTGAGACTCGAAGCTCTTTTGACCCTATGTCGTAAGTGTGGCCGGGCACTGTGAAAGGCCCGGATGAGCTCGCCCCCATAAATATTCACCAGTGATGGTGATGGATAAATATTCACCAGTGAGGGTGATGGATATGGATCATGATTATGATCAAGTTTATGATGAGTATAACTCGAGTTGGGGATGCACGACAGAGGGACAGTCCAATGGCTAGCTACCAGGACTTGTCGGGTTGGCTCTATAACCGACAGATGATATCATCAGCCACTAGGGACAGGCATGCATCATAAGCATACTACATGAATTGTTTGAGATTGCCTATTTGACTGCATATTACTTGCTAATTGCCTAAATGCCTTATTTGTTCCTATTTGTAAATCTCTTGTCTGATATAACTGTGTTTGCTATATTATACTCCTGCTGGTTGTTGGGAGGTCTGAAGGAAGTAGAAAGGGAAGTATTAGTTAGACTGAAGGATCTTTAGTTAGTTGCCGCTTACGGTTTAGCTTGTTTATAAGCTTTGATATTTTCTGGAGGAAGTTCTAGGATTGCCTTCGGCTTTCCTCTATTATTATGTATTATATATGTGGAAGCTGTTACCGTACTGGGGACCTCTGGTTCTCACCCATGCGGATTTTGTGGTTTTCAGATGCAGGACGCGAGGCTTCTCGTTGAGGCATGCTGGGGACTTCTGGATTAGCGAAGATTCTTGTTCTCGGGACTCTATCTTGATTTATATATCTTGTTTAGATACTTTTATCTCCATTAAATAATACAAACTGTGATGACTCCTTCTAGAGGGGATTTTGGAGATTAGGTTTTCGGTATTTGTGTCCCTTTGGGTTTTCCTTGGGGTTTTCCTTATTTTATTATATGTATATATTGCTATGCTCGAACCGGTTACCTTCGCAGCCGGATTTTGAGTCTTGATATTCCTGTTTTTGATACTCTTTATATATATGATCTTGCGTTAGCTTATCCTTTGCTCGTTGTGTTAGTGATCGGAGTGTTGCGCTTTCAAGTTGCGGTTTTTGTTTACCCCTTTTTTCTACAAGGCTTCTAGTTATAATCAATCATTCATACTACTATACGTACTAAATTTTTATTTTAGAGGTCGTAATACCTTGCCATCTCTGAATTATGACTTAAGCATAAGTCTCTGTATGGTAGGGTGTTACATTGGGAGAGAAGTGACTGGATATGGGAGTATTCACAGAGGCCATGATTTCGGGGTGATCAATGCCGAGGGTAAAACTATTTTGGACTTTTCCTCAACCTTTGATCTTCTTATCGCAAATACATGTTTTAAAAAAGAGAGACGAACATCTTATAACCTATAAGAGTGGCCTGACAAGCTCTCAAATCAACTTCTTCTTGTTGAGGAGAATCGACCGAAAATTTGCATTAACTGTAAAATTATCTCGGAAATATATTAAATAAAATCCATACTTAAAATTATTAAAATATTAGTATTTTATAAACATTTAAAATTTAAAAAAATATATAATTTAGTCACCTTTAATATTTTGGGGTACCATTGTTAATTATAATAATATTATTACCTTTTAAAAAATATGGAATTTTTTTTGAAATCAAATAAAAAGAACTTTTAATTCCAAAAAAAATTAATTTTTCTTTATTTTTCAGAATCCATTTTTATTTTTATGAGAAAAGGACAAATAGGTCCCTGATTTTTTGTCCCGCGGATATTTTCGTCTCTGACCATTGAAAAATACTTTTAAGTCCCTGACCTTCACAAAACTTGGACGGATTAGTCCCTCCGTCCAAATGCCTCCGTCAGGGACTGATCCGTCCAAATGTCTCCGTTAAGGACTGATCCGTCCAAGTTTTGTGAAGGTCAGGGACTTAAAAGTATTTTTCAATGGTCAGAGACGAAAATGTCTGCGGGACAAATAGTCAGAGACCTATTTGTCCTTTTTTCTTATTTTATTTTGGGAGAAGTTCGCTCAAGTCTTCAGCCAACTTCAACTTCTTGGACGCCTAGCCCCTGTCGACGAACTTTACTAACCTTTCGGCAAACTTTACTATATTCCTGCCTAAAAATAATTACACACACGTTATAAATAATAAAATAATACCTTTTTTTTAAATAAAAGTGTCTTATATCTTTATGGATATCTATAATAAAATTTTCTCATTTTTAAGTGTATTGTTGATTATTTATATATATTATAAAATTTTTTACACGTACTCTCAACCATTTTTTATTCTTTTTTCATTATGTTTATCCTTATTTTTTTATTTTATACCATATTTAAATATTTATTACACTATAAAAAATATTAACAGAGTACAATAAAATACTTATTCATTAATATTAATATTAATAATATTTATTAATATTTTTTACTATACTCATTGATATCTTTATGATCTAACAAATATTATTTATTTTAAATTTAATTAATATATTAATGTACCAATATTAGTGAGTAGCTATTTTATTATACTTATTAATAATTTTGTAATATAATAAATATTTAAATATAGTGTAAAATGAAAGAATAAGAATAAATATAATAGAAAATTAAAAAATTGAGAATACGGTGTAAAAAATTTTATAGTATATGGGAATGATCAATAATACACATAGAAGTGAGAAACTTTTTTTCATAGATATCTTATGAAAATAAATGACGCTTTTATTTTACAAAAATTATTATCTTATTATTTATAATATATGTTTAATTTTTTTAGGTGGACGAATGTGATAAAATTCATCGAAAAATGAAGTGAACCCCAGTCTAAAAAATAAAATTCGTCTCGAAGCTAAGTGAACTTCGTCCAAAATACTAAAGTTTGCCGAGAGTTTGGACGAACTTCTCTCAAAATCTTTAAAAAAAGAGTTTTAAATTCTAAAAGATAAAGATGTGTATTTTTTTAAAAAATATTTTTTTTATTTTATTTCAAAAAAATTCCTAAAAAATATAGGTTTATTTTGAGTCACAACGCTAACTATTTATTCAATGATTTCTTTTATTATAACAGAAACTTTATCTATTTATCTTTTTTTTCAAAACATGAAATATGATAGATTTTATTATAAAGTTTCTTAAATAAAGATTTTTGTTATGTACTTATTTATTTTCAAATTGCATGACTGAATTGTTTATTATATATAATATATTCATATATAATGTGTGATTATGTACTTCTTTGTTGGAGGGAGTAATTAGCTAATGGATTGGTTAGGTTGGGTTCAATGATTCTAGACTTGTGAGTTTAGCAGGGAACAGCGTCTGACTCGTTAATGAATCAGATTCATTATTTTGTTGATAAACTTTGTTATCTTGTTCGCTGCAATGATAATGATAATACACTTTGATAACATAAACATCAATTTAAATAATCATATAATGGCATGTGTGTTTTTTTGGATGTTGCACTTGGTTCAATAGTAAATAAAATAGCATGCAAGCTTTCATCATCACGAGCGTCATACTAGATATTTTTAGGCGAAGAAAAGTAGGCTGCAAATTGTAAATTAAATAATGGTCTTAATTTATTGCAAGGGTTATAGCACCGCAAATTATTTTTTATATTTGGTGGGTGGAGATGATGTTTTGTAGAATTATGGATTATAAAGGTGTTATTTTTAAATGTAAAATTTTTTTATTTAAAATGTGAAAATTGGATTCTCTGATTTTTTTTGGGAATAAAAATTGGAATATTTAATTTGTTAGAAACGAAAATCGAACCCTCCAATTGATGAAATTTTAAAAAACAAAAATCACAATAAACAAATCGGATCTTCTGATTTGATATTAAAAAAATTTAAAAAATCAACTTATAAAATAATGGAACCTACCAATTACTGATTTCCATACCAAAATAAAAACACATGCACTACCAATAGAATTGAATTGCACACATTTCTCTTCCATAATAAAAATTTTTAGCCTTATAGCACATGAGTGCTCCTCATAAATATATTTTAGGGAAAAGAATAAATAGGTCTCTGAACTTTTTATTTGTAGACATTTTATTTTCTCAGAATTAAAAAATACAAAACAATCTCTAACCATTTAAAATGTCCGACATATGGATTTTTCCGTTCAATCTGCTTGGCCAAACGTTACGGATTCAGATTAGGTGGCATTTGTGTAGAATGTGTGTACGTGTCACCAAGATGTTATTAACGAGACTGACGTGGTCTGTTATAGAAAGTTATTGGACATATTAGTCTTTATGCACTAAAATGACGACATTTCAAAAAAACATTGTTCAACGCTTCATATTAGATATGCCAAGAATGCCCATATCAGTCATAGACAATTACAGAAATTCCTAGCACTGATGTTTTCTTCCAAAAAATAGAACGCTTCATCTTCGTCATATCGCCATTGGTGTTTTGTGAAGCAGTTCCAGTGAAGTTTCGTTGTTGTAGCTGCGTCCGCCATGGAGAGTAGTAAGTACATTGTTATTGAAACTTGTACTTCTGCCTTTTATTTGTTATACATGTCCTAACTCCTAAGATAAGATTTATCGGGACTGTAAGTGAGGATAGTGGCTAATTAATTGTGTGGGGTTAGTGAGGTTTAGGATAATATTTAGTGAGGTTTTGGATCATTGTTAATAATGTATGGTTTTGTGTTGTGTTGTATATTGAAAAATGTTGTAGATGGATAATGTATTTTGTGTTCCTGTGTTTCATCATGGGAACTACTTTTCAAGGACATCTACCGGTGAGTTAATCTATCTTCATGGTCAAGTTGAGAAGTTTTTACCCATGGACTTGAATTTTGTCAATTTTGGATATTTAATCACGCTGTGCAAAGGACTGGGATATCAATCATATAAGGAGGATTACTGGTATGATCCGAAAAGCAAGGATATAGAGTCAGGGCTGCATGTACTAAGGGGGGATGCGGGGATCAACCAAATGCGATAGGCTAAGTTGAAGAACAAAGACACTGATGAGTTTTACAATTTTGTTTTATCACTGTTGATGATCCTAAGATTGCAGATGGTGCTTGTGAGAAATATGATGAGGTTGAGGAAGAAGTGGATCCAAATGAGTTGGAGATGTTAGATGACTCATCTATTGATCATGATAGTGATGACAGTGCGAAAGATAAGCTGTATAAACCACCACTTCCCAGTTATGAAAGCGGGAGTGAGAGTGGTGAAGATGATCGATAATAGGAGCATTAGTATTAGAGCTGCCAAAGGGAAGAGAAAACAAGTGTCTCCATTGTCGAAGAAACACATTGAACCCCAGGAAAAGCAAAAAAAAAAAAAAAAAAAAAAGCCACACATGTGTCTAAAAGGGAGAGGTTTAAAGCAAGAAGGGTGGGCTCAACTGAAAAAGGTTTATCAAAGATGAATGGGCCTGCTAAATAACCCAACACAAGTGAGCCTACAAGATAGCCCAATAGAGTTAGGCTTGCCAGGGAGCCCAACACGAGGCCACTAATTGCAGAGTATGTCAGTGATATAGACACAGAAGATGAGGACATTGTGTATGAGTATGAATTTGAGGATCTGCATACCCCTGTCTCATCGGAAGATGAAGGGAACAAACAACATTGGCATGAGTTTAATGAATAGTATGACTTCAGAGAAGGGAGATTTGAGTTTAACACAAAATTTGCTACAATTGAGAGGTTCAAGAGGCTGTGAAGGATTTGTTTATTGCTGAGGAGAGGGAGTTGGTCTGGATAAAAAATGACAAAGAAAGAATTAGAGTTGGCTACAAGGGTGAAGATTGTCCTTGGAGTGCCCATCTCTCATACAATAAACAGCTGTAGTGCTTTCAGGTGAAAACATATAGGAATGAGCATACATATTCAAAAGACCTATGAAGTAATGCAGCTAACCAACACTGGATCAACAAGAAGGTGGAGAAAAGGATGACCAACCATCCCCACATGGCCACACATGAAGCTATTGATTTTTAAAGAGAAGATTTTGATCTTATTGTACACCCTAAGATGGTTTATAGAGCTGTAAGGGAAGAAAAAGATAGAATTATGGACAATGAGGTAGAACAATATGTGAAGTTGAGAGACTACTTGATGGAGATACATAGAAGCAATCCAAGGTCTACTACCTTGCTAGATGTTATTCCCATGCCACAGTCACCCCTACCTTTGACAAAATGTATATATGTTTCGATGCCTCCAAGCTTGGATTTAAGAGTGGATGAAGACCCTTAATTCATTTGGATGGAGCATTTCTCTAACCTTATCATGGGGGCCAATTACTGTCTGCTGTGGCACAAGATGCTAACAACTAGTTTTATGTGATTGTCTTTGCGGTTGCAAGATCTGAATCGAAGGAGTCATGAAAGTGGTTCTTACCATTCTACAAGAGGATATTGGAGATGTGCAACATCATGATTGAAAATTTATGTCTGACCAACGAAAGGTTTGTACCTCAATTTTTGTAGTTAATTTCATTTAATTCATGAAATTTGATCATGCCACTTTCTGATTCAATTAATCAAATGAATGATTTGTTAGGGTCTATTGCCCGCATTGAAAGACATAATGCCGAATGCACCAGTTTGAAATTGTGTCATGCACATGTGGAAGAATTTTATCAACTGATTCAAGAACTTATACATTAGAAAAATTGTGTGGAATTATGCAAGGTGTACTATCCCTGAGTTTAAGGCAACCATGGATAAGCTGAAAGAAGTTAATAAGGATGCCTACTCATACCTGATGAAATTTAATCCTGCAATATGGGTGAGAGCCTACTTCAGCTGTGGTATGAAAGTTGACAACCTAACTAACAACATGTGCAAGTCTTTCAATGCGAAAATTGTTAAGTACAGGTGCAAGCCTATACTCATAATGTGCGAGGAATTGCAATATTATCTCATGAGGCGTATGGTTCAACACAAGAGACTAATAGAGTGTCATTATGGATAGCTTTCACCAATTCAAGAAAAGAGGTTGAAGCGGCTTGTCATACCAAGCAACAAATGGACTGTAGAGTGAATTAGTGATAACAAGTGCAAGCATTTTGAGGTCACCTACAAAGACTCTAAATTTGATGTGGATCTGATCAAGCATACATGCACTTGTAACAGGTGGCAACTAACCGGTCAGTGTGGATTTATATTTTCTTTGTTATTGGTGTTATCATTAATGGAAATTGTATTTTGGTATTATCCTTAGTTGAATTTGTCTTTGCTTTTTTGTTGGTATTATCATTACTTGACATTGTATTTGGTGTTATCCTTACTTGAATTATTTTTACTTTGTTGTTGGGGTTTTCATGAAAAAGGAATGTCGTGCACTCATGTCGTAGCTGCAATTAAAAAAAGATATGATAACCTTGAAGATTATGTGCATCCATGGTTATGTATGAAATCTCTGAAGAAGACTTATGAACACTTCATCCAGCCAGTAACCAGTGAAGAGTTATGGATAAGGACTGATCAAACTAGGCATGCACCCACCAACCATTAAGAGGCTAATTAGTTGTCCAAAGGTCCATAATAGGCAGAAAGACCCAGTAGAAGCTGTAATTGAAGGTAAAAATTTGAAGAGGAGTTTCTATGTGACATGTAGCAAGTGTGGTCAGAGGGGACACAACTATAAGATATGCAAGGGTTTGCCATCGAATCCAAATTGAAAACTAAAGACGAAGAAACCAAAGAAGAATACAATAAAAGCCTTTGACTTTTGGTTCTACCACTGCCACAATCAGCCCCCCAGGCAGAGGTACTTCACAACTTGAAGGATGTTTCTGTCCTCCCGATAACAAATTAAAGGATTTAGTTGTCTATTTTCACATTTTTAAAGGACCAAGTTGTATTTTTTTACTTTATTTGAGGACTTTAGTGTCACATTTCATTTATGGCATTAACATAACATGGTGTTTTAGGGTGAAGAGCAAAATGTAGCTGTATAAACTAAGCAGAACCATTCTGATCAGAACCCCGCTGGCCAGCATTCTATTGAGGCAAATTATGAAAATTCATATTTATTTGAGAAATTTTGTAGAACTTATCTTGACCTTACCAACTGTACATCTCAAGCAATTGCATATTCATTTACAGGCTAGCACAACTCCAAATGTGACCCAACAATCTACTCCAAAAGTCCCATTTGTACCTGTTTCTACAGTCTCTGCAAGGTAAGGTCAAGTACTATTCAAACCTCCAGCCCAAGTTTCAGCAAGGCCAGCCAACAGTACCTTGAGACCAATGCAACCAATTAGGAGGAAGGCTGTTGGCAAATAATAACATGTTCCAACACCACAACAACCAACTGCAAGAGTTAGTGGAGGACCATTTGAGGAGACTTTGGCTGCAGTAAGCACTGGAACTCAAAGAATGTTTAAGTTCATTCCGACCCCAAGAGTAAAAAATATATTAAGTAACTTTTTTCTCAAGTAATATAAACAAATTAGATGTCTTTTGAATTTGGAAAAATTCAAATAATAAAGACTATAACCTTAAAAGCTAAGCTGAATAAACAATACTACTTTAAAAATAGGTAAGCTACCTCAAAAGCAACACATCACTCTTCAAAAGCACATTGTTCAATTTTCAAATACAAAATTGTTAAAAGCGCCATATATATATATATATATATATATATATATATATATATATATATATATATATATAAAGCTTTAAATGTGAAGTAACAAGCCAAATCATTTAGGGAAGCAATAAGTACTCTGTGAAGCTTTGATGAATCCATATTTCATGGTATTTATTTGCTTTAATTAGGTAGATTTTATTGACTTTTCTTGTCTTTATTCATTGAAATAGCATGCTTTGTGAATTCTTTCTTAATTGTGCTTAGTGTGAAAATATGTTTTTTATGCTTAAAATTGCCAATTTTAATTCACTTTTCTCCCATTCGATGCCTTGATATGTTTGTTTGAGTGATTTAAAGTTTCTCAAGGCAATAATGACTTGAAAAAGTGGAAGGAAAGCATGCAAAGTGAAAGAATTCAAGAAATGAAGGATTTGCAAAGTTGTCAATCATGACCTCTTCGCATTAAATTGATCATAACTTGAGTTACATAGGTCCAAATGAGGCGATTCCAGTGGCATTAGAAAGCTAACATCCGGGGTTTCAAAATGATATGCATATATTTGTAGTGGAAATGGTGTTTGGGTGTGCGTACACACACACTTGTGCGTAAGCACAAGAAGAAAATCAGCAAGTGTGCGTAAGCACACTTCTGTGCGTACGCACAAGTCTTGGCACGTGACCTCATTAATTGCAACTCACTGGCAGTGATTTTTGGGCTTCCAGAGCCCAATCCAACTCATTTCTGAAACTATTTCAAGCCAAATTGAAGAGGGATGAAGGGGGGAGCAATTAGGTTTAGGTTTTTACATGTTTTAGCTTAGTTTTTCTAGAGAGAGAAGCTCCCCCTTCTCTCTAGAATTTAGAATTTTTGTCTTAGTTTCTTTTTAATTTTAGATTTTAATTCTTGTTTTAATGTAGTTTCATTTATGTTTCTATGCTTTTTTGTCTTGATCTTCTTAATTTCTTTTGTCATTTTCTCAATTTTTTCATTTTTAGTTTATGAATACTCTTGTCAATTTTGGTTTTATTAATGCAATTTTAATGTTTTATGTTTCTTTGATGCTATTTGAGTTGTTATTATCATTTTATTGCAATTGGTAGTATAGATTTTATTTTTATTGCAATTTATGATATTTTTCCTTTTATGCATGCTAGGTGTTTGATAAAATATCTCTTTTAGCTTTTGTATAGTTTTTCACATTCTTAACTTGGAATTGGGTAATTAGGTGAACTTGAGTTATGGATGTCCATTCCTTATTGTGTTAGGATTGTTAGTTGGTTTGGTTTCCATTGACGCTAGTCTTTCACTAAGTTAATTAGTGAGTTGACTAGGACTTATGGATTGAGATCAATTATGTCCTTTTGACTTATACTCGATGTTAGCATAGACTAATTGGGATTAATTCTATGCAATTACCATATTTTTGGTCCATGACTAGGATAGAAATCCTTAATTCCCAATCCTTGCCAAGTGTTCTTTTTGCCATTTAATTTCTATTTTCATTGCTTTAATTGCTTTCCATTTAATTCCTTGTATGCTTGTTTAATTTCTTGCCTTTTAATTTTCTTGCATCTTGCTATCACAATCCCCAATCCCTCATAGCCAATAATTGAACATTTTCTTGCAATTCCTAGGGAGAACGACCCAGGATTTAGAACTCCTGGTTATTTTGTGTTAATTGTGACAATTCTTGAATTAAACTTTGATTGAGAGTTAATTGTTGGTCTAGACTATACTTGCAACGAGATTCCATATTTTTGTAAAATTTTAGATTAACAATAATTCTCACATCAAGCTTCCATATATGGCAAAAGTCACCGACAAAAACAAAAAGTATATTCTCCTTCATTAACACTTAAAGAATATGAGGATAGTGACTAGAAAGGGTTTCCAATGAGTCTTTTGTAACTCCAAAACTATTTAAACAAAACCATAGAACCTCCTAAAAAAGATAAAGATTTGAGAAGATCTAATATATTGAAATATTTGCTATCAGAATCTCTCCTCCACATCTTCACCTCATAAGTTACTCACTTATGGAGAACAAGAGAACATATTTTATAATCCATATTTTATTGTACATCTGAATTTAAATTATATTCATGTATTATGGGAAGCCTTATATCAATTAGTAAGCATCACTAGGCTATATCTTAGAAGCAGAATAGGATCCTTGATATAAAATTGTTGAGTATGAAAATTTTTCAGTACTCTTACATATTATGTGTGTTCTTATGCCCAATAGTTCTTTTGTATATCTAAGATATGTTTGGTTTCTTAAATAACATCTTTGAACTATCTCAAAACCAAGATGAGTTCTCAATTTAAGTTATTAAGTTTGAGCATTTTTAAACTCCCTATATAACCTTTTGAGTCTTTGTATTTAAAAGATTTCATTAGAACTTGATCCAATAGTGATATCTACTCCTAAAAAAACTTAAGGAAATAATATCTAACGTTTTTAGGTTAGGTTGTGGTCTAATCATAGTCTTTCCTAAGAAGCTTAGAAAATATATAAAGTTCTTAGATTGATGAGGCATCCACTCTGAGACTAGACTCGCTTGCCCTGAGAAAACTTGAGACAAGAATATCTAATATTCTTAGGTTAGGCTGCAATCTAATTTGGGTCTTCTCCGACAATGTTAGGAGAATATTTAAGTATTTTAGATTAGTGGCATATCGAATTTAAGTCACTTCTTAGGTTGATAGGGCTTGAGGCAATAATATATAGGGTTCTTAAATTGGTGAGGAGTGAGGCTGAGTCTTGCATGCGAAAGTTAGGAGAATATCTAAAGTTCTTAAGTTGGTGAGGTATCCAATCTGAGTTACTTCATAGACCTGAGACTACTTGAAAAAATAATATCCTTTGTATATTTATTTTAATAATAGCACTCTCAAGTTTTTTTTAGGCCTGGACGCGGGTATTTTATCCAAACTATTATATATCACTGTGTACATCATCTGAATTCTTAATTCTTTGAATTTCATGGATATTACTTACTTAATTTAAGAGGTTCATCTCTGTTTTTATCTTAAGTTCTATTAGATGATTCAAAATCTTGTATATCATCATCTGGAGTCTTCCAAAGATCTTCGAATTTATCTCATAAATTTAAAGTGTTTTAGAAGCTTTGTTGAGAATATTTAAGTTTATTATTTAAAACAACTCTATCTAAGCTAATAACAAACGTTTTATTCTAAACCTTGAAAGTTGTTTTAAATCAACTAGCAAAAATGATATCTTGAACTATATTATAACATATCTCATTGTAGATAAGTCCAAAGACTTGATAAGCATTCATAGTTCACTTCATGAAAAAAAAATGCTTTATTATGATTCAACTCATTTTCTCATGCTACATCTTTGCTACCTTTAATTTCCCATTTAGAGAATACCACTCTGAGGCAAGGGAAGGAGATGTATGAGGGTGGCCTTTCATGGGTCATGCTCTAAAGGAGATCTCGAATCAATGGGTCATGGTTGGAGGAGGGGTAGTGCATCCAGGGGTCGTGTAGTGAAGGAAGTGCGCATTCATAGATCATACATTGAAAATTAAAGGCAATGACGATTATCATTATAGGAAAGAAAGAAACTGGGACTATAGAAAAATTGTTTGAGGTAATGACAGAATAGGAAAAAGCTTGTAATGTAGTAGGTTTGAGATATAAGGTTCCTTGTTATATATTTCTTTTTAAAATCAATTATTCGTGACTCATTTTTATGGAATTAGGTTGAGGGTATAATGTGGACAAGTTATTGATAATGTTGTGAATTTATTAGAGTTTACAATTCTATTGTTTTAAAAGAGGTTGGATTTGGTTTTTGAAAATTTTGTTTGTGTTAGTCAATAAGCACAAGATACTTAAGAAGGGGTTGAATTGAGTATATAGAAACCAATGATAAAATTCTTACAAATAGAGGCGTCTATGAAATAATTGTATTATTAGATTCGTACTATTACTTTTAAAGAGCTTGCAATTGAACTCCAAGTACTTATAAGGAGTTGTATGTTCCAGTCACTTTAAAACATAAAAACAAATATATGAGAAATAAGTATAAAGAGATTACAAACATGGATTTTATTCTGGTTCGGTTACATCTCTATACCTACATCTAGTCCTCCGACAGCTGTGCCAAAGATTAATCCACTACCAATGAAGCTTAATGAAAGTGGTTGTTAAACTGTTAAAATGTTAACCACTTTTGATATACCTCCCAAAATTGTTCACTGTTTGTATTTCAAGTATCATTGCTCTTAGCAACACTGACTCTATGAATTTCAAGCAATCCCAACTTTAAATATAACCTGTGCACTTTTGATACCTCATAGTATCATCTTTGAATTTTGTTTGTAAAAAGTTTCACCACTTAAAGAGTCATACTTTAATTCTCATAGCCAAGAAAAGCTACAAAGCTGATCTCCTACAAGATATGAGAAATAGTAAATGATAGCTCTATTGAAATAGTAGATGAATAAAAATATATCTCTATGAACAAAACTTGTATGTCTCTCAAATTTTGTAAGAATCTTTTTGAAATGTGTGAAAATTATTATATAATCACAAGAAAACATAGAATGAGGTTTGATTATGCTTTATTACTGAAAATAATTTCAATGAATTTAGTTTATTTATAGACATGCCAAATCTTAGAAACATTGTAAGATAGGTGGGAGAAAACCAATTTGATAAAACTAGCCATTGCAGACTTTTTGCTAAAGAGAGAATTGATTCTTCATAAAAAAATTCTTCATTAGAAGTCATCATATAAATAATTTGAATTGTTCATCTGAGAATAGATTCTTTATCTTTGGAATCAATTCTTTATCACTTGGAATAAGTTTTTCAACTTTGTTCATTATATAAGTCTGTATGTTGTTGTTTTTTATAGCCATGTTATTGCAAGGTCGGATGTGGAAGTGGTACATGGCAAGAGGGAGGTATGCGATAATGTGAGGGTTCCCTTTGAGAAGTTTTCAGGTCGTACCTTAATTCTTCATTCTGATCCAAAAATAAAGTTTGTTTGTGATTGCGAATTGCTCCAATTTGATCTTTTTTGGGATCACTTCTTCTACAACCAAACCAATAATCTTTACATCATCGATGAGAGGAAGAAGGATGAAGAGAAAGAATGGCAACTTAGGGATTTAGTAACAGTGAGATTAAGGGTAGATCTCAACAAGGGGGTCTAGCCCTACTTATCTGAATAAGTAACTACCTCCCTAGATATCTCTTACTATCTCTACCATATCTAAAAGGTAGATCTCAACAAATTTCCAAGATAAAGGAAATGATTATCCACCAACAAAGGTAAAACTATTCCAAAAGGTGGTTATCTATTCTACTATAAATACACTGATACAACTCAAGTATATTCAAGTCCCAATCTACTAAAAATCTATTCAAGGCCCTTGCTAACTTAAGCATCAGAGACTTTTGCAGGTACTACCCCCCCACCTCCTCACGAAGAACTAGGATGGTGGCACCTCGGTACCAGCACAAGTCAGACGCCGCCTCAGAAGGAGTCTAAACCTCATGTTCAGGCCCAAATTATTGTTTCAGGTAACCCTCAAAATATTGGCGCCGTTGCCGAGGACTTGGACATCTACATCCACATATGGCAGACAATTAGTATGAAAACGGTTATACAGTGTATGAATCAGAGCCAGAGCCCCACCACGATGACTTGACGCTGGCATTACCTCCACCTTGAGAGAAAACAAATGCCCTCTACGGCGAAGGAACATTAGGAAACTCTCATCCGCGGTGGATTCATTCGGAGGTCCACCCGCCTGAAGATGAAGAACCGCCCCATCTGACGGAAGTATTAGGGTTAGTTCATGGCCACCGCGAACGATTAGAATAGTTTGAGCTGGAGGCTGAGTGACAACCAGAAGCAGAACGGGAATTACAAAAGAAGTATGACAATGAAAAGAGCTGGAAGAAAAGCTCTTGAGGTTAGAAGCCGACCTCCGAAGACGGAGTAATCAGACAGATTGGGAGGAAAACCCTCTTGGAGGTGAAGATCCATTTGTTGAAGAGATCATGCGAGCCAGGGTTCCCCGAAACTTCAAAAGAAGACATTGAGAGGAGGTTAGAGATCTGGCTCCCGACAAAGAAGTTGATATATTTTCAAGAAATCCCAAGAATTAGGATGCAGTTGGGTAGGAAAAATGTTGAGAATCTAAGGACCTTGGACTCAAACTCAAGAAAAAGGGAAGGTAACCCCTAACTTTGTGAAAAAACCATCATAGACGTATATGAAATGTCGTTCCGACCTATCAAGTCATGGGAAGCAGACTCTCTCCTTAGGGTCGGTAACAATAATCTCAAAGTTCCTCTCATCCTCTCGACTTAAACATAGCCTATGATGCCTACGAAAGGCCTCGGCATATTCATTATCAATAACAGGGGCATGGGTAAGAATAGATAAATCTACCATTTCAAGTCGGACGGAACCTTAATTGACATGCTGTGAACTACTGAACGAGACATACAAACTATACCTACAACACAATAAAATAAAAAATAATCACTTCAAATCGAGCAAAGCAAGCTAACCAATTAGAAGGTCGGGTCAACATCACAGATTCACACTAACTTTCCAGACGTAAACAACAGTAGCACAGGCATTCACAAAATCCAAAAGAGGTCGGGTCAACCTTGCGAAACCGTCCTAGAACACAAAAACAGCCATGTGATGCCTCTTACACATGAAAATGAAGCCATCTTATATATAAAAATGGCATCATTTGGGAAAAATATAGAACCCCACGATCAGGACCACAGCAGCAGTAACAGCAACAATAAAAATCTTTTCAATTTTTTTCAAACAGATTCTCAATAATACAAAATCCTAGAGTCAGAGTAACAATCACAAGCAACATTTTACAACTACCATTCATTCACACATACCAGAATATAGAAAAAGAAAAAAAAAATAGATAAGAGCACCAACCTTGAAGAAACGCAAAAATAGAAGGGCACGTCAAACTGTAGAAACACGAATGGTCCTCTCCTAGAGCACGAGCAAGACCTTCAAGAACTTCAAGATAAAGAAATCTTAAAAGAAGAAATAGTTACACAAACGAAGAATGGAAGAAGGAAAAGACGAAGAAGTAAACGGATGATGAAAGTGGAAAAAGGAAGAAAGGGGAAGAAATAAAGTATTTATAAGACACAAAGGGACAAAAAAGACATCTCGCACCCCTCTTTAATGACGCGCACGAATCTCAAGAAAAATATAGCGTAACCCATGTTGTGTTATTAAACAATACAATGTTTCAAAAATTTTGAAAGACGTCGAGTACCCGACTTCTCGAAGGCTGCATACTCGACAAAGAAAATTGAACCCACAAATGCTCGAGCCTGACCTTTTAAAAGTCCGGACTTAAGCAGGAGAACTTTTGCATACCCTGACCCAAAAACATAAAGCTAGGCCTGATAAGGATAAAGGCCCACCCAAAAAAGGGTGGCCTCTGCTACTTACCCGACCTCATAAGAAGTCGGGTACGACAAGGAGGTCCAGCCCTACTTATATGAATAAGTAACTATCTCCCTGGATATCTTCTACTATCTCTACCTCATCTAGAAGGTAGATCTCAACAAATTCCTAAGATAAAGAAAACGGTTATCCACCAACGAAGGTGGAACTACTCCAAAAGGTGGTTATCTATTCTACTATAAATATACTGACATCTTTCAGGTATATTCAAGTCCCAATCTACTAAAAATATGTTCAAGGTCCTTGATAACTTAAGCATCGGAGTCTCTTGCAGGTACCACCCCCACCTCCTCACGAGGAATTAGGACGATGGCTCCTCGACACCAACATATGTCGGATGCTGCTTTAGAAGGAGTCTGGACCTCACGGTCAGCCCAAATTACCGTTTCAGGTAACCCTTATAATAGTTATAATTTTTTATTTAGACACAAATGTTTTGAAACCAAACATTCAAAATGTGACATTCACTATATTGTTTCCAGGGTTGAATGATTCAATGGGTTTTAGACCCTAAGAAAAAGGATATTTAGCTATGGATTTGTCGAGCTGCACGGAAAGCTTTGGTGCATATTGACATTTTCTTGGATCTCGCTTGAGATGAACCTAAAAGCTGTATCTGAGATTGGTTGCGAATTAAAATAATATTGAAGATCCTAATTTTACCAATTATATATTTGAAGTTAACAAAAATGCATTATGTTAGTTCTTGATCGATCTTTTGTTAATAGTTTATTGATATGATTTGATGATACAAACTCTTAATGATATGTGTCACATCATAATTTAATCATATGTAATGATTTTATGATGGATCAATTAGTGACATGCGACCTATTGAGAGGTAGTGCCACGTGTAACATTATTATTTGACCACATCATTATGGTGTCAGGTGTGCAACATGATTTGTTCACCTGCCATCTCAGATGTCATCATTATAGGCGTACAAAATTAGTTCTTAATTTAGCACTAAATGTCTCATCTTAATTCCTAAAATTAAATGCCATAAATAAAATTAGTCTTTGTACCACTCTTTTTTAATAATAAAATTCAAAATTTTTAATATCTTTTAAAATACTAATTTTCTTCTAGTTTTTTATAATATTATTTAAATAAAAGTATTTTAAAAAATGCTAAAAGTTTTCAAATTTAATCATATATTTCTTTTTGCAATAACTTAATAAGTTAATATTGATAAATTTTGTAATATTAAGTTTGTTATTTTAATAAAAGAATTATATGCTATTGATAAATTATATGTTACCTCAGTAAAAAAAAATGTGCATTTCATAAAATTAGCTAATTTCAAGAAAATTAGCCAACTGAATTAGTTTTTAAAGAACTTATTTAAAAAAGTATAATGGTTTTATGTCTTTGTATATAATTATACATTATACATTATACTTGTAGCTAATTTTTCTAATTTTATTGAAATTAGAATAAAAATGATTGTTTTGTTGTTTTATTATTATTTATTAAGATAAAAAATTAAGATAAGGTTTAAATAAATTTTTGGTTATTATAAAATACGTGTTTTTCGGACTAAAATAAAAATATGTTTTTACATCAATTATGTAATTCTTTTGTTAAAATAACATAAATAATTATATATAACAAAACTTATCAATATTAAGTTGATAAAAAAATGATTTGTTAAAAATTAAAATTTAAAATTTAAAATTATTTATAAAGGTATTTATATTTGGGTTAATGGTTAAATTAGTTCTTGAAAAAATGGGTCTTTTTCTAAATTCGTTCTTGAAAAATTTTATTAATCAAATTAGTCCTTCAAAAATTATAAATTAATCATTTTTTTCCTTCTCTCAATTAATAATTTCCATCAATGATTGATTATATAAACATTAACTGATAGCATATATGACACCTATCATATCTAATTGAACGCTGAACAAATATGTTTATGAAAATCTATCAATGTAGTCCATTTTTTCAATTATATAAACCTTAATCCTATTATAACCTAACGATACTAAATTGATAAATTTTCATAAATATATTTATTCAGCGTCTAATTAGATATGCTAGGTGTCATGTATGTTGTGACTTAATGTTCTATATCATCAATCATTTACGAGAAAAATAATTAAATGACTGTAAGACAAAAATGATTAAATTATAATTTTTGAAGAGCCAATTTAATTGATAAAATTTTTTAAAGACAAATTTAAAGAATGAATAATCTTTTAGAGACTAATTTAACTCTTAATCCATTTATATTAAAATAACATTATAGAGAAAAAAAAGAGAAAAAATCAGTACATTCAAAAGATATTGAACATTTTAGGAATTAAAATGAATAACTTAGTTTAATGTCAATAATCAATTTAATGCACCTATAATAATGACACATCAAATAATTCGTGAATGAATAATATTGACATATCATATAGTACCATTTATGTACAGCATGTCATGTATAACTTATCAATCCATCATCACATTATTACAATTAAATAAAAAAGACGTTATCGAAAACAAGTTAGGAACTAACACAATACATTTTTGCCAATATTAAAATACAATTATGACATATAAAATCTATCTTAAAAATTATTTTAATACATGCCACCAATTTTAGAATTTGGAATTTAATATCTTGCGACCACAACATAATCCCTTGAAATATGTTCACATATATGGGATGGGTAACAACAGCGACTGAGAATTGGACTGGAGTGAGGACTGAGGGGTCATTCATTGGTGACAAATTATAATATGGGAAATTCCAATAATTATGATGCACACATACATCGTGCTCTCAATTGTTAGATCGCTTTCATCATTCACTCAGAGTCTCAGACAGATTAAAAACTGCTTTGGTTTCCCTTTCTGGGATGCCCTTTGCCTTTTCCCTTCTCTGCTTTTTCTCTCTAACATTATATTGCATTTGTACATACACTTTCCTTTTCTGGCATGCATGTGGATTTCGTATGTGTTCACCTATTTCTCCTTGCAATTTTCTCCCTTAACCTTTAGCAAGGAGCCATATATGTAAATTTGGATTAATAATACAGATCACCCATGTGAAATTTCAGCACTCTCTCTCTTCTTTATTTCTCTGCACCCCCACTTCATATATCTTATGGTTGAAAAATAGAAATTAGTTATGATCTTTTAAAATAAACAATAATTATAATTTTTGTATCACATAAAATAGTTTGTAACAGAAGTATTTGATAAATTGACGATCTATCCTATTTTAAAATATTTAGACAAACTAGGATATAATAAAATGAATAGATGAAGTAAATAACTTAATTAAATTACTTTTGAAAAAATAACTTAAACAATAAATGCTTATATTAAGAGTAGCTTATAAGTAAGTTATTTTGTGTTTGGTTTTTTAGTTCTAAAAGTATTTATTTTAAGAAAAAAGTGATAAAAAACTTTTTATTATGAGAGAAGTTATTTTTTTTAACTTCTCCTTAAGTACCAAAATAGCTTTTTAAAAAGTTGTAATTTTGTTTTGAAAATTGTACCCGACATTAATACTACACCTTTTCATAAGTTAAAATTTAAAAAAAGTTATTTATGAACCTCTCCAAATGTGCCCTTAGTCTTTTAATGTAAAAACGTTAAAATTAATAAAATATTTTTTAAAAAAATATAGTAAAAAATTTAATTAAGTTATTAATTATAAATTAAATATTTTTAATTTGTGAAAAAATATTCTATCAACTCAAATATTTTTTATACTAATAAAGACCTAATTATAAAATTAAAAATAATGTAAAGATCTAACTAAAAGAAAAAAATAAAAATTATAAATTGATAAAATTATAAAGACTAACAGAATAATTAAACCTAAATCAAAATATATTTTTAGCACAAAATAGGATTGCAGGTATACTTATGTCCACGTCTTAGATTTAAAATTTTTTTGCCTAAGTAATTGTTTAGGAATAAATGATAAATCCATTTTGTATTTTTTAATAAATGTTTTTGCGATAAATAATTACATTACAGTAGTATCTATTAGAATATTACCATTTTAATAACTTATTGTATAGCAAATGAAAAATATTGGATTTCTTCATTGCTCAATTATTATAATGAGGAAAAAGGACGACTCAACAATTCTCAATTTAATTAGTGGAATGATCCACGAATGATTAAGCAGAAGATGTTCAATCTGATTTTGTTTTGATGTAGAGTTATTCAAAATTATAGAAATATTATCAGTATTAGTGCCATGCCATAAATCATAAGTAACTAATGAGATGCTAGCCTAATTTTGAAGGTTTAATTTCTCTTAATCATATGATAATATTAAATAGAGTTTTTCAATGTTGGTTGATGCATGATTCAAGTTTAGTATTATTCTGAAAAGGTTAACCCTATCATTATTCTTATCTTGTCATTAATTGATCGATTGTAATGGTTTCTTACTTTCATGGTTTGATTGTGGTTTTAGGGTTTCACTAATACATATTTCGAGGGCAGGATTGTGGACGCTGTGCAAGGAGAGAAAAGAGCCTCACTGAATGTTGAGGTTGGTCGGAGAGGTTTGAATGAGGAAATGTTAGAGAGGTTCAAGGACAACTACTTGAAGTTTACGGAGGCTTAAGAAAAATCAGAAAGGAGAGAGTGAAGAGGAGGTGATGAATGATGAAGAGGAAAATCAGAAGCAAAAGATAGCACTTTGATTTCATAGTGGAGGGCTTATGACTCATCACGGTATATCTAAAATGAGCACAATAATTATGTGTCTATTGGATGGTCAAGGACTAATCCGTCGCGGTACTAGCTTCATTTAAGAGTTTGCCGCTGGCCAAACCCCCAACACTTGCTTAAGCGGACTAGTGAGCTAACCACTAGACCAATCCAACTTGGTTTGCGCCACATTTATATAGACTATAATATTAGATTTTATTAGATGAAAATCAAAGGTTAATATGAAAAAAGAGTATTGATGGACTCTAATAAATATCAAATATCCTAGTATATAAATAAATGCTTTAAATGGCAATATTTTAATACACAATACTTTAAATGTCAACAGAATCTTTTATTCTTAAATAATTAAATAAAAAACTTATAAATATAAAAATATGAGTATTCTTTATTTAATATGATTATTTATTATGCAAGAAATTTTTATAATATTAAAAAATTATATTAAAATAAAATTTTAAACGGTAACATAAAAATATAAAATAAATAAAATTTTATTTTATACTACTTCACAAATAATTAAATTATTATATTTAAAATTTATTAACTAACTAATTTTGTTAAATATATTATTATGTAATATGCCAATGAGTTATAACTCAAATGGCATAGTCTCCTCGTACTTATTTAAGAGGTCGCAGATTCCAGTCTTCCTACATTTGGTAAAAATTAAATTATTATATAATATAATTTTTCATCAAAATATTCAAAAATATAATTTATTTAAAATATTATATATAATACATGAAAATATTAACTTTTTTATTATTTTAATTTAAAAAAATTGAATAAATAATATAATTTTAAATACATGCCTACTATCATCACATTATATATTTACTTATATTAGTAAGACCTAAACTAATCAAGCTTACGTAATTAAAAATATAAAACATAAAAAATTATTATGTACAATTACTTATTATGGAAATTATTTTATAATATTAAAAAATTATATTAAAATAATATTTTAAACTACAACATAAAAATATAAAATAATCATATTTTATTTTATATTACTTGATAAATAATTAGATTATTATATTTAATACTTATTAACTAACTATTTTTGTTAAAAATATTATTATATAATATAATTTTTTATTTAATATTTGTCAAAATATAATTTATTTAAAATATTATATATAATACATGAAAATATTATGTTTTTCAATTTTTTTTAAGAAAAATTGAATAAATAATATATATCAACTACGTATATGTATCATATGTGTGTATATAATAGTAATTGATATAAGATTGGTATATATTCTTTTATTCTTTAGCCTCTCTAATATATATGCCATCTCATGACTCTCTCCTCTAGTATTTCTTATTCATATTTATTAACAAAATATCATTGAGTACCTGATTGGTACTTTTTATTTTTTTTAAGGGATAATTAGTCCGAGATCGAAATCCTTAGGATATAATTGTCACTTTACTTATAATTAAATTTGTTGTTTACTAGTATGCTTATTTATAGGGGTTTGCTACCGAGCTATAACGGACGGATCACAGTCCTCAAACTTGATCTAAAAATTTTTTCAATAAGACAGATTGAGTTTAAATAATTTTTCGACCTATAAGTCAACATTGTAATAAAGGGAGACAACCCCAAATTGTTATATTTGAAATATTGGTGAGGTACTAAGAACAATAAGGGAAATACATAAAGAGACATCACGTTGCCTCGGTGGATTCCTTTTAAAGAATGATTAGAAACACGAGTAAATGCCCAATTTGATCCCCAAAATTCAAATCGTGTATCAATTAAATCTCTGATTTTATAATGACCAATTACAACCTTTAAATTGAGAAACGTAAATCCACGTTTGCCCTTGAGTGAACTGCCAACTTAACAGAGCTGATATGCACTGTTAATACCAGCTTAGCATTCCAGCTGTATACTAATGTGGACAAAAGTTGAATTTGGCTCAAATTGGTCCCCGGATTTATTTTTTCGCCCCGCAATTTTCATTAACTTTCTCTTTTGTTCTCAGTCTTCTCTTCTCCAGTTCATCTTTTGAATGTCCCCTACCATCAACAATGTTTTTCACAAAAAAAAAAAAAAAAACTCAAAGAAACTTTCTCCTCATGAATGATTTATTTCTCTGTGCACGTAGATCTGGTGAATAATTTGGAAACAATTGTGAGGTCTGGGATGAAGAAATTCATGGAGACGCTGCAAGCCGGTGCTGACATCGATATGATTGGGTTCTATTCTACGTACTGATTGGTTGCCAAGAAGATGATAGTGGCAACCAAGTATAACGATGATGAGCAGTACATTTGGTAATGTAGGCGGATGGTCATTCACTATGGCCAATGATACTAGTGGGGAGCAACTCGGAAGAGGAACCAAATGCCCTCTCTTCCGCAAGGGAGACCAGGCGAAGAACATGTTTATTTATGTATTACTTTATTTAGAAACACAGTAAGATATATACATCAATTTAAATTATTATGCATGCTTAGTTTTTATACTTTAGAAAAATTTTTATACTATTTAAAAAAAATAATTGAAAGTTATTTAATTTGAGCTTGCAATATGAGATAATTGCTGAGTGATTGATATTATTTTTGGTTTTAATAGCTAGAGTATTTGGAGGATAAGAGAATTAAGGATTTTGTAAAGAAGCATGATAAACCACTATTTTATGATTTATCTTGTGCTAAATTGAGTGGATTTTATCCACTAAACTCACACTTATTCATATAATTCGTATGTTTTACATTTTCCTTCCTAATTCTGTGCTTTGATTGAAAACATGCTTCTTTGGCCCTAAATTTACTAATTTTAATCCTCTCTTATTACCATTCGATGCCGTGATATGTGTGTTAAGTGATTTCAAGGTTTATAGATCAGGAATGGGTTAGAGGATGGAAAGGAAGCATGCAAAAGTGGAAGAAATACAAGAAATTGAAAGAATTGCTGAGCTGTCAAGCCTGACCTCTTCGTACTAAATCGATCATAACATGAGCTACAGAGGTCCAAATGAGGCGGTTCCAGTTGCGTTGGAAAGCTAACACCTGGAGCTTCAGAATGATATGCAATTTGTCATAGTTTCCATGCAGTTAAGCAATACGTACGCGTGGACGACGCATACGCGTGACAGAGCCACGTGCTGGACGTATCAGAAATCACTATGGGCAATTTATGGGCTGTTTTTGACCCAGTTTCAAGCCCGAAAAACACATATTAGAGGCTACAGAGTGGAGGAATCATACATTCATTCATACAACTTTGATTCACATAATTTTAGGTTTTAGATGTAGTTTTCTAGAGGGAGAGGCTCTCTTCTCTCTCTAGGTTTTAGGATTCATAGGTTTAGCTATTCTCAATTTCAGATTTCTATCTTTGTCTAATTAGTTTTTCTTATGCTCTTATTTGTTCTAGCTTTCTAGTTTATTTATTCCCCTTGTTGATTACTTTATGTTGCCACTTTAGTTTATGAATTCTCATGTTAGATTTGATTTTCTATTTAATGCAAATTGAGGTATTTCATGTTTATTACTTCTTTTCTCATTTGTTGTTATTGATTCCTTGCAATTGGTTGCTTAGATTTTATTATCTCTTATTAATTTCTATGTTTTTATGTTATGCCTTCCAAGTGTTTGACAAAATGCTTGGTTGGGTTCTAGAGTAGACTTTTCTCCTCTTGGCTATGGTTGAGTAATTGGAGACTCTTGAGTTATCAAACTCCTTTGTTGATTGATAATTGAAAGTTGCTAGTTGATTTGGATCCCTCTAAAGCTAGTATTTCCTTAGGAGTTGACTAGGACTTGAGAAATCAAATTGATTCATCCACTTGACTTTCCTTCATAGTTAGAGGTTAACTAAGTAGGAGCAATGGACAATTGATGTCACAATTGATAAGGATAGCTAGGATAGGACTTCTAATTCTCATACCTTGCCAAGAGCTTTATTAGTTATTAGTTCAATTCTTGCAATTTACTTTTCTTGTTTCTTATTCAAAATCCCAAAAAGATACAATCTCATAACCAATTATAAGTACACTTCCCTGCAATTCCTTGAGAGACGACCCGAGGTTTGAATACTTCGGTTATTATTTTTATAGGGGTTTGTTACTTGTGACAACCAAATTTTTGTATGAAAGGATTCTTTGTTAGTTTAAAAACTATACTTGCAACGAGGTTTCATTTGTGAAATTCTAGACCGTCAAAAATCCGTTCGTCAAAATGGCGTCATTGCTGGGGACTTGCAAACGTGTGCCTTATTATTGGTTATTGTGAATATTGTGAATAATTTTGCTTTTTCGTTTCTTTGTTAGTGTTTCTAGTTTTAGGAGTTTATTTTCATTTATTTTTATTAGTTTTTATTTTTATTTGTTGCTATGAATTCTCACCCCCTTTGGCTACGAGTTTAGTTCAAATTATGTTGTAGGGAATGGAAGCCATAATGGGAGCATGCATCAAGGTTGGAACAATCAAAGATGGGAGGAGCCATAAGGATTTGATCAACCCTTTCGGCAACATCCTCCTCCAATGTACCATTCTACGATGCATCCCAAGACCATGGTTATGGTGGATCTTTTTGTGACAATCAACCTCCACCAACGTACTATGAGCAAGAGCCATTCCGAGATGCGTATCAAGACAATGGATATGGTGGACCTCTTTGTAGTTACCAATTCAACAAGCCCCACCATATCAATCTAGTGGATGTGGTAGTCCTTATTGTACATGTCAACAACCACCACCATATGCTTATGAACCCCTCATCAACATAACTCTGAACCACAATACTCACAAGCCCCCTACAATCATTCACTTTGATGAGCGGATAATTTATACGCTTTTTGACGTTGTTTTTAGTATGTTTTTAGTAGGATCTAGTTACTTTTAGGGATGTTTTCATTAGTTTTTATGTTAAATTCATATTTCTGGATTTTACTATGAGTTTGTGTGTTTTTCTGTGATTTCAGGTATTTTCTGGCTGAAATTGAGGGACTTGAGCAAAAATCTAATTCAGAGGTTGAAGAAGGACTGCTGATGCTGTTGGATTCTGACCTCCCTGCACTCAAAGTGGATTTTCTGGAGCTACAGAACTCGAAATGGCGCGCTTCCAATTGCGTTGGAAAGTAGACATCCAGGGCTTTCCAGCAATATATAATAGTCCATACTTTGGCCAAGAATAGATGACGTAAACTGGAATTCAACGCCAGCTTTCTACCCAAATCTGGCGTCCAGCGCCAGAAAAGGAGCCAAAACCAGAGTTGAACGCCCAAACTGGCACAAAAGCTGGCGTTCAACTCCAAGAAGGACCTCTACACGTGCAACACTCAGGCTCAGCCCAAGCACACACCAAGTGGGCCCCGGAAGTGGATTTATGCATCAATTACTTACTCATGTAAACCCTAGTGACTAGTTTATTATAAATAGGACCTTTTACTATTGTATTAAAAATCTTTGGTCTCAGTTTTAATCCATTGATCATCTTAGGAGACTATTGATCACATTTTAGGGGGCTGGCCATCTCGGCCATGCCTGGACCTTTCACTTATGTATTTTCAACGGTAGAGTTTCTACACTCCATAGATTAAGGTGTGGAGCTCTGCTGTTCCTCAAAGATTAATGCAAAGTACTACTGTTTTCTATTCAATTCATCTTATTTCGCTTCTAAGATATCCATTTGCACCCAAGAATGTGATGAAGGTGATGATTATGTGTGACGCTCATCACCATCTCCCCTATGAACACGTGCCTGACAAACACTTCCGTTCTACATGAAATAAGCTAGAATGAATATCTCTTAGATCTCTTAACCGGAATCTTCGTGGTGTAAGCTAGAATGATGGCGGCATTCAAGAGAATCCGGAAAGTCTAAACCTTGTCTGTGGTATTCCGAGTAGGATTCAATGATTGAATGACTGTGACGAGCTCCTAACTCGCGATTGCAGGGTGTTAGTGACAGACGCAAAAGGATAGTAAATCCTATTCCAGCATGATCGAGAACCGACAGATGAATAGCCGTGCCGTGACAGGGTGCGTGAGCATATTATTCACTGAGAGGATAAGATGAAGCCATTGGCAAGGGTGATGACTCTAGACGATTAGCCGTGCCGTGACAGGGCATTGGATCATTTTCCCGAGAGATGACCGAAAGTAGCCATTGACAGTGATGATGTATCACATAAAGCCAGCCATGGAAAGGAGTGAGACTGATTGGATGAAGATAGCAGGAAAGCAGAGGTTCAGAGGAACGAAAAGGATCTCCATTCGCTTATCTGAAATTTCTACCAATGATTTACATAAGTATCTCTATCCCTATTCTATTATTCATTATTCGAAAACTCCATGATTATTTTATATCCGCCTAACTAAGATTTGCAAGGT
Source organism: Arachis ipaensis (assembly GCF_059453495.1). Classification (NCBI taxonomy): domain Eukaryota; kingdom Viridiplantae; phylum Streptophyta; class Magnoliopsida; order Fabales; family Fabaceae; genus Arachis; species Arachis ipaensis. The sequence goes on along the minus strand of NC_142436.1, from coordinate 20,175,061 downwards.
GACCATAGCTTGCTTCATACCAACAATCTCCGTGGGATTCGACCCTTACTCACGTAAGGTATTACTTGGACGACCCAGTGCACTTGCTGGTTAGTTGTATCGAAGTTGTGAACCATGGTATTGGCTCCATGTTCTTGGCGCCATTGCCAGGGAAAGAAAGAGCCATGAATTCTACAAAATCAAAGTGTAATCACGATTGCACGTACCAAGTTGCTCACGTTGCCAGGGAATGTTTGAACCTGGACATCACAATTTCGTGCACCACACTTCCATATGACCCCAACCCTTATCCACCACACCAACCACCATACGAACCATATGAACCATACCCAAAACCACCACCTCAATATTCACCATCTCCATACCCTTACCAAGAAGAACCACCTTCCTATTATGAACTCTTTTTCCAAAATAATGAGCCCTCCTATCCACCCCAACCTCCACTGGATGACAACACCCTTGATGTTATTCGCCAAGGGCAAATAGAGCTTCAAACCACACTTACCTCTGCTTTCACTGGTCTAACCTCTACTATCCAAGCTTTTATATCCCGCATGGATCAATCCTTTACCTCGAATACTCAACCCTCAAGCTCTAGTACACCACCACCCTTTATGGAAGAACATCCATATCCATCAATCCAAGAGCCACATGAGCCCAATTATGCTATTAACATGGAACAAAAGAGAAGGGATCACCTAAGGGACTTAATGGATCGGATTCATGCATATATACTTCAAAAGAAGCAAGAGGAGACCCAAAAGGTGGAGGTACCAGAGACCCTTAAAGAAAGTTGTCAAGAAGCGGAAGACATCAAGAAGGAGTTAGATTTTGTACTAGAGCAAGTGGAGAAAGCAGAAATTATTGAAGAAGAGGAAGTGGTTGAGGACTTAGGAGATGCGGAACCTCCATGGGAAACTCAAGTCATAGAGCCTCCTTCCAAGACGTTTGAATTTGATGTTGAGGAGGGTGTACAATCTCTAAGGCATGTCATGGTTGAAAACTTGGAGAAGGTTGACCCAGAGATGGATTCAAGAATCAATGAATTTCTATCCACAATTGAATCCTCTCCCATTGAACTTGAAGACGAGGTTAATGTTGAAAAAGCTGGTCAAGAGGTGGAGATCATTAAAGAAGAGCACAAGGGAGTGGACCTTGCTTTGTCAAAGTGTGGGGAGGTCCCCCTTCCTAAGTCACCATCATCCTTTACAACATTCAAGTGGGTAAAATTCATATCCCTTAGCTTTCTCATTCCACTTGAATTTGGTTTACTTGAGACGGATGGACAACTCAGATCTCTTTGTGGTTTTAAGAGTAAAAGGGAGATGGTTAGTGGTTGGCGTCACAATCATAGGTTCGTTATGGTTGGATGTTCAAGGTCTAAGTGCAATGGTTGGTAAAAGTCTCAATTGAATGGGTCTAGGAGCTTATTTGGATGTCTCAGTGAGAATTCCAATTGCTCACCACCCAAGTGGAAAAATGATGATCAACAAGAAGACGGGTGCAAAAGCAAGGTTTGGGACCCCGGAATTTATTCTAGCAATCAACACTCTTGGGGCTTTGTCACTTGCTTTACCTTGCTTGAAGGCTTTATGCGCCTAGTTTGGGATCCCGGAGGCTATTGAAATTGCAAACATTGGTGGAGATTCCTGGATGAGTTCAAGCACAGGCCACCATGACAAGGAGCTTACTAAATGTCCAACTTAAGGACAATAACTAAAAGTGCTAGCTGGAAGACAACCCACCATGGTATGATCTTTCCTGTTCATTAGTTTTATTTTATTAATATCAGTATTCATTTCCAGTTCTACATGTTTACCTTCATTCTGATTCATTAAAAAAAAAAAGAGGGATGTGACACATACGCGTGACCCACACGTACGCGTCGATGTGAATTTCGCTCTCTATTGAATTGAACAGAAAGTTACGCTGGAACTGTGCGGGAGGGATGCTTGGAGCACAAGCCACTCCACGCATAGGCGTCAGCGACGCGTATGCATGGAATGAAAATTCGGCGTCATTTGATAATTGAACAGAGAGTTGGGTGGGAATCAGGTTGGAGTCGTGGGTCTAGCACGACGAGTGGTCATGCATACGCGTGACCGATGCTTACGCGTCATTTGTGATTTTGCTCACCCACGCGTACGCGTGGGCGACGCTTATGCGTCGCGACCTGTTTCCCATTTTACTTCTTTCTTCTCTCCTTTCTTATTCTTTCCTCTTTCCTTCTTCTTCCTTTCTCACTTTCTTCTCCTCCCTTCTCATCCTTGTTCTCTTTCATTCTCTCTTACATATTGCATTTGCATACTTTTCTTCATTGCATTTTAATTTTGTTCATGGTTTTATCTTCTTTGCTAATTTCTTATTTTATCACTGGTGTTAAAATTTTCTTACTCAACTGTTGCATATTTCTTACATTATTTTGGGTGCTTCTTAACTTGTTTGCGATTTAGTTGACATGCCATGTACTTCCATTGTTCCCTTACTTGCATGTTGTAGCTACCATGTAGTTGAGAACCTTATTGTTTGGAAATCGCCCACATATATTTTATTTCTTTTCATATCTTTGTTCGTGGGTTATTCTTTTTCCTTTTTCCTCTTCTTTCAGGATGGCCACCAAGAAGGAAAACGGAACACTTCTAAATGGAACGACAAACGAGTTCTTGTGCACAATCTTTTGAGAAAAAGCATCAGTTATAGCAACCCATCCACTTGCACCTCTTTGCATGCACCGAGGACGGTGCAATCTTTAAGTGTGGGGAGGTCGATACCGACTTCCACGGGTTAGTTACTTTATTTTCAACACCAGTGGTTAATTAGTTAGTTGTTGCATTTGCATGTTTGATTGCATGTTTGTTAGATTTTATGCATATTTTAGGTACTACTTGGTTGAAGTGATAAATTCTTTTTCAAGACACTATTTTCGAGCATTTCACAAATTTGAATCAAACTTTTTGTTAAACTTGCTTGAAGAAATTTATTTTAGAACATGGTTTAGAGCTCGAACACACAAAACCTATGAGATTTTGAGCCTATTTGATTGGTTGCATTTTATCAATCAATATTTTTATTTTTGGTGTTTGTTGTTCTTTTTAAAATTGTGATCTTTGTTTTGCTTAATTCTATATTTCCATTGTTTGATGTATGCATGAACTTGTATGATTGAGGCCTTGTTTCACTGAGCTTACATACCCATATGGTCTTAACCTTTTCAGTATCCTTTGTAAACCAATGTTGAGCCTTTTAACCCCATTTATTCTTCACTTTAGCACATCATTAACTCTAAGCGAAAAATAATAATGTCCTTAATTTGATTCCTTGGTTAGCTTAGACTAGTGAGAGTGTTCATGATTTAAGTGTGGGAAAGTTGGGTTTGGAAACATTTGGTTTAAGAATTGGGTATTATATATCTTTATGAAAATGTGAGAGAAATGTTTAGGACATGTTCATGCATTCAATAATTTAATCATATGCATTGAGAAAAATAGAAGAAAAAAAATATATAAAAAGAAAAAGAAAAAAAATAAAGGAGAAAAAAAAGAAAAGAAAAAGTGCAAATAATAAAAGGGGACAAAATGCCCCAAAGTAAATGGTGATAGCAATGCATATGTACTGTACTCGAATTAGGATGCATGAATATGTGGAAAACATGGTTAATGGATAGTTAGGTTTGGCATTTTGATTACATGGATTGTCCTAAGTTAGGTGGAAAGTTTAAGTTAATTAAGGATTCAGATTTTAGTCCACTTGACCAAATACAATTCTACCTTGACCTTGACCCCATTACAACCCTTAAAAGACCTCTTGATTTGTGTATTTGTGCATTAAATTTTTGTTGATTGGTAGAAGAAGAGCAAGTCTTAGAAAGTAAGGTTAGTAGAGAATTGAGAGAATCAAACCTTAAACACTTGAGTAATTAGAGTGTATACACTTCCGGTGAGGGTTCGATGCTCGATTCTTTGTTCCCGGCTTTCATGAGCTATCTTCTTCTTGCAAGTCTATTTGTACTTCATTTTTATAATTTGAATTAGTGAAATCCAGTTCATATTTTTTCTTAAAAGATTTGTTTACTTTTAACCAAGTAGGTAAAAGCATTTTGCATTTAGTTGCATTCATATAGATAGGTTGCATTTCATACTTTCTACCATTCCTCTTCACTCCTTTATAGCTTCTCTTGAGCTTAGCATGAGAACATGCTAATGTTTAAGTGTGGGGAGATTGAGAAACCACTATTTTATGGTTTATCTTGTGCTAAATTGAGTGGATTTTATCCACTAAACTCACACTTATTCATATAATTCACATGTTTTACATTTTCTTTCCTAATTCTATGCTTTGATTGAAAACATGCTTCTTTGGCCCTAAATTTACTAATTTTAATCCTCTCTTATTACCATTCGATGCCGTGATATGTGTGTTAAGTGATTTCAAGGTTTATAGGGCAGGAATGGCTTAGAGGATGGAAAGGAAGCATGCAAAAGTGGAAGGAATACAAGAAATTGAAGGAATTGCTGAGCTGTCAAGCCTAATCTCTTCGTAATAAATCGATCATAACTTGAGCTACAGAGGTCCAAATGAGGCGGTTCCAATTGTGTTGAAAAGCTTACATCCGGGGCTTCAAAATGATATACAATTTACCATGGTTGCCATGCAGTTAAGCGACGCGCACGCATGCATCACGCGTACGCGTGACAGAGCCACGTACTGGACGTATCAGAAATCACTGGGGGCGATTTCTGGGCTGTTTTTGGCCCAGTTTCAAGCCCGAAAAACACATATTAGAGGCTGTAGAGTGGGGGAATCATACATTCATTCATACAACTTTGATTCACATAATTTTAGGTTTTAGATGTAGTTTTCTAGAGGGAGAGGCTCTCTCCTCTCTCTAGGTTTTAGGATTCATAGGTTTAGCTATTCTCAATTTCAGATTTCTATCTTTATTTAATTAATTTTTCTTATGCTCTTATTTGTTCTAGCTTTCTAGTTTATTTATTCCCCTTGTTGATTACTTTATGTTGCCACTTTAGTTTATGAATTCTCATGTTAGATTTGATTTTCTATTTAATGCAAATTGAGGTATTTCATGTTTATTACTTCTTTTCTCATTTGTTGTTATTGATTCCATGCAATTGGTTGCTTAGGTTTTATTATCTCTTATTAATTTCTATGTTTTTATGTTATGCCTTCCAAGTTGTTCATACCCTGGGTCAAGCTTTCCGACCCGGGATGTTTAGCGACATGGCGACCGACCTCTTCAGGTCCGACTAGCCGACCTCTTCTCAAAGAGATCGGCCAAACCGACAAGAGAGCCCAATAGAGGGCCCAAATAGAGGAACACGACCCAAATCCAAAGGCCATCCAAGCCTATAGAGATAAAGGCGATTCCCTTGATGATAAGCTGACTTCACCCATAATAAGATAAAGATAAGATAAGATAACTAACTTATCTTATCAGAAAGGTAAGCCCCATCTACTATAAATACACTGGAGCACCCAGGTATAACTCATACTCTGTTTCTACATAAAACCTATTTAATACCCATGCTAACTTAAGCATCGGAGTCTCTTGCAGGTACCCCCCACCCTCCGGTGACCAAGGATCAGAAGTGTAGCCCGTCCAACAAGTCGGACACAACAGCTCCGGCTGCCACCAGCCAGCCGGACACGTCATCTCCGACTAGTACTGAAGATCTCATCAGAGATCGACCTACAGTTTCAGGTAACCCTCGGAACATTGGCGCCGTTGCCGGGGAACCTGGAAGTCATGCCAACACCATGGCGGACGGCCATGACAATGACCACGATTCAGATCTAGAAAACAGAACGCCGCACAAGAACGCGGACACTACGCTAAAGGATACTCCGGAATCCAACGGGGACAAAAACTCATCAAATCCCAGGGTAATAGAAGCACTTCAAGATCGCTTAAAGCAACTTGAAAAAGAAACCAAACAACAACGAGAGGTTGGGAAGGATCTTCAAAGAGGGGTACGACGACGTCGAGAACTGGAAGACAAACTATTGCAATTAGAAGCCGATCTCAAAGCAAAAGCTCCTCTGGCCACTCCTGAGGAAAATTCACGCAAAGAACAAGATCCATTCACCAGGAAAATCATGAAAACCAAAATTCCAAAAGATTTCAAACTCCCAGATATGATTTTGTATGATGGTACCACAGATCCCAACCATCATCTCAGCAATTTCAGAAGCAGAATGTACCTCACCGACGCCTCAGATGCCGTTCGCTGCAAAGCTTTTCCAACAACTCTCACGAAGACAGCAATCAGATGGTTCGACAACTTACCTCCAAAGTCCATCTCAAACTTTGACGACCTGGCCAAAAAATTCCTAGCCATATTCTCTATCCAAAAAGATAAGGCCAAACACGCCCCCAGTTTACTGGGGATCAAGCAAGGCGATCGGGAGAGCCTCCGCAACTACATGGAAAGATTCAACAAAACATGCATGGACATACAAAGCTTGCCAACAGAGGCCGCCATCATGGGACTCATTAACGGCCTACGAGAAGGACCTTTTAGCTAATCTATATCAAAGAAGTACCCTACCTCCTTAGATGAAGTACAGGAGCGAGCAGAAAAATACATCAACATGGAAGAAAATGCTCGGTTGGGAGAAACCTCCAAATGCGGGGTCCCCAACCGAGATAAAGATAAGGAGTCCAAAAGGAAAGAAGATTGACAAGGGGAGAAAATCAAAAAATACCACAATTACACCCCCTATCAGGGTATCCTTAGTCGACGTATACAAAGAAGTCTGCCATACGGAGAGAATACCCCCAGCTCGGCCACTCAAAGGCAAAAGAGGGGGAGGAAACCGGAATGAGTATTGTGAATGTCATCGAGTGCGAGGGCACTCGACCAATGAGTGCTTCGATTTAAAGAATATCATAGAAAAATTGGTGAGGGAAGGAAAACTAGATCGGTTTCTGGCCACCCGAGATGATGATCAAAGAAAGAGACGAAGGGACGAAGATATCGGATGAACCGCGCGATCGCCTCGTACACCAGAAAGACACGTCCACATGATACACGGTGGATTTGCAGGGGGAGGAATCTCCAAATCATCTCGCAAAAGATATCTCAAAGAAGTATATCATGTCGAGGGAAAGGAGGAAGCACCCGACATCCCTGCAATCACATTCACTAAAGAGGACGCATCCGGTATCATCTCGGGACACGACGACCCCATGGTCATCACCATCATACTGGCAAACGCCAATCTGCACCGCACATTAATAGACCAAGGGAGCTCCGCCGATATCTTATTCAAAGCTGCCTTCGACAAGCTCGGCCTAGAAGACAAAGAGCTTAAGGCATACCCGAACAATCTGTTCGGACTCGGAGATACCCAGTACAACCACTGGGATACATATCACTACATACAACCTTCGGAAAGGAGAACCAATCCAGGACACCCAAAATAGACTACATTGTGGTCGACGTGAGTTCAGCCTACAATGCTCTAATAGGTCGGACAACACTAAATCAACTCGGCGCAATAGTCTCGACTCCACATCTATGCATGAAATTCCCAACTACAGAGGGGATAGCCACAATAAAAGCAGATCAAAAGATAGCACGTCGCTGTCATAACGAAAGTCTAAACCTAAGAGACAGAGGAGAAGAGTTTCATGCAATTGAGCTTGGCGGAGTTCAGAGACGAGAAAAACTCCGTCCGCAGCCAGAAGGTGAGATAGAGAAGGTTCAGATCGGAGACACCTCAGACAAAACAACGAATATCAGCACGATCCTGAAAGGAGACTCAAAAGAATTATTGGTACAATTCTTACGAGACAATGTCAATCTCTTCGCATGGAAAGCCGCAGACATGCCAGGCATAGACCCCAAACTAATGTGCCACAAGTTGGCAGTCTATCCAGGATCTCGGCCGGTACAGCAGAGACGAAGAAAACATGGGCCAGAGCGATCCCAAGCTGTGGAAGAACAGGTACAAGCATTACTGGAGGCAGGATTCATAAGAGAAGTCAAGTACCCATTATGGCTAGCCAACGTCGTCTTGGTGAGAAAATCAAGTGGGAAGTGGCAAATATGCACCGATTACACCGATCTCAACAAAGCCTGCCCAAAAGATCCTTACCCACTCCCAAGTATCGACGCTCTGGTAGACGCTTCCTTCGGATATAGATACCTCTCGTTTATAGACGCATACTCGGGATACAACCAAATCCCCATGTATCCACCAGATCAAGAAAAGACTTCGTTTTTAACGCCGAAAGTGAATTACTGCTACATTGTGATGCCTTTCGGTCTCAAGAATGCGGGAGCTACTTATCAAAGGCTAATGAATAAAGTCTTCTCAGATCACATCAGAAAAATCATGGAAGTCTATGTAGACGACATGTTAATAAAGACACAAAGCGAAGAGACATTATTGTCCGACCTGGCTCAAGTGTTCGACACTATAAGGAAGCATGACATGCGACTCAATCCTGCGAAATGCACCTTTGCAGTAGAAGCAGGCAAATTCTTAGGTTTCATGCTCACGCAAAGAGGAATTGACGCAAATTCGGATAAATGTCAAGCCATACTCAACATGAAGAGCCCAACCTGTGTCAAAGAAATACAGCAACTCAACGGGAGATTGGCCGCCCTATCCAGGTTCTTAGCAGGATCAGCGATACGATCTCTCCCCTTTTATGCTACTTTGAGGAAGGGAAAGCAGTTCAAATGGACAACAGAATGTGAACAAGCCTTCCAAAACTTCAATGAATTCTTAGGACGGCCACCTATCTTATCTCGACCACGAGAAGGAGAACCGCTCATATTATATCTCGCAGTAGGAAGCCAGGCAATAGCCTCAGCACTAGTCAGAGAAGACAAAAGTGGGCAACAACCCGTCTACTTCATTAGTAAAGCGCTACAGGGATCCGAGTTGAACTACCGGAAAATAGAAAAGTTTACCTACACCCTCATTCTAACGTCTCGACGACTTCGCCCGTACTTCCAGGCTCACACCATTAGGGTTCGAACCAACCAGCCCATAAAAGGAATATTGCAGAAAACAGATCTGGTAGGCAGAATTTTACAATGGGCAGTCGAGCTATCCGAGTTCGACCTCCAATATGAAGCTCGGACGACCATCAAATCACAATACCTGGCCGACTTCATCGCAGAATTCACAGATGCCCTGGAAATTCCCACAGAATGGAATCTCTATGTGGACGGTTCTTCAAATAAGACTGGAAGCGGCGCAGGTGTGATAATAGAAAGCAACCAAGGAACCCAAGTTGAGCTCTCCCTCAAGTTCGGGTTCCCGGCTTCAAACAACCAGGCGGAATATGAAACGCTATTAGCTGGTTTGAAGCTAGCTAAAGAGGTTGGATCTCAAAAACTCAACATTTACAGTGATTCACAAGTAGTCACCTCACAGATAACGGGGAGCTACCAAGCCAAAGATCCCACCATGAAAAAGTATTTGGATAAAACCAAAGAACAGCTCAGACTCCTCGAGGAATATAAGATCTGCTACATACCCACGAACAAAATGCCCGAGCTGACGCACTCTCGAAACTAGCCAGCACCAAAGCAGGGGGAAGCAATAGAAGCCTCATCCAGGAAATGCTACAGAACCCGTCAATTTCGGAAGAAGAAAAAATCCTAGCCATAACAGATCGGGATCAAGGATGGATGACTCCCATAATTAACTACCTCAAATCAGAAACACTCCCCACGGACGAAAAAGAGGCGAAGAGGTTAAAACGAGAGGCTCAGTACTACACCATCATAAACAACACCCTATATAAAAGAGGGATCTCAATACCACTACTAAAATGTGTGCCGACCTCCAACACAAGGGAAGTTTTAGAAGAAGTTCACAGTGGTATTTGTGGCAATCATCTCGGGGCACAAGCTCTCACCAAAAAGGTACTAAGGGCGGGATTCTACTGGCCAACCTTACAGAAAGAGGCTATAGAATTTGTAAAGACATGTCCACCATGTCAGAAATATGCCAACTTCCACATCGCCCCGCCAGAAGAGCTCATCAGTGTAACCTTGCCCTGGCCAGTTGCAAAATGGGGACTTGATCTTTTCGGACCCTTTCCCCAGGGATCAGGACAAGTAAAATTCCTCATAGTCAGAGTAGACTATTTTACAAAATGGATTGAGGCAGAGCCCCTAGCCAACGCCACCGCTCAAAGAAGCTGGAAGTTCCTATACAAGAATATTGTCACGAGGTTCGGGGTTCCATACTCCATCACCACAGACAATGGCACTCAATTCACAGACGCAGGCTTCAGGAGACTAGTAGCCGACTTGAATATAAAGCACCAGTTTACCTCCGTCGAACACCCTCAAGCCAATGGATAGGCTGAAGCCGCCAACAAAGTCATATTGGCTGGGTTGAAATGGAGACTACAAGATGCAAAGGGAGCTTGGGCCGAAGAACTTCCACAAGTCCTATGGGCATATCGAACAACGCCACACTCCACCACAAATGAATCACCCTTTCGACTAGCATATGGAGTGGAGGCAATGATCCCAGTAGAGATCGAGAAAGGGTCATCCAGAGTAGTCCACTACAATGAAGAAGCCAACTCTCAACTTCAGAGGGAAGAACTCGACCTACTACTTGAAATCCAAGAAAAAGCTCGGATCAGGGAAGAAGCACTAAAACGTCGGATGGCTTCCAGATATAATCAAAAGGTAGTGCCGAGAAGTTTCACAGAGAATGATCTCATCTTAATCCGAAATGATATTGGAACGACTCGACCAGGAGAAGGAAAGTTGGCAGCAAACTGAAAAGGACCCTACCGAGTTGTAGAAGTACTCGGGAAGGGCTACTACAGACTCTCCGAACTCGACGGATGAGAGCTTCCCAGATCATGGCACGCCTGCAACCTAAGAAGGTACTACAGTTAGAAAAAGTAAAAGATCTCATTATTGGATGCACTCTTTTTCCTGAAAAGGTTTTTTAATGAGGCACCAAGTGAGACTCAGACACTATCCGACTTATAGGGATGAAAAATTCCCGCATGTATATATTTGCACTTTCTTTTGAATAAAATATATTTTTAAATATTCTACAAATGTCCAAGACGCATTAATCTGAAGTATTCATTGTCCGATTATAAAGCAACAGATCGGCATAAAGTAAAAAACAATTTCACTGCACAATCACGATAAAGACAATCGTCTGATAAAGGTGAAAACGCGATTCACCTAAAAGACGATCTAAAGATAGGAACCACCTTCTACAAATCGGCAAAGATGAACACAGAATAATGTAAGAAGTTATCGAAAGTGATCCGAAAAAGAACCTGACGAGGTCTTATGGATTGCTAAATAATAACTTAAAGACTGGCCGACGTTGAGAAGTCGGACCAAGTCAACCCAAGTTATAAGTAAACCCTGGAAAGAGGTCTGGCCAACCCTATTAAAGAGGATTACTTTAACTTAGAAGGGCCCGACATAACAAAGTCGGCCCAAAAATGAAAAAGTTATAAAAGTAATCCCTGAAAGAGACCTGACAAAGGTCCAAGAAAGAGGATTACAAAAATAACTTAGAAGAGGATGACGTAAAGAAGTCGGCCTCCTACAAAACAAGTTATAAAAGTAATCCCTGAAAGAGACCTGATAAAGGTCCAAGAAAGAGGATTACAAAAATAACTTAGAAGAGGACGACGTAAAGAAGTCGGCCTCCTACAAAACAAGTTATAAAAGTAATCTCTGAAAGAGACCTGACAAAGGTCCAAGAAAGAGGATTACAAAAATAACTTAGAAGAGGACGACGTAAAGAAGTCAGCGTCCTACAAAACAAGTTATAAAAGTAATCCCTGAAAGAGACCTGACAAAGGTCCAAGAAAGAGGATTACAAAAATAACTTAGAAGAGGACGACGTAAAGAAGTCGGCCTCCTACAAAACAAGAGTAATCCCTGAAAGAGACCTGACAAAAGTCCAAGAAAGAGGATTACAAAGATAACTTGGTAGAAGACAACATAAAGAAATCAGTTATGAAACGCTGAAAATACAAGCAAGAGCGAGAAAACCGAAAAACAAGTCGGACCCACACAGCCACAACCTCAAAGGATCCAAGCTACAAACTATAAAGTACAAAGCAATCCAAAGAGGCCGAGCCGCAAGGTTCCAACACTCTCAGAAACTAGAAGAGATACCAAGTCAAGCGCAAAAAAGCATGATATAATCTACAAAGTTATAAAGCTTCAGAGGCCACCAAAATTTACCTAAAAAAAGCTAGCAAGCTACTTTGTTCTTGCTAGACAAGCAACTAGAAAGTGTCGGCAATTAACAAAACAATAAAAGTTTAAGAGCCCACAAGCCGGGCCAGCTGCACAAATATGCAGAGAGAAATCAGCAAACATCGGGAGCCTTCTTGGCAGCATCAGGACAAGGAGAAGGAGGGCGAGTCTGAATAGGCACAGCATCCACAGTTCCATCCTCCCGATTCAGAATCTGGCAATCCGGATCAGACACAGCCGAAGGAGCGGAAGATGTCGACACTTTGGCAGAGGACACAGGGGGAGGTTCAACATCATCATCATCCTCGTCATCAGGGACAATCTTGCCATCCCTGACAACGTTATCTAGGCTGAAGAGGGTAATGTCGGCCTCGGGAGCAATAACCCGAACTTGTTCTTTCAGGTTCTCGTAAGCAGCAGTCACACTGCCAACGAGATGACCCTGAAGCTCAGAGTAATCTACCCGGGCACTCTCCAGCTCCTCCCTCAGGCGCACCACCTCCCGATAAGACGTCACATAACTGTCCTTATGTCTCATAGCCGTATCCTCGGCCAGCCTCACAGAAGCCGCTAGAGAAAGGGAACTCGCCTTCTCAGTCTCCAAATCCTTCTCCAACTTGGCAACCTTTACCTCAAGCTCCTCCTTAAGGCCCTTCATCCGGTCGAACTCTTGCTTTGCCTCCTCCATAAATTCTTTGGTGGCATGGAGAGGAAGATTCTGGGCAGTTCGATACAGAGCAGCTCCCATATACGCCATCTTAATGCTGTTTTGGGTCATAAATTCCAGATGGCGAAGAATGGACACATCGTCCATGGGAAGGGCACCATAGGGACCAATTTGCTGATCCACGAATTCAATTGCATTAAAGTCGGGAGTATCAAGGTTAAAAGGCTCAGCTGTTTTCTATTTCTTATTGGGAGGAACGCCAGAAGGAGCGACAGAAGTCAAGGGAGGGTCAGCCAGACGAACTCGGGGAGTGGGGATCATCTTCCTCGGAGAACTCGGCATGGACGGCTTCACGCGCACTTGGGAAGATCCCTCCCCGGCCGCCTTGGCCGAGATGCTTTTAGCAGCAGTCGCCTTCTGTGCTCTTTTAAAAGCCTTCATGGATTCATTATTCTTCATTGCCTCTGCAAAACACAACAGTAAGAAATGAAGCTGCAAGTCGGAAAGGCATTTACAAGCAAAATAAACAGATAATAAAGGGAAAATCAGGAACGCAAAATACCCAGCTCGGTTTGAAGAAGAGAGGGATTGGTTAAAAATTTCTTTGTATCGAGATGGGGAGGTTGACCCCAGTGTTCTTCCAAGACGGTCACAAAAGCTCGCTCAGTTTCATCCAACATCTCCTACGTGTATCGGGACACTCGCACATCTTTTTGCCATTCCAAGGGAAAGGCGGGCTCATCATTCTCATCCAGAAAAAAGGGCCGAGCTCCTTCAACAGCTCGGACCTTGAAAAAGTAATTTTTAAAATCACGGAACGATTCGTCAAACATGGAAAAGACCTTCTTCCCCTGGGAAGATCGAAAGGAGACCCAAGCCGCCTTCTTTTTTACTACTCCAGGCTTCATCAAAACAAATAAATAGAAGAAGAGAGATTGCGAGGCGGGAACACCAAAACCATTGCACAACAATTGAAAATTTTTTTATGAAGCCCCAGGAATTAGGGTGAAGTTGAGAGGGAGCAACATTACAAGACCATAACAGGTTGGTCTCAAATTCAGTAAAGGGAAGGGTGATACCTAGCTGACCAAAAAAGAAGTCATAAGCATAGAAAAAAAGGGCGATCTCTAACAACCCGAGTAGAGAAACAAACTCTCTCTTCAGAAGAGGGAGGGACAAGTTCATAATTCTTCTCATCGCCGGCATTACTATAGACCCTATGAAACTGCCTAAGCTGCGCACAAAACTCAGAATCAGCCAAAGAGACACATATAAGAACCATTGAGTCCACCCAATCGGCCATGCCTTCGGGAACTTGGTAAGACATCTCTACAACGTTATGGCGAGAAGACATGAGTCCAACTAGTCCTACAATAAGAAAAGAAGATAGGATTACTAAAAGAAAAAACATCTCGGACGAGGGGTAAAAACAACTCGATTAATATGATACAGACGAACAAACAGAAAAGGAAAACCCCAAGACTCAAACCAAAGTCCTAGGGAATCCTCTGGAGGCAGTAACAAACCAAGGTTAAAAGGAAATTCCTACAGATTACGTCCCGGCACTCATCAAACAAGAAAAAGGTTTCAAAGGAAACAAAGGAAGTAAAAACACAAAAATCACTACCTTTCTACAGTCTATCAGCAAAAAGCATGGTCAAACATAAAAAATGCCAAGCAAAAATCATCAAAGGCCCAACCTTTTTCAGAATCAAGCAAAAACCACCATCAAAGATGCAAGCAGAAATGGCGAAAACATGCAAAAGCCCTGGAAAAGGTTTAAGCAACAAGAAAAGCAAAAAGGATCTTACAGAAGACGAAGAAACCCCCAGAACACACAACAATTAGGTGCGACAAAAACAGAAAGATCCAAACTTTCTCTAAAGAAAAATCAAAACTTGATCACAAAGCCAAAGCAACGAAAGAGAAAGAAAATACGAATGGAACTCACCTGGAGAAGGAAGAAGCTTTGGAGGAAAGAAGGAGGCGTAAAAATGGAAGCTGCCCAGAAAATTCGCCGGGCGACGCCGCAACGCGAGAAAAAGCAGAAATGAGGGCAATAAACAGAGAGCGAGAGAACAAAGGAAGAAAATGTGAAGAAGTTACAAAGGAGCGAAGAAGAGAAACCGTTTCTGGGTTTTCAAAAATCAAAAGCTTCAAAGGAAAAACGGGGCAATTAATGCTAATTAATGAAAGTATTAAACCCTCACACGTTTCCAAAGCACTGATGTGAAAGCGTGCGCTTTTAAAGAAAAACGTTCTACATTCAAAAGATTCTACAAAAAGGGAAAAATCGACGAAATGCTTGAGTTCGGCTCCACTATAGAAGGACCGAAGTCAAGGACTCGACCTCAAAAAAGAAGACCGAGCTCAAGCAGGGGCACTGTTCATACCCTGGGTCAAGCTTTCCAACCCGGCCGGGATGTTTAGCGACATGGCGACCGACCTCTTCTCAAAGAGATCGGCCAAACCGACAGGAGAGCCCAATAGAGGGCCCAAATAGAGGAACACGACCCAAATCCAAAGGCCATCCAAGCCTATAGAGATAAAGGCGGTTCCCTTGAAGATAAGCTGACTTCACCCAAAATAAGATAAAGATAAGATAAGATAACTAACTTATCTTATCAGAAAGGTCAGCCCCATCTACTATAAATACACTGGAGCACCCAGGTATAACTCATACTCTGATTCTACATAAAACATGTTTAATACCCATGCTAACTTAAGCATCGGAGTCTCTTGCAGGTACCCCCACCCTCCGGTGACCAAGGATCAAAAGTGTAGCTCGTCCAACAAGTCAGACACAACAGCTCCGGCTGCCACCAGCCAGCCGGACATGTCATCTCCGACCAGTACTGAAGATCTCATCTGAGATCGACCTACAGTTTCAGGTAACCCTCGGAACACAAGTGTTTGATAAAATGCTTGGTTGGGTTCTAGAGTAGACTTTTCTCCTCTTGGCTATGGTTGAGTAATTGGAGACTCTTGAGTTATCAAACTCCTTTGTTGATTGATAATTGAAAGTTGCTAGTTGATTTGGATCCCTCTAAAGCTAGTCTTTCCTTAGGAGTTGACTAGGACTTGAGGAATCAAATTGATTCATCCACTTGACTTTCCTTCATAGTTAGAGGTTAACTAAGTAGGAGCAATGGACAATTGATGTCACAATTGATAAGGATAGCTAGGATAGGACTTATAATTCTCATACCTTGCCAAGAGCTTTATTAGTTATTAGTTCAATTCTTGCAATTTACTTTTCTTGTTCCTTATTCAAAATCCCAAAAAGATACAATCTCATAACCAATTATAAGTACACTTCTCTACAATTCCTTGAGAGACGACCCGAGGTTTGAATACTTCGGTTATTATTTTTATAGAGGTTTGTTACTTGTGACAACCAAATTTTTGTATGAAAGGATTCTTTGTTGGTTTAGAAACTATACTTGCAACGAGGTTTCATTTGTGAAATTCTAGACCGTCAAAAATCTATTCATCAAAGCACTTAGAATTAATTCGATGTTCCATTTATCTTAGGATTGAGAAGACCATTGAAAAAGATATCAGTGACAATGAAGACAATAAACCAAAGAAGGAAGAGGAAGATAATGTTGAGAGGAAGTTGATAAAGAGAAGGAAAAGGACTCTAAGAAGATGAAGAAGATCAAGGAGGTTTCACATGCAACACATAAATCAAAGATGAACCGAAGAAGAAAAGACAAAAAACAGAAGAGAATAATAGATGATTGGTGCACGAATCCCCACACTTTCTTACAGCTGTACCAGCAAGTGCACTGGGTGGTCCAAGTAATACCTGAGCGAGTCAGGGTCGATCCCACGAGGATTGTTGGCTTGAAGCAAGTTATAGTTATCTTGCAGGTCTTAGTCAGGCGAAATCAGAAGGTTGTTGGATATGGATTTGTGTTAGGATTAAAATCAGTAATAGGAATAAGATAAAGGATTAGAGTTGCTTTATCTTTTTGAATTAACTCTGGTATCACTGTCTTCTCTGTTTGTGAATGATTTCTTCTATGGCAGACTATATGTGATCAACGCCATGGGCCATGGTCATTGATCTCCTCCACTACAGATTGAACGCCATTGGCCGTGGTCATCCAATCTGACGAAGGGTGAAGCTCTAGCAGTTCATTCTCCTGGCGATCCTACTCAAAATGCCACAGACAAGGTTGAATCTTCTGGATCAGAGGATGCTGCTTCTTTGGATTCTAGCCTATACCACGGAGACCCTAATCTCCCCAGAAATCGGCTAAACTGGTGTCTCGAGAAGTCCCCAACGAAGTCGTGGATTAATCGTCTGAGAGATGTATAAACATTGTTGTTGGTTCGTGCTTTCCAGTCACGTATTCACACGAACCCAAGTAGACATGGGTATTTGTCAGGCACGTTCGTCTTAATGTGATGAACAGAGCTGATTGTGACTGGTCATCCTATCCACCACGTTGAAGAGTGAGTATACATCTTAGAAATAAATCAAACACGGATCGAAGAAGAAATAGTAATACTTTTATTAATTCATAGGACTCAGCAGGGCTCCTCCCCTCAACCTAAGAGTTTTAGAAACTCATACTGAAAGAAAATACAATGTCATAAATGAAAAAATGCTGAATGATGTGCCTCTCTTGTAGAGAGATGTAAAATACACTTTAAATTCTAAACAGATGACTAGTAAGGGTAAAACAGTCAATCTAGTGCTAAAATTCACTTCTGGGGTCTACTTGGTGAGTGTTTGGGCTGAGTTTTGATGAGATCCATGTGCTATGAGGCTTCTAGGGCGTTGAACGCTGGACTCTGCTCTTTGGGCGCTGGACGCTTGGAAGTGGGCAGGTAGCTGGCGTTGGACGCCAGTTTTGGGCCTTCTAATCCGAAAAAAGGTATAGACTATTATATATTTCTGGAAAGCTCTGAAAGTCAGCTTTCCATAGCCATTGAGAACGCTCCATTTGGACTTCTATTGCTCCATAAAAGCTTTTACGAGTGCAAGGAGGTTTGATTCGGACAACATCTGTAGTGCTTTCTCTGTCTCTGAATCAGACTTTTGCTCCAACTCCTCAATTTGGACTTCTGTAACTCCAGAAAAGCTCTTCCGAGTGCAAGGAGGTCAGATTCGGACAGCATCTGCGGTGCTTTCTCTGTCTCTGAATCAAACTTTTGCTCCAACTCCTCAATTTCAGCCAGAAAATACCTGAAATTTTCCAAAAACAGAAAAACTCATAGTAGAATCCAAAAATGTGATTTTAACACTAAAATCTTTAAAAAATTAATAAAAACTAAGCAAAGCATACTAAAAATTATATGAAAATGATACAAAAAAGCGTATAAAATATCTGCTCATCAATGATAAAAATTAGGGGCGAAGGAGGGTTAGAATTTTTTAGTTTAAAATGGACTAATTTGGGTTTTAGAAAATAAATTTGAGAACCAATTTCAGCACATTAGTGTATAGCTGGAATGACAAGTTTATACTTAATATACATCAGCTTTGTTAAGATGAAAATTCACTCAGAGACAAGCGTAAATTTACGTTTTTCAATTTATGAGACGTAATTGATCATTTACAACAATAAAAAATTTTAATTGATATATAATTTAAATTTAAGGGACCAAGTTAGACATTACTTTTAAAAACACCTTTCCGTTGTGCCTTCACCATCTCATAAAATATCAATAGAGAATGATGAGATGCAATAATGCCCAATAAGAGAAACAAAGCGCTCATTTGTTTAGCCTCAAATCTTTCAGGAGTTCATCTAACTATAAAATCTCAAGGGAGTCTAATGCTTTTGCAAGATCAAACTTAACAATTGCCATATATCCCTTCTCACCTACGAGTGTCTAATAAAATAAAAACATGTATAATAATGCACATTCAAGAATGAATAAGAAACCTATACATTATTATACAATTAAAAAATGTATTTTTAAGAATTGAATATGATCCCGTTACTCTATATAAATTATAACTCAGTTTAATTGTTCATTATGAGTTTCAAACTTAACCAACGAAATTAACAACTAAACGGTTATAACATCAATACTATTTATCATCAATCTTTTTCGTATAAAATGAACCTTGTATATCTCAACAGAGAAGTCTATTAAATTTGATCCGTCACTTTATAACTCAGTCTTTATTGTACATTATGAGTTATAACTCGGCGTTAATTATCATTTATTCTTTGCTTGTAACCGACACCTTCATTACCGACTTAATGACCATCATTTCAATCTTAATGACCAAACGGTCATAACATGAATATCATTCATCAATTCTATTCCTATAAAAGAAACCTTCTATATCTAATCTCAGAGGGCAACATGATAAGTTCTATAAGTTCTATATCATGTTTTACATTCTATATTCATAGAATTATTACACACAACACATAATAACTTCTATTTCATGTCTTACATTCTATATTCATAGAATTATTTTTATACCTCTTAAACACTTACTGACTTGAGCGTCGGAGTGTCTTTTGCAGGTATCCACCCCCTTGTTCTCTCATTGCCGACGTATACCTCATCTTGAGGGAGAGCTTACAAGTATTCACCGGCGGACGAGATATACACCGGCCAAACTCAACAAGAACAATTGGCGCCGTCTGTGGGGACGAGTAAAATAATTCCTACTCCCCTTAGGTTTATAAAACTTGATTTACATTCAAATTTTTGAACCAATCTCAACAATCTTGTTTAAGATTTTATTTAATACCTCTTATAAAATTTTAATCTATCTAACTTTTTATAAAGTATGTACTTTATACATTCAAATTGCTTCAT